>NC_086160.1:51701187-52326187 GCF_035149785.1 Candoia aspera
GTTTGTTTATTTAAAATATCATGTTGTGTTATGGCTGGAGGTTTGCAATTGAAATGTCTTATTTTTAAAATAGTAAATATATCTTGACCAAGCACCATAATCTAAATTAGAAGATGTTATTTTAAAGACAGAGAAGGGGAAGGAACTATTCAGAATTATTAATTCCCTATGAGGTATTTCTAACTATATTCTTAAATCTAGTATGCTGTGTCAATTCTTATCTTCTAATAGCCATCTCAAAATACTCTAATAAATAAGGTAATTTAGCCATGTATTTTGTCCACATTTCAAACTAGCTCATTTGGGTCAGCAGGAAAAAGCAGCAGATGGAACCCTCAAATAGTTATGTGCCATTCAAGCTGAACTTTGGGGTCCAGGTCTAGAGCCCCACACTCTAAGGGACCCAAATAACCAACAGCATCAGGTGTTGGAAACAGTAGCATACTGGCTTAGCCTCAGCCATGTCAGAATGTTAGATATGTAAATAGTTTCATTTTAAATATTCTATTATAAACTGATTCCTATTCCCAAATATCATGCATCTAAAGAGCTTTCATTAAGGCCAGACTCTACTAAACCTTTTTCTGTAGTTCTATGCAAACTGTGCCAAGTTGAGAGAGACCAAGCCATTTCAACTGCATGAAACTTCTCATTTTGGTCAATAAGTTATAAATATAGTGAATGGGTTTTTTTTTCTCCATTAATGCTATACTGAGAGCTCAAAGGACACTCACTGCTAAATGAGGATAAATACTCAAGCCTCCTGTTCAGACACCTAAGGGATGTGTTCCAATTTAGAGTTCAAGTGTATTAGTCTCAGTAATTGTTAGAAGTATTGGAACTCATTCTTTTGAAGGCAATCAGCCTGAGTCTTGTCTGTTATATAAAATGTTTTAGTTTGTTAAGGCTTTAATTTTGTAACAATGAAAACATGCAGTATTTCAAAAAGAAGGATCTGGAACAATTTCTATTTATTTTAATGACAGTATTTTGGGAAACCTGACAATACAGTCAATAAGTATATACATACAACACTGATGAAAAATGACCCCAATTTCATTGCAAGATGTTTATGAAGTCAATATTTAATGGTTATGATTTATTTTTATTTATTTATTTTATTTATTTATTTACTATCCTGCCTTTATTATTTTTATCAATAACTCAGGGCAGCAAACATACCTAATGCTCCTTCCTCCTCCTATTTTCCTCACAACAACAACCCTGTGAGGTGGGTTTGGCTGAGAGAGAGTGACTAGTCCAAGGTCACCCACCCGGCTGTCATGCCTAAGGCAGGACTAGAACTCTAAGTCTCCTGGTTTCTAGCCTGTTGCCTTAACCTCATGTGAGGGTTCTTTGTTTTCCAAGGACAGGACACACCACAGCATAGCAGATAACTGTACACAATGTTTTATTGTGGCACAGACCTTCCCCAATGATAGGCTGTTGCTATCAGTCAACTCCACCCTCCTAAGCCTTGCAAGTTGATGTACTGTACATAATATACAGTAAATAAATATTTGATAGTTAGTCCTTATTACACATAAAAGTCTTGAAGTTTGTAAAGTGGCATACAACCTTTGCCTCCCTCCAAAAGTTCGTGCACTTGTTATGATTAGGTGCTGCCCCCAGTGTGGTTATTCCTCTTCTGCTTGCTACTGAGCTCCAGGCCAAGCTCTAAAGCAAGTTCCAGGCCGGAATCACACCACACTGGGCTGCTTACCATAGCCTCTGGTCCTGGCAATTATCTGATAGCTCTTGCTTGCCTTTAATAGTTGTACATTCCAGATGTCACTTGGTGGCTTCCTCCTTTGCTTGTTGTCTTCTTCTTTTTCTCTCCTACACCCCCACACTTTTGTAGGTGAAGGGCCTGGCTGGGGTGTGGCTGCCTATGGACAGCAGCATGTTCCTAAAAACACCATGGTGCAGGTCAATTTGCCAGTGACCAGGAACGCTGGCGTGGATGCTTGTGAGTAACCTGTGAATGGGAGAATGGATGGATGGATGGATGGATGGATGAGCCCATCTCCATCTCCCCAGTTTCTTGGGCTGTAAAATTTAGGAAATTAGTGTAAAATTTGGGAGAAAGGGTGTGTCATGTTCACCATTCCAATGTTACCATTACATCGTAACATTTTGCATGTCATTTGGCTGATGCGTGTTTTGTCTGGGAGGGGAGGAGGATTCCACCTCGTGGGATTGTTATATGTTAGCAGCTGGATTGGAATGTGTTTGGGTTATCTCGTGTGTTCAAGGTTCCTTTCCCAGGACATCAGCAGAAACGGTTACCAGCACCTGGGGGGTGGGGGGGGAGTTTGCAATGGCAGGGCGAGGGGAGGGATTATGTTTGAGCCGAGGGTTTTTAGTTTGTATTTGGCCCGCTTTTACTCATTCTCAGCTTTCTCTGTATTTGCATACTATTCTTTAATAAATCAGAGTTTATTAAGTTCCTGCTTGTGAGTCTGAGTCTATTAAGGTAGGCAATCTGTCATGTCCCCCGTTGCAATGCATACATGCATCACAACGGGGAACATGCCTTTCCGGAGAAGGGAAGGAAAGAGGAAGGAATTAGTGATAATCCTTTAAGCATTAAAAGACAAATACCAATAAAGGACAAAGGGCCATACCTTTGCCCTGACCCGAGAAGCCATCATCCTATCTCCCTGACATTTCTGCATTACCCCAGGGGACAAACCTGTGCCAGACACAGGAAGAGGACAGAGGTAATTAACACTAATCCCCCTAGTCGCCCATCGAGACTCTGGGATCGCACCCTGATCGCCCATCAAGACTCCAGATCAGGACTTTGGGACAATGGGGGGTGGAGAAGGACCAGGTCCACACCGCGGGTATTTACTGGCTACCTCACACGCCATGTGCTCATTCCCGTCTTTTTCTGTGTATGCATTCTATTCCTAATAGACCGGAAATCCTTAGCCCTGACTAAGTGAGTCTGTGTCTCTTTGGGAATAAGGCAACCATCACACAATCCTTACATAAAGCTGAGAATCCAAAAAAAATTTCTGTTAGCCCCTTTCCAGATTTATTTTGTGAAGGAGAAGTGGTAGCGATGAGCAAACCAAATCCCCAAACTATGGAAAGCGAGGAATCGAGCGAGGGGGAACCCGACTCCACAGTGATAAGGATGGAGAGAGTCCCTCCTTGAGAGTCCTCAGAAGTTTGAGAGGGGTCGAGCTCCAGCCTAGGAGAAGAGGAGGTTGGAGGTAAAAGAGCCCCTGAACCGACCGGTGAGTCACTAGGCGAGCTGATCACCTGGGATGAAACACAGGGATCCCTACCAGGAACGTCCAAAACGTCTTGGAAGCAGCGATACCCGATGTCCCCAACCGTGGTGAGGCAGGAGGGAAAGGAGGATTCCCAAACCCCTGATCATATAAAACTGATGGAGGCCAAATTGGAGTCACTAGAATTTATGTTCCGGAAAATGTCCATGGACTGGGGTCCCTGGGAGAGGAGAAGAGAGGAGTCCAGTAATAGGTATTCGACTCCTTCTTTGCCCCCACCTTCCCCAGAGGAAAGGAGTAGGACCCGGCACAGAGAGAAAGTAAGAGCGCTGAGGGTGAGAATTTCAAGGTCCCCTCCTCAAGAGCGGAGCTCCCTGAGAGTTAAGAGGAAGCCCGACTGCCCAGCTGTGGTGAAGGGACCGCCTGGAGTAGGGGTAAAGGACTTTACCGTTAAATTTGATGGAGATCCAACTAAGCTATCGTTCTTCCTTACCAATGCAAGGAGTTATATGGACGAATGGGAACAGTGTTTCCGCTCAGAAAGAGCCAAGATTATTGCCATTGCCACTAAGCTCAAGGGGCGGGCTGCCGATTGGTATGTGCAGTTATGTCAATTGGATGCCCCTGAGCTGGAGGAGTTCGAAGAATTCCTGTGGGCATTGAAACTACACTTTGAAGACCCATTAGCTAAAGAAAGAGCAAAACAGACATTGAGGGAGCTGTGCAGGGGCCACGATCGGTGGCAGACTATGCTCTGGAATTTAAGGCTCTGGCTGGGAAGATTGAGGATTGGTCCCAATCCACATTAATATAACTTTTTAAAGACAGTCTGAATACGGAGGTCCTGAGGTGGTCGCTTGGCAGGGACGACCCAGATACCCTGTATGAATGGATACAGCTGGCAGGGAAGGCTGAGCACGCCCATGAGACTTTCGCTTACCGGAAGGTGATGAGATATGCTGGGCTCAGCAAGGGTTCCTGCACTGCTGCACCCGCTGGAAAGTCCGGTCAATGTGCCTGGGAAGAGGAGAGAGAGCGCCGCTATGTGAAAGGACAATGCCTCTGATGTGGGAAGGAAGGTCACCGAGCGGCGGCGTGCCCAAAGGTAAAGACCGATGATTGTCCGGGAAAGTCATCAGGGAAATCTCCCTCTTTACCCAGGAAAATGAAGGCAGCCATGGCTGAAACTGGAGGAGATTCCTTACTTTGGGGACGAGGGGGAGCCCGATCTACTCCAGCCGGCGGGAAATGCCAGCCACCTGCTTTAAAGAGCGCCTCTGGGCAGGTGGTGGAGGAGGGGCGCGACCATAGTTCGGTGAGTGGAAACTATCCCACACTGACAGTGAAAGTGAAACTAGGCTCCCGCACAAGAACCGTTGAAGTTTGGGCATTGATCGATTCAGGGTGTTCGCGTTGCTTGATGCACCCTGATGTGGTGGCTGCTTTGGAGTTACCCAGCTTTCCACTAAAACGTCCCATGATTTTTACCCAGCTGGATGGTTCTACGGCAGGGGGGAAGCCAGTCACCCATTTCACGGGCATGGTGGCGTTGCAAATGGGTGGCCACCATGAGGGGCTGCCATTTGTAGTGGTGCCTGTGGGGGGTCCCTTAGTCATTCTGGGGATTCCTTGGTTGGTCCAACAAAACCCATATATAAATTGGGTGCACAGGACTTTGACTTTTGGGGATGGTTTCTATCAAGCCCCTGGGGAGGATGACGCTCTGCAGGCTACAGTGGGGAGGGCAGTGGCAGCAACCCCGCATTTTGCTGTCACCCCACTGGAGGGCTTGCCGGAGCAGTACCAAAGCTTTGCGGATGTGTTTGGTGAGAAGGAAGTGGACCAACTTCCACCTCATCGAAAAACTGACTGTGCGATAGAGTTGGTTCCTAACGCACAACTGCCCAAACCAAAAATCTATGCCATGACGTAAAATGAACTGGCGGCATTGCGGGAGTTTGTGGACAAAAACTTGGCCAGGGGTCTTATTGAACCAGCAAATTTGCCAGTGGGCGCCCCCGTCTTGTTTCAAGCAAAGAAGGATGGGACATTGAGACTTTGTACAGATTACCGCGGATTAAATGCGGTCTCGATATTAAACAAATATCCTCTGCCAATAAATAAAAGACATGTTAGCACATCTGGCTAAGGGGAAAATCTTCTCTAAGCTGGATTTGAGGGAAGCCTATTTCCATATCCGCATACGGGAGGGGGATGAATGGAAGACTGCTTTCAATTGTCCTCTGGGTTCTTTTCAGTACAAGGTTTTGCCTTTTGGGTTGGCGGGGGCACCAGGGGTGTTCATGCAATTGATCAATGAAGTGTTACATGAGCATTTGTTCAAGGGTGTACTGGTCTATTTGAATGATGTTTTAATTTATACTGAAACGGAGGAGGAACATGAGCGCTTGGTGAAACAGGTGCTTAGCAAACTGAGAAAGGCTGAGCTTTATGCTAAACATTCTAAGTGTGAATTTCATCAGACTCAGCTTGACTACTTGGGGTACAGGATCTCTGACAAGGGCATTGAAATGGATCCTGCGAAGATTCAAGCTATTTTGGGGTGGGAGCACCTGCGTACCCGCAGGCAGCTCCAACGTTTTCTTGGATTTTCCATCTATTACTGCCAATTCATCCAGGGGTTCACAGAAATTGCATTGCCTCTCATTGATTTCTTACATATGAAGGGGTTGGGGGACACACGCAAAGTGAAGAACCCAGGGGCATTGCTAAATTGGACGCCTGAAAGCCAGTTGGCTTTCGACAAACTCAAAAGCCTGTTCACTGCTGAACCCATTCTTCAACACCCTGATCCCACTAAACCCTTTGTGGTTCAAGTGAATGCTTCCGATTTCTCAATTGGAGTGCTCTTGCTGCAAGCAGATGCTGGTGGCCGCCTGAAGCACTGTGCGTATCTGTCCCAGAAATTTTCTGAGATGGAAAGGCGATGGCATGTTTGGGAAAAAGAAGCTTCCACAGTCAAGGCTGCTTTGGAGGCATGGCGCCACCTCTTAGAGGGGGCTAAATGTCCTTTTGAAGTTTGGACTGACCATAAAAATTTGGAAGCGCTCAGCACGCCCCATAAGCTCAGTCCTAAACAGATCCGCTGGGCTCAATTTTTCAGTCGCTTTGACTTGAAGTTCATTCCGGGCAAGAAAAACTTCCTGGCTGATGTGCTTCCCCGCCTGCCCCAGGATTCGGTCCAGGCATCTGACGTTGTGGGTACAGTGTGGACAGAACCCCAATTGGGGTTGCAAGCTGTCACATGCTTTGGTTTCACCAGCTGGGGGCAGAGCGCCAATTCCCTTGCAATTGCAACAACAGTTTCTGCTAGAGCTGAAATCTGACACTTGGTTGCAAGCGAATAGAGACAATGTTACATTTGACAATTGGCCTGCCTTTTTCTAATCCACATCTACCAGATTCACGGGAGCCCCTCCCGCTTGATCACAGACCGCGGAACACAGTTTACTTCCCAATTTTGGAGGGCATTTTTGAAGCTGGTGGGCACCAAGCAGGCGTTGTCCACTGCGTCGCATCCGGAGACTGACGGATCTACAGAGGCTCTTAATTCGACCCTGGAGCAATTTTTGTGGGCATTTGTCAACGATCAGCAGGACAATTGGGTTGATCTGCTACCTTTTGCTGAGGTGGCTTATAACAACGCCATCCATCAGAGCATGGGGCACACCCCTTTCCGTACTGTGTTTGGCCGGGACTTTGTTCCCATTCCTGACTTGCCTCAACCCTCCACACAGCCCTGCTCTGCTTCTGATTGGGCTGCTCACCTGGCTGATTTGTGGCCAGTGATTCAACAGGCATTGGCTGATGCCCAATCTGCCTATAAACTGCACGCCGATAAGCGACGAGCCCTTCAACCTGCTTTTAAAGTTGGTGATAAGGTCTACCTTTCCACCAAGTTCATTAAATCCCCTCAGCCCTCAAAGAAGTTGGCTTCTAAGTTTGTTGGTCCTTTTCCCATTGTGGGAGTTGTGAACCCTGTCACGTTTAAACTGGATTTGCCACACAATCTGAAACATTTACATCCTGTTTTTCATTGCAGCTTGCTCAAACCTGTCAACCACTCCAATCATTGGCATCCGCAACCGCCACCTCCTACTCCAATCATGATTGATGGACAGCAACATTTTGAGGTGAAGGAGGTCCTTGATTCTCACAGACTTTGTGGCACCCTGCAGTACCTCATTCGGTGGAAGCACTTTTCCCACCCTGAGTGGGTGTCTGCCCGTGATGTTCAATCTCCTGTTTTAGTTAGATGCTTTCATCTAGCTTATCCTATGAAGCCTGCTCCTTAATATTTTTTGGGGGGTGGTATGTCATGTTCACTGTCCCAATGTTACCATTACATCATAATGTTTTGCATGTCATTTGGCTGATGCGTGTTTCGTCTGGGAGGGGAGGAGGATTCCATCTCATGGGATTGTTATATGTTAGCAGCTGGATTGGAATGTGTTTGGGTTACCTCGTGTGTTCAAGGTTCCTTTCCCAGGACATCAGCAGAAATGGTTACCAGCACCTGGGGGGGGGGGGGGAGGAGTTTGCAATGGCAGGGCGAGGGGAGGGATTATGTTTGAGCCGAGGGTTTTTAGTTTGTATTTGGCACACTTTTGCTCATTCTCAGCTTTCTCTGTATTTGCATACTATTCTTTAATAAATCAGATATCATTAAGTTCCTGCTTGTGAGTCTGAGTCTAGTAGAGTAGGCAATCATTACAGGGTGAGCTGTGCTGACCCTTGGGAAGTAGGGGTGAGAAGGGTTTCTGCCTGGCTGCCGCTACTTTTCCCAAATGCAGACAGCAACCCCAGCTTTTTCCCTCAGTGCTGAGAAACTATTTTTTTTTGGGGGGGAACTATTAATCCTTAATATCCTTTAAGTAGTCAGGACTACAACTGCTACTCATTTGGAGCCTGAATCTGGAAAAGGTAGTGGGGGATTAGCTACAGACAATCAAAATGAAGCAGATTATCTAGATGTCTTCCAATCAATGGTTAGAGACAACATTGTTACTCTGGTGGATGACTTTTATCAGGACTTGGATGGAGGAATTATGTCTTTTCTAGACCTTTTAGACTTCACAGAAGTATTTGACACCTTCAATCATGATATCCTTTGGGACTGCCTGCAGTGGTTGGGAATAACAATTTACACTGATTCTGTTACTACTGAAGTGGGCAGTTTCAGTCAAAAGAGGAGAAGGAGGAGGAAGAGAAGGAGGAGGAGGACCACCAACACCACCCTTGGCTTCTTCAGTGGGGGTACCACAGCGCTTGGTGCACTCCCTCTTGCTATTTGTCATCAATATGCAGATAATACTCATTTATACATGGACAACCCTGGCCATGTTGGAGATACTGTGGTAGCTCTGATCCAGTGTCAGAAATCTACAAAAGAGTGGGCAGAATGACACAGGTTCAGAGTATATCTGAACAAATATTTGGTTCTAGTGGTTGCTTTGGATGGGGAAACAGTCTCAGCCCTTCCAGGTAAACACGACTAAATGAACTAATTCTACTTTATTGTAAGGCTACATTAACAGAATCTTGCAAGTCTGAAAGTACAGATCTTCCACCCTCCCTATTTATCACTTGAGTGGTCAGGGTGGGCCTTTCCTAAGTTTCTTCTTTAGTCCTTTACCTTCTCTTGGATTTCCTTTCCTTTTATCTGATTGTTCCCTAGGCAACATCTCTTCCCTCTGTTCTCCAGGGTCAAACTCACATTCCATCACAAGCAGTCCACTGAAGCAGCAGTTTTGTAACTTGGTTATGCCCCTGAATTCATAGCTCCTGAGCTTAGTATAGTGAGTTAATTACTTCCTGGACCAGAAAGATGAAGTGATGATGATTCATGTCATTGTGATAAAATTACTGTAATGCACTCTATGTGAGATTGTGTAATGATTGCCTATCCCAATAGACTCACACTCACAAGCAGGTACTTAATGATATCTGATTTATTAGAAGAATAGTATGCAAAAACAGAGAAAGCTGAGAATGAGTAAAAGCACACCAAATACAAACTAAAAACCCTCGGCTCAAAACGTAATCCCTCCCCTCGCCCTGCCGTTGCAAACTCCCCTCCCCCCCCCAGGTGCTGGTAACCATTTCTACTGATGTCCTGGGAAAGTAACCTTGAACACATGAGATAACCCAAACACATTCCAACCCAGCAGCCAACAGATAACAACCCCATGAGATGGAATCCTCCTCCCTTCCCAGATGAAACACGTATCAGCGAAATGACATGCAAAACGTCACGATGTACCAGCAACATTGGAACGGCGAACATGACAGATTGCCTTTGAAGATGCCAGATTGTTGGCACAAAGCATCTATGATTTGATACTTTGGTCGATACTTTGGTGATTTCACTGATTACCAAGAGGTTTAATCAGCAATTAAAAGTTCTGATTTTAACCTAGAAAGCTCTGCAAGGCACAGATCTGAAGTATCTCAGGGACTGTTTCTTTCAGATGAATTCTGCTCACCTTGTGCAGTCATCTAAGTGGGACATGGTTAGTGTACCAACCCCTTGGAAGTGAGGAAGCCATGGACCCCAGAGATAGACCTCACACGCACTTTTGTCCTCTATAAAAGGTAAAGGTTTCCCTTGACGTAAAGTCCAGTCGTGTCCGACTCTAGGGGGCGGTGCTCATCTCCGTTTCAAAGCCTTGGAGCCGACGTTGTCATAGACACTTCCGGGTCATGTGGCCAGCATGACTCACGGAACGCCGTTACCTTCCCGCCGAAGCGGTACCAATTAATCTACTCACATTTGCATGTTTTCGAACTGCTTGGTGTGCAGAAGCTGGGACGAGCAACGGGAGCTCACCCCGCCGCGCGGTTTCGAACCGCCGACCTTCCGATCGACAGCTCAGCGGTTTAACCCGCAGCGCCACCGCGTCCCTTTTTGTCCTCTATAAGGCAATGCAAACTTTTGCATTGGGGTGGGGTTTACAGTCTTAATGGTGATAGTGGTCTGCCTTTTATTTTTGTTATAATTTAGTTTTATTTGTGGGAGCTTGTGAATGTTCTTCTATTAGATTTGCTATTTTATTGGATTCTGGTATATTTAATTCTACTTTTATGTTTGTAAATAACCCAAAACCTCGTCATCTGATGGTATACAAATTAATGTAACAAACACATAACTTTAAACAAGTTATAATTATATACTGTATAATATGCAGTCAAATGCATGCAACTCTTAATATATGTACTTTTTTCTAAAATAAATAGTGAATCCAAGGGTAGGAAAGAAAGGATTTATGAATGAATATCAGCAAAAGTGATAAAGCAAAATTAGATTAGGATGTCCTTCCCTATTCCCTGAGAGGCATGTTACAGGTCCTGTCTACCAGAAATGTCAGATAACAGGACTCAGGAAGAGAACCCTTTCTGCCAAAGTGCTCACCCTTTGGAACATCATTCCCCTGGAACTTAGATTGGCCCCGACCTTTCTGGACTTTAAAAAGGGCTTGAAGACTTGGCTTTGCCATCTGTTTGCCTGTGGATCCAATAGTGGTGGCATGGAGCCTGCTAAATGGCTATATTGTTTGTACAGTAAGTTGGACTGCACTCTTGCAGATTATGTTTTTTTTTATGTTTTTAATAGTTTTTAATAGTTTTTTATTGGGTTTTGTTGTATGATTTTGGTTATTTTTTGTATTTTTGTGTGTCTGTTTTAACTTCATGTGCCACCCAAAGTCATGTATGTGAAATGGGTATCTATATAAATTGAACAGATAAATAAATGTAAATAAATAAATTTGTATATATGTGTTCTGCTTGCATAGCAACAAATAAAACAAGTAAAAAATAATAAACTCATAATAATAAAATCCAAATGGAGTTTTATCATATGGGTGGATCTTCAAAAATCTGCTTTGATTAACTGTCTGCTTTAGCAGGGCAGTTTTTAGATTCAGTACTACTTTGTGACCTTTTGTTTTAAAAATCCAAAGAAAAAATATCAAAACAGTTTAGGACTTTGTGACAGGTAATATTTAAAAAATATACTTGTTAACTGAGAAATTTTATATACTTTAAAAAGCCCCCAAACACTTATCACAGTGAGAATCTTTAAGAAAAGACTTTTTCTTTCACTGATGCTTCTTGGAATGATGAAGTAACCAAAAAACTAACACTTGATCACATAGTAATTCAACATAGAACAAGACAAGAGAAAAGTCTTTTAGCAAAGAATGTGCCACAGCTGCAAAAGACCTGATACATTTTAATGTACAATCTTCCTACCACCATTAGCTCTCCACAGTTTGTTATATTCTGTTTTATTTAGTTTTATCTGTGGGAAGGACCATCAACAAACTTTATAACTAATAGTCATCTTGGTCTAAATTCCTCTGGTAATAAGGATCCACAGATGTGCTTCTAATGTGTACTCATGGCAAAATTCTTTTATATCACCAAACAAATCTAATCCTGTAGAATGTTCCTTGATTTTTTTCAGCTCAGAAAAGTTTGGAGAGTGTAATAAATAAGGTGGTTCCCCTTTCCATCTGCCAATTGATCATCTATTCAGAAACCTTGATTTCATCTTCACTCTAAGGGGAAGAAAATATTTTAATCTATTATTATGGAAAAAGAACTGATTACCTGATTAATACCCTCAGCCAGAAGTTTAGAAAGTGAATTTTCCATTAAAGTTAAGTTAAGTTATCACTCCATTAAAGAATAATTATTTGTTTGTTTGCCATAAGATAATGAAATTTGCTACATCTTTATTTTTTAAAAAAGTATAATCATATCAGAGAAAGTAAGCATTTATTGTACCATTACATGACGGTAAGGAAGGATGACTTGAGCAGTTCTGCATATCATATAAACTTTTTTATCATTTCAATTAGCATTGGCAAATGTCTTGTTTTATATTATGGTCATAAATGTGGTTTTATAGCCCTTCTAGGTGTGTTTATATCCTAATTAATTTAAGTAATTGAATTGGTAACAGAACAAGGTTGTGCAGAAAGAACAATTACAAAGAAAGCAATTCCTCAAGCATGAAGAGTCAATTGGAGGAGCTCTGTCAAAAGATTCAAGCAACATACAGTGAAAATACATGTTATGCCCACAGATTTATAATTGTAAAATATTGACTTGGGGATTGATTTACTTTTCCTTTGTCCTTTGGGTGAGGGAGGGAAATAATAAACAGACTTCCTAGTCACAGATCTGGTTTCCTGTGTGACATGGATAGTGAATTATGTCACATTAATAATTTATGTCCCCTTTCTGAATTATAATCCATCAGCAACACAGCTTGTTAGGTCAACGTATGAGCTATCTGGCAAATGTTCTCCTCAACTAGCCTGCAAAGCTTCAACTGTATTAACAATGCATCTAAACTAGGATGATATGCTATGTTTTTTCCTCATCTGACTATCAGTATCTCAATTCATCCTCAACTGAGTCTTATCTAAACAATAGACATAATTTTCATTTTTATCAACAGATAAGGACATTAATTGGTTTATTTTTCCATGCTACCAATGCTTTTCCCTATGCTATAGCAATGGCATCAATATTATCAGTAGGCAAGTTCCTCTCACCTTCCTAGCCCTGGCCAAATCTCTCTCTCTCCCTCTCTCCCTCTCTCCTTTTCTTTCTCTCTTTTTTTCTCTTTTTCTCCTTCCCTCCCTCCCTCCATCTCACACAGACAAACAGAGCTTAATCTCAGTGTAAAAACAAAATTAAAAGCAACTAGAAAAATAAATATGCAATTGGCATCAAATGCATATTTCTCACTTACATTCTGCAGGTGAATTGCAAGTAAAATAGGAGGAGGAAGGAATATTATGTATGTTCGTTGCCTTGAGTTACTTATATAGTAATAGAGGTAGGATAAAAAAAAAATTAAAAAGTAATCCATTCAGAAAATCCTAAAATCCTAAATAATATTCCAAAATCCTATTTAGCATAGGTTTCTTTAAAACATGATGACAGAAACCAAGCAGAGAATTTACAGTACTCCATACTAAGGTGAACAGAGCACTGTGGTTCCAGATTATTATTAAATGCATGAAAATTAACAAGAAGCTATAGTATTTAGCTGTGTAGGTTATTTAATTATCACAAAATTAAGCATTTTTAGTATTATTTTACATTATAGCATTCTTTTAAAATATATTTTGGTTTGCTTTTGAATTGAGGATCGCACTGGTTTATACGCTTCTACTGTGATTAAAAATACCAGTTTACCAGACCATTGGTTCCCTAGTTCAGTTAGAATGTGTGCATTCTGAATGGTATCATTGTCCTGTTTTAGGGGACTTACCATTTTAAGCAATGCTTGTAGAGGTTTCATTAAATTATTCATTTCTTAATGGTAGCTGTGTTTAAATTCTTTTTTTTCTCCTCTCTCTCTCTTACCCTTAACTGAACTGTATCCCTCCTTTAGGATTATTAAAAAACAACAGAAATGCAGGCTAAACATTTTTTTTAAATAACCAAATAAAATTCAGAAATGTACTAAATCTGAAGAATAACTGGATTTTGAACTGCATCTTAGTCTAAGACATGTGGGATCAAGTCAGCACATGTTGGAATTTGCAAAAAACAACCAAAAAATAAAATGAATTCCTTAAGCATCTTTATACCATATGGCAGTTGATAGGCAGAGCTGGATGCTGAGATAGAGAGATGGGAGTTAGCCAAAAGCTATTTAATGATTTCATGACAGGAATCTGAACTGTGGAGAGACATCTCATTGCACTGGGCATTTTTTAGACTCTACTATAGTAGCTTTGTTCTGCTTACTTCTGCTACAGGGTTATAATACTTTGAACACAGGCATGCAGACAAAGGTGTTCTGCATAACCGCATTAATAGTTTTTTATCATTTGGATTTAAACTCAGCCAGAAAAGGAAAGGTGATTGATCTTAACATATTGGTAAGCATTAGCTTCAGGCTAGGAATACAAACAGTATTTCTCAAGTCAGGCATTATTACTTCTCATTTGTTGCTCATTGACTAGCTGTCAAAGATAAGATCTTGATTTTTCAGGCTGTGGCAGCTAGTGGTGGTCATTTTAATTATTTATTTAATTGCTAGGGTCTGGCCAACAGCCTACAAAGCATTGAAGCAGAATCTAATGTATAGCCACAATGTGCACCCCAGATGTACCATTCATGTCAAAATGGGAATTGGGATGATTAAAGGACAAAAGCCCTTTCAAGGACTCTGGGCTGTTGTCCCAAACAGCCTCCGCTGAAGATAGGGAAAAGTAAAATTCCCTACTGAATATAAGGAATTAATAGGTAACGATATGCCCATAACTAGAATTTCATTATATGCAGCATTAATATGCTCAGAGTGCAGTTTTGTTAACAGAGGATACCCTGAATGTGTGGTCACTGAAATGATTATTGGGATGCTTTTGCTGCCTCTTGTTCAGAGATACATGCATATTCATCTTTAGAATAACATTTCTATTTTCATGATTTAGGTAACACTATAAGCTGATTGGATGATATAAATTCTTCCATCATGAAAATGATTGTGCAGTAAGCAAATATTTATTTTTGTGATTTGGGCAACATAATTTTTCTGTCAGATCTATGAAGCTTCTTGGCAAACTCAGAGAAGAGAAGGAAGACACAATAATTTAGAGCCAGCTTCATGCTAATTAGCATTTCCTGAAGTCTGCCGTCAGGTTTGAGGACCTATGGACAAGATATGGATCACTTTGGGAACAAATATGGCTTATCAGGTGATGGGAGACCCATCATCAGATGCTGGCATGTCCAACAGATTAAGCCATAATGAAGTTTGGTTCTTTGTACCTTAGCATGTTGTAAAAGACAGCCAAGACAAAACAAGATTGATGATAATGGTTAAGGAGAAGTTAAAAAAAGAAAATGGAAACAAGATCATAGGTAAGAGAGTGGAGGCACTGTAGTCTTGTTAAGCAAGGAGCCGAGGAAGAGACTGCAGCAAGGAGAATCTCTGGAAATGTGAGTCAAGGAAACAAAATTAAAAAGAGACAGGTGAAGGGATGTTGTGCTGGTACAACTCATATTTTTCTATGTATCCTATCATTTGGTGAGCTTTTTGCTAGCAGGGAGTAAAACTTTACTGGAAAATTAGCTTCCTGGGAAGTTCGTCTACTTAAAATTAAAATAATGTAAAAGTTTTAAGTAGAACTTTCTAAAATAGAGATCACTCTGAAATTATTTTCTACATTTAGTTTGTTTAGTTAAGAGTAGAAACATTTATGAAACATTTGATTATAAACCAAATATGGGCTGAGAAGTATCCAGAAGCAATATTCAATGATTTAGTAAAAGCTCTAAAAACACGGCGTTCCGTGAGTCATGCTGGCCACATGACCCGGAAGTGTCCTATGGACAATGCCGGCTCCAAGGCTTTGAAACGGAGATGAGCACAGCCCCCTAGAGTCGGACACGACTGGACTTTACGTCAAGGGAAACCTTTACCTTTTTACCTAAAAACAGAGTAACTAAAAAAAAAATCCAGGAAAAAATAAAATCTGATTGAATTGGTTAATCATGGAGATGGTTAATAATAACGTTAAAATAATAAAAAAAAATGAGAACAATAATGTGTAAACTAAAATTACGATCCAGCCTTTAAAACATAAAGGTTATGTGATGTATTCTTATAAGGGCTGGTGCATTAGAGCACTTTTTTTTTTAATCCATTAAATTGTGTCTGATTCTCAGAGACTGCCTGGATAAGTCCCTGCAGTTTTCTTGGCAAGGTTTTTCAGAAGTAATTTGCCCATGGCTGAGAAGGAGAGACTGGCCCAAGGTGACCCAGCTGGCTTTGTGCATAAGGCGGGACGAGAACTCACCAACTCCCAGTTTCTAGCCTGGTGCCTTAACCACTACACCAAACTGGTTCTTACTATTACAGCACTAGTTCTGATTAATTAAACTAAAGCACTAGTTTTGATTAATTAAAGCTTACTTACCTAGCAATAAGTCCCATTGAACTGTAAGGGGCACTGATCTCTCAGTAAACATGTTTAGGATCATCAAAACTACTAAAAATCTTTTTGATAACACTTATGATTAGCAGGATTTTGGCCTTTTAGGAGTTTGGGCAACATCCTAGATTCCTTTGTTCAAAACATTGCAAATGCTTGAATTTTATTATTATATTTCATGTCTCCCATCATTCACAGGCATCAGTTAAAAGTCTTGGATGAGGCCTGCATAAATCTTCAAAAGTGGCTGCTGATTTGTAGTCTTTAGTATTACAGAAGGAAATAAATAAAACACAACCCTTGAGTGTAATCATATTAATGATATTTTAGTTAAAGTGAATTATAAATTTAATTATATAAATTTTAATTTTAATCCCAGACCTCCTCATTACATTTTAGTCACTGTGACCCAAGCATGCCACTTAAAAACCAGGTTTGATCCTCCCAGTTCTCCCCTTCCCCCCAAAATTGTCTATTTCTGTTCTGGACTGAAAGAGATTTAATGTGATTAAAATCAGTTATAGTGCCTTCATTTTGTCATACCCTCCGGAGTTTCCATTACTGCCTTTTACTTTTCCTGATAATAGGAAAGATGTACCTTGAAGAAGGTGTCACTATATTGTTACCAATGACTTTATGCAGTTATATTAATTGAATTGTAATCATTCAGTATATACTATGCAATTTGAATGATGTATTTGTGAGAAAAGTATGAATGGTCATGAATAAAAGAGGAGGGAGACCCAAGAAGCCAACCAGAAGCAAACTGTAGGGGCAGGATTTGTTCAGAATGAGGACTTCAAAGAAGATCCAACAACACATTGCTCTTAAAACAAGAGATGGATAAGGCAGTGGAAAAGTACAAAGAGAGTACCAAGCTGGGACAAACCAAGTCTTTGGAAGTTGTAAAAGTACTAGCAACTATTCATAACCATCTCCCAGCCTCATGTATTATTTCTGACACTCAAATTTAGTTGGCTGTGTGTGTGTGTAAGAGAGAGAGGGAGGGAGGGAGGGAGGGAGAGTCAAGGACATCAAGCATTTAGTTCAGAATGCAAACACTAAAGGTGTAAATGTGTATTTGTTTCTATGTGTCTTGCATCTCTAGATAAATGAGGACAGCAAGTAGCATTGGTGAGCATTATCTCCTTGTGAGTCTCTCATGCAAGAAACAGGGGAACAGAGTTGTCGTCTTTTTCCACTGTGATCAGGGAGGCAAAAACATTTGACTGTATGTAAAGTGAAAAAAAAAAAAACTTTTTCCTTCTCTTCTCACTTCCCTTTTATCAATTGAACAGTTTTATACTGGCCCCTGCATAGCTTCGGTTGCTGAGGCATATTTGTGTATTATAACTACTAATGTTACTATATATAATTTTTGATATTCTATAATAATATGTCATTGGTTATAATTGATTGCCTTCTGTCAAGCATCGTGATTTGGAATGTGAAAGAAAAATAAAAGAAATATACTAGGAAAAAGAAGGACCTTACTCATAAAAGAAGCTGTGTAACAGATTTAATCAAGACATTTTTGTATTTTCATAGCATATCTAAGACCCCAGATTCAGTACTCAGCTGAAACACTGATGTGGCAAACACTACAGGGGAAAAATCAATTAGAAATAAAAGCAATAATCGTATATTATAAAATTAACATTTTTGCTTTTAAGATATAGATGTGTTTTGATGTGTTTCTATAATATTATATTTATCTAATAGAATGCAGATAAATAGAATGCATTTTAAGAGGTTACAGGTACTCAGAAGGAAATTAAACAAATCCAATATAAGCAGAAATGAAAATAATATTTTTGCCTTAGAGTGAAGTTTACAATGTACTATATTCTAAACTGTAAACTGTTTACAATTTATAATTATCAGAGTTTTCTTGAATCTTGAACCATACCCTCATATGGAGATGTTAGGGACATAGTGTAATTATTACAGGGCTTGTAAATTTCCTTTTTTGAGTTTTCTGTTCTCCCTAAAAAACAAAGCAGAACACTATACTTCTAATGCCTTAGGGAAAAAAAAAAAGAACACTTCTAACTCTTTCATTTGTGTAGTGTGAAGGAGCTATTTATTATTTATTACTATTTAATGCAATAACCAGCAGAGTTGAAAAGGCTTGAGCAGTGATTTTGTTAAAGGTCAATTTGAGCATTCTTCTCCCAACAGACCTTACAGCAAGAGAGATGCTGGCATCAAAATACAGCTGGGTTTGCCTTTTCCAAATCAATCTATTTTTTTTAAAAAAAAATCTATGTGTGAAAAGAAAATAGACTAATGCAAACAGTGATAGTTGGGAGCTGCTGTCATTTTTTAAAGAGCTCACCCTAGAAATTTTATACTGAAGAGGTCTCCTTCAAGTCTGCTTGTTAAATCCTGAAAGAAAAAAAATTGCATTAAAAAAAAAACTCAGGAAATTTACATGAACAGTTATGTAAATTACAAAAGAGGCATAGAAGGTAGGGCTGTGCAGCACTTAGGAACATGTGGAGATGCTCACGGGGCACAGATGTACAACTCCTGAATCAAACACATCTATTCCTGCAGTCTCACTGTTGTTGTGGGGTTGGGGGGAGGCAACTACAGTCTCCCACAAAAAGTTACAGCTGCCTCAAGCGTTGCAGAGAGGTGCTATGTTCATGCCCCCACGTACTCTTATGCATGCTTTTCTCTTCACATCTGAAGTATTGCAAAGCTGTTGTACAAATGCTTAGTACATGAGATGCTGCTGCATAACAAAAGTTATTGTAAGAATTTGTACAGGTTAAAAAAATGTGGGAAAAAACTTCTGAACTAAATACTATCCCAGTTTTACAGGGGTGTCCAACCCACAGCCCACAGCCCGCATGCAGCCCTGAACAGCTAGTAATGCGGCCCCCCAAAATCGTAAACCTTTAACATTATTTTGCAATTTTTTTCAAACCGCCGGAGCCTATCGTTGGAATTGCTGCTCCTGCCACTGCTGCCTGGGAGCGAGAGCCAAGCGTGGACCAAAAGTATAAGAAAAAAAGAAAAGGGGGGGGAGGGAAGAGGGAAAGAAAAAGGGGTGGAAAGTGAAAACAAGAGGCAGAGAGAGTGGAGCTGTTGCTTCTGCTACTCCTCCTCTTCCTCCTGCATGCAGAAAGCGCCAGCAAGTGAGTGGAGGAGGGAAGAGGAAGGCGGGCGCACAGGCGGTATGCTGGCCCATGCACAGGGCAAGCAGAGCACATGCCCTCCTTCCTTCCCTTCCCAGCTGCTGGGAGGGAGCACGTGCAGCTGTGGCGATGGCCGTTCAAACCCGCACCCACCATGCTGCATTGCCTCGCCCCGCGTGCCTATCCTTGGAGAGAAGAGGCATTTGCCCGCTGGTTTTCTGGGCATGCAGGGGGCTGCATCTGGACAGTGGAAGCTATGGTCCCATGCATGGGGAGGCAGGGGCTCAAGCGTTCTTTGGGGACGCAGCTGAGTTTGGCAGGGGAGGGGGCAGGAGAAGGTGGGGGTCCGGGGGTGGATTAAAATGCATGGTCCCAACATTTATTTATTTGTTTGTTTGTTTGTTTATCTGCGTATATTTTATGTGTGGCCCAAGACAATTCCTCTTCACTCAATGTGGCCCAGGGAAGCCAAAAGGTTGGACACCCCTGCAGTATTACAAGGGGTAAATTGGATCAGGTTTTTACTGATTCTCACATCTCTAGCACTGAGTAGGCAGCTATTGGAATTGAAGATGGGAGGGAAGAGGCAGAGCATAAAATGCTAGAGAACCTTGTTAAGAGAACAAAGATCAGATATTTTTTAATACTTACTGTTATTAGATTACTAAAACTTGGTATTGCCAGTATAACCATAAACATGTTCATCTCATCTCTGTATTCCAGTTTTAAATATTTAGCCCATTTTTTCTCCTCCTGAAACACTATGATTTCTTGCAGCAAACTTTCTATCGGTGGGCTAAAACCATCTTCCCAAAACCTGATATATTCCAGATCTGTTCAGCTACCAGAAAAATGATTGCTATACAATTACTGAGGGTGAACTCCAACACATCAAAAGAAATCCAGGGCAAGGAAGCTGGGCTAAACCAGAAACAGTAAGAGCAACAAATGGCATTTATATCTCAGAAAGGTAAAGTCACCATCAAGTGAAGCTGAGCTCCTTGTGAACAGATCCATGCAATTTTCTTGGCAATATTATGGAAGACATTGTCTAACAATTCCTACATGGATAATTCTGCTTAGCTTCCAAGATCAGCCAAAGTTTATAGGTCCTACAATTTGCTGTAGCATTTATATATTGTATTCTGATAATTAGTGATACTTAATCTTCTGTTGAGTCCTTGGTGCTCTCTGAGCCTTGTTGTTTTCTTGCAAATGTTTAATTGCCAGACTAGGCAATGTCTTCAGTGTGAGGAGGGAGTGGGTCTTGCTCCCTCCTCACACTGAAGATGTTGCCTAGTCTGGCAATGAAATGTCTGCAAGAAAACAACAAGGCTCAGAGAGCACCAAGGACTCCACAGTTCAACCTTGAGCTACAAATATTCACTTTGATTGGTACTTTATCTTCTGTACACCTCTCCATCTTTGTTATTATGAACTAGAATATTAATGGATCCTTACAAGATTCTCTAACTGCCTCTATGTATATGCATGTGCACATCTATGTGCATGAGGGTATTTTTGTTTGTTTGTTTGAATTTCCCTGCCTGTTATCATTTCACATCAAAAAACCTATTGATTTTGAACAGCTCTTTGTATCCTTTGATGATAAGCTACGGGAAGTTCATTTCACATTGCAATTTAAGTCCTATCACACACACACCCCAGTAAAAGAAAGGATCTGTATTGAGTTTAAATGAAAAGACAATACCTTTCATGTGTGTTCAGCACTCTCTGTAACATTATTTAACATTTTAATGGACAATGAGTGATGAATGCACAATTATTATTTTTGCCCTTGATTTTGCATCCTGCAGACTGTGGCCGTTGAGTGCCATTTATCCAAATGGTAAATGTATGCCTTCTTTTATTCTTGTTCTGTAGGAAACAACTGAATCACTGTGGCCTTTTTGTAGTTTGGAACATTTTATAATACTTCCCCACAGTTTCAACTCTTATTTTAAAAAATAACAAAAAGCATCAACATGACATAATGATGCTTGATTCTAAGAATAAGCCTGTATGAACCAAAAAGTACCACTTCCCAGGCTTCAAATGGTTCATTGTCTTGAAATGACAAAATTACACTTGCCAAGTCTTTCAAATGAATGGGAATCTGCAATTAAAGCTAACATAGATAAGGTTATGTATACTCTACAATTTTCATGCTCTAGAAATTTTAATTGTTATTGTAAAAGTTATACTCACATTAAGAACTTTATAAATGAATCAGCTGATTTTTTTTTACCAATTGAAGATTTTTTTTAAGTTATGATATTCTTACCCATGTAAACCTGAGGCAATCACTAGGCAGCATATTTAAAGCCTCTAATCTTTCCCAAGTATTGTTTCAATACTAACTGAAGCATAGAAAGATTTTTTTTTCCTTGTGTGGAGCTTGATGATTTTCTAATGGTCCACAGCTGATCCTATTTTTATATTACCTTGCCCAACATTTTTTATATATACCAGCCCATTCCTATCTTTTCTTCTTAGAAAAGTGCACAATTGGCAAGAAGACAGAAAAATAAATAACCTAATCTGATTAATCAGCTGAACAGATAAAACAGATAAAACTAATTTTACTCAACTCAAAGTCCAGGAGGAAGTACAAAGATGTCTCCTATCTAACACTTACATAATGTTTGGAAGACAAGAGAAGATACAAATTAAAGGCAGAGTAAAAACATAAAATTCATTTTACCAGCTACGGTTATGAAAAATAAAGTGCATGAAAAGGGATAAAGACATGCCTAACATCTATTGTATGGATTTTGGCATAGTTCCAAAGCATTGGAAGTGTGAGTTACATTGCAGAACAGTTATTGCTTGTTAACCCTACCAAACTGAGAGAGGCTGCAACCTCCAGCCCAACTTACAGTTTTGGTTTGTGTTGCAGAAGTAATGGCATTGGTATGGACATGATCTCACAGCTTTAGTATACTGGAAAAAGAAATTTTCCAGTGCATTTAAAGAATAGCCCAGAGTCCAAGAAACACTTGGAGGATGGGTCAAGCCATGGGTAGGCAATACTAAACCTGCCAGGCTGCACACAAGTATGCCCTCAGTCCAATGAAATGGAAATACAAGCCATTGTAAGCTCCTAAATTGCTACCTCTTAACTAGGCATAGACTGACATCAGTCAGACTAGCAACAGAACACAGCAGCAGGTCTGGTAAGTAAAACAGCTTCTGCAAGACCATCACCTCTTTTGCCAAGTTTACTACTGCAATGCTACAGTGTACTGTCACCACCATAATACAGTTGATTGCAAGTAAGGGACTAGTAGAGGCTACTGCATCCCAGAATAATCATGGACTAAAGCCATCTGAGGGGATATTCAAATGGCCTGGAGTGGGAATAGGTTTCTCACCTCATAATGCCCCACCCCCTTAAAACCTCTTTGTTTTTCCAAAGGCAAAGCCACACGGCAGTGAGAGGAAAAATAGAAATGAATATTCATAGATGGAGATGGAAGTTCCTTGAGATGAGAACATTCATCAGCATGCCTTAGGAGGTTGAATAATGCAGGAAACAAAGTCAATGGGGGCACTATGTGCTCATTAGTGAGTGCCACATTATGTTCAGTAGTAGCGTCACCCAGGAATATTATTTAAAGGAGTATATATCTTGGTCTGTGGCATATTCAGGTACCCTCTAACCCTTATACCTTGATTACAGCAACAATAGTTCTGATGGTCCGCTACCCACTCACACAAGTACCCTTTATAAAATTTCAGGCATTGTGGCAAATCCAGAGTGGTAGCAGAATGTGGTAAGGATATGTGGACCAAATTTTACACTCCTGTTAAACTGACTACCTCCAGCCAAACTGAATGCACAGGGATCTCATTTTGCTCCTGCATAGGAGCAAATACAGGAATCAACCTTGTGGTTCCAACATAATGGGGAACAAAAGACTTCTGCTACATCAGAAAAAGAACTTAAAGGCTAGCAATAACTGAGAAAGGAATAACAATGGATGGAGCTGAACTTGGAAGGGATCACATGAGTCAGTGCCTGGCCCAACTAAATAGGACTTTTCCAGTGAGGCACCCTCTTTCTGTCTAATACTGGAATTCCCAGCTTGCCATCTCTATAAAGTTTATGTTACTACCATAACACCTTTTTTTGGGGAGGGGGGGTGATGTTTGAGCATTATACTAGAGCCACAGTGGTAATAGGGGGACAGTGAGGATGAGAGGCCTGACAAGGGCCCAGGACAGGGGAGGCTTTATAGCTTAGCCCATTTAGGGTTCAAGGGCTAGATCCCTTCCAGCCAATAATAGCAGTAATCAGCTCACTCTGGGGTTATTTACAGTCTGTGATTTCCAGTCTACTGTCTGGCTTGGTAAGAGTTATTAGGCCAGTTGGACCCAGACAGGATACTACACTGAAGGCTTTCTTACTATAAGCAATAACACTGTGGCCAATATTATCACATTTTGCAAAGGTAATAGCATTACTGTATTTGTGACTCATGTCTTTCCCTTTTGTCCCATGGACACATAACACTGCTAAGCATAGCAAATAGCATAAAAGTCTAAAATGCTGCTTTAGAGTAAGAAATTCATGAATATTTATAAACAAACCAGTAGTATTTCCATTATTCTATGTTCTGAAATTTAATTGCATATGTTTTCACCCACTAGAAATACTTTGTTTTTAGTATATTGTAGATGTTACAGAAGTGGGCATATTCCCTTAAGTTCTAATTTCTTGAATTAAATCCTTTCATGATTATTTTCCTTTTCAAGTTCCTAAAGCACATGAACTATTGAATTAATATGAGCCTGTGGATTCATTACATATTTGGAAGTAACCTATGATCTGTACCTTAGATTAGGTGGCTTTAAAATGAGCAAAACAGACCTTATTAGAAGATGTTTTGAAAATGAGTCAAACAGAATTTATTAGATGAAGATATGTCATTAAATTGTACAGGAAAGAGTTATGTTCAAAGTATGATTTGAATTTTAATCAAATCATAATCAAAGTATGGTTTGAGTTTTCTTTTTTTAGTTGTTTAAAATTGAAAATAGTATTCCTTGTTACTTCCAACATTTCCTAATACACAGTTGTTCTTGTTGTTTTAAAAATTATTTACCCAGTAAAAACTTTTTATGCAAATATTTTCTGCATACCCCTTTTCATAGCAGCATCTATTCTAAATACCCACAGAGAAAGATGGATGCTGGCAGAGTCCATTACGTCCTTTCAGTGTATTTATTATTAATTGTTAAAGAATTGAGCATTTAAATCAGTTCTCAGACTTTATATTATATAGCTCAAAATACTAAATCTGTATTATTCGTTTATTACAAATAGGGAGCAGGGAGTTGAGAAACAGTATCTTTCCAAAAGTCAAGTAGTGAATTTGTATCATACACAAGGTTTGAATCAGATATTTTTCTTATCTGTATCTTAGTCCTCTCAACATTATAATATGTTGACACAGTGGCAAAGCATTAGAATGGGACACTGCCAAATTAAAATATTAAAACATCTGGTGAAGATTTTCAGACTAACTTAGATACAATTTCAATTCCAAGTGAATATTTTTCCATCGTTTTGTCCCCACCAGATGTTTCCCTTCAGTTGCAATGAAATGACAGCTTCTTCACAGAAAAAGGAAGGCAGGATGGTGCAGTGGGGTTGGGGGGAAGGACTGATTCCCTTATGTGTTATGCTCAGTTCTATTTATATCTGCAGAACTAGTTATTTATTACTTCATAGATTGCTTCATCCTGTATGATATGTGACCATAACTACTGAATTCTAAAAAAACAAAACAAAACCATGCTTCTGCTTCCCTAGAAACTGCCTCTAAATAATAAGAACCATTGCAATCTGTCAGTATAACGATTTCTACAAATCACACATTTTAATTAAGGAAAGAATCTAATTTAGACATTTGGGAATGATAAGAGGGAAGTGTTGTTAATAGTTACACACAGCCTTGGGTGCAGCAGATGGCCAAGATACTTGTTTGTGTGAGTGAGTTGACAGACACCTTAAACAGTCAATTCAACAGAATCATGTAAAATTATAACAACTTTATATCTCATGTTTTCATTCCTCTATTGTTTCATTTCATAGGTAGCAGTGACATTTATTTTTATTTTTTTATTATTTAATTATTTACTCATTTTATATATTTAGCTAAAAAGCAGTACAGTATTTGTTTACTTTGATCCCAAATGGTATTTACTGCAGCTGTAAAGCTATAATGAAACACAGGATACATTATATGAACTTTGCACACTAATTTCCATATTTTATTGCAGAAGTACTTTTGGCAAAAGAAAATTCAGTCAAGAAGCTTTTCTGTTACATTTGGCATCATGTTCTTAGCTTTGTGATTAAGTTTGTTCAATATGTCTGCTAGGAGTTTTCTCAGCAGTTCCAGAAAATAATCTTCTTTCAGTAACTCCCATGAGCTGGCCTATGAGAAAAAGCCAATTGCTAACCTCCTCTGAGTTCTATGACTATGAGAAAGTGAGGATAGGAAAAAGGGCTTCTAGAATCTGCATGGAATTCACACCTGGTACCTACAGTCTACCACAGTTTCTCAAACTTGGTAACTTTAAGATGTGTGGACTTCAACTCCTAGAATTCCCCAGAATTGAAAGCCTTGAATTTAAGCTTTATGCGTGCCTGAAACCAGATGCCCTTGGAAAGACGAGAAGCTCTGAGTTCAGGCAGAAATGATTCTTCCAGATTTAGAGTGAATGGGAATATCAGGTGCTGAATCATTCCTTCCACATTGCCATCTGACCTGCCAGCTACTTCACTCTCTGGAAAAGTGCATGGATGAAATGAGGATGCTTCGTCCATTTTGCAAAATAAATATGCTACACATTCTGCAATACAGAGAGATACTTTATGCAACAACTCCAGTTTAGATAGGGGACTTCAGCAAAGGTCCTTACAAAATTGTGCCCAAAGACTCCAGGGTACTAATAGCAATAACATGATGATGATGATGATGATGATGATGATGATGATGATGATGATGAGTGTTTTGTTTGTCAGCATGCATGATAAGCCAAACAACCCACAACAAGACCATCAATGCTTGGCAAAGATTAAGGGTTTATTCTGCTGAGGAGTTTTGTCTGTTAGGCATATCTGCTTGGGAAAGAGGAATTAACCTCATTTCTCTCTGAAGTTATGAAAATGAACAAGCAGCTTACTGACCTAGCAATTAGGTCTGGCACTTTTGCGGGGAAAAAGAAAAAATAAAAGTTGTAAAGTATTTTGTTGCATTTTAAATCCAATATCCTAAGTCATTCTTCCAATGCACTAGCATACTCTGCTCCACCCTAATATGTCATCAGTGTTCATCAGCTTGTTCATAGATTTTCCAATCAGAAAATGACTGAGTTAGCAGTACTGCAGCAAAGTGTGAAGGAAATGATTAATCAAGCACTTGAATGAATGTCAGGTTTAAAATCAGTTCTCAGACCTTACCTTTTCACCTCATATGCTTTTCAGTGCAAACATGTGGATTTTTACACTCCCCTCTGCTGTTAGAGGAGGAAAACAAATATTGCTTGCAGAGGAATGTTTTAAAGCAATGTATTATAATCACAGGAAATTATATGGTTCATTTACCATCTTATTTACTGGTCAAATTAATCAATAAAATTAAGCCTCATACAGTTTTTTACTCTTCAGGATTTTTAGCTTATTTTGTGGCATGATTATATATTGGTTTCACATGAAATACTTTTAAAAATAGTGTTAACTGCCTGGGACATATGTATGCCTCCAAATCAAACTTGATGAAGTTAACTATGTGAAAGCTGTAAGATTGCACAAGAAAGCTATATAATTGTTTTCGGAGGAGACAAGGAATCAAAGGACCACAGGAGTGTTGAGATGTTTACAATTGTCCACAGATTTGGGCCTGTCAAACCTCTCTCCCCAGAGCTGTCATTTGCAAAAATAGAAAGTGCAATGTAGGGATGATTTTAAAAAAAAGTCAGTCTATTGAAATTCTCTACCAAATATATAGGGACAGAACTGCAGTGGATGGCTTCTCTGAATTTCTCCATAGGAAAGAGAAATTCTCCAAACATTTCCAAGGATGTAGCATCACCGCTGAAAAATTCTGGTGGGAGAATATTAATTTCCCTCGAATTTAGTGGAATTTTGGGAAGTCAGTGATTGTGCTGTAGAGATTGGTACAATGCAAGACAGAACAATCTCAGGGATTTCTTGGCCATTTCATACCTGGACAACAAAATATAAATATAAATTTATTTTTTATTCTGAGTTCCATTGTTTAAAATATTCAAGTCTACTTTTTTTTCAGATTTGTGCTATAATTTATTAAACCCAACTTAGCCATAGTATTTTCTGTTGCCTTGTTTAGAGTAGTTTTTGCATTTATAAAGCAAAAACTAGACATGGAACAACTCTGGCTTACAGTAAGGGGCATAAAAAATACAAAAATGTGTATAATTGTCATTTCTCCCCATTATTATTGGATTTAATGCATTTGGTTTTCATAGGCTTCCACATCTTTAAGTTAACAAAATATTATTGGAATAAAAAACTGCATATGCTGTATAATTGTATTGCAGAGGCTTTATCTAATCTAAACAAGATTACGTATTTTAGATTAGATTAGATTAGATTATGTACTAAAGATATATAAATAAAATAAAATATATTTATGTTGCTACTTTGCAAGATGTTCAAAAACTGCTGGCTTCTGTACGCTTCACTTCTCTGCCAGGGCACAGCAGCATGTTTCCTTTTATGAATTCAGTCTACAGAACACTTTGATTCCTGCTTTTACTACACAGGTCATTCAAGATTCCAGGACTTTTCTTTCAAAATAATATTTTTTTTCAACAACTCAGTTCTTTAAATATAGGTTAACTGCACATTGATTTTATCCACCTTCCTCAGCTTTTGGACAGTAACAAATAGGCAAGGGCTACTTTTGTTACAAAGTGAAGGTTCATAAAACTCAAAAATATATAGCTTTGAAAATTCACTATAGGCCTCAGGCACTAACATTAGACTGTATTAGATTAGACTTCCCTTTTGTAACTGTTCATTTGTATTATTGATATTGGCCACAGAGTTTTTAAGCCATCAGGCACACAAAATTCATTTTTAATTGCTTTTGTTTTGTTTTCTGTTGTTTTTCAGCCCCTTGGTGTGATGTGAATCAATTTTAGTATCATAAAGTTGGCAATCAAAGAGGGAATATCCATTATTTTAGTTTACAAAGAATCATTATTCTTCCAGAACTATAAAGCACTGTTGCTGGTAAAACAGCTTTGATTTAGGTAAGGTAAATAGGTAAATAGTGATAAATATTTTATATTTATCCAAGTGACAGAGTATTAAAATAGCATTTTTGCTGCCTTATAGGCATTATATGGATAGAAATATGAAGAGGATTAAACTAGTAATAGTATTTTTATATGATTATGTAGATTACTATTAGTAGTATTATGTTTGAGCTAGTTTCATTAAAACAATAATGAACAACAATAATGTATAGAGAAGCCCATATGCAAGGAAGATTGTATGTGGATAAGGAAGGCCATACATTGCACAGTCAGTTTAGTCCTCCAGCAAGACTGATCAGTTTCTTTTAACAATGCATTGTAGAGGCAGAGAGAAGTGAGAAAGGGAGGATTTGGGTGGAATCTGCCCATTCTGGTAGTCAAATCTGGAAGGGATAATATGCATTTCTGACACTTGAAAACTGAGAGGGTTAGGAGTGAAGAAGCTGTTTTTGCTGCCACACGTTCTGCCACCTGAGATTCGAATGGATGTCATCCCCACCCATTCCTTTCCTTTAGGAAATTAATCAAGATTATACTTTCCATTGCATCTTTTTGCAATGGTTCTGTTAATGGTTCTGTTTGCTTTTTCTAATCTAGTTATTCTAATTTCTTTATTTATTACTTCAATTTGTATAGCCACCCATCTCAATTAATGACATGTTAATTTTAACCTATTAATAATCATTCTTTTTCATTGTTTGCTTGCGCATTACTGTAAGCTGCCTAGTGTCTAATGAGGGGAGGGGGTTCTTAAGCTTTCAAGGGCAGTGAGAGGAAAGTAACAGGAAACAGCACAGTGTTGTTGTTGTTTTGCCTTTACCACCATCTTCTCAGAATACTATATAGAATTTCCTCCATGAAAATGTTGGGGAGGAGAACCAGAACAGTCAGAGGCTTGCTATAAACAATTTTAATAATTCTTTGCAGACAGGGTCAATCTGATTTACATCAGCTTGGACCAGTGTTGGGACAGGTCATAAGGAGGTAACATTGGTAACTTCTTCTTTTGTTCATATGGATTCTTTCCAGCTTGTGATATCAGTGACATAAGGGTTGAGACTAGAGAACTATAAACTGTTGTGTGAACATATCTTGGCTTCCAGGGCTATCAAGAGATCAGCCAAGTACCTGTTAACTTATGGGAAGAAGAAAACTGGAATTTGAATTTTGGCCAATAGATCCAGGGGCTGATCTAATAGAGCAGTCTCATGTCTGAGAATCGTCTAGCTGGGCACATGTGGGTTACAAATATGACAGATAAATAAATAATACTGATTTTAAATTTTATTGTAGTTATTTTACTGTAACATTTTATATTATTTTGCTTTATTGCTGAAACTGCCTTGACAACATATAAGCAGAAAGATGGGATATAACTTTAATGAACCAGATAAATACTATTTAGGTAGCTGTGATTCTTTCTCACTAATTGCTAATCAAATTTGAAACAATTTTTAGTGTTCTACTATTACAGATCTTAGTCCTTCACAATGGCATAGGCACATTTCAGATGTTGAATCAGGTTACAAATAAATGTATAGAAATGGAAGGGAAATGGATGAAATCACATCTGCCTCCCACAGGTTCCTTGGCATTTTTGCTCAATACAGGCCCAGCATGTTTATTTCAGCAGATGTCATCCTTGAATGCACAATCTGTACATATTACACTGTTACAGACTTGAATGGAAAGTTGAAGCCTATGCAAATCATTGTTATGTTCAAAGTCCAGTCAATTCATGACAGTTAAAGGTGGTGCCTAATAAACAGTTCTCTGTTCCCCACCCCACTTCTATAAGCTTGTGTACCTTAGTTATATACTCTTTACAGAAGCAGCAGGACTAACAGAGCCCATGAACATTAAGTCCCCAAACTGTATTTTTAGTGAAGCTTGAAGATTTGATAGGAGGGGGAAAGAGACAGGAAATAGCCAAACTCAATTTTTAGTGAAATAATTGCTTCAGCTTAAGATAAAAATAAATAAAACTTACACAAAGTTACCCATATATACTTTGGGAAATAATCTTGAACATTGGATTAAGCTACACTAAGCTCTGTCCCAATTTCCTGCTCTAAGGAGATCTTTTCCAGCTGGGAGTGTGTCAAATGGGAGATATCTATTTCAATCATAAACTAATTTGGGCTTGCATTTCAGAGATGAGATGCAGCACATATCTTATTATTACAAAAAAACAAAACAAAACAAAAAACTTCATAGAACCAGTTGTTCTATGTTAAATTTACAAAACCCCATTACTGAATGATCTAACAGAATGGTACAGTGCTAAACATTAATAGTATTAATGATTATAAATTACACAGAGTTAGAATTACAAGAGAGTTTTGAGTTCATCTGATCCAAACCCTTACTAATGCAATAGCTGGAAAGCAGGTTCCTAACACAGCTTCCGTAAGAGATTGTATTACCCCCCTAAAACAGCCTATGTTGCTATCAACTTTTACCATCATTAAGTTTTTTCTAATGTTTAGCTGAAAAACTTCTTCCCTGTGATTTCTAACCACTGGTTGTAGTTAAGCCCATGGAGAAATAGAAAACAAGTATACTCCATTTTCTGCATGGTAGCCCTTCCAGTATTTGGAGAAAGCTTTCCTGTCTTTTCTTAATCTTCTCTTTATCAGGCCAAACATATATAGCTATTTCAGTTATTCTTCAGATCCTTCATCAGCTTGACTGCCCTCTTCTGAAAACAGTTGTTTTTCAATGTTGATTCTTTTTATTAATTAAAAAAAAAATATCCAGAACTAATTGTAGTATTACATACTTGGCTTGACTGGTATAGAGCAGAATGGATATTATGCAAGTATTTGCCTAGACATATTTTAGAAATGTCACTGAGTACCTATGCATACTTCTCTCACAGTATTTCTGCATGTAACTTCTCTAATTACCACTGATTTCAACTGATTGATTTCAATTTTGATGGAAGTAACAGGAGTATGCAATTTAAGCACTTAATTAAAGGGGTTCAACAAGTTCTTTGTCCCTTTTTAAAGACATTCAGCCCAAGTAAAATGTTTACCCAACATTACCATTAATTCCCTGATTGCAGATTCTGCATGAACATGGATTGGGAACCTTCTAAATTAAAAAAAAAAAAGTATTGCTCTGTATACTATATGTCAGTCCTTGCTTCTCTTTGCCAGAAGACCCATATTCAAGGTTATATGGTGAACCAACATATAACATTTACAGGCATAAAATAGATTGTCTTTCCCATCTTCCCCCTCCTTCTCCTCCTCCCCCTCCTCTCCCTCCTCCTTACATAAACATACACACAGATATTTTTCTATTTGCACACTTATTTTTCTAAATATAAATCTGCTGTTCTATGTATGAAATGCCCCATTTCTGAGGAGGTTCAAATTTCCACTTTCTATTTAATGCTTTACAAACATGTGTCTCAAAAATAAAGAACCACACTTAAAAATATTGTATCCTCCACCCATGATTATCCTGTAGCACTGACTACTTCTGATTCTTTAGCAGCAACAGTTTCAAGATATTCTAAAATGTCTATCCTAATGTAATTATCTAATTTCAGTCTTATTTAAGGTCTCCGCATATTGTTAGTCATCTTTTTATTTTCCTTTACATTTCAAAGTGCCTCACATAATAAGTTTGAATATTTCATCTCCTCTTCCTCTTCCTCTTCCTCTTCCTCTTCCTCTTCCTCTTCCTCTTCCCCTTCCCCTTCCCCTTCCCCTTCCCCTTCTCCTTCTTGTCTTTTCTACAACTCAGAATGGCATATATAGTGTTCCAAGTCCATCACCTTAACCACTACACCAGACTGGCTCCAAGTCTGAACACATGTTTGATCCACCATGCATCTTCTAATAACCAATTCTGACCAAAGCAGATATGGAGTGGTGGGAACTGACAAAGGATGCAACAGTTTAAAATCTGCTAATACATTCTGACCGGAGTGGAAGGTGCAAAGATGAGTTTCTTGGAATCACATCCAGCACAACTGTAGCATTTTGAATTTGCATCCTGACACAGTTAAACCAATGAAGTTCTATATCAAAACTTAAAAATCCAAAAATATTCAAATGTTTTCAGCTATCACAGTTTTCACAAAATGCAGCAGCAAGTAAGTAGCACATTCAATAAAACTGCAACATCTAAACGTCACTTGAAGCAACCTCCTTCTTTTCCTCTTGGAATTTCCATCAAAGACAGAGTTATGTAATGTTCATTACACTAGACTGGCTTGGTTGTTGTTGTTGTTTTTTAATACTTTCAAGTTAGCCCCTGCAGGTTGTTGTTTTTTTTTTGCAAGATTATTTGGAAGAGATTTACCATTGCCTTCTTCTTAGGGCTGAGACAGTGTGGCTGGCCCAAGGTCACCCAGTTGGTTTCATGCCTAAGGAGGGACTAGAACTCCATCTCCTGGTTTCTAGCCTGGTGCCTTCACCACTACACCAAACTGGGTCTCGCTTTCATATAGTTAATGCATTAATAATTAGAGCTAAAACAACTCTGTAGGTAGGCTTATTCTAGACTGGAACACTGGACAAATGCTCTCCTTGATACTACCTTAAAAGACTGTGCCAAATCCAGAACATCTTCCCAAGTGCAAGCATGGTCCTTGATATCTCTTCTGGGCCAACTCTTCAGAATTAGTTGCACCACATATTTAATGTAGTGCTCATAGTACCTTCTTCAAGTTAATGAAAAATATATATTATGGCCAAACATAAAATGGCCCAGAAGAACAGAATATCCAGACAACAATACAGTACTTAATAAAAAGTAACACAGAAGCAGTAGTAGACTATACAGTAAAACTGGTGACATGAGCAGTTTAGCTGGTATATTCTCATTAACTGTTGCCATACTCTGCATGCAAAATGAGGCTACATTATAGGCAGTAGCAGACTGTGTGTTGTTGTTTATTCATTCAGTCGCTTCCAACTCTTCGTGACTTCATGGACCAGCCCACGCCAGAGCTTCCTGTGGGTCATCAACACCCCCAGCTTCCCCAGGGACGATTCCGTCACCTCTAGAATATCATCCATCCACCTTGCCCTTGGTCGGCCCCTCTTCCTTTTGCCCTCCACTCTCCCTAGCATCAGCATCTTCTCCAGGGTGTCCTGTCTTCTCATTATGTGGCCAAAGTATTTCAGTTTTGCCTTTAATATCATTCCCTCAAGTGAGCAGTCTGGCTTTATTTCCTGGAGGATGGACTGGTTTGATCTTCTTGCAGTCCAAGGCACTCTCAGAATTTTCCTCCAACACCACAATTCCAAAGTATCGATCTTCTTTCTCTCAGCCTTCCTTATGGTCCAGCTCTCGCAGCCATATGTTACTACTGGGAACACCATTGCTTTAAGTATGCGGACCTTTGTTGTCAGTGTGATGTTTCTGCTCTTAACTATTTTATCGACATTTGTCATTGCTCTTCTCCCAAGGATTAAACGTCGTCTAATTTCCTGACTGCAGTCAGCATCTGCAGTAATCTTTGCACCTAGGAATACAAAGTCTTTCACTGCTTCTACATTTTCTCCCTCTATTTGCCAGTTATCAATCAAGCTGGTTGCCATAATCTTGGTTTTTTTGAGGTTTAGCTGCAAGCCAGCTTTTGCACTTTCTTCTTTCACCTTCATCATAAGGCTCCTCAGTTCCTCTTCGCTTTCAGCCATCAAAGTGGTATCATCTGCATATCTGAGATTGTTAATGTTTCTTCCAGCGATTTTAACTCCAGCCTTGGATTCCTCAAGCCCAGCATGTCGCATGATGTGTTCTGCGTACAAGTTGAATAGGTAGGGTGAGAGTATACAACCCTGCCGTACTCCTTTCCCAATCTTAAACCAGTCCGTTGTTCCGTGGTCTGTTCTTACCGTTGCTACTTGGTCGTTATACAGATTTCTCAGGAGGCAGACAAGATGACTTGGTAACCCCATACCACTAAGAACTTGCCACAATTTGTTATGGTCCACACAGTCAAAGGCTTTAGAATAGTCAATAAAAGAGAAATAGATGTTTTTTCTGAAACTTCCTGGCTTTTTCCATTATCCAGAGGATATTGGCAATTTGGTCCCTAGTTCCTCTGCCTTTTCTAAACCCAGCTTGTACATCTGGCAATTCTCACTCCATGAATTGCTGAAGTCTACCTTGCAGGATCTTGAGCATTACCTTACTGGCATGTGAAATGAGTGCCACTGTTCGATAGTTTGAACATTCTTTAGTGTTTCCCTTTTTTGGTATGGGGATATAAGTTGATTTTTTCCAATCTGATGGCCATTCTTGTGTTTTCCAAATTTGTGGCATGTAGCATGCATTACCTTAACAGCATCATCTTGCAAGATTTTGAACAGTTCAGCTGGGATGCCTTCGTCTCCTGCTGCCTTGTTATTAGCAATGCTTCTTGAGGCCCATTCAACCTCACTCTTCAGGATGTCTGGTTCTAGCTCACTGACCACACTATCAAAGCTATCCCCGATATTGTTATCCTTCCTATACAGGTCTTCCATATATTCTTGCCACCTTTTCTTGATCTCTTCTTCTTCTGTTAGGTCCTTGCACTCTTTGTTTTTGATCCTACCCATTTTGCCTGGAATTTACCTCCAACATTTCTAATTTTCTGGAAGAGGTCTCTTGTCCTTAGCAGACTGTGTATCTAAAAGCAAATGTTTGAGGTGGAATTAATTTTAGTGGCCTGGAAGGATTACCAAACTCTGTATGATAAACATATTGTGTGGAGGTTATTTTATTTCCCTCCAAAGATTGAGATGGCTAATACATTTATTAAATAGAATAAATAAATAAAATTATATAACATTCACAGTACAACAGAAAATACCTAAGCATTTTTTACCACAAGAGCAAGTGCTTTCTCATTAGAAGTTTTAGTAAATCTGCTTTCCAGTACAGCAAACAGAAGTTTGTTAATCAAACCTGAGAGAAAGCTCTGGGATTACAAAGCAGTTCCAACTTTATAAGATACTAACTTGAATGTTTTTTACTATGCAGTGTCCAGGACTTACTATTTAAGAAACACCCTAAATTGGTCATAGCCCATGTCCAAGAAAAGCTCTGGAGAGGAATTGTAAATTAGAAAGTAATCTAGTAAAGATTAGGTCAAATACATTTTATCACAGATGATTAGCAAAACCAGGATTTATAGAGGAGAATTAAATTGTAACCATGGATTAAGGATCTTCATCACTTTTCAACCACGTTAACATTTGGGATGCATTTGGGATCCAAAGTACTGCCCTCAGTACTGATAGTGTTTTAAAGAGAAATAATTAGAGTATGTACCTAACTAGGAATTGTGGTAATTTAGCCTCAAATATTTTCAAACCAGCAAGAATAAAATGGTATCTTTTCATGACCAGTTGGAACAGAGCAGCATAGAAATGCTATAAACAAGTAAACAGATTAAAAACTGAGGAACCTTAGGATAACTGTAGCACTTCTCTATGCTGTCTGCACTGCCTTTTTCAACTTGGACACTTTCTTACTGTTGGTATGGAATACAGTCCCCAGATATCTAAGCATTTGATTAGCTCAGTGATGTTTATCCCATGTGTTTCAATTATTCAACTTGGGATTTTAGCATGACAGTCTTTGTTTCCTGATAATTAATACTGCTCAATACTGAGCAAAGTTCTTGTGCTCCCCTGAGGCTGATTGGTGTTTTGTGGTAAAATCACAGCATCATCTCCATAACATAGGATTGGTAAACTTTTTTCATACATTCTAGGAGTTAGAATCCAAAACATTCAAGGACCTGATTAATGAGCTAAAGTAAATGTTTCAGAATTTTTTTTAATGTAAACCTCTTTCTAGTATGTATAAAGTTTTCATCTTTTTCTCTGTCATCATGCCAATGCCATATCCAGACTTTTTGTTCAGGACCAACAGAATCCCCAAGACTTTTATTTAAAAAATCATAGCTAGAGGTCCAAATAACTGGACCTGTACAGCAATCTTGATTTGACAAGGAAAATTTGATTTGGGGCTTTCAGGGGCACTCACTTATTACCTGCCAACAATGCCTTCAAAAAGCTGTCTTTTTTTGGCACTTAAAAAGATGTCGCTGGGTGCTACATGCATGCCTATGCATGCTCCATATTTCTTCTTCTAACTTATACAGATAAGCCAGGGCATGGCAGTCAACTGGACTGAATGTACTGAAAAATTAAGCAAAAATAATAAAGATACATTCTCCCTGCCCATTGCTAGGTCTAAAGGGATCTGGATGAGAGCAATACTAGATGCATTCACCTAGCTACAATCTTTTGTATTGTTTAGATTTTTCATGAATTGAAATGCAAAGCAAACTTTTCTGTTTAGGAAAATGATATTAAGCACTTTGGATTTAATTATCTTTGACAACATGTGTGAAAATGAAGGTTTTACACTCGCCTATCTTCCCATCTACCTTACAACAAATGTTCCAAATATAAACTGAATACAATTCTTCCTCATCTAAACCCTGGATAAGCGCCTGTTTGTTAAAGTCTTTCTTAAAATATGGCAAACAAAATATGTAGAATGTTCTCCAACCAACACATGACTGCTATTTAAGAAACAGTCACAGTATAATTCCTTGCATGTATATAGTTCCTTGCATCTATTGTGAAGAGAATATTTTATTTTATTTATTTTTATTTCTATTTTTTTATTAGATTTATATGGCTGCCCATCTTGTCAAGTGACTCTTAGTAGAACAAATTAAATGAATTTAATTTTCAGGACTCTAACTTAGATGTCAAAATAAATTATTCCAAATCAGGGTCCTGAGCTATTGCTAAGAGAAGCACTCAGGGGGTTAAATATACATAACAGCGACTTTCCAATTAGATGCAGGGTAAAATGAAATCCCTGGGCAGAGCTTGATAATTTTAATTATGAGTACTAGATTCAAAGGCCATAAGTGGTTCCTGGATTGTTTCCTGCTTTTCTTGTTGTTACCATAGCCAGGGGATTCTAAAAATGTTGCTATTTTTCCATTCTGCTAATTTATTTGTAATTAAATTACTTGCTTCAAGCTGGTTGCCTCTTCCAATGCAGAATGCACAAAGCTAGATAAATATGCAGACTGATCACTACTGAAATTTTATACTGCAGGGGAAAGGTCTTCAGTGCCCTTATTAGACTAATGTTAATTGAGAACTAGCGTAGAACAATGGTTAGGATTCTGAACTATGAACCAGAAGCCTCTGGGTCAGATTCTACTTTTGTAATGAATGTTCTCTAAAAGCCCTAAGCAAGTTACTATGGTTCAACTATCCACATGTAAAAGGGAGATAATAATATATAATTGCCTACAGAGTTGTTGAAGCACCGTATGAATTAGTTTTGAATGAATTTTGGAATAACTTGCACTATGTAAAAGTATTTAGAGCAATCATTACAGCCTTTTAATTATTTTGGTGTGAACATTTCCACACTCATTCTGTAAATTGGGAATAATGTATGAATAGAGTTTCATGCTTCAGCAAAGGATCGTTACCTTGTCGTGGTGCTGGAGCTTGAGCACCTCGGTGATGCCATGAGCTAAACCATGAAGGGCCACCCAAGACGGGAAGGTCATGATAGAGAGGTCAGACTAAATGCAATCCTTGGGGAAGGTAATGGCAACCCACCCCACTATTCTTGCCGTGAAAACTAAATGGATCAGTACAACCAGAGATATGTCGGTATGCCATCGGAAGACGAGACCCCCAGGTCGGAAGATGGTCCAAATGCTACTGGGGAGGAACAGAGGATGAGCTCAACTAGCCCCAGACGTGATGACGCAGCTAGCTCAAAGCCAAAAGGACAGCTAGCGACTGACGGTGCTGGTGGTGAACGGCGAATCCGATGTTCTAAGGATCAACACACCATTGGAACCTGGAATGTAAGATCTATGAGCCAGGGCAAATTGGATGTGGTTATTGGTGAGATGTCAAGATTAAAGATCGACATTTTGGGCATCAGTGAACTGAAATGGACTGCAATGGGCCACTTCACATCAAATGACCACCAGATCTACTACTGTGGACAAGAGGACCACAGAAGAAATGGAGTAGCCTTCCTAATTAATAGTAAAGTGGCTAAAGCAGTGCTTGGATACAATCCAAAAAATGATAGCATGATCTCAATTCGAATTCAGGGCAAACCATCTAACATCACAGTGATCCAAATATACGCCCCAACCACAGATGCTGAAGAAGCTGAAGTAGAAAGTGCAAAAAGTGCGAAAAGTGCGAAAAGTGCGAAAAGTGTGAAAAGTGCGAAAAGTGCGAAAAGTGCGAAAAGTGCGAAAGCTGGCTTGCAGCTAAATCTCAAAAAAACCAAGATTATGGCAACCAGCTTGATTGATAACTGGCAAATAGAGGGAGAAAATGTAGAAGCAGTGAAAGACTTTGTATTTCTAGGTGCAAAGATTATTGCAGATGCTGACTGCAGTCAGGAAATCAGAAGACGCTTAAGCCTTGGGAGAAGAGCAATGACAAATCTCGATAAAATAGTTAAGAGCAGAGACATCACACTGACAACAAAGGTCCACATACTTAAAGCAATGGTGTTCCCCATAGTAACATATGGCTGCGAGAGCTGGACCATGAAGGCTGAGCGAAGGAAGATCGATGCTTTTGAACTGTGGTGTTGGAGGAAAATTCTGAGAGTGCCTTGGACTGCAAGAAGATCAAACCAGTCCATCCTCCAGGAAATAAAGCCAGACTGCTCACTTGAGGGAATGATATTAAAGGCAAAACTGAAATACTTTGGCCACATAATGAGAAGACAGGACACCCTGGAGAAGATGCTGATGCTAGGGAGACCGGAAGGCAAAAGGAAGAGGGGCCAACCAAGGGCAAGATGGATGGATGATATTCTAGAGGTGACAGACTCGTCCCTGAGGGAGCTGGGGGTGTTGACAACCAACAGGAAGTTGTGGCGTGGGCTGGTCCATGAAGTCACGAAGAGTCGGAAGCGACTAAACGAATAAACAACAAAGAGTTTCATGAACTAGATTTGAAAAGTGGTTTTACCAAAGAAAACTTTTTTCTTCTGTAATAGAGTACAGTGTAGTTGGAGTTCTCTGCATGTGTCAGATTCCTTACAGACATTTAGGATCATGCAGAGAATGTCATATTGATATTTTAAACTTAGATGACAAGGTAGGAAATTCAGTCTGTATAAATTACCATTTTCAAATCATATAGTTTCTATTTTACAAACCTATATTGTGCTTTATAATTCAAAACATTATGTTTTATAATTCAAAACATTATGTTCAAAGTGACCTGCTTTGTAAATTGCTGTGTCATGAGTTTAATCTTGCATTCAATGTATATCCTAATATTGAGCAATCCTGCTTCAATTGTCCCCTTCTACTGGACATGATAAAAGGTTTAAAGTTGTATGTGTTGCTCACAATCCACTGTTCCGTCACTGACTTACCACATTATGATTATGTTTTAATTCTATTGTCCTAGACAATACAGAAAAAGCCTTATAATTTTATTTCTCATTTCTAAACTCTTGAGGTCAGACAGGCTGCAAGACAATGTACTTTCCACACATAAAAAAGGACAATATGGCGAAAATGGACATATAAAGCACAAATAGACCTTTAATGCATAAAAATCATCTTGGCTTTTGCACAGTACTTATTGATGGAGAGCTAAAACTGCACATATAAACTGAGACATACAGAATATGTGGATAAATATATATAGTTCAGGAACAGAGAGGAGAAAATCAGTAGGAAAATAGCAGACCAGGAAATGGAATACAACATTTGTCCTAGTGATTCATTTATATGGATGACCTAAGTATAATTATGGCATTTAACTGTATTTTCCATACTAATACTAAGTAATTTTATGTAGAAATCAAAAGATATAAGATTATTAAAATAATTAAAATCATAGTATTCTTCATATCAGAAACATCATGTTTTTCTTTGAGGTACACATATTGAAATCAGGACCAGGTTCTTCAGCACAAGGCAAATCCTATAAAATTATTTGATTACATTAAAAATCATCCGTAAAATTGTCTCTATGGGTGTACAATAGGTGTATGGTAAGTATTTCGTTTAAAAGAGCATATGGGTTTGTATTCATTCGGTTTTTAGTGATGGCTATATTCAAAACAAGACATACTTTCTCTGGTTGGGAGAAACCTAGCTACAATCCATCTGTACTTGTAGCATACCACTATTGGACCACAGTCTTGTCTGTGTAAATCAGCATAGTTCTGTTGACTTCAGTGGATGTATGCCCACTGCAACAAACAGAAGACCTTGCCTAATTTGTTCACTTGGCAAAACATATTTGCTGTGCTATTTAAATAGAATGAATGGTTCTGTTTTTATACAGCCAAAATAAATCCAGAAATGATGGCATGAGTTATGACATAATGAGTCATAAAATTATGGCAAGAACAAGCAAAGCAAAGGGATTGCACCATCTGTTCTGCAGGATGAATGGGCTGCAATACGTATTGCTATCCCCAGCAGAGAACCTTTGTTTGAACCCCATACTCAGAGTCAAACATAACAAAAGAGAAAGGTGAATATAGTATCTAACAATTGTTAGGATCTACTCTGATACATTTGAGTAGCTAAAAGTAACCTAAGGTTTCAATCGAAAACATAATGAAATGCATTTTGCCCTTATTGATTACAATCTCGGGTAAGTGCCAGTAGAAAAAAAATCTGGTCAAATTAATTCTTCATCTGTTCCATCTTCCAGAGCCTACAAAATGTAAAAACACTGCATGCTTTCCAAAGCTTCATAGTCTTCTAACTGTCCTATTCAGGAAAACATATGGCAGAGCCCTTCAGGAGCTGTAGCATTTCAGAACTTGAGAAGGGACATACAGAAAACCTTTATTCCCATTACAAATATAATATAGCTATTCGTACAGCTTTCCTGCACATATATGGTCGAAGTCTATTAAGAAGGCTTGTTTGTTTCGTTGTCTGTTTTTATTTAACAAAGTAGCTGTTCACATGACAGGTATTATATGAATAGTATTTACACATATAAAAGTTCTCAGATATGTAGATACCAGTCATTTGCAGAACTGATTACAGATTGAAGCCCTTACAGAAATAAAAATTGTATCAAGCAATACAGGTGTGTCTTTAATAAATTATAGTTGAATTTTGCTTGGTCAAGTATTAGATTTTATATTTAGTCACATTTGCAAATGAGTGACAATATAATTTGTTTAAATAAATAATTTATAATTATATTTTTTATCAATTTTGCATGATAGATGTATAGGGTTTACATCAACCAGATTACAAAATAAATCCACTTCTATACAGGTAACATAATTTTATCATCCTTCACTTTCTGGTTTTAGTAAATGTTTTATATTTCTTAAATAATTAGGATCCAATATTGTTTTGGCATTCATTGGCTTTAATTACTAGTCATACTGTATATGGCTTCCATAGAGGCTTGAGTTTCCTGAAGCAGGTTCTTCTTTTACAGGTAGTCCTTAGCTTACATCCATTTCTTCAGTGAACATCCAAAGTTATGGCAATACTGAAAAAAATGGACTTACCAATCCTCAAAGTTCTGGCCACCACAGCATCCCCACAGTCATGTGATTGCAATCCGGGCACTTGGGTACCAGGCTTGTGATTATGACATTGCAGCAAGCTGCATCATGTGATCACCTTTTACAAACTTCCCTGCTGGCTTCCCACAAAGTAGAAAGCCAGTGGGTAGTCCTCTGGTTCCAACAGCAAGTGGGACCAGGATTTCCATTGCTAAGCAATACTGTCATAAAGTATGATGTCCCATGACTGCATCACTTAGCGATGGCATCCCAGGTATCTCTTACTCCATAGCATTCACTGCCCACCCTCCATAGCATGTGCCTGCCCGCAGCACCTCCCCACTCTCCCATGGCCTCTGTCAGCCTACCCAAGGACTCTGCTGGCCCTCCTGAGGCCTCCACCAGCTCTCCTTTGTCCCCCACTGACTCGCCTGCACTTCCTAGTGCCTTCCCATGGCACCCCCCCCCAAGCTCCTTACTTGGGACTCCCGCCTTTTCCCGCTTAATGACCCGCACATCCTGGGGTTCTGATGGCAATTGGGACTGTTGGGATTGCCATTGCTAAGTGATGCAGTCATGTGATGTTGCACTTCATGATCACATCACTTAGCAATGACAATCCTGGCAGTTCCAATTGCCATCGTAACCCGAGGACTGCCTATATGTAGTGAAGGAACTCACATCAGAATATACAGTACCATCAAAAAGCAACATTGTAAAATCTCCAGATATGGTGATTTGAAAACAAGAAAGGTCTTAAGTTGAGAAAACAAATACAATAATTGGTAACAGCTTTAATCTTTTTTTTTCCCCTCAAGCAATATCTTCACCACTCTCAGGATAAACTGTAAGAAAACTGTTCGCTTGTATACATTCTGCATTGCATTTAAACTGGGTAACCAGTAATATTCAAAGTCATGGATAGAAAAAAAAAAGTGCTTTGAAATGCTGACCACATCTTGTTTTGTGAATCCCAAGACAAAATATGATCTTTTTAAACTAAGATTGCTACTACTTTCTCCTCGTTCACTATCTGAGGATCAGATCTAGCACTATTTTTTGTGGTGTGGGGGTCACTTCCCATTTATGAAGATGAAACTCCCTGTCAGGCAAGTTAGAAATTTATAAAATTGCTCTCTATTTCCAAACTCTTTCCCACATTTCAAGGAAATTACATACTAAGGAAAGATATTGTGAGAGAATTTATCCTATTGGCTTTTTCAGATGATCAAAAAACAAGGGCAGTCTAAAGACTTCAGAGTGATGGAGATATATGCAAGTAAAACAACACATTCTGCCACCTCACAACAATATGTGAGCTCATATATAGTATGCTGTGCATGCACACACACACACTAGTGCACACACACCTTAAAAGAATTCCTAAGCACCTTGAAAATGAGGAAGATAAAAGAGGCCCTTCAATTTTTCATCCTTAGCAAAAATTCTACCAAACTAAACAGATTTATTTACTTGCTCTATTCTTTACCATTTGCATATAACTTGACACTGTTGCCTGTCAAACACAATGGCTGTGTTCTTTGATACATTAATGTTTAGATCCATTCTCCTTTTTGTATCATGCAATCTATCTAGCATTTGTTGCAAATCATTTGCATTCTCAGCCCACATCATGGCATTGTCTGCATACACATTCATGTCTCCAATCGACACATCTCTAATGTATGTACATTCTTTATATGTTCATGCATAAAGAACTAAGAAGATATGGTTGGTTTTAAGTTTCGGAAGCATCAATGGATTAGGACAAATGTGCACAATGTTTAATGTGTCACATATAGTCCCCTAAGTATTTCACTTGTGGTCAGAAAAGCATCCCAAAATCATATTACCAAAATTCAGTGCAAAATGACACATTTTTTACTTAAAATGTGGAAATCAGGATGGGGAATGGGGTGGCAAAGCCTCTGGCTGATTGGAAAACTAAGTAGCCTAGAAAACTTTGCCTTTCCCTGGTTTAAGGGTTATCTGTCTAAGGAATCACATCCTTCATGTCCTTACATAAAGATCTGCAATGTGTTTATTCTAAAGAAGCTCTCCACTTGCCTTCTCCACTGCCTTTATGGCAGCACCTGCCTTTTGGAACAACCTCTCCCTTGACCCTACTGGCCTTAAGAAAGGCAGGTGAGACCTGGCTCTTTCTTTGGAAGCTTGGGTCAGAATAAGCAGAATTCCCATTGAGTGGGATATAACAAAGTTTAGCTTCTGATCACCATTTAATCGTTTTAGTTGTTTTATTTTTATATGCCTCTTTTTCTCTTTTATTTTTGTTTATTGGTTTGTACATTGCCCAGAGTCACATTTTTAGGTGGGGGAGGGCATACAGATGTTTTAAATAAATAAACAAACATTCCCATCTGGTAGGTATACAGTGAGGGTCCCTTCTGTTAGTTGTAAACTTTAGACTGTACTCCATCAGGAACTGCATTCAATTCCCATTTTCTTAACATTCAGAAATATCTTAAGACATATACCTCTTTTATCTAGTTCTTTCAAAAATGTGGTTTTACTACTTACTGACACCCATTTTAATTATCTTTTGTTGTTTTCATGTATTTTATGTTATTCTGCTTGAGGACCATTGTGAGAGGAAAAGTGGTTATAATATATAGTAATACATACAAATAAATATAAAAATATTATAATATGGATGTACCATATTTGCCAGAGCGGATGAAATTGGAAGACTTTAAAAAGCCTTTCATCATATATACTTCAAGTTTTAAACAACTGTTTTATTACTTTCCAGTGACAAAATTTGACAAAATCAGTTTCCTAGATAACTTGCAGTCTTTTCAAAATTATATATTTCAAGGTAATTAAGCTAAAATAGACTTTGTTTATACTCAATCACTTTAAGATACAAGGGATGATTCTCATTATTTTTCCACCTTTTGCTTTTTTCTCCTTGTAAGTACTAACATAGAATTGGTAATGCAGTAATCTTAATAATTAATGCCTTGTTGACTTGATGAGAGTTTCAAATGTTGCCTTGCATACAACAATGATGGCAAACTTTTTAACAGAAAAGGAACAGTTAACACTATTTATTCCACTTGAGGCAATCTAAATTCACAGGCAGACTGATAAAATGTCTAAACGGCTCTTGAGAGTATTTTGGTGCTAGAAAATATAACCTTCAACAATTAAACCTAGATAGGTGATTAAACTGTAACTTCCATCATTCCCAAGTTGGAAGTAGGCCACTGAACTACAGGCTGATCCTTTTGTTAGACTGGCCTGTAATTCAGCAGCATACTTCCAATTTTGGAAATGAGAGAAATAACAAAAGAGAAGGCTTCTTTTTTAGGAGTTTCTAGAAGGAACTACCTGATTACTTCCTAATACCACTGTGGGTCATCTGCTTATTAAAGAAATTTGCCCAGTGAGCAAATTTTGCCTCATTTGTGCCTGTTGCCTGCTCCTTTTTTCTTGTCTTATTTGACTGATGGCTTACCTTGACCTTTCTAATCCACAGTAGGAATATCCTTGGACTAATGACCTGGCTTTGATCCTATTTTGTCCAACCACTTTCTCTGAAATGACTAATCCTGGAGTGCAGTTTTTAAAGAGGTAAGACAATCTTTAAATCATACATTTCTATGAATCTTAGAAAATATGTTTGCTTGAATGGGAGCCTTGTACAGATGAAACAAGTGAGTGAAATTAGAGTCCAAGGTTTAATAGGCCTAGCAAATTATTTATCCATTTTGGATTGGCAATCTTTTATGAAGGGACTGTGTTGAGGGAGGTGTCTGTAATGGTAATAACTGTGCTTATAAAATGGTTCTCCAGTGAGAACCAAGTTTATCTTTTTCTCTGTTAAGCAAATTGCATGAAAACAGAAAGTGTTTCTCAGATTGATTTGTCCTAGTTATGGTAACTTACAACAGCTCAGACAGAGCTATTCTTAGCACCCTCCAACACAGGTTGGCAAAATTCTTTGTCAGCTTTCTAGATTTAGAAAGTTTAATAAACCTATGGAGTCCATGATTGACTGATCAGTATCAGGGGAAGCTTTGTATCCATTTTGAGAACTTTCCCCCACCCCTCCCATATTAAAGACATATAATGATAGTTCAAGTAAAAATTAGATGGGTCTTAATATTGCTTCTGTAAGCTCCCATTTCAACCTATATAGCTGTAGTTTAGTGGTGTAGGCCACCAAAGGCAAAGGAGTGGAAGTTATAAGGCAGATAAACAGGGAAAGAATTACAGAATATTAAGGAGATTCTTGTCTAAGGTTTATCTCAATTTAATTAAAGAACTTGATTTTGTTTGGATAAACTCAGAGACTGCATAACAAACTTACAACAATGGTTTCAGAACATCCGCTGGCTATGCCAAGATCATTCAGACCCTTAAATATTAATTATTGGGTTCTGTTGACATTTCCTTCTGGCATACAGGGGAGCATTAATAAGCACTACAGAATTACCTTTTTATGTGAAAAAGAAATAAACATAAAACTAAAGTGGAACTGATGCAATCTATGATGTATTCTCTTAAGATGTATGGCCTTTTGTATAATTAAATAAAAACTTTCATATATTTACATCTATGGCAGTTGGAAGGAAGGAAGGAAATCTAATTATTATATATTATTATTATATATTTTATTTTCTATTCTGCCTTTATTATTTTTATAAATAACTCAAGGCGGCGAACATACCTAATACTCCTTCCCGCTCCTATTTTCCCCATAACAGCAACCCTGTGAGGTGAGTTGGGCTGAGAGAGAATGACTGGCCCAAGGTCACCCAGCTGGCTTTCATGCCTAAAGTGGGACTAGAACTCACAATCTCTTGGTTTCTAGCCTATTGCCTTAACCATTAGACCAAACTGGCTCTCATTGAATTGAACTGGTATGAAACAGAAATGCAAATTTAGGGAATCTCTTTCCTTTTGATGGAGGGGAGAAGAAACAAGAACCTATCTTGAAGAGTGAAAATGAATTGCACAGGTTCCTTCCTTTGTTCTATAATTCTTCGAACTCTTTGGACTAATTTTTCCCAAGAACCCATTTTGAAACTTGTCATTCTGATCTAGAGAATAGATTGGATTCTTGAGAAAGGAAAAATAACCTGTGAAGCAGGTGTGTGAAAATAAAAATAGGTCTGTGAAAATAAAGCTTGGTGAAACAGCAGTAATATAAGTTGAATGGAGAATATACAGTCTTGTCACTGTCCTTTGCCAACCTGGAGCCAAATGTTTTACCACATTCTTACTGTACTGTGGCTTCCTAACCTGTACATACATATCTCATGAGGACAATGAGATGTTTTGAAATTCCCATTTTTGAGCACAGTCCACAGATTGGCATGATCAACACAATTGAAGGGCTTTTTATATCCATGAAGCATATAGTGACTTCTTTTTGTTATTCTTTGGCTTCCTCAATTATCTAGCATTCATCAGCAGTAATGCCTCATGTTCTTCGGCCTTTTCTAAAGCCAGCTTGAACATCTGGCATCTCTTTTTTTCATGTAGGCCTCTAATCTGCATTGGATGATCCTAAGCATTATTTTGCTGGCATGTGAAATTAAGGATATTGTACAATAGTTTGCACACTCTGTTAAGTCTCCTTTTTTGGGTATTGGAATGTAGATTGACCTCTTCTAATCTGTTGGCCACTGTGTTGTTATCCAGATTTGTTAGCATAGCTTGGTTAGAACCTTGACTGATTCTTCTTCTGTTGCTTGCCATATTTCTGTAGGTATTCCATCATTTGTGTAGCCTTCAGATTTGGTAATGACCAGAGTGCTGATCTAACTTAATATTTTAATACTAGAGGTTCTTGGAAGCTGGGAATATCTTTTAAGATATCTTAGATGCTGACACCTCTGCTGTACAGTATTTCAGATTTTAAATTGAACTTGATCACAAAACTATTGAACCCCTGCTTCTTTTGAATCGGTAATTGGAGCATAAATTTGAATGGGTATTCCACAAAGTCTAATCAATATTATCCGATCATTGATTGCATTGTAGCCAAGAACTGTTCTTGCAATACCCTTCCTAACTATAAAAGCAACACTGTTTCTTCTTTGTTTTTCATGTCCTAAGTAATAAACAGTATATATTAAGGGAAACCATATTGGAAGAAGATGAGTGTGGTTCTAAAATTGGAGGAAGAAATATCAAGAAGCAGGATAAGAAGGGTACTGACACTTTTGAACTTTGGTATTCTCAGACTTCTGGCCCATAATCAATCAAATGAATCAAATGAATCAAATCTCTTTTTATAAAATGTTAAACATTATTACATTGCTATTGACTTTATATCCGAACTACTAAGGTTTTTTTAAAAAAAAGAAAAATAAGAAATTTTATTTTTTTAAAAAAATTGATTAAATTAAAAAAAAAAAATAATGCTTCTTCCACTAACTACTGTATGGTAATGAATTAACACCTACACCCTAGCAATCACAGAGATATCCTTTACATTCCCAGTATTATAATTCAGTGAAAGTATCAGTATATTTTTCTTTAGGTATAGGAAATCTCCAGCTTCTCGTAATGAAGACTTACATTTGACTTTATTATAGATAGTGTAAATAGTATTGCATTTCATCAACCTATGGTGGGCTTTGTGCCATTAAAACATTACAGCTGAAACAATTAACACCATACGATAAAATACTTCAGGGTGGTATACTGATCACAGTACAACAGTTGATCTCAACATCATTGTATTGTCAATTGCAATATTTTACTTATCTCTATGTTATGATTTTAGAATAATTACAGTATCTGATATACTTCAATATTTGGATAATTTGTCATGCCTTTATAATGCATATATGTCTGTTATAAAGCTAATTGCTGAGGCTCAGATATTTCCTCTGACACAATAATAACTCCAAGAGTGCCACACCACAGTGTTGATTGAAATATTATATAATAAATACTTATTTCAGCACTAACACAGTGAAAATTATTGGGACTAAATATAAACTTATATTAAGAACCCATTTTTAGCATCTACAATGCTACAGTTCTGTTACATTCATATGCACAACACATTAGTCTTATGAAGATTAATCATTGAGATCATAGTACATTGTACTATCATTGCATTATCATTATAATTTCTTTTGCTGTTTATTGAATTTTGGTTGTTATATAATTCACTATAAAAACAATTAAAATGTAAAATAATCATTGTTGCCATGTTTCCTAAGCTACTGATTAGTTAAATTCTACACCTATGCAGAAACACAGTTAAAATTTGAACATACTCTTCATGTCCTAACAGCCAGGAACCATGCTGAGACAAGGAATAGGTCTCTAGTGTTTATTACTGCTACATTAGACAGAAAATCCTAACAAACTGAAGAAGCGTGGGGAAAACCCATACAGATAAATCCCAAGAGTTAAGGCGGTTCTGATCTGTGTCTCTTTGAATGGCTGCTCAACTCCTCAGTACTACTCATGTGTTTTCCCCCCTGGATAGGGCCCCCCTCCTGCTCACCATCAGTACTCATGACACTTCAGTTACCTCAAGTGTTATCATAGTCGAATTGTCTGATAAAGGAGAAGTAATACTTGGTTCACACATGCACTTCGTTCAGTTGCAATGGATCGGCACAGATACAATTTTCAGACACAACCTTGAAGACAGTGCTTTCCATTTCATCTGATAATTGCTAATAATTAAATTACAATAGAGAAAGCTGCTTGAATGAATGCATGACCTTTCCTAGAAAAATCATATGCTAGACAAAATTGTTTATTGTGAATAGAGGCTTCATGGAAAAATCCTATTCATGGATCTTTAGAACTCCAACTTCTGATGGACCCAACTTCTGATTTAATGGAGAAAAGGTCTGACATTTCAAGGAACGGATGCTGTGCTGGCTCTTATGGGAGATCCACATTAATGTGGTGAGGTCATTTTGTCATTCTTTGTCTATAGCAATCACCATCACAGAATTCTTCTCAGCTGGATCTTTCCCTCCTACTCCCCCAAAGACTCACTACCATCAACTGTTTTGCCAGAAGCATCCCTGAAAAGAGAAGGAAAAAGGCAGGTTAACACAATCATAGAACCTGGCCTAGATGGATTTTTCCTTCCTTCTCCACAGAGCTGTAACAATCAGCTGCCCTTCCTGAAGGTTCCCTGAAGGGATAAGGAGAAACAGAGACAAGAATATTTCATATGCCTGGATCATATAGCTTCTTCCCTCAAATACTGTAATTCATAAGATTATTTTATCCAAGTATCCTGTTGAAAGAATCCTTGAAGGTAGAGAGAGGGAAGCAAGCCAGCAAACACTACAGAAGCTTTCCCAAACTGGACACTTCACTCTCCCTACAGGGACAATTTATTTGTAAGGAAAACCTTACAAGTTTGTTTTTAAATAATATTTATAATTGTTTATTTTGATGGTAAGTCACTCTGGGAAGATTGTTTACCTGAAAGAGCACTCTGGCAAAAGTCATGCATATAATTGGATAGCTAGCAATTAATTCATCACCATCTCCCTTTCCATATTGATAAGGAATAGAGAGAATAAGGAGATTCTTTGATAAAAACATCAAAGTACAGGTAGTCATCAAGTTATAACCACTTGTTCAGCAACAGTTCAAATTTACAATGACACTGAACAAGGGAGACTTATGACCAGTCCATGAAGTTGCAGCCATCGCAGCATCCCTGCAGTCACACGATCATGATTAGGGCACTCAGGTGCCTGGCTCGCAATTATGACATTGCAATGAGCCACAATCAAGTGGCTGCCATTTGTGACCTTCCCTGCTGGCTTCCCACAAACAAAGTCAATGGGGAAGCAAGATGGAAGGTTACAAGTTGCTTCCATAAGTCACTCCCACTACTTTTTCTCCTAAGCAGCCCCACTATGGAGTACAAAATCCCATGGATCTTGTATTCCATAACACCCCCTGCCTGCCTGCACTCCACAATGTGTGCCTGCCTGAAGCATCCCCTTCCTGCGCTCCATAGCACGCACCCACCTGCAGCATCATCCCACCCACCTGCACTCCCTAGCACCTACCTGTGCCTTAGCTGGCCCATCTGTGGCTCCTGCCAGCCCGCTGATGTTCCCTAGCACCCACCTGCAACCCTTGTTGGCCTGCCTGCAGCCCCCACTGGTTGCTCCCTAGAACCTGCATGTGGCGCCCGCTCCCCCTGAAGCACCCGTGCATCCCCCTGCACTTCTTGTCTGGAACTCCCATCTCTCCCTGCTTAATGACCCACATGGTCCTGGGGTTATGATGGCAACCAGGTCTTCCAGGATTGCCATTGTTAAGCAATGTGGTCATGTGATGTCACTCTTTATGACCGTATCACTTAACAATGAAAATTCCAGTCCCAATTGCCATTGTAATCTGAGGACTACCTATATATATTTCTCTGACCTCAACATTTCTCTAAAAATAATTCAGAAAACTGGTGGAAAAATATATCCATTCTATACTGTATTTGAAATAAAAACAGGTCAGTCTTACAAATGTCACTCTAAAATGACCAGGTTAACCAGAAGAACATATAATTGTAGATCTCTAATTAGTAAGAAAAAGATCTCGGTTTATTAATTAAAAAAAGAGGAAGTAACTGTAAACCTCAATTAAAAATAATAAAAAAGGAAATGTGTATACAGTTGTATATGTATTATATCCCTTCTCGTCAGGCTTCAGAAGGAGATTTGGAGTTATCTGAAGAGCACCTTGGATCTGCCAAGAATAGGGAAAGTCTCATTTGGAAAGAAGGGGTGACCCCTTCCCCAGTTCTTGTAAATGAAACATAACTTAGTATAGGCCTCCTTGATCACTTGCAGCTACTATATGCATATGTATGGGAGCTCAGACATAAAAGCTTTCAGTTGTTCGTTGGTAAAATAACATGTGCTCGCCAATTTTGCCTGTGTAGTTTGGCTTAAAGAAGGAAACCAGTATTATCTAAATACCAGTTAACATACACATGCACACATAAAGTACACTAACATTTTTAAGGCAGTTCCTGTCTGGTAAGTGATAGAAAATCATGTGATAGTTGAATAGTTTTTCTGTTTTCACACATAGCTGGGCAGGTAGCTGAGGAGAGGCATTCTATGTTAGTATGTCACTTCTAGAAATAATTGTAGGATTTACTTCTCATAATAAAAAGCAGGTATGGTAGTACGCATTTTATGATCTAATTATTTTATAACTCTTGCTTTATTACTACAGCTTTCTTTTTATCAAAGCTTTATTACAGAATTTAAAGATAATATCAGGACAACTACAATATCAAGAGATGTCAAACCTTCCACTAGGGTGAAATTGTATTATTCTTCTACTCCCCCGCCCCTGGTAAAGATTAATATATCATTAAAAAAATACTGTATCATCATTAAGAACAATATCTCATAAGTTCAAAAAACTGAATCTAAAAGCTAAGCTTGCTTTGAATATTTTAAAAAATGCTCATGATTTTATTACTAATATTGTCAAAATATATAATGAATACTGAGCATATAATTGACTTGGAGGCAAAGAATCATGCTTTCACTTCCTCATAAAATATGAATTTGTGCAGTATTACCATAAGATTTATAGTACTTCCCTTTTTTGTGATATTAAAATATGTAATATAGCAGTTGTTTTCTGGTGTGCTAATTATTTTTGCATTTTGTTGAGAACAATTTAGATGCATGACCATGAGTATCTCAGAACATATGGAGAGTAAAACAAGTTGGGATTAGCCATAAACTGTAATTCTATACACAATTATTTTGGAAGCCAAACTACAGTACAATTTATTCCCAAGAAGTTATGTGTATTATTGCACTTTATTAAATAATACAGTATGTTTATAATATTGTTTTCTATTTTGACTAATAATGACTCATAATGACTATGCTCTCATCTCTTCTTTGGTAAAATAACTTAGTGGATAAGGGGAATGCTGTGTATATAATCTCTCAGTTTCAGCACATTTTGACAAACTTTAACATGACAAGCTGTTAAAGTATGATTTTGATGTTGCTATGGTAAGATAGGTCCACAACTGGCTGGCCAACTGCATTAGGGTGGCCAGTATTCAGGGCTCTACACTGAGCTGAAGGCTGTAAACAGTGAAAAATTTGGAAGCTAAAATGAGAGGAAGGGCAGCAAGGTCAACCAGCTGTAACTATTTTTCTCCTTTAACCCTGATCAAATAAGCCAACCTTATATTCCTTCCCTGAGTTTTTGAAAATAATTTTTAACCCCTTCAAAAAGAGTCCCAGAGCTAGTCTTCTGTTTATCTGTGGTTCAAGCCAAAAATCTGTCAGATTTTAGCAGATTTATTTTGTATATCCAATAAGTAAAGTCTGTCCTTTTGTTTGTCACTTCTAATAAAGTCCTTCAAACCCTCAAGAGAGTTCTTTTTATATCCATGTGTATATCTCCAAGTCAGTTTCCCGGTTCAATATTTGTATATCTCCTTTTGGGAATAAGTTGTCCATTGGTTCCATTTATGTGCCCATATCTTTCTCCATATCTTTCTCATTACTTGTTACATTTGAGTCCCCCTTCAAAGTAATTTTAAAATCACCCATTGCAAATTGTTCTTGTTCTGTAATTTCATTACAACATACTTTGTCAATCTTGTCAAGAAATTCATCTAATTTGTCAAAAACCTTGGCAGACAAATACTCCTGAATTTGTATTATAGATTTCTGCTCAATTTTCTTTATCTTCTAGCACCCTCTAGTGTCCAACCTTCAAGGACCTCTTATTATGAAAAAACCCAAAACAATTGCCATTTTTCCCATGAGAAAATGCCTTCTAATTAATTCAAAGCATTTTGTCAGCATTTAAAATTATATTCCAGGTCCATCTGAGCCATTAATCCATTGTTAAGCTTTCTAAAGTCCATATTCTAATCATCATTTTGCTGTTTAATCCAAAAAGTAATATTTTTCACAAGCTTGAAAAAATTGCATTTAGAAGTTCTTTTTCCAAAGAGAAGGCGACTCACCTAGTGAATACAATATAACTTGCCATTCCGAAGGGTCTTAATCCTTTTAAGGCAGCAGAAAAAAACAAATCCAAAGTGATTAAGAAGTGAGGCTCAGTCAAGCTTATTGTCCTTTAAAAGGCTACATTAATATCTATGAGCCAAGATGATTCCTCCCTTGACTCCCAGCCTCTCGACCCATAGGCAACCCACAAAATGACAGTTCCTGTGGGTTACTCATGAGGAGCAGCTGTACAGAGTCATGTGGGCTATCTCAATGATCTCTCCTTAATCTAGACAGCATTTTGGTGACCAGGATCATGCATCCCACCCCGATCTCCATCAGAACACTGTCCCACTACAAAAAGTAGCGATTAACTTGCCATGGCTCTCAACCAGAAGTCATTGGTTTGTTTTTTGACTGTCCACAGTATACTCAGAAGTCTTTTCCAACATCAACGTTCAAAGGCATCAATACTCTTCTTATCTTTCTTCTTTAAATTTATTTATTTATTTATTTATTTAAATTTATGTCACTGCCCATCTCCCCAACTGGGAACTCTGGGCGGTTTACAATAAAATAAAGTCCAACTTTCACTTCCATTGAGTGTCACAGGGAATACCATGGCTTGCATGATTCTGATCTTTGTAGGTGTAGACACATCACAACATTTAAATATTTTTTTTCAAGGCTTTTGTGACTGCTCTGCTAAGTACTAGTGTGTGGCATATTTCTTGACTGCTTGTTCTTTTACTGTTGATGGTTGATTCTAAAAGGCAGAAGCTCTCCACCACTTCCATACGTTCATTGTCACTTCTAAGGCTGGTTGTTCTACCTGTTGTCATTACATTGGTCTTCTTTATATTTAATTTCAGTCCCATTTTTTCACTGTGCTCCTTGACCTTTATTACTAGGGCTTGCAGATACTTTGCATTTTGGCTATCAGTGTAGTGTCAACAGCATAGTACAGGTTAGTGATGTGTCTTCCTACAATTTTAAACCACATTCATCTTCTTCCAATCCAGCTTCCCTTAATATATATTCAGCATATACATTGAATAAATAAGAGGAGAATATGCAGCCTCATCACACTCCTTAGCCAACCTAGAGCCAGTCTGTTTCTCCATGTTCTCTCTGTACTGTTGTCATGAATACTGATGGTGAGCTGGAGGGGACCCCTATCCAGGGGGGAAAACGCATGCGTAGTACTGAGGAATTAAGCAGCCATTCAAAGAGACACAGATCAGACCCGCCTTGACTTTTGGGGTTTATCTGTCTGGGTTTTTCCCACGCTTCTTCAGTTTGTTAGGATTTTCTGTCTAATGTAGCAGTAATAAACACTAGAGATCTATTCCTTGTCTCAGCGTGGTTCCTGACTGTTAGGACATCAATCCTAACAAACTGAAGAAGCGTGGGAAAAACCCAGACAGATAAACCCCAAAAGTCAAGGCGGGTCTGATCTGTGTCTCTTTGAATGGCTGCTTAACTCCTCAGTACTACTCATGCATTTTCCCCCCTGGATAGGGGCCCCCTCCTGCTCACCATCAGTACTCATGACAACTGTGGCTTTCTGACCTGTATATAAGTTTTTCATGAGGACCAGGAGATGTTATGGAATTCCCATTTTATGAGTACTTTCCACAACTTCATGTGATTGACACAAAGGCTTTTCTAAAGCCAGACTGAACATCTGGCATCTCTTTTTCCATGTAGGGCTCTAATTTGTGCTGGATAATCCTAAGCATTATTTTGCTAGCATGGGAAATGCAGGATATTGTATGATAATTTGCACGCGCTTAAGTCTCCTTTTTTGTCGGGGAGGGATATTGGAATGTAGATTGACCTCTTCCATTCAGTTGGCCATTGTGTCGCATTCCAGATTTGCTACCATAGCTTGATTAGAACCTTGACTGATTCTTCTTCTTTTGCTTGCCACATTTCTGTGGGTATTCCATCAGGTTTTTATTTATTTATTTATTTATCAAATTTGTCACCACCCATTTCCTCTGAACGGAGGGACTCTGGGCAGTTTACAACATAGAACAATAACTATATAATAACATTCCAATATAACATATAGACTAAAACAATTTTAAAAACTGCAACTTGGAGTGCCTGGAGTGCTGATTTAACTTCACCTTCTAGTACTAGAGGTTCTTGTCTTCTAAGGTATCTTGGATGTTGACATCTCTACTGTATAGTGCTTCAGTGTACCCCTACCATCTTCCTTTGATCTCCTTTGAATAGGTTACTATCTGTCCATTGGCATCCAATTCAAGTTTGGAACCTCCTTCTGAGTTCAGAGATATTTTGAAAGACTTTCCTTGTTTTTCCATGTTTGTTTCCATCTTCAGCGTCTTTACAGATTTATTGTAATGCTGCTGCTTGTCAGTTCTAACAGCACTCTGAAACTCTGTTAAGTTCCTTTCTGAGATATATGTCTTTTTGGCTTTGGCTTCTCTTCTCTTCTTAGCAATTTCCTGGTTTGTTCTGACATCCAGTTTGCTTTCTTCTTTTTCTTCATTTTTGGCAATCTCTTTTCACATTCACCCTTAACATCTTCTTTAAATTTGTTTCATAATTCCTCTGGTTCTCTATCAATGAGGTTCAGGATTTCAAAGCCATTCCTGACGTTCTCTTTGAGAATGGTGGGTATGTGTTCAAGATTGTATCGTGGAAACTGACTGGGTATCTTCTTCTTCTTTAGCTTAACTTGGAGCTTGTACATAATCAGTTCATGATCTGTTTCACAGTCAGCCCCTGGCCTTGTCTTTGATGCTGTAATTGAGCTCCTCTACCACCTTTCAACAATAATATAGTCAATTTTATTTCTAGGTATTCCATCTGGTGATGTCTATGTATAAGGCATTGTTTTGATTGTTTGAAGATAGTGTTAGCTATGAAGAAATCATTGGAGTGGCAGAAATTAATAAGCTGGTCTCCTGTTCTATTTCAGTCTCCTAAGCCATACAATCCAACTACAGTACATTTTCCTCTTCCATGTTTCCAACTTTAGCATTCTAGTCTCTAATCACAAGCAGCACATCTTGCTTGCATGTTCTGTTGATTTCAAATTGAACTTGATTATAGAATTTATCAACATCCTCTTCTTCTGCATTGGTAGTTGGGACATAAATTTGAATAAACATATTAAAGAGTTATCCACAAAGTATAATCAATATTATTTGGTCATTGATTGCAGCCAAGTACTGTTCCTGCTATACCCTTCTAACTATGAAAGTAGCACCGTTTCTTCTTTGGTTTTCATGTCCTGATTAACAAATAGTGTGATCCTCTGACTAAATTGCCCAGTCCCAGTCCATCTCAATTCACTGATGCCTAAGATGTTGATTTGTAGTCATTTTATCTTTCACCTGGTTGAGTTTTCCTGTGTTCATGCTTCTTATGTTCCAAGTTCCTACTGTAATTCTATCTTTGCAGCTTCAGATTTTCTTTTCCTGTATCGCAAGGTAGGCATCCTGAAGGGTTTAATCTAGCCACGTCATAAAGACCATTAGTAAAAAAGAGATCTTTGAGATCACCCACTTGTGTTCTGGAAGAGTTGGTCCTTGTGAGTAGACCACAGGAACTGAGTTTCTTGCAGTCTATTGCAAGTTGAGTGTCTTGAGAGCTGAGGGCTTTACAACATGCCCTTAACTTAGGTGCAGCCTTAACGGACTTAATTTGACCAGCAAAAGCCTCACTTCACCTTGGACTTAATTATTTTACAACCTAAGACAGATAGTCCAAACAGCAGTGAAGATCAAAGACTCTTGGTGAGTGCCTTCTTTTTGAAATTAAGAAGAGGAAAAAAAAACCCTGCTATTTTAAAGGATTTTAATTTTAAAGCAAAAAGCTTAACAAGATCATGACCCAAGAAAGTTTTAAATGGATAAAGGGGACAGTGATTTAAAAAAAAACAGAAGACATTTTTTTTTCCCTGATGGAAGTGCCTTTGAAAATAGCAAACTTAATTAGACTAACAGACCAGACCTCTGTGGGAATGCTGAATGTTTATTTTTAAGGACACTCGATAATTGGTGGATTTTATAAAACAAGAAGGATAACATGAGCTAAACTGAGACTATAATTACAGAGAACTAATTGGAACTAGAGTGCTAAAGATAGAGAAAAACAAACAGAAAAAAAGGAGAAACCTGCCTTTTACTTTCACCAAAGTAATTGACATACTTTCACTGTCTCACAATGTCAGTTACAAGGGATTCACTTGAACAACCTACAGATAAGGACATTTCACCAGATTTATTGCAGAAAATGTTTGAAGAATTTGGCAAAAAGATGAGTGCAATGGCCATGGAAAATAATTTCAATATAATATTACTGCAGCAAGATTATTATATGCACAGAGATGGAAAGATTTGACACTACCGACTATGGAGGAATACAGTAGTTGGTGAAATTGACAGAACTTGCTGAGATGGATAAACTAACTTCTTTGATTAGAGAAAAGACACTATGCAAATTTATTGGTGACTGGAAACCTCTTATGGACTTTTTGCATAAAAATGAAAAAAAAATGAACTTGTGATTTATGGTTCTGATGATTAGACAGGATAGATTATAGAAAGAAGAGTATTTTGATGAAGCTTTAGAGAAAGATGTTAAAATATTAATGCACGTATAACTGCTGTGAAGAATATTGGAAGCCACTTCTTTGAATCTTTTTTCCTTATTCAACTTTTTTCTTTTCTTGCACTTTTCACTTTTTCTTTGACTTCTTTCTTTTTCTTTTTCATTCCTTACTTTATATTAGTTTGTATTAGTTTTTGTCTTCTTTTTTTAAAAGTTTAAATAAAAATCATATTAAAAAAATAAACGCTGGTACTCTAAAAGATCCTCAGCTCTTCTTCAATAGCATGTTGAGTGCCTTCTGTCCTCAGGGGCGCATCATCTGGCACTATATTGTCAGTCATTTCATATTTTCTATCCATGTGGTTTTCTTGTTAAAAATACAGGAGTGGTTTACCATTGCTTTCTCCCATGCAGTATAAATTGATGTGTGTATATATGTGTGTGTGTGTGCCTCTGTGTGTTTATGTATGTATGTATGTGTGTATGGATAGATAGATAAATAGATAGATAGATATGTCATACATGCCCAACGTTCTTCACTCATCCCACCCAGTAACACCCTTCCCACCACTACCACAATGAGGCAGCAGAGCAGGACCTGAGGGTGATTGTTACAGAAACTAGGGCCAAAAACTTATATTTGGTATAAGTTGCAGCTACCTAGATTTTGTTTAAACATATGGAAAAAAATTCCTGATGGTAAAAATTGTGCAACTGGAATATAGTGGAGATTTTAGGTTCTTTGTATCTGGAAATTTTTAAGAAGAGGCTGGAAAACTACCTCTTAGTAAAGGTAAAGGTAAAGGTTTCCCTTGACGTAAAGTCCAGTCGAATCCGACTCTAGGGGGCAGTGCTCATCTCCGTTTCTAAGCCTTGGAGCCAGCGTTGTCATAGACACTTCCGGGTCATGTGGCCAGCATGACGACTTGGAACGCCGTTACCTTCCCGCCGAAGTGGTACCTATTGATCTACTCACATTTGCATGTTTTCGAACTGCTAGGTGAGCAGGAGCTGGGATTAACAACGGGAGCTCACCCCGCCGTGCGGTTTCGAATCGCCGACCTTCTGATCGACAGCTCAGCGGTTTAACCCGCAGCGCCACCACGTCCCTCTTAAGAATGTTTTAATTATTTTCCTGCACATTTGACAAGGTTCTACAATACAATCCTTGTGAGGATCCCAGGTTGATACAGAGCTGATCATGTGGATGATTTGATTGTGTTTGCCACCATGGGGAGCGTTTTTTTGTATTGTGATTTTAATTTTGTAAACACGGAGTCACCGTGTGTAAGTTGGGTGGCCATATAAATTTGTTTAATAAATAAAAAATAACATAAATTCCACAATTCTATGATTCTCTAAAAGCAATGAGGATTACTTTATAGCACTGAATGAAGTCTAGAAGTTCAAGATTTTACAAGAAAAGCTAAGAATTTGCCTCCAAGTAACCTATTACATTTATTAGCTGCTGTAGGACATAATAGTTATGTCCTACATAACTATTAATACAAGACTTTTCTGGTGAGGATGAGTCATCAGGTCTGAAGATATGTCCCACTCTTGTTTTCAAATATATGCTAAACTTACTAGGAGCCAAACTGTATGAAAAATGGCTAAAAAGAATATGCTTGATTTGCATAATTAGCAATTAGTTTGCATAATTAGGCTGCTCATATTTGAGGAACTGGGATATCACAATTCTGGAGGGTAGCAGCTATGTTTATTGCATCTAGGCAAACTGGGAAAATTACTGGGAAACATGGCACCTGCTCTCATTTCAAGCAACTCCTTGAGATGAAATAGTTTATGGAGCAGCTGTGAGAAAGTGGAGAGGTACAGGTTAGGCCACAGTTGAATTTGTGCATAAACAAGAATCAAGAATGGCAAGGCCTTAATAAGAATTCAAACTCCTGGACTGTCACTGAGGAGAAGGTGGGTACAAGGAAAAAAATTGAGATCTCCTGAAAGTTGACTATTTTGCTCAGATAGTTTGAAGATGTTTCCTTGTGAACTGTTTGGTTAGTCTGTTGGCACATTGCCACATTCTTCTCAAGAGGAAACTAACCGGTAGAATTGCTGTGTTAGCCAGAAAACAATGTAGAATAAAACTAAAATGGCTATATCCCTTCTTCAGCATTATCTTGCATGCTCTGTCTCATGTGCTCTCTCTTTCTCTCTCTCTTTCTCTCTCCTCCTCCCCCTCTCTCTCCTGTATATTCCAGCTCTGAATGCTAAGAAAAAGGAATAACTGGGAGCTGCCACTCCTGGCTGTTAACAGCTGTACCTGGCATATTGCCTTACACCTCCTGAGGCTGGCCCTGATTCTTTAGAATATAAAGGGATCTGGAAGAACAAATATATGCTGATGCCATAAAAGCCATACAGTATTGAGACTAGCCAATAGACTAGAATAAGAGTACTAGTTAATTTGGAAGGGGGGAAGAGCATTGCAAATAGGAATGGACAAATTCACATTTAAAATCTCAAGTCCCAATAATGAAGAAAATTGAGAACCTTTACCATATTATTAATTATCTAAATGAAATGTTCACCTATCTGCAGCTGCCATATTCAGCAAATACAGTTATGCCATGTAGCTGGTAAACAAAAAGGAGCCTGACCAGGAAAAAAGAAAAGCACGACAACCCTAATTCAGGGCCACAAGCATCACGGCACATATGTGAGTCAAATCCAGATATTGTAAGGACTAAGCAGTCAAACCCGGTATGGGTGCATTTGTCAGTTTGTTTGAGGGAGTGTGTCACAGAGGATCTGCTCCTAGCTGTAGTATTGGATACTACAATAGTATTGGATGCCTGTGGTTTTGGAGCTGTGGAGTGCTTGAGGTCATCTCTATCCTGATTATGCCAACAATATTTTGACATAACATCTCTGTATATTTGGAACTAGTGTCTGGATGAAATGATAGGTTGGATAAGGGCCAATAAATTGAAAATGAATCCTTACAGAATGAAATTCTCACACACAACAATTGGGAATTTACCTTTTCAGTGGGTTTGCACTCCCTCAGAAAAGGCAAGTTCACAGACTGAGCAGGTTCCTCATTCACTGTTGTTATTAAAGCTTTCTAGTCAACTAGCAAGCAGATTTTGCTTATGCCATATAAATCCCCAAGTCCCAATTTGGTGTGAGGATATTTGTCCATCTTTGCCATTACAGACTGGATTCAGGAAGATTACTGTAGAGATACTACCACTGAGTATCATCTTATGATTATTTGCAGGCTATCTTTCTTAACTTCAGCAAAGGATCGTTACCTTGTCATGGTGCTAGAGCTTGAGCACCTCAATGATGCCATGAGCTAAACCGTGAAGGGCCACCCAAGACGGGAAGGTCATGACAGACAGGTCAGACTAAATGCGATCCTTGGGAAGGTAATGGCAACCCACCCCAGTATTTTTGATGTGAAAACTAAATGGACCAAAGATATGTCGGTATATCATTGGAAGATGAGACCCGCAGGTCGGAAGATGGTCAAAATGCTTCTGGGGAGGAACAGAAGATGAGTTCAACTAGCCCCAGATGTGATGACACAGCTAGCTCAAAGCCAAAAGGACGGCTAGCAGCCGACGGTGCTGGTGGTGAACGGCGAATCCAATGTTCTAAGGATCAACACGCCATTGGAACCTGGAATGTAAGATCTATGAGCCAGGGCAAATTGGATGAGGTTATTGGTGAGATGTCAAGATTAAAGATCGACATTTTGGGTGTCAGTGAACTTAAATGGACTGGAATGGGCCACTTCACATTAAATGACCACCAGATCTACTACTGTGGACAAGAGGACCACAGAAGAAATGGAGTAGCCTTCATAATTAATAGTAAAGTGGCTAAAGCAGTGCTTGGATACAATCCAAAAAATGACAGAATGATCTCAATTCAAATTCAGGGCAAGCCATCTAACATCACAGTGATCCAAATATACGCCCCAACCACAAATGCTGAAGAAGCTGAAGTAGAGCAGTTCTATGAGGATCTGCAGCACCTACTGGACAACATGCCTAAAAGAGATGTTATTTTCATCACAGGAGACTGGAATGCTAAGGTGGGCAGTCAAATGACACCTGGAATTACAGGTAAGTATGGCCTGGGAGAACAAAATGAAGCAGGACATAGGCTGATAGAATTTTGCCAAGACAATTCATTCTGCATAACAAACACTCTCTTCCAACAACCTAAGAGACAGCTTTATACATGGACTTCACCAGATGGACAACACTGAAATCAGATTGACTACATCCTTTGCAGCCAAAGGTGGCAGACATCTATACCGTCAGTAAAAACAAGACCTGGAGCTGACTGTAGTTCAGATCACAAACTTCTTCTTGCACAATTTAGGATCAGACTAAAGAGATTAGGGAAGACCCACAGATCAGCTAGATATGAGCTCACTAATATTCCTAAGGAATATGCAGTGGAGGTGAAGAATCGATTTAAGGGACTGGACTTAGTAAATAGGGTCCCGGAAGAACTCTGGACAGAAGTTCACAACATTGTTCAGGAGGCAGCAACAAAATACATCCCAAAGAAAGAGAAAACCAAGAAGGCAAAATGGCTGTCTGCTGAGACACTAGAAGTAGCCCAAGAAAGAAGGAAAGCAAAAGGCAACAGTGATAGGGGGAGATATGCCCAATTAAATGCAAAATTCCAGAGGTTAGCCAGAAGAGATAAGGAATTATTTTTAAACAAGCAATGCGCAGAAGTGGAAGAAGACAATAGAATAGGAAGGACAAGAGACCTCTTCCAGAAAATTAGAAACATTGGAGGTAAATTCCAGGCAAAAATGGGTATGATCAAAAATAAAGATGGCAAGGACCTAACAGAAGAAGAAGAGATCAAGAAAAGGTGGCAAGAATATACAGACGACCTGTATAGGAAGGATAACAATATCAGGGATAGCTTTGACGGTGTGGTCAGTGAGCTAGAGCCAGACATCCTGAAGAGTGAGGTTCAGTGGGCCTTAAGAAGCATTGCTAATAAGAAGGCAGCAAGAGATGACAGCATCCCAGCTGAACTGTTCAAAATCTTGCAAGATGATGCTGTCAAGGTAATGCATGCTATATGCCAGCAAATTTGGAAAACACAAGAATGGCCATCCAATTGGAAAAAATCAACTTATATCCCCATACCAAAAAAGGGAAACACTAAGAATGTTCAAACTATTGAACAGTGACACTCATTTCACATGCCAGTAAGGTAATGATCAAGATCCTGCAAGGTAGACTTCAGCAGTTCACGGAGCGAGAATTGCCAGATGTACAAGCTGGGTTTAGAAAAGGCAGAGGACCTAGGGACCAAATTGCCAATATCAGCTGGATATGGAAAAAGCCAGGGAGTTTCAGAAAAACATCTATTTCTGTTTTATTGACTATTCTAAAGCCTTTGACTGTGTGGACCATAACAAATGGTGGCAAGTTCTTAGTGGTATGGGGATACCAAGTCATCTTGTATGCCTCCTGAAGAATCTGTATAATGTCCAAGTAGCAACAGTAAGAACACACCACGGAACAACGTACTGGTTTAAGATTGGGAAAGGAGTACTGCAGGTCTGTATACTCTCACCCTACCTATTCAACTTGTATGCAGAACACATCATGCGACAAGTTGGGCTTGAGGAATCCAAGGCTGGAGTTAAAATCTCTGGAAGAAACATTAACAATCTCAGATATGCAGATGATACCACTTTGATGGCTGAAAGCGAAGAGGAACTGAGGAGCCTTATGATGAAGGTGAAAGAAGAAAGTGCAAAAGCTGGCTTGCAGCTAAACCTCAAAAAAACCAAGATTATGGCAACCAGCTTGATTGATAACTGGCAAATAGAGGGAGAAAATGTAGAAGCAGTGAAAGACTTTGTATTCCTAGGTGCAAAGATTACTGCAGATGCTGACTGCAGTCAGGAAATCAGAAGACGCTTAATCCTTAGGAGCAATGACAAATCTTGATAAAATAGTTAAGAGCAGAGACATCACACTGACAACAAAGGTCCGCATACTTAAAGCAATGGTGTTCCCTGTAGTAACATATGGCTGCGAGAGCTGGACCATAAGGAAGGCTGAGAGAAGGTAGATAGATGCTTTGGAATTGTGGTGCTGGAGGAAAATTCTGAGAGTGCCTTGGACTGCAAGAAGATCAAACCAGTCCATCCTCCAGGAAATAAAGCCTGACTGCTCACTTGAGGGAATGATATTAAAGGCAAAACTGAAATATTTTGGCCACATAATGAGAAGACAGGACAGCCTGGAGAAGATGTTGATGCTAGGGAGAGTGGAAGGCAAAAGGAAGAGGGGCCGACCAAGGGCAAGATGGATAGATGATATTCTAGAGGTGATGGATTTGTCCCTGGGGGAGCTGGGGGTGTTGACGACCGACAGGAAGCTCTGGCATGGGCTGGTCCATGAAGTCACGAAGAGTCAGAAGCGACTAAACGAATAAACAACAAAATCTTTCTTAAAAGGAATATTATATTTTAAATATACAAATATCTTAAATATTATATATTTCAAAAATAACTAAAAATGAAATGAAAAAGATTTTTTTTTCTTTTCTTTTCATTATTATATACTTTTGGATGAAGGTAAGGAATAAATAATACATAGAAAATTAGCTTCAGCTAGTGAAATATGAATGGATGAGCAACAAATCTGAAATATCATAAAACTAAGATATTATAAGATATCATGAGAAGTTTACATTTCATAGCCATTGTCTAAACAAAACCCACATCTCCCTGCTGAAACTTAAGCCAAAAATGCTTGGTCAACATAGTTTCCCCATAAGCCTGGGGAACTCCACTGCCAAGCCAGCCACAGAGTCAAGCAGTTCAGGTAGGGAGGCTAGTTTACAAGCAGCAATCCTATTGTACCCTTATGGCACAGCTTCACAAACAGGGTCTCACTTCCAGCTATCTTCAGAGCAGTGTCTCTGGTAGCCACCAGAAACTCCTGAATGACAACAGCTCCACCTCTGACCCTAAATCTTGGCTGATGTCACACATCAAGTCCAGATAGGCACATTTCAGAGAGGGGAATGCCCCTCCCCTGCGCCCACCCAGATTGGCCCTCTCATCCCTGATGACTTCATGGATGAGGGGGACCTTATTACAGACTGACCTAGCATTCAGCAAGAACAGGCAAAATCTGGGGCCACTAAAGCTCTGATGGCTAGACCTCAGGGGTGAGTACACTCCAGGGGCTGGAATGTGGCACTGGTACTAAATACTGAGGCCACCTTCCCTGAGAGAGGCTCACCCCCTGTCTATTGCTATGTATCTACCTAACTGCTTGCCTTTCCCCCACACACACCACCCATCATCCCTAATTCTCACCCTCCCACCCTCAAGTCTTGGACCCCATCATATTTCACCCCACAACCAGGCAAAAAAAAAAAGCAACTGGCACTAGCATCTGTGTGGTTCTGTCCAGCACCTAGTGCTTGTACATAGTCTACCAAGCTAATTGCCACTTCCCATACAATCATTCAACCTCACTCCTCTGCCACTTTTGCATAAGTTACATATAAAATATATGTTCAGTAATAATATGGGAACAAGAAAAAGATATATTCAGACCCCAATTCCTTACTAATTTGGGTGTGGGTGTGGGTGTGGGTGTGCATCCATGGGATGTCCTAGCTTTTTTTTTTAAATAAGAACTTGCAATATTCACAATCAATTAAACACAGTTCCCAGCAATTCCTGTTTAAAAATATACCACAGCCATCTGAATATTCTATATGAACCCCCAGACCTTTAAAAAGTTAAAAAGTAGTTCCTAAATCTAAAAAGAGCATGAAGATTGGTTCAAGTACAAGTTTTCAAGGTATGAAGACTGAGTAAAAGATTGGATGTAAAGTGAATGTTTAAGTAGCACCTGGTGTCAATGCTGGATTTTAAAATGTTGTGAATACAGTGCTTTAAGCAGGTAGTTTACTACCAATATATGGTTAACCAATTTAAAATGGAAACACAAAGTCTTATGTGTTTTCTGTTTTATTATAGCAATTACAAACTTGTTTACATGTTCCTGGCAGATAATTAAGAATGTTTTTTACCAACAAAGCTGCTGTTTTGATAGTACTATGGATTCCAAGAACAACTAATCAATTTTTGTTAATTTGGCAAATGTAATCAAATCAATCAGGCTTTTAAAAAATGCCCTCAATGCATATGCATTAAATACAAACTCTTAATGTTCATTTAAACTTGGCATTTTTCCCACATCTTGTTTTCTATAATAAAGAGGGATCTTGCAAGTATAGAAGCCTTTCAGCATATCCCATTTGTAATGAATCATCAGAATCAATTTTCGAACATGATGTTACACGTGGTGCAAAGGCCTATGGGTACTTGGAGATTTTGATCTCTGCAAATTTTGATATGATCTAACTGTATCTGCTCCTCTGGATGAATGTGCTGATGAGAACATTGCTCCACGTATTGTAATGGGCATTTCAAGTCAAGAAACATATCACATTAACTTGAAAAATAATGCTATAAAACAACAATTTAAAGGACATTTTTGTATTCCTTTACGTTTTTTTTAACTCGTTAAATAATTTGGATAGGACATAATGAAAAGGAATAGAAAGATTTCTGGGAATGATTGGTCATCAACTTGACCTTTTGAATTCCAGAGAGAAGGTTATTTAAAAGTTGTATTCGAATACTGATTTGATTCCCTTTTTTTCAGTCTTAGCTATCCAGACTATCTAACAGCAACCTTATTAACTCTTACCTTATCTAAATTCCTGCTTAGTTAATGATAACAATGCTAATATGACAAAATGGACTTCTATATCTATTTAATCTGCAAATTGGCTTCATTGAACTCAGTGGCATTTATGACAGAATAGACATTTTTAATTATTCACATTTAGTGCTGAGGCTTTGACATACATAAAGTATTTCAGTTGTATCCTGATACAGAAAACCTGCCTTTCAGTGCACTCTCTTCAAAGAGTAAAGACAGACTTTTCCAACTCTCTGCCCTTCATAGTCAGAAAAGCTTCAGTATTTTATTAAATTTTATGAGACTGAAATTGAAACAAATTTCCTATCATTCATTAGATAGAACTGTTTCTCCAAAATTATTTTTCTTTATTAAAAATACAGTTAAGCTCACTGGGGAATTAAAGAGTTGATCTCTGCTAAATGCCACCACTCAATACAATAGCATGGGGTGGGGAGAGGAAGCAAAATGTGGGAAGGAACAATGCAACTTTATGGTGCAAACCTGCCTCCCCCCGCCCCCCCTTTTTTTTGCATCCATCATGATATCACATGCACATACAAAAGGGGTGGATATTACAGAACAATACCATGAAATTCCTTACACTACTTTCCTCAAAAGCTTTCCTCAACTTCTGTGGACCCCCATGACCCAGTCTCTTGTGTTCAATAGTAACACCTGAATGAAAACCTCTGTGTGTAGCCTCCAAGTGTGTTTGCTTTATTTTTCACATATTTGAACATGCACACTTAAAAAAAATTGTGTGTGAGAGAGAAAATTTGTGTTAAAGTTTGTGGGATAAGAATGATGTTTAAAGTTTTAAACCTCTGCAGAACTACAATGAGTCTAAACCTGCAATACAACCTTCTTTGTGTTTACTACAGCTGCATGTGTTATTGGCTTCCTATCAAAGGCATAAAACTAAGTTGTAAATTATAGGAGCATGCTTTGTTGTTCAACTGATCTAATCCTGGGTTTAGACAGTAAAATCTCTTATGGGAGAAAGCTGGTGATAAACAGAAATGAGTGATGGCTAGAATAAATTTATACTCAAATTAAGATTGCTTCCAAGGTACACATGCAGACATGTAGTGTAAGCCACAATTATTTTATTTCCATAAGTTCTTAATTATCCTGCCCCTACTGATAGAGCTATCATTTTCAAGAGCTTCCATTCACTATATAGTTTTGCTCTGTGGTAGCACCTTGTCAATATGCTGGCTAGTTTTGACCTTTAAATGGCTTGGCTTAGATACTTCAGCAGGTATTCTGTCCATTCAAGGTAGGGGCTTGGAAATTGTGTTTTTTCATGATAGCCCCTACTCTACCAAATAGCCTTCCCTCAGAGGTCAGATTAGCAACAGTTTTCTCAGGGCCTGTTAAAACTGATCTCATCTCATGCTGGCTGAAGTTATTGATGATGGGATGATGATTATGGCCATTTTTGTTTTATAATGTTTTTTTTTGTGTGTACTTTTATTGTTGCAACCCATCAGGAGTCTTTCAGTTCTGGTGGTATAAAATAAAATAAGTTCAAAAATGAATTGGCCAAAACTGTCTTAAATATTGGTTTCCCATCTTTCTTCTGCTTTCCTCAACAGGATAAAGTTGCGAAGCTGTGATTTATTTGAAATAAGATAGTCAATTTAAAAATTAAAAGTGCCTAGCAGAGATAACCGGCTCTTTGACAGCAATTATACTGTCATCTCAGGAGACCAGAAACTGAAGATCACAGGAGCATCAAGTAAATCTAAGGGTCTGCCATAGATACAATATGCAAATGCAACCTTGGGAAATAAAGCACAGTTTGGGAATTCCATTTGATCATCACCTGGACAAAACAAGAAACTACTGTGGTTGTCAAATTGTAAACCTAACTTCATACTGCCTTTTTGCTACCAAGGGTGCCTATCAAAAATTTGGAACAAACCTACAATATAAAAAGTTTGCTTGCTAACAGTAGTGTCATGGGAACTTAAGCCACCTGTCTTAGCTTCTTATTTATTCTTCACTGAAGTGCATGAAGAGAAAGATTTCAAAGTGAAAGAAGAAATAGTATTTTTAGATTGTAACATTTGCTTCCTATATCCATTCATCCTATTTTTTTTCCCTATTTGGGAATGATAAAATTTAGGAGAAAGCATTTCATCAAACATTATCTGAGAAACTGGAAAAACAAAATTTGAAGGACATCAATGTTCATACTAATGAATTGGTTGATGGATAAATGAATGATTAAAGCCATAAATAAACCATCTAGAAACAGTAGGGACCCAAGCCATTGCTCCCATTAGAGATCTTAACCTAGTGAATTAGAAATGGATCCACAGTTGTGGCCAAAATTCTCTGCGCTCATATTTACTCTGAATCAAAGGTCTGGTGTCTGTTCATTAACTAGTCTGAGGGTCTATGCAATTAAATACCTGAGTCAGGTGATCTGAAGAATCACCTAGTGAACTTCAGTGATATATACAAATTCTTCAGATCAACTGACTCAGGTATTTGTTAGTCAGAAAAAGTTCTGCCAGGTTCCTTCTGATACATAAGATGATTAAAAATCAGGAGTCTGGTAGAACTTTTTGCAACTAACAAATGGTATTAAAAGGCATAAGCTTTCATTAGGTGCAGCTGACTTCATCAGATGCATAAGGTGGCTAGATTGATGCAGAATTTTAAACCAGGGTGAGGGGAGGAAGAAGAATTGAAGGGAAGGGAATATAGGTTGGTTATGCAGATGCAAGTTACATATACTGTATGTCAGATTAATGTGCCTGGAAAAGCACAGTGTCATCATCCAGTAAGGGATGTAGCTTATTAATATTAGTCTATTAATTTGATTGGTTTGAGCTGCAAGCTGCAAGTGACAACCAGTGATGTTCTGTTGTTCTGTTTCTGAGATCTGTATTTTTGTAGGCCCACTCTGGGAATTGATCTGGCTGTATTGCTTTTCTATTGATCTTGTTGGGAGGGTAGTTCAGTCTCCTGAATTCATGGATTTACAGTGACATCAAGGAAGTGAACTAGTTCTGTAAATAGATCTAGCTGAGGTTGATGGTAGGGTGGAAGCAGTTGATGTCATGATGGAATTGGATCCTGATGATTGGTTAGATGATGAGAATGTCATCAATGAATCCCAAGTAAAGGAAGAGCTTCAGTGGGTAAGAGTTAAGAAAGTGTTGTTCTAGGTCAGCCATATGATGTTGTATGTTGAGGAACCATGTGTGTGCCCATGGCTGTGCCACTGTTTTGCTGGTACATGTAATTGCCAAAGGTGAAGTATTTTGGCATCGGTGATGAAGCTCTTGATGACTTCAAGCCCATATTTTTAGGGAATGCTTATATAGTACCTCAATATCCATGGTGATGGCTATAATGTTATTGTTAAGGGAGACTGTATATAAATTTCAGTCTTATTAGGAAGTCTGTAGTGTCTCATATGTAGGTGGGGGTGCTGGTAGCATTAGGTCTGAGCACAGAGTCCATGAAACCTGATATACTAATTGTGATAGTTCCAGTGATGGAGACACTGGGATGGCATGGGTTGTGTAGCTTGGGAAGTGTATAGAAGTGGGGTTCCTGGGATGTTTCCATGTAGATACAGTCCTGTATGTCTTTAGGGAATTTCACCAGATTGAGTAGTTCATGAAATTCTTTCATCTATTCTTTCTTTCATTTCATGAACCTGGAGGAACTTTCCCATCACTAAATTACATGGCTTATGAGAAATGGAAATGAAGAATGCATGAAAAAAACCATAAAGTTGTCATAATTCAAAAATAACGTTCATATTTTGTTCTGAATTCTATTTCAGTGACCATCTTAGCACATAGTAGCATCTAGTAATGTTATCTGTGCTCAGAACCTAAGCAGAGTCAGATCTAATTAATTTTTAGATGGGATACCCTGGGGAATACCAAGACTGTAGACTCACAGGGAACCCTTGATACTATATTTATATAAATGGATGTTAGTGGTATTTATGCTATAATAGTAATAGAATCTTGAACAGATTGTTTAAGGTCACTTCTTTACGTAACTCTAACTTAGGAGAATCTACCAAAACACTCAACACAGTATGGTTAAATAAGTATCTCTATTGCATATTAGTTTATTGTAGTCTGTAGAGAAGAGGGTGAAGTCCTGTTTTATATTCTCACTGTTTAAATCTGTTGCCCCTTCTAATTTTTCTATGTCTTAATGGATATCTTGCTTTGTGTTTCTCAGTGATACTGTAGGTTAAAGTTGGTTATTTATGTCATAGGCATATCTGCCCAAGAAGAGTGCAGCTTCTCCACAAGGTGATGAAACCTCTAACTATAAGTCTTTGTGAATACTCAGTTCATGAATTAGTCAACTTTGATAGAAAACTTGGCAAAAGCTAGGTTGAAACCAAGAAGGCAAGATTTTTGCATTTGAAAATATGTTTTTTTAGTGGCAAATGATACAGAAATCTTTTTTTAAAAAAATAAATGAATTGCAGCCGTTTGAACCTAGATATGACAATGCCTTATACTGCGCTGCTAAAAAGAGCATCAAGAGAGGAGAATAATGTCCTATAACACTCATTATTTATGTCACAGGTCCAATTTATAGATTAGCAAACTGAATTTCTCAAACATGGAGATTAGGTGTTTCATAAGGACTTTCTATAAACTCTATGTATTTAATATTCCTATTTCTAGCCAGGACCCCATCCAGTATTTCTAAATTTCAGTTTAGGTTACATGTTCTTGAATAAGGAAAACTTCATAAATAAATCTCTGAGATTGTACCATTTTAATACTATAAAGTATGACCTCAATTCTACTGTTTTAATTATGGTATTTGAAAGACAAGAATATATTAACATACTGAAAGATTTTAGCCATGTGCCACTTAAAAAAAATCAGCACAATATCGTTGCATCCTACTGTTCAGGTTATATTAAAATGCTCATTTGCCAGCAACTAATGCCAACATAATCACCTATTATACTAGAAATTCCCCACACACCCAATTTTGTATCTTTAATGTAATTAGTATTCATGTACAGCATTTTTAAAATAGATGATGTTCTTTAATTTAATTTTGGAACTGAGCAAAGGTTATAAAAAGTGCAAACTTCAATATATTTGGAACATTATAAAATTTAGTACAGCAAGATTCTGACATGACATGAATAGCAAAGTACTAAATAAAAGGCATTTGGTACATTTTCAGCAAGCCATTACTATTGTTGTTCCACTTAATAGAGAACAGACATGGTGTACTGTTGGCATATTCTCCATCTCTTTGAACATTATGACATATGCTTATAGTAGGAGGCAAACTATGAGACACTTGGTTTTTAAACTTTCCAAATGGCTACATGATGATCTCCTTTCATTTAGTTTTCAATCTAGTTTTACTTGGACCTGGACTTAGGTCAGAATTAGAGTAATGATAGACTGTTTCTAACATGACTTTAGACCTTTTGAGAAATTAATTAATCACAGAGAATTTCCGTGTTTCTAACTACAAAGCTCTGCTTAAGTTGTTATGAATACAAGGCATTCACCATGTGAGAATCCACTGATGTTGCTCTAATAACATTGGTTTCTGTAAAGGCATTTCTACAATCATGTGTAGGTTGTCCTCCTACAAACATATGTTGCAAACATGTGAGTGCTACAGATAAACCAACCCATCTGAGTGGCTTTTATGGGGGTGGAACATAATCAGAACATTCACAAGGGAAGAACTTCAGTTTAAATGATGCTAGGCAGGGCTGGAAGGTTCAAATAAAGAATCTTTATTGGTACAATAATGGAAATCAATTTTCTCCCATGGATAGTCTTATAATCAGCTCTTACCTATATCATTTGAGAACTTATGAGAATTCCAGTAACATTTTTAATCTTTCATATTCCTACATCTGCTAAATATTTGCATGCATGTATACCTAGAGGATAGTTTTTTTTCCTGTCATCTCTGTAACAGTATCTGTGAATATAGTGAATTTCTACTTGTCTCCATAAGAAAACTTGAGCAGATGATAATCTCCCCAGCACTACCCTTTGTGGAACTATGGACCTGGATGGTACATACATTATTAAACATAGGAAGGCAATAGTAGGAATGTGATCCCTGTAGCTATTCTGATAGTGTTGTGTTCACTGGTGCAACACAGGGCTATATATGCATACAGATGCATTTGCATTCATGATTATTTTGATACTTCTTGGTACATAAAGTTGGAGATATCCCCAACATTATGCACCTAGCAATAAGTCTAATGGGAATCTAATAGTATTATCTCATCTCACACATTCAGGGTATCTGTAGCAGAGGGGAGATACAAAAGCACCAGCAGTTTAACTTTGAGATTAACTTTTTCTGTGATTTAAGTGCAGCTTTCCTCCACCATAATTTCATAAGCATATATATTTTTTGTTCATTCTTCTTCTTGATAAAGACACTTGTTTAAGACTGCATGCTAATAAAGATGCTTTCATATTAATACAGTAGCAGCTTCCATCTGGGATCCAATCTCTGTACATAATGCCAGCCGTCCCCTTATCCATATTCCATATGTGTGCTCAGTTTTAGAAGTTCTTACCTACTTAATTTTAGAAAGATTTTGAGTAATCATTCCTGTCTAAGAAATCCTCCTATGGAACACCTCGCCTTTTGGTATTAAAATAAGAAGTGTGCTTGTGAGATACATTTTAACTTTTAATTTTAACATTGGATATCAACCTTAAATATGATAGTCTGTTTTCCTTAATGCATTTGCACTTGAGCAATTCATCTCTCTGAATGCTTTCTTTTATAACTGACATGTGCATACAGTATATAGTTTGTATTAAATAGGTATTCAGCCCATTATCAAATTATGGATTAGAATTAAAAGAAAAAAGACATTATAGTTAGGTCAATATTTCAGTAATAAATTCCAAGTCACCAACTGCATAATCACCAACTGATTGACTTTGGGAAGGAAAGGAAGGTTGAAAGAAGAACCATTATAATCATAAGAGTTAAGTGTGAGTTTGGAACTTCCATTAATATGAAATTGTATCTACTGTATTTGTGTCTGAAGTTTTGTAGACCGAACTATTTTTCAGATTGCCTCATCATATAGATCAACTTAAGCTGTATTTGCATAACTTAAACTTGGGTTTCAGCATAGATATGTATGGTTTTCATTTCCAGCAATGAAAATTGCAAATACCATACTTGTAGGTAAGTATATATAGCAAATCATTTCCAAAAGGTTAATAAGTGTCTACAGTGGTAGGGTTACAGTATCTGGACTTCAAAAATCAGGACTACTAGATGGCAACAAAGAGATCAGAAAACTCTCTTTGTTGTCATCAAGACATCATCAAAGAGATACAGTACATCAAAACTATAACTCTTTGTTGTCAATCAAGGTTTTTGTAGCCCAGTCCAGGTAGCCCTACCAAAAAAAAAAAAAAAAAAAGGAAGGAAATGTAATGAAATGTTTAATGCTTTACAATGTACACAGTTTTTATGGATAACTCATCGGATATAAAACTCAAGAAGGAGTTGGGTAGCACCCGAACAAATATTAATAAAAGGAATAGGCTTTCATGATCTGTAGCTCACTTCATTAGAGGCATAGAACAGCTAGATTAACACAGGATTTAAACTGTGGTAGGGAAAGGTGGTCCAGGGAACGGGTGGGGAAGAGAGGTTTGTTACCAAGATGCAGGTTACATGTGAGACAGATTACCAGTGCCTTACCAATTAAAGATTGTAATGCATTCCAAAACCATTGTGTTTGTTGTAACCTTCTGAGATTGCCTGAAACCATTTGGTGTATGTCAGTTCAACCATTTCTTGCTCAATGGTACTGATAAAGTCCAACTTTTCTAAAACAGTCACTTTGAGGTCTGCTATGGAGTGTCCTCGGAGGGAAAATGCAGTGATATTGCTTTACACTTTTGATTCCTGGTGTCAATTTTTTTCTCATTAATTCTTTTGGAAAAGGTGTGTCCTGTTTGTCCTATGTAGAACCCAGAGGGGCATTCCTGACAGATGATGGTGTATATCACATTGGAAGAAGAGCATATGAAGGTTCCTCTAATCTTGCATAGTTACTTGTTGGCGCCTATGATGGTGCTGTTGATAACTGTGGGGGCAAGGTAGACATCTAGGTTTGTTGCATGGTCTGGTTTCCATGTTGGCATCATTGTTCCATTGTCTCTTGCTGCTTGTGAGAATCTGTGTCAGCTAGGGTGATTGGCTATATGCAAGTTTTAAGTGGCAACCAATGGGGTTCTGTTGTTCTATCCTATGGTCTGTCTTTTAATAGGCCCCCTGGGAATTGATCTGGTTCTGTTGGTTTATCTATTGTTCTCAAGTGGAGAAGGTTATGAAATGTGGCTGGAAGAAGAAAGAATGGCTGCAGCAAATACAGCTTGGATTTTGTTGTTTGGAAAGAAGAAAGGCAGGAAATAAGAGCAAAGACTGTGTAGAGACAGACTGAGATGGAGAGAATGGAAATTAAGAGTATGGTAAGGATGTATCTGAATTAAGAATTTGGAAGTGTAAAAATGTAGGGAGTGTGTACTGGGTAATGGGAGAGACTGCTATTGTGGAAGAGAAAAAGAAGGCATTATTAGTTCCTTCACTGCCATTATCTAGAGTGGCTGAAGCCATATGGAGAAGGGAGATCTATTGATATCATTGGGTTACTAGGGAATGAAGGGTCTTGCTGAGCAACCTCACTGCTTCAGTCTAGATGACCATGTATGTCTATGGTGGGGTGACTGTATTTTACCCCTTACAAGACAAAAAACAGGGCTGACATCATTTTCAGCACACCGTCCATCATACTCCATGCCAGCACTTGTTGCTGAGTTGTTCAGTTGTTCCAGGCTTTGTTATAAAGTTTCTACTCTCTGGGTATAGAATTATGTCTTAAGACTTATGTAATTTTTATCATTTATTCTTTTTATATACGTTGCCTGGCATCCTGAGAACAGGATAGCTATACATTTTAGTAAATAAATTATTAATCAAGTTAGGAGACTATTCTTTTAAATTGGTAGCAACAAGCAGTAATGCTAGGAAACAAATTAAGACAAGGAAAAATGTTGTAACTGGTGAACTGACCTTGTATTTTGTCATTTGCATGCCCAGTTACTGTATGAATCTGACAAAATATCTTTGTTCTTTAGAGATTTCAGTGCATCTTCAAATGCTTAAGTGTATCACAAAAAGCATCTTAAAAATATAGATGAGTAAATACAGTTTTGGCTGTCATGCATTATGGTATCATATGTCTTGGTACATTCTTTCTCTGACAGTTTTCACATGTCCTTTCCTTACACTGATAGACTGACAAGGAACTTTGGTCAGAAGTAGCAGCTGGGAAAGCAAAACAAGTAGCAGCACCAACAAAAATGCCTCTTACACTCAGAATTTTGCATGCTACTAAGGCTGAGATGGTAAAAATGTGTTGCTTATAAATAAAAATTAATGTGTAATTATTCTCCCAGCTTTTATGAATACATTCAAAATATGTTGGATCAAAGTTCTTAGATCCAGCTGGTGAACTGATACATTTTGATTATTTTGGAGGCACTAACTGGAAATAAAAATTTGGAAAGCCATGAAGTCGTGATAAATGTATTTTGGTTTATGCAGATACTTTTCCTAGAAATTTGTGGTCAATGAGATGAATATTTGGCCACTGAGTGAGCTGATGTGAAGAAGAAAGTGGCACTAGATTCCTTCGAAAACTCTGAATGGAATACTTGTGAGACCTTTATCGTAGTTTGTTGTTGCATCCCTTCCTGAGTCTCAGCTGAAGCCCATCGCAGGGACAACACCTATGTAGTCGCTCATTTATTAAAACTAATAATAACTTTAAGAAAATTGTAACTTCTACCATAACAGCAATATAATCCCATCTTGAGAATTGAATACAAATAGGAATAAATTATAACAATATATTTTTTCTTTTAGATTAACATAACTAATTGCAAATAATTAGACCAACTGAAACATTTTTCCCTTCACTAATTATGTCATAGTTGTTGCCTTACAATTTCCCCCACCCCCCATCTTATAGTGGTGAAGTTGTCCATTCTTTTACTGTCTTTCACACTTTGGAGCTTGCTAGCTACTTGTAAAAATTAAAACAAAGGCTTACCATAAAGCCTTGTTAGACTATTCTGTAACTTATGATAGTGTAAGCATGCAGGAATTCAATTCTAGTTGAAATCTCCGTGCATGGATGGGGAAGTCTATAATTTTCCACCTTCAGTCATGTCCTTTCCAAATTTTTGCTCCCACCTCCTGGTTCTAGCTGTTATACCACTGCCATGTTGTTTCCTTTTAAAGTTCAAGGGCAAGTCAGCTGCTGGAGACATTTTAAAAGCCTTCTCCACTGTTTCTGAACAGTCTGAATCAGGACTGGATTCCTATAAACTTACACCAATATAGCAGAAATCAGAGAGGTCTATTACAAATTCAACATATTTTAAGGTCTTTGTAGCCCTCATGAAAATCAAGACAATAATATGGGTGATAATTTTTCTATGTGCATGTGAAGGTCAAAACAGACAGCTTTTTGTACACTGTCAGTTCACTGGGTTCATGATTACATGCTAGGTACCACCATTCATGGTACCTCTGCCAGCACTAGCAATGACTTGGGGCTGATGAGTGAATTGGTTCTTATCTTAATCATCATGTCTCCCCAACCTTAGCATGAACATGTCCTCCTTCAGACCCCTCTAAATTCAGAGAGAATGTTGTCTTTTTCCATGTATGACATGGTGATCCTTACTCGTGTTGCACAAAGTATTTGAAGGGTCCTTCACAAAGAATGTTAGCACAAGCCATGTGCTTCTTCCTGAAGTATTTTTACAGCTGCATTCTTTGGACGATTAGTGCAGCTGTTTCAATAGCTTTCCCTGATTCTCTGCATAGGCCTAACCCTAATTCTGGAAAGCCCCATAAATCCCTTAAAGCAAGCTTCTGGAGGCTGTTTCAGTGCTTTGAGGAGAGGTGCTTAATTCATGCCAATGCCCTTCACAAGGTGTCCCTTCTAATGCATTGCCATTTCAAATCCTTAATCTTTAATGAACAAGCTCAGTAGTTTCTGGGGTTATGATTGTCATAATAAATGAAGATCATACCTGCTTCTCCTTTTCCCAAGTAGCAGTAAAGGTATGTTTGCTTTGCACAGCCAACTTGTACTCTATCACTGATTCTGGATCACAGGAGAAATAAAGGAGGATCTAAAACTGGAACAGCGACACCGAAAACACAGGGTTCTATGACACACCTATTAAATAATCTGTCTTTCAAAATGGCTAGCATTAATTGTTTATGTAAAGCTATGTGTGTCCTTCATAACACTGGTATCTATTACAGAAGAGACTATCCAACTATTCCTGCCATATGACTACATCCAGAATTCATAATTTATATCATCTATATTTATTTGTCTTAAATTATGAAAGTTGTATCAGTTAACATCATCTGGTAAGTTTTGGTGAGAAAAATTATTTTTCAAATGAGAGAAAAGGTCAAATGACTTATCATCTCATAGAGCTGATTACATTTGAACTTCACTGAAATGCTACCATTTTATTCTCTAAAGAAGATTGCTTTGTAGGTGAAATGAAGAAGAAGAAGAAGAAGAAGAAGAGGAAGAGGAAGAGGAGGAGGAGGAGGAGGAGGAGGAGGAGGAGGAGGAGGAGGAGGAGGAGGAAGAGGTGGAGGAGGAGGAAAGACAGCTTGGAAGGTGTCCATCTTTCGTAATCTGCTGCCACAGAGTACTTACAGGCCTTTGTTGAATACAGTGGTGTGAATCTTGATTTGGGAATATTTTTTTTCATTATTCAGGTAAATGAGGCAGCAGTTGGGTTCTTCCAATATTGGAAGAACATTTTAAATACAACATGATTAATATGAGGAGTCTCTGTAGTTAATAACTTTAGAAGAATGACTCTAGTACAACTCTTGTACATGTTATGTGGTTTGATTGAAAATATTTCTTGCTTCTGAAGGAATAAATATGTATGTATGTATGTATGTGTGTGTATGTATGTGTATATAGATAGATAGATAGATAGATAGATAGATAGATAGATAGATAGATAGATATTTGGTAATCTATTTTTTTATTTTATATTTCAAATTTCCATCGCCGCCCATCTCCCCCAAGAAGTAATTCCTTCCAACAATATTCTTTGATTTATCTTGTCAGACAGTATATATTTCAACAGCACTAACATAAAGCCACATACATTTGTATCCAGTGTCAGAACATTACAACATAACCTTAAACTAATAGAATTGTAGAAACAAGTTACATAATCCTGAAATCTCCAACAGCAAATCTGCACTGGAATTACCTGTATATACATATAAAATATTATGGCAGTAAGGATTTTCAATGGAAGAAGACAGTATCTGGAACAAAATATGGCAACCAGGAATGTCTGCTTTTAAGTTTAACTTATCTTGGACTAAACTGGCCAGATGTCAATTTATAATCTAAAATGTATTTTACAGCCTGAAATGATGATTACAACTTGATGGCAAGAGTCATGTTCTCATTGCTTATCATTTCCGCTTTGGGTAGACAAGACTAGACAAGACCCTTGTCTTCCTATTTGTTCTTTTTTTTTCTGATATTTTCATAGCTTTAATTATGTGTATACATTCACACACAAATAATCCATTCCAGTTTATTGTTGCATTCATATCTTGCCTGTCCTCTTTGAGCTCAAGGTAATGCATATAAATAATTTAAATGCATATAAAGCCCATTTATTCTCACAGAACTAATGGACAAAAAGAGAAAGTACTAAAGAGCCAGTGAGATTAATACAGCCTTTCTAGTTTTTTTTTTTAAATTATTCACAAATTCTCTTTTATTTATTTTCTATATATTTTGGCAATTTAATTATATTTGGATGCCTTAAAAGCTACTGTATTTCTATCACAATCTATGCTAATTTTATAGGAGGAGGAGGAGGATCACCTATATGCCTGCAGCTCTTTGTGATTATTCTTTCTGTTTATACCTTTTGAAATCCCTCAAAATAACATGTGAAATCTCTCTAGAAGTTGAAGTGTCATTAGAAACTATCATGACATTATATCTTAAATTTTAAGGAAATATCAGAGGGGACCCTAAATGATTAATTGTTTGCAAACAGCAAGATATTGATGTTGAATTAAATAGCAATTTTTGCATTTAAATTCCTAGAAGGTAGGAATCCTGAATTCACTATTTTTTTTAAAGAAAAAGATTATTATTCCCCCAAATGGAAACTGAATAGACTGAACTAACACTAACCCTGAAAGTAGTTATACTGAGCAGTTGATAATGTTTTGTACCTACAGTCACAGGTCAGGGAGGTAAAGCTATTTTGATCATAACAAAGGAACAAAGAATATGACACAGTTCTGAAGACAAAAGAAAAATCTTTATTACTATCTACTGTAAAGGTAAAGGTAAAGGTTTCCCTCGACGTAAAGTCCAGTCGTGTCCGACTCTAGGGGGCGGTGCTCATCTCCGTTTCTAAGCCTTAGAGCCGGCGTTGTCATAGACACTTCCGGGTCATGTGGCCAGCATGACGACACGGAACGCCGTTACCTTCCCGCCAAAGCGGTACCTATTGATCTACTCACATTTGCATGTTTTCGAACTGTTAGGTGAGCAGGAGCTGGGACGAGCAACGGGAGCTCACCCCGCCGCGCGGTTTCGAACCGCCGACCTTCCGATCGGCAGCTCAGCGGTTTAACCCGCAGCGCCACCGCGTCCCACTATCTACTGTACTGTAGCTCAAAATATACATTTCCATCCTCCCAGCAACTGATTTGAAGAATAGCAAAACAAATAAAAACAGAAATGCTTTTCACATATGGCATTATTTTAAAAATTCAGGAGCGAATGTTTGAAAACTTACATTCCTTTTGATGGGACAGATGGGATTATGAAAACTGCAGGTGAGTTACTTTAATTGGTTTTTGTTTTTGTTCTTGGAGGGTAGGGGGAGATTGCTAGTTATATTCCACTAGCTCTGTTTTTTGTTCTTTCTTTTTTTCCTGTAAGGTAATTAGAAAAATTCCTACTAAATTTAGTTTGCTTACTTTTCAGCTTCATTTGTATCCATAAATTATTTGTAGCATCCTACCTGTTGTGCAACATGAAAACTTTAATCTCTGGGGGGAAAAAAGAAAAAAAAACAGCTCTAAGAGTCTTTTCAGACAAGTAGTTCATTATTTTTTCCATGCTTAAATGAACTGGGATACTTGGACATTATTTATTTATTTTCCCCATATCTGTGCTGAATCTGTGCTATAATCATGGACACTAGGTAGGTTGTCTTAGCTGCTTCTAATCTGATCAGTTAGCTAAATGTCCTTTGAGTCAATCTGTGACTCCTTCACCAAGTGCCTCAGTTATGAATTAACAAAAATTTCCTTATTCCCCTCCCCACCACAAAAATAAATAACTGAACAGCACCTTCGCCATTATTAGGATTTATGTATTCCTCTAAATTTGTATGGCAGTCTCAAAAAAAAAAAAAAAAAAAACCCTCCAAGAATTGTTATCCTGAATTATACACATGCACACATAGTCATGCCTGTAGATACATGAGGTAGACAGCAATTATAAATAGTGAGGTCACAGGGAAATAAAATATAGAATATTCAAACTATTGTTAAAATGGACTTAAAATATGTATATTAGTGATAACAGAGATTCCAGTGTTAATAAGCTAATTCATATGAAGTATGATTAAAACAGAATATCTTTATCCTAAGTCAAAACTCAAGTGAAGCCTCTTTCTAAAGCTTCTTTATTTAATGGTGGTCAGTTATGGAATGTCCTAGAAGAGTAAAATGCTTTCTATTAGGTTTCTATTAGGTGATAAATACTGTGCATACGCAAACAGCAGCCCATAGGGTTTTTTCTCCATTTTATACAGTGATGGTCTAGCACAATGTTTTTCAACCTTGGCAACTTCAAGCTGTATGGACTTCAACTCCCAGAATTCACCATGCTAGCTGGGGAATTCTGGGAGTTGAAGTCCACACATCTTGAAGTTGCCAAGGTTGAGGAACACTGGTGCAGCAGAATATTGGAATGGATTTTGTGTATCTATCATCCTACTAAGTAATATTTCATCTTTTGTGCATTAATTGACCCTTCAACTGCAGAACAGTTCACTTTTGTACATAAAAGAGAAAAATGAAACATGTACATTTGGACAAAAAATCTCTCTCCATCCACAGGAATCAATTTTAATTCAACATTCTTTCATTCAGTAATGAAATCATTATTGAATCATTCAGTCGTTTTGTTTACAAGGATTTTACTATACACCAATGGCTCTCTGTACTAAATCTGCCTTGCCTCTAATGACATATTTGAATCAAAGATATTTTTTCCACCACAGAGGATTCTAGCTGTCCAGCACAGGCCACCTTCATAGTTTGGGGGCCTAACAGCCATCTATTCAAAGTACTTCCTTTTTACTTTGAATTGACTGTCAACAGCATGCAAACTTCAAATATTTGAATGTGTATCCCCTGCCACTTCATATACATATTGGAAACAAAGGAGGCAAGAGTTAATTTCTGAGGATCTGCAATTCAAATTACATGGGACTGAACAGAAATCTCCCAGTCCTCCAGGTAAAAATGAAAGCATCATAATACTGTATTTCCATTCCCAATCCACCAAGCAATATCCCATGACCAATGGTATTATAGATCACTTACAGATCCAAGAAAATAAATTTGGTAGCATTTATCATGACTCTTGGAATAAAGGTCATAAATCAGGACCACCCATGGTATATGCAGGCCTAAAGCTAGACTGAAATGGATCTAGACAAATATTTTTTTTTCCAAGCATACTTGTTACACCTTGCTCAGGAAATGAATATTTGCATTCAGGTAATGGGTGCTAGGATCTAGGAAAGGCCTCTTCACAAGGTATACTTCCTTCCAGGCAGTGGGTATCCTGCCTCACAAAAAGAAGAATTGAACACTCCCTAGATCTACCTAGTTAGATCCTCCAAGACTGATTCCACGAAGCAACAATGAGCAAGGGTTTAAAGCACATCTTGGCCACTTTCAGATAGTTATAACTGGAACTGATCCTATAAATTCTAACTGGATATCATCCCTATAATCAATTGGATCTGCAAAAATTAGATCATCTAATTTATTCAAGTCTCCACTTGATTATGGATTTCACTGTATTTATGTCTGCCCCTCTGGATATGAGCTTCTACATGAGGATAAAATGCAGACATTCCATGTGTGCCAACTTCAGCAATCGAAGAAAGGGTGAGATATGAATACAATAATAATTGCATTAATTTTTTATTTTATTTCTATTTTAATATCTGTAAACTGTCTAGAATCTGTGACAATTGAAGCAGTAGATAAATTGCACCAATAATAGATAACTAGATAGATGAATGCATAGATTTTATTGGTATTCCATTATTCCTCCTAAAGGGGTCCATTGTCCAGGACAAATAACCTCCATTAAAATAATAGGCAGTGGCTAAAAGCAGTAAAAAAATAGAAGTATAGTAATGTAGAACAATTTATCATGACTAAAATACAGCAAAAGTTTTGTCTAGTTAAATGAAGTTTAGTCCTGCAGTCACTGTTACCCTACAAAAGGTATTGAAGGCTACTATTTTTATGGTATGGCAAACTGCCTTACATACATGCTTTGTCCCAAAATATATTGCTACTCCTAGATTTAAAAGAGATTCACTATGGTTTTCTGTGAGATCATATTTTTTGGTTCACCAAAATGGATTCCACTGTTACATAGATGAAAGGAGTCCACTTTTGTCCTGATTCTACAGGTACATCTGTGCATCGGTTGCACCCTTTCCTGGACTGTCCTTCAGACCTCACACCTTGGTCACCTCATGAATGGATTGCTGTAATGCACTTGACATGGGGCTGTCCTTTAAGGCCACTCAGAAGGTACAGCTAGTCCAGAATGCAGTGGTGCAGCCAGTGATGGGCATACCTCATTATGTCCATGTGACCCCACCACTCCACAAGGTGCACTGGTTACTGGTTGACTTCCAAGTGCTGATTATCACCTGTAAACCCCTTCATGGCATATGGCTGGTTGTATAAGGGACCACCTATCTCTGGTTGTTAGTGAGATCGGATACAGTGGGCACACTTGATCCAGATGGTTCCTACCCTAATGACATTGAGGAAGCAATTAAAGACATGTCTTTTCTTCCAAGCTTTTAAGCAGGATGAAGGTTGAGACTTTGTTAGATAGATTTTTTTTTAGCTTATATGCTTATCTTCATGATTGCTATGTTTGGCTAGTCATGATATTTTTTCTTGCCTTTTTTTTTACTTTTTACTTGTAATCCACCCACTTATAATTAAGTCGTTTGGCCTCTAAATTGTACATATCTATGCATAAATAATCTCTAGGCCAGGTATCAGTATAATCAACTTAAACATGTGGCTTCAGATCTGAAAAATGAATCTAAATGTCATGGAAACTCAAATTCACAGATCAGATCCATGGAAGAATTCTTTCTCTTGGTCCAAATGAATAATTTGTTTTAAAGCTGTTAGTTTCAATGAACTTCACTAAAGTTGACCCACTTTCTATGTGTTTAACTAAGAGTTGCTGACAATTACCTAAATTCAGTGTTTGGAATATTAGGAAGTCTTTTAATAAGACAAGTGCCTTTTTTCTGAAGAGTCTGAGGAAGCCAAATCAAATAATTACCTTTTGCTAATGTTATTTTTTGTTTCTTAAACTACTTCTTAGACTCTTCTCTGTACCAGTTTATAATACTTGTCATATGGATGATCCTTAGTATTTCCTCCATTCACATTTCCATCAGCACTTTGCCATCTAACAATTAAATATGCCATTAGCCATATCTGCTTTCTTGCCTACTCTAAGTTGTACCTGGGGTTGTATCATTCTGCTGATTGTTTTTTCATATTACTCCTCTTGTCCTCTCAGTGTCATCTCAAGTATTTACATATGTTGATGCATTATGCAGAAAGCAGATTATGAATGTTGGTGTGGCCAATACAAGAGAATGACAGAGCTGCACAAATTCCTGTTTAGGTTTATATCCCCCTTTTCTCTGGATAAGGGGATACTTTATTTTAAGCTTAGTGGCTGCAGTTCGTTGTTGTTGTTGTTGTTGTTGTTGTTGTTATCTGAATCACTAAGAGTCACAGTGAAGATCTTTGGTAATGTAGTGTCATCTCTAAAAATTAAGTGACTTAGGAGTGCTGTAAGGATACAAAATGAGAACTGGTAGCTGCATATAGGCTACAGGTTGCCCACCTCTGTTTTAGTGGCTCAACTTGGTTATATAATATTCCCTCCTGCAATTTTATCTCTAAAACAATACTCCTGTGAAGTGGATTGGACCGAGAATAAAAGTTACCCAGTAAGCTTCCATAGTTCAGTGTAAGGCTCCCTAGTCTTTTTCTAGTGCCTAACCACTATGCCATATTCGCTCTCATTTCATTTTAATTGTTAGGGCTTTGAATTCCTGAGTCTCCCAGAATAACATTGCTTTAGTTCTTGTTACTGTCTTTTACTCTGTATTTGCATCTTCTATAGTACAACTCCATGCTAATAAAGAAATGCTTACAAATAAAAAGGTGAAAAGCCAGATGTGATACTTGGCATAAAAGTTGCCTAGCCCTGGGCTAAGTCATTGGGTTGAATGAAGAAATTGTATAATGTGTTTTGCTTAAGTGGCACAAAAGTCACACAACAAGCACTAAGCTGGGAATGAGTGACAGGTAAAACCATAAACTGGGAGATGGAAGAACTCAAACATCCTGCATTTTCTAAACAAGAAACCATAGTTATACCAGCCTCAGATCAAACAAGCTTCCATCATATTTCTTTTATGATTTCTTCTTTTGAGTGTTAATGGCAAAGAATACAGCACACTGAAACGGTCTTATGTTATGTAGATATCAGTATCCTAAAGAACTAACAAACCATTCCTTGATGTTTGTATTTTATATTCCATTTCATTTTTTTATTATTATTTTGGACACATGGACAAAATCTGTTCCAGCGTTCTGACATCCAGACTTATCACTAAAATTCATCTAAATAAAAATCAAAAGGTGTTTGGAATCTCAGAATAATGAAACAACAGTGTTGAGAGACCCTGTGCATTCCTACTTGGTATGTTTGATGTTTTGGTAGTGCACACACACACAGAGTTAGTAATCTCTGAGACTGCATTACTGTGCCTCAATGAAATGTTGAGGCAGGACTAATCTCACTAACTTGTGTCCTGTCAAGGTGCTCACAACCACTGCAACCAAGTGAAGTGATGCATCCACTCTCTCTGCTGGTGTCTCAAAGGTGACACTTTGCTTCATGCCATTGTTTCAGAAGGACACCAAACACCTATGTAGCGAAGGACCTCCTTCAAGATCTGCACAACCCTGTGACATAATGAATCACAGAGAAAATTATTGTACTCTGATATTAAACAATAGGCAAAATTCAAGTTAGGATTCTTTTTATAAACCCACAGACAAATAAGTGGCACTGCAGGAAGTTTCCACTCTTGGTAATCATGATAGGTAAAGGTAAAGGTTTCCTTTGACATTAAGTCCAGTCGTGTCTGACTCTAGGGGGCGGTGCTCATCTCCGTTTCAAAGCCGAAGAGCCGGCGTTTGTCCGTAGACAATTCCGTGGTCATGTGGCCGGCATGACTAAATGGAACACCATTACCTGCCCGCCGAAACGGTACCTATTAATCTACTCACATTTGCATGTTTTCAAACTGCTAGGTTGGCAGGAGCTGGGACTAGCAACGGGAGCTCACCCCGTCATGTGGATTCGAACCGCCGACATTCCAATTGGCAAGCTCAGCAGCTCAGCGGTTTAACCTACAGTGCCACCGCGTCCCTTAGTAATCATGATACATCTTTGAAAAATGGATATCTATATATTGTAAATACTTTATTAGGATAATTTCACCTTAACTGCACTCTTTTCTAATTAAATTACTTAAATGCAATAAAGTGATCTCCTGTTGTTTCAACAAACAGATAAAATTCTGCAAATTAAATTACAGGATATAAGCTGATAGTTAATATTTCTATGTATCAAGACTTACTGTATATATCATTGAATGATTATTTCTGTGTGGCCTGGATTTGTAACTTGTTTCTCTGGTTATATGAAATAATTGAACTTTAAAAATAACAGGCTATTTTTTCTCCTATCAGGAGCCACGTATCAACTACTGATGGGCAGCCAATAAATTTAAATTAATAATAACAACAGCAACAACAATTAGAAAACTGAAGGAAAGTATTGAAGTATCAAAGATGCCACCAATTATCTTATGTTCTATGACAATCAATAAAAGGCTAGTAACTTCCACACATCAGATCAGTTGGACTTACTTACACTGGAAGATATGAAATCTATTCGTGTGAATTGAGAAATGATATGGTGGTTAATATGAGTATTAAGAAAGTAGCAACTCTCTTTCATTCTCTGCCCCAATCCAATATCATCCCATCCCATCCAACACTGAACCTCTGGAAAAAAATGGTGCTATTATGATCACTAGTAACTTCAGAAATTGTTCTAGCACTTTCCTTTTCTGTCACTTCAACATGTACTCTGAATTGTGACAGAGTCATCCAACTGGTTGAGGTGATAAAAATAAGTTGCAATTTCAGAAATAATGTTACAAATATATATCATGTTCTGACAGATAAATGGAAGCTATTTGAAGTAGCGGTCCATCAACTTTCCAAGGTGGAAAAAGATGATGTATCTATTTTGGCCTGGCTGTTTCAATGACACTTGTCACCATTTACAGCAAACAAACAAACAAACAACCGTTCACTATGTTAGCATGACTAAGGAAGCTGAAGACACTTGGGTCTGCAGTACAGCAGCTAGCTGAAAGACCACCTTTCCTGGAACAAACATTGTAAAATGATTGCTTAGGAAAAGGGGATGTTTTAACTTCATATTTTCATAGGGCAAAATGAGGAATTTTAAATGCCTAGTTACATGGTGACCTCTGATTCTTATTCTTTCACAGTTTCCCTTCAAAGGGGAAAAAACAATGCATAGCCTATTCTCATGCCTAATACAATTTGTACTCATACAAAGCCGTTGTCCAGATCTATATAACAGCATACATGGTGAAATAAGAAATTATTTATCTCCTCACAAGTGTGGATCAGTTACTGCTAAATGTGGGAAAGTCCTTTTAAATGGAAAATAATTCATTCAAAAGATACAATTTTATTTACAGCTGGGTTATTATATCTGATTGCTGAATGTTTAGATTAAGCAATATTTAGATAGTTCATTAAAAAAAAATACTAAATCATCCCTAAAACTTAGAAAAGATAATGAAATAGGTAACAAAATAAAAATAACAAATGAGATGCATCCTTTCACATCTTAACTTTTAATAATTTCTGATAACTGAGTCTATCTTTCAATCTATCATCTCTTGATCTATCTTGGTTTCTCACATGCTAGCAAAATAATGTTTAGGATAATCCAATGCAGGTTAGAGCCCTACATGGAAAGGGAGATGTTAGATGTGTGAGCTGGTTTTGGAAAAGGCTGAGGAACAATAAACATTATTGCCAATGCACACTAGATAACTGAGAGTCAAAGAATTCCAAAAATAACTAAATACATACATCATAGATTTTAGGAAGGACTTTGATTGTATTGACCACGTCAAGTTGTGGAATGTCCTTAGGAAAATGGGAGTTCTAGAACTTTTCATTGTGCTCTTGAGAAACACATTCATGGAAGGTAAGCCATGGTCTGGATGAAACACAGTGAAACAGTTTAACAAAGAAGTAAGACAAGGCTATTTACCCTCCCCTGATTATTCAACCTATGCATGCAAAAATATAAGGATTCACTCTACCTTTCTTTAAAAGGATAGAGTAGATACATTTTTTGTGAACACTGTGAAAATGTATGTTTATAAAATATATTGAAGTAATGTACTATATACCATACACACACATACTGCATACTACAAGATCAGGATAAACTGGTATTTTAGTAGATAATTTAATTAATTGTCTAAAACTTGAATGAAATAATGCCTGAAAATCTGTTTATCTGGTGAATGTCAAAGCCACTGTCCTGGATGAGACCCAGAGCATCCAGGAGTGCATCAGTAAGATGGCACATAAAGTTGAGCTGTTGAGAGAATGCCTGAGGCAGCAACAGACATGGGAGAATGATCAAGCAGAGCAAGTGCCATGGCAAGACAAGACCCTGCATGGGATCCCCTTTTTGCGGGAGATGGGCAGTGATAGAAATTTGAACAATCAATCAATCAAAAGTACTATTGACAGATAGCTGAGGTGGCTGACATTGGGAAATCCTACCAGTGGCTGGAAAGGGCTGGACTGAAAGACAGCACTGAGGCACTGAACATAGCACCACAAGAACAGGCACTAAGCACCAGATCCATAGAAACAGACAGGACCTGAGGCAGGCCTCAGAGACAGTCTGACACATAGTGGCAAGGTGTAATATGAGGCAGGAATAGCATACACTGAATGGCATAACCAAGTAGAGCCCTTGTTTATAGGAACATCTCCACAGTGTATGGGCTAGGCCCACCCAAGTCCAGATGGGAGATACCACAGCTGGTTGTGGAGAATAATAGGGCTAAAATCCTGTGGCACTTCCAGATTCAGACAGACAGGCAGGTACTGGCCAATCAACCACTCATTGTGGTAGTAGACAAGGACCAGAAGACAGCAGTGGTGATAGACGTAGCAGTGCCAAGTGACAGCAACATCAGTATGAGAAGCTGGAGAAGTACCAGGGCCTGAAGGAGGAACTTGAGAGGATGTGGAAAGTGAAGGCCAAAGTGGTCCCAGTGGTGGTAGGAACACTTGGGGCTGTAACTCCTAAACTGGGAGAGTGAATCCAACAGATCCCAGGAGCAACATCAGAGCTCTCTGCCCAGAACAGTGCAGTGCTAGGAACAGCTAAGATACTGCGCAGAACCCTCAAATTCCCAGGCCACATACCACCCATAGGGGTAAGAAGGAAATAATGACCACTGCATGCATGCATGCATGCATGCACGCACGCACGAACACACGGACACACACAGAGACACATTGAACTGCACTTCTCTGGTCATTATTCAGTGGGTAGAAAATACCACAGTAGTATACATGACATATTCCTAAAAGTAAGGAGAGAAAAGAGATTTGTAGCACTTTTAAAACTAACCAATTTTACTATATCATAAGCGTTCATAGATCAAGCTCAGTTTATCAAATGAATGGACTATGTGCAAACTTTTGGAGATACTTCAAAAACTCATAATAGTAGAGATTTCATGTCTGTTATTTATAGATAGATATAGATATAGATATAGATACAGATACAGATACAGGTATAGGGATAGGGATAGATATAGGGATATACTGTAGATATATTGGCAAGCAAATAAGAGCATAAGGTAGAATCAGTTCAACCATTTTTTATACTGACTGATAAAATCAAAACATATTTTGACAGCAAGTATGCAATGGGTAAGAGTCAGGCATTCTATCTATATCTTATTGTGACTTGATACTGTGATATATATATACATACATACATACACACACAAACACACACATACACACACACAAACACACACACATGTGTGCACACACACATACACACATGCATACATGCACACAAATACATATATACACATAGATACATACATACATGCACATATATGCATGCACACACATACATACACACATGCATGCATGCACATACATGCACACACATACATGCATGCCCATACATACATACACATGCATGCATGCACATACATACATATATACCCATACATGCACATACATACATACACAAACACACACACAACATCCACTCCTCCATTGTGGGTATTTCAGTATTTCTCCATCTTTGTGCATATAAAGTGGGGGGGATTGCCACTGCCTAAGGTGGATGGTGTGGGAGAAGATGGATGTGTGGGAAAAGGGACCCCTGGTTAAGCCCAGGAGTTCTGGAGCTCTGGGAGTGGAGGCTACCGGACTAGGAAACTCTGGGGGCTGTGGGGCAGGCTACTCCTGGACGGCAGATCCTTGTGAGCCCTAGTCTTTGGCTGCTGCTCCTTAAAGCCAGGTCAGTGAACAATAAGGCCCCCGTCATATGTGATTTAATCACAGAGTAGGAGGCAGACCTGGCATGTATCACCAAGACCTGGCTGGACTCGGAAGGGGGAGTAGCCCTCTCTGAGATGTGCCCAGCTGGGTTTCAAGTGTGGCACCAACTGAGACACCAGGGCAGGGGAGGGGGGGTGGCAGATGTCATGAGAGAATCTTTAGTGGCCTTCAGGGGCCCTGCTCCGCAAGTGGCCAGTTGTGAGACCCTTTTTTTCAAGCTGGGATCCCAAGAACAGTTGGGGGTGTTGCTGCTGTACCAGCCTCCCTGCTGCATAGCAACCTCCCTGCCTGAGCTGCTGGAGGCTGTCTCGGGGTTGGCAGTGGAGTTCCCCAGGCTTATGGTTCTGGGGGACTTCAATCTGCCATCCCTGGGACATGTCTCGGAGATGGCCCAGGAGTTCATAGCTACCATGGCAGCTATGGGCCTGTCCCAGATTATTCGGGACCCGACTCGAGACAGTGGTCACACCCCGGACTTGGTTTTCTTGTTGGAGCAGTGGCAATGTGATCTGAGGGGAGAGTTAGATCTGTCCCCATTGTCATGGTCAGACCACACCTTGGTGACCCTGAGATTCTATTGTGCTACCTCGCTCTGCAGGGAGGCTGGACCCATTTGATTGGTCTGCCCCCAGTGACTGATGGACTTCAGTAGGGGTTTCAGAGGGAGCTGGGGGTTATTCCCGAGGGCCTGCTGCATGGTCCAGCAGAGATCCTAGCCACGGCCTGGAATAGAGCCACAGCAGGGGCCTTGGACAGGATCACGCCTGTGTGACCTCTCTTGCCTCGTTTGACCCGTCACTCCCCATGGTTTACAGAGGAGTTGAGGGTTTTGAAGAGGGTTAAGAGACATCTGGAGCATCACTGGAGGAAGACGAAGACTGAATTTGACCGAACAGAAGCTAGAGCCGCTATTAAGGCCTACCTTGTGGTGGTAAGAGCGGTGAAACATAAGTATTTCTCCACTCTTATTGCATCTGCAGAATGCCGCCCGACTGCCCTGTTCAAGATTGCTCAATTTCTTCTGGGTCAGGTAGGTCCAAGGACCCACCTACAGGGCCATTCGGAAGAGTTTTCATAGCATCTGCAGGATAAAATCACTCAGATCCATTCTAAGTTGGACTCTAAGAGTGAAGCGGAGTCTGGGGAGATGCCAGGGGAATGTACTTACCCTGTTATCTGGGAACAGTTTGATCCTGTTGGGCTTGAGGAAGTGGACAGGATTCTCTGGACTGTGAATGCAACCACATGTCAGCTTGACCCATGCCCTTCCTGGCTGATAAAATCAGCCCGGGAAGTGACTTGTGGTTGGGTCCAGGCAAAGGTTAATGCATTCTTGAGGGAGGGGGTATTTCCGGCTGCCTTTAAGGAGGTGCTGGTATAGCCCCTCCTCAAGAAGCCATCCTTGGACCCTACTATACTGGGCAATTTTTTCCTTGTCTCCCACCTTCCCTTTTTGGGAAAGGTGGTTGAGAAAGTGGTTGGGTTGCAGCTCCAGATAATTCTGGAGGAAATGGATTATCTGGACCCCTTTCAGTCAGGTTTCAGGCCAGGATATGGGACAGAAACAGCATTGGTCGCACTTATGGATGATCACTGGTGGGAGTGGGATGGAGGGAGTGCATCCATCCTGGCTCTCTTGGACCTCTCAGTGGCTTTTGATACCATCGACCATGGTATCCTTCTGGGGTGGCTCAGGGGGTTGGGGGTGGCCAGTGTAGTTTTGCACTGGTTTACCTCCTTCCTCCAGGGCCATTCCCAATCAGTGGTGATAGGAGAGGAGAGATCCAGCCCTCGACCCCTCCATTGTGGGGTGCCACAGGGTTTGGTACTCTCTCCTCTCCTATTGAACATCTACATGAAACCGCTGGGTGAGATCATCCATCACCATGGGATGAAGTATCATCAATATGCCAATGATACCCAGTTATATATCTTCATCCCAGGGGAAGTAAGTGATGCGGTCTCCACTCTTTCCAGGTGCTTGGGGGCTGTGGGGGCCTGAATGGGGAACAACAGGCTTCAACTGAACCCTGGTAAGATGGAGTGGCTGTGGGTTGATGGTTCCTCTGTATTTGGGAAGTTATCATCTTTAGTTCTGGATGGGGTTGCATTGCCCATTCAGACCCAGTGCGTAATCTGGGGGTTCTCCTGGACTCGCAACTCCTGCTCGAAGAGCAGGTGGTAGTCGCGGCCAGGAGGGCCTTTGCACATCTCCAGGTGGTGTGCCAGCTACACCCATCCCTGGAGTGAGATGCCCTCCAAACAATCACTCGTACCCTTGTCATCTCCCATATAGACTACTGCAATGTGCTCTACATGGGACTACCCTTGAAGAGCATTCGGAAGCTTCAGCTGGTCCAGAATGCAGCTGTGTGGACAGTTATCAGGGCTGTAAAATCAGCCCATGTGACACAACTGTTAAGCGAGCTGCATTGGGAACCAGTTTGCTTCCAGGTCCAATTTCAAGGTGTTGGTTATCACCTTTAAAGCCCTACATGGCATGGGACGAGGGTACCTGAGGGACCGTCTCATCCACATAACATCGACCCGTCCCACCCAGTCAGGCAGGGAGGGCATGCTACGGACCTCACCAGTAAAGGAATTTCATCTAGTGGGGTCCAGGAGGTGAGCCTTCTCTGCAGTGGCGCCTGCCCTTTGGAACATCTTGCCCCCAGAGTTGAGACAGGTTTCCTCGCTCTCGGACTTCCAGAAGACACTTAAGACCTGGTTCTGCCACCTTGCTTGGGAGGGGGAGAGTGATAGCTCCACCTGGGGATGGCTGGCACCATAGCACCTCTTAGTGATTGTGTTCCATCTCCACTTGGATTTTACATTTGTTTTTATGTATATTTTAATGGTAATTTTAGGTGGTTATGTTTTTAGTGTTATTTTATTGTAAACCACCCAGAGTCCCCCACTGCCCATGGGCAGTGATATAAATTTAATAAATAAATAAATAAATAAATAAATAGTCTTGCTGCAGTTACCATATACAAAACCAATTCTGTTCTCTGTATTTTCTAATGTAGCTATGCATTTTTACAGTCATTTTTTTTAATATTAGTGAATTGTTTTTAATACTTCTGAATATTTAATTTTTCATTTTATCAGAAGAAGCCAAGTCTTCCAAGAAAAAACAAATTGCTAACAATGGATAAAAATATCTTCTTCATAAGAACTTCATGAGAATTGAATTACGCAAAGCAAAGAAATTTTGAATTTGCAAATAAACCAGGGAAATGGCTAGTTTATAAATTGTGAAGAGAAAGAGAAAAGAAAATGATATTGAAACTACAAGAGGGAAATACTATATTAATGGATAATGTAGCCATACAAAAAAATCTTATCAATATTATTTTAATTTGTATACAGGATATGGTATTCCATTGGAGAAAATAGATGAATGTCTTAGAAAACAAAATTTACTGAGGATTACAGAAGTACAAAGACAAATTATGAATGTACCTATAATGATAAGGGAAATTTCAGAAGCAATTAAAAAGGGTAAACCTGGAAAGGTGCCTGGATCAGATGGTCTATCGAGTTTGTATTATAAGTGCTTTGAGGATGAACTTTTTCAACCTTTACAAGATACGATGAATTCTATTCTGCAGGGAGGGGAGTTGCCAGAGACTTGGAAAGAGGCTAATACAACACTAATACATAAAGAGGACAAGATTTGACTTCAGTAAGACATTATAGACCAATATCATTATTGAATAATGACTATAAGTTGTTTACAATGATTTTAGCTGAAATATTTAAAATAATTTTGCAAAAGTTTATTCATGAAGATCAATGTGGGTTTTTACCTAAAAGTCAGTTGAAAGATAATGCTAGACCTGTGTTGGACATTTTGGAATATTTGGAAAAAAACATAATGAAAAACAAGCTGCACTGACCTTTTTAGATGCAGAGAAGGCTTTTGACAATTTGAACTGGACTTTCTTGTTTAAAATTTTGGAAGATATGAATTTTGGAGAGAATTTAATAAAATGGGTGAACTCAATTTGTACTTCACAGAGAGTACAAATAATCATTAATGGAGACTTAACCAAACCATGTGAGTTACAAAAAGGAACAAGGCAAGGTTGCCCACTGTCTCCTCTTTTGTTTATTTTAGTTCCTGAAATATTGAATAGAGATATAAGACAAGATGAGAGGATCATGGGCATAAAGATTAAAAAAGAGTCATACATGTTAAGAGCTTTTGAAGATGACTTGGTTTGGGGTTTGGCAGAACCTTTAAAGGGAATTGAACTTTTAATGAGTATATTAAAGGAATTTAGGGCATTAGCAAGCATCAAGATTAATAAACAGAAAACAAACATGCTAACAAAAAATATGAAGATATGAGATCAAACAGAACTGATTAATAAAATGGATTTAAAGATTGAAAAGAAGGTAAAATATTTGGGTATTACTATGACAAATATTAATTGTATGGGTTTTTTCAAAATAACTATGTTAAGACATGGAATAAAGTTAAAAAAGATATATCAAGATAGGACAAATTACAATTGTCATTGTTGGGTACAATTTCTGTGATTAAGATGAATGTCTTACCTTGAATGTTATTTTAGTTTCAGACAATACCTGTTTTGACAACTGATGTACTATTTAAACAATGGCAGAAGGATATATCTAAATTTGTATGGCAAAGGAAAAGAACAGAAGTTAAATACAAGGTACTACAAGATGTGAAGGAAAGAGGATGATTGGGTTTACCAGATTTGAAATTATATTTTGCTGCCTGCTGTTTAGTTGGGATCAAAGAGTGAGTGTTGTTAAGAAATAGATTACTGGACTTAGAAGGTCATGATCTGAGATTTGGGTGGTATGAATATCTATGATATGACAAAGCTAAGGTGAATCTAGATTTTAAAAGTTATTCTGTCAGGTGAGCTATTCTTAAGAGTATGGAATAAATATAAATTTAGGTTCTGCCCAAAAACACTTTTGTAGTTTTCAGCACAATTAGCATTTTATAGACTAGAAATGATAAATAAACATAAATGGTTAACTCATCATGATATACTAGAATTTTCTCAAGGGGATTGTAAAATAAAATCTAGAGAAGATTTAACAATAGAACGATATCCTTTTCAATTGTTTTCTTACAATCTAACAATCTATAATTGTTAGAAAGAATTAAAGTGTATAAAAGATGTTATGGTTTTGAACAATGTAAGACTGAATTTGAAACAGAATTATGTACTAATGATGAACATTATTGCTAAAATGTATAAACATTTGTTGAAATATGAGACAGAAGAAGAAGAATTGAAAGGATGTATGATAAAATTGGCTGAAAACTTTGGTTGTAATTTACAAATGGAACAATGGGAAAATACGTGGCTAAAAGGATTGAAATTTACATTATGTTTTAACCTTAAAGAAAACTTTTATAAAATGATGCATCATTGGTATTTGTCACCAGAGAAATTGTCTAGAATGTATAAGGTACTTCAAACCTTTGCTGGAAAAGTGAACAAGGATGGACATTTTACCATGTTTGGGGGATGTGTAAAAAAGCCAACAAATTTTGGGCACAAATACAGTACATATATTAATTCAAAAGATTTTTTAAGATTAAATTACAACTGAATCTAGAGACTTTCCTTTTGGGTGCAATGGACAGGCAGCCAGAAAAAAGTCATGGAGCTTTGTTTTTGTATATGACAACTGCAGCAAGACTATCATATGCTCAAAAATTGAAAGGTTCAATTCTACCCATAATGGAAGAATGGTGGTGAGGATGACAGAACTTCTGGAGATGGCTAAATTAACTTCTCTGATCAGAGAAGAAGCAATATCTACATTTATGGCTGACTGGAAACCCCTTATAGACTTTTTGCATGAAACAGAAAAAAGTGCACTTATGACTTGTGGTTTTGATGATTAGGAAAAAAAATGGATAATAGAAAAAAGTGAACTTGTTTTGTAATCATAGAGTAAGAGATAATTTTGTAATTGTACTTATATTCAAATGCAAAGGAAAATGGAAGTTTCTTTCTATTTCTTCTTATTCTCTCTTTCTGCACTTTTGCTTTTGTCTTCTTTCTTTTTGTCTTTGTTCTTTTTACTATCTATTAGTTTGTGTTAGTTTTTATGTTCTTTGTAAAACTTTTAATAAAATTTATTTTTAAAAGAGAGGGAAAATATACATAGCACCAACAGACAATTGAAAGTATCTCATGTCTGTGATTCTTGGCTTGGTTTTAACACTGGGTGAAATAATAAAAATACAGAGACCTATGAAATCCATTACAAAATGGTCTATTTTTTTATGATTCTGCTGGCAAATATGAAAATGCTGACTATCTGCCATTCTTCAAGTAGCCAATAACTATTAATTCTTTAAGTTATATTTTCATTTTTTCCATGTTTTTTTTTCCCTATAATCTTATTTCTTTCTATTTCATCATACAGCTTTTACAAACATACAATAAATTTCAGACAAAAATTAAATGTAGTTAGAAAACCATATTATTTTTCACCAAGCTTGAATGGCAGTTTGAATTTTATCCCCACTGTGTATCCTAGCAACAAGACAACTGGCCTTTCAGAAATCATGGCTTTATTCCAGCAGATAAGTTAGTCCAAAAAACTGAGGCAGCTCCTGACACCATTCTTTGCTTTTCATTGATGGCTAATGATATATCAGGCATTTTAAAAAAGAAGAAGAAACCCTAAGGTCTTCCCTGCATTTTGGCAGCTGTAAATTCTGTTATTTCTAGAAACATTTTTCCTCTGGGGGGGAAATAGCCTTAGTTAGAAGCTTATAGACTTTCCTTAAGTGCATTGGTTTTGGTTTTGGTTTTGATTCAATCACATCCTGGACAGAATTTAAGCAAATATCCATGTTCAATCTGTCCTTGAAGAGGCTCTCCCATATTATGAAGCTGAAACCAGTAAAGAAGATTGTAGAGAAGAACCTAAAGAACCTGAAGAAGATCCTATAGAACCAAACTTAACAGAAGTTGCACTGATCACCCTGTATCGTGGTCTTTGGCAAGATAAAGATATTGGGAGGGTGGGGTCTTTTTATTCTTTTAGTTCTAGGCTACGTGGTCTTTCTGGAAGGGCTGTTAAATATGAGAGACACTGCTATTCCTGTTTGGAAGGCTCTTTTCCAAAAACCAGTTGTGTTAGAAGATTAGTATTCAACTTTTTGCAAACACAGGCTTCTACTTATTTCAATTCTTTCCCTGCATTGTGAAATAGTTACACGTAACTTCCAACAGACACCATCCAGGAGTCTGATCTGAAATCTCTCCCATTTATTTCTAATATTCAAAATTTATATCTCATTTCTTTCAGGTGCTGGTGGGACTGTACTTATTCCAGCTATGTATAAACCAGATTCCCTTTTACAACTTTTCCCCCAAAGGTATGGATGGGAAAGATGGTAATGGGCTCATAGCTAAGGTAGATGACCATGCTTCCTCTAGGCAGTTGTTAAGAACATGGACTGAATGCAAAAAAACTTAAATGTCAGAGAATAAGAAAACACATTGAGGAGAGACTATATGAGTTATACTAAAGTCAGGAAGCTGATAGTACAGTAAATTTGTTTATCACAAATTTATTTAACACAATAAACGTATATGCAACATTTGCAATAGGGTCCATCAAGGGTACACACTTTCTGTGTACCAATTCACATATTTACAGGCATTGCAATGAATAATATAAAATATTGAAATACATGGAAAAGAATCAACTGGTAATTATTTGTAATGGCACAGCTGAGCCCATTGGGTGAAAGTCTGGAGGTCTTAAACCTCCTGACTCAGAAGCTCTCTGGGTCTATATACCCTGTCACTGCTTCCTTGCTTTGGTAGAGTAACTCAGTACCACCACTTTCAGAGGGTGCCTAACCTGGCTTCCTCCCACTAAGTCCTCTGTGTAAGAAAGATAGAGCTGTCACCACATGTGTTGTCTTATTGTCAGAAAAAAGATGAATATGAAGGGGAAAAAAATTGAACAAGCAATGTTCCTAGGCAAACCATACAGTGGTAATGGTCCATTAGAATTAGTAGGTAAGGCAGGACCATCCCTCCATCCATCCTAATATGTCTACTGGAAACTAGCCTGAAAACACACAGTGTCCTACTTGTAGAGGGTAATAGGACCCAGAGACAATAAGGCTTAACCAAACCATACAGCCAAAAAAAGTCAAAACGTAACATAGCTTCTGACTAGAACAATCGCCTATTTCTTACAGATAACCTGAATTCCAAAACAAAGTCCTCTGATTCTTTTTTCTTGGATCTCTTCCAACTTTTGGGGGATATTCCAGTAATTTCTTCAGAGTTGCTGTATAGTATACCCCACTTGTTTTCCCAGATATGGGGAAACTGCCCCGGTCATGTTAAAGAAAAGCTCTTTTTCTCTAGGGAGGCAGGGATATCATGAGTGTATGTACTGATGCCTACACCTGAGACTGTGAGGGTGTTGAGACTCAGATACTCCCTGGAATTTAGACTGTCAGGGAGGCTACAGCATAAGCTAGCCATTCATACCTTTTTTTATGTTAGGTAGCAACAGCAGATACAAAGGAAATGGGGGTATTAAAAATATTAAATACAGTAATTGTGATATTCAAATCAACAGTCTAAAATTAAAGAAAATGTTTTATCCAAATAAGAACCAATTCTTTACTCAGATAGGTAGATGCCTGAATGATTTGACTGATTTTTTAGAAAACTTTATTAAAGCATTTTCAAAATATACATAAAAACTAAAAACATTGAAACAAAGAAGCCTTCAAAGAAAAAGAAAAAGAACTAATAAGGTGTGCAAAAACACAAAACAAACTACTACCAAGTAACTTCCAACTTTCTATAACAAAGATATACATAAATCAATATCAATCTCTTACTCCAATTCATATTATAGTAAACATATCTATAAAGCTTTTAAATTATTATTATTACATTCCCTTCTAAAACAAAATTACCCTCCCAATTAAAGAAAAACATATAAAATCCTTCAAACATAATCTGGAACCACTACCCTTCTTAACTATAAGTTGCTCCTATCTGCCAACTAAACTAACATTAACCAAAAATATAAAAATTATCCAAACAGCATAAACATTTATCTAAACCCTTAAAAAACCATCCTGATAACTGCATTTAAACAATAACCTAGGCATTTACAAAAAATATAAGAATTTTCAAAACAGCATAGCCATTTATCCAAACCTTTAAGAAATCATCCTGATGAACACATTTAGACAATTATCCCACTTCAAAGTAAACCAAGGCATTTACATATCTTAGTATTATGTACAGGGCTTTCTTCTTGTCAGTTTCAAATTCTGCACCCTGCTTTAAAAAGCCCAAATATTTCTCCAAAATCTTCCATCCTCTAGAGTTTAATTCTCTTTCTTGATCATGGTGTGGTGGCAACACTGTCTTCTTATCTTCAACTTTAGACAACTCAATTTTCCTTTGACTATTTAAACATAAGTCACTAATTCTCCTCCTTTTGTTTGGAGAAACCACTTTACTCTTAAGGTAATTTTCAGCCTTATCAGTTTCTCTCCATTCTTGTGACAATTTGGACTCCACAATTTCTGAGAAATGCTCCAGGAATTGAATAACAGCATTGTAGAGATTTTTAAATATCAAATTAATTTCCTCCATATTTCCTAACAGTAAGATAGATTATGGTGCCTTCTAGTGCCTCAAGAAAGTGAAGTCATTAACACTGTAACTGAACGCTCTCCAGCCTTTTTATCTCCAGTGTGGCCAATCAGGAAAATAAAAAGCATTCCCATAGGAAAGTGAAAGCAAATAGATCAGAACTCCAATCCTCAGATTCAGTGAAGAAGTTTTATATTCCTCAAAAGTCACTTTCATAAAAAAAGCAATAAAAAACAAAGTTCTTTAAATCTCAATTATATATAAAAAGCCAAATTACCAAGTTAATAATTTTCAAAAATAATAAGAGTCACCAAGAGATTCCACATTTCTTTGTTGTAGAAAGCCTCTCTTTGGTAAAATTCAAACAAAACAAAAACTTAGTGCTATAGAAATGGGGTGGGCAGCTTTAAGGTCCATTTTGGCTTCAGAGCAGCTTGGGAAGAAGATGATGCCCTGCCTCCCAGATGATTGCTTACCAGTTGATCACAAAATGCCATTTTTCGGTCTTCTGGCTGTGACTAGCCATCTGGGGAACATATGGGGTGATTCTTGGAGTTCTCCTTAATCCAAAGAATGCTTCTGGGCTCCAAGGAAGCCTACCTAAGCCCAAGAAAAAAAGCCACTCTGACAGGTCAGTCCACAGACAGCAGAAAAAACCAGCTTAAGTCACCATTGTCCCCACAGGAAATTGACTGATTGTTGATTGATTGATTGATTGATTGATTTATACATACCTTGCCCTGTATAAAAAAAAGGCATCTATCAACTTTCAAACCCTACAGCTGTAATACTGGAAGAAGAGAAAAGGGGATGTTTAAGAACATAGCTTGGATTGATCATTGGTGACTTACACATGCAAAATGCAAAGACTTTCAATCTTCAATCATGTTCCTGAAATGGAAGAAATGTAAACCATGTTGGGACTTGGTATAAAATTATTTAAAAATTAAATGATGGGTGGTAAAACTACTGTCTCTCATATGTGGTGTACTGCCAATCTGTCAATGTCAAGGCACCCAGACCACCTGAGTGATGCCGTGGATGTCCTGACCCAGTGCCTGGAGGCTGTAAGGGCCCGGATGGGGTGCAATGGCCTTCGATTCAACCCAAGCAAGATTGAGTGGCTTTGGGTTTCTGGGTCTTCTGGTGAGAAGGTTTTTCCATCTTTGGTCCTGGATGGGGTTGCACTGCCCCAGACAGACCCAATGCACAATCTGGGGGTCCTCATAGACTCACAGCTCCTGCTTAAAGAGCACGTAGCAGCTGTGGCTAGGAGGGCCTTTGCACACCTTCAGGTTGTGCACCAGTTGTGCCCATTCCTGGGCCGAGAGGCTCTGCTCACAGTCACTCATACCTCATGACCTCCCGTCTGGACTACTGTAATGCACTCTACATGGGGCTGCCCTTGAAGAGCATCTGGAAGCTTCAACTGGTGCAGAGTGCAGCTGCACGGATAGTAAATGGTGTCGGATACTTGACACATGTAACACCACTGTTACGTGAGCTGCATTGGTTGCCACTGTGCTTCCAGGTGCAATTCAAGGTGCTGGTTGTCACCTTTAAAGCCCTTCATGGCCTGGGACTGGGTTACCTAAGGGACTGTCTTCTCCCAGTTGTTTCTGCCTGTCCAATTCAATCTGGCAGATTGGGTATGCTACAGGTCCCATCAGACTGGGTGTGTTGGTTGGCAGGAACCAGAAGGCGTGTCTTCTCTTCCATAGTGCCTCCCCTCTGGAACATTTTCCCTCCAGAAATTAGGATGTCCCCAACCCTGTTGGCCTTTTGTAAGGCCATGAAGACCTGGCTATGGGGCCCCAAGCCTGTGAATGGTTTTGTTTCTTGGTTATTTTAACATCCATACATTGCTTACTTGGTAGTCATGTATATTTATTTTGTATTTTAATTGTTTTAATTGTAATTGTTTTTTGTTTTATAGTTTTATTATTGTAAGCCACCCAGAGTCACTTGCTGAAATGGGCGGCTATAGAAATCGAATAAATAAATAAATAAATGGTCAGGGGTCCGGTAACTCCAAGGAGGATCTGGATTGTCCTACTAACTTGGCAATCTAAAATAAATAACAAGGAAGCATGCAGTAATAATGGACATCCAGAAATTTAGCATGCAGGTTAATTGTATCTACATTGACAGTGTTGGATTAAGTAGGAGAATACAGACAGTCTTGCCATATGGCTTCATAACAAAAAGAAGATGAAAAACTGCAAAACATAGCTATAAATTCCAAATCCAATTTTCAATATACTGAAGAGTTACTCAGTTGTCTCAGTCTTCAAAGAAAGAAGAATAGTTGTGGGAAGATAATTATGTGCTTACAGTTTAGTGTCACCATTTGATTATTTGAAAAGTCTTCCAGAGATTTTTTTTTTCCCCAAGACTCTTGCAATGTAAAAACAAAAACATTTACCTAATGTTCATGACTAAAGTGCTTTTCAAATATTACATGCTATATAGCTTAGAGTTTATGTAACAAGTTCTTATTGAGCTGGAAAATAGACAAGAGGCTTTTTAGAATTCGTTCTGTTATTTTCCAGTCCAGTAGCATAATCCTGTTTTGAGACTGAAAGTCAGTTAAAAAGGAAGAAAGAAAATAAGCAGTTGACTGTTCATGTATTTCTGTGAATACAATTTAATCTGACTGAAGTGAAGTAAGAATGGAATCAGTTACTTTCTATTCTGGATGAGATTTTCCTGTAACGATAAATAATACATTTTTATGGAAAAGTAGAAAGGTGCTGATTTTTTCTTCTCTTCCTCTCACTCCCAGAATTTACAAAGTTCCTTTTGAAAATAATTTGAAATGGAATTGTGAGTTTATATTATGTATGTGAGGTACCTTTCAGTGGTGTACTTAAGTGTACTGTTCAAGACCTGAGGGACCAAATTAGGGACAGATCATCATGAAGAAAATCTGTGTGGTCACTAAGTCAAAGAGTCATTGGAAAGTAGCAAGTATTTACCACTGTTTAGTACCTCAGACAAAGTGGTATCATAACTTAATGCCTCCTGAATGTATCTTTTCCCAAATCAGAAAATGTAGGCAGCCAAGAAACTCCAGGCTATCAGACAGATATTTAGTAGAGAGAAAAATGCAGATAAGCCGCAGCCTCATTCACTTTGCCATGATTAATGATCCAGCCTGTGGAGTTCCCTGAATTTGATTCATACTCTTTCATTATTTTATCTCTGGTAGTTATATGAAACTTTTCTCCATATGTACTATCAGCAAAAAGTGGTCACTGCCTACAATTGCAAGTTGTAGAGAAAGAAGGATGGCTCTTATGATTTGATGTCTGATGCTTCCTCTTCTACTCACAGGGATGAAATCACATTTTTGTCTTTGAAAAAAAAAAAGAGCAGTGAGAACTGACACCTCTCTGAAGACTTTTAAAGAAGCTTTGAGAGCTTTGTGAACTAGTTGGCAATTCAGTTGTACCCAACACTATTACTGTATATGTGTATGAATGGCTATGTGTGTGCATGTTAGGTTGGGCATACCACAGTTTCAACAGTCAGAAAAGCCATCACTTTCAAAAGCAAACAAAACTAATATGCTTTACATTTACAAATAACCGTCTATTATATGGAGTTTTGAAGAGACTCTTCCCCAAGTCCTTGACTGTTGAGAATTCTCTGGCTGAATGTGGCCCTGGCACCACGGATTTTCCTTTAAAATGGAGAGTCACTGGATCTCTAGAACCAATCCTGGGCAACAAAAAGGCCTCAGTAGTTTTGGTTACAAGTGATAGTTACAACCATTTAAGAATGAGGCATTCATAAATGCAATCAAATCATGCAAGAGAAATGAATGGAATGAAATGAGATAGGGTTCCTATGCAGTCTTGTTATATGAGATGTTATTCTATTAAGGATGAAAATTAGAGAAAAAGTACCATGGGACATTATGCTCAGAAATAAACACTCTCAGTTCAAATAGATCACCTGGACAAATGGATTGATTTAGCACACAATTAAAAGCAAGATCCATGGTGTGCACACAGAAGGAAAAAAGAAAGGGAAGACTATTCCAAAGTATTCAGGATTTCTAATACAGTACGTTTTTAGGATTATATTTATTCCTTAAGATCTGAATACATAATTAAAGGTCTATGAGCAGGAAAAACAAGGAGACAAGAGAGATACTGTAGAGAGATTCTTCCCTGGTGTTTATGGAATGGCCAGGTGATGACACATTCCACCCCACCCCCACCCACTCATGAAGAATGAAAGGTAGCCAGATTTTCATACAGCTAGCCTTCTTTGAGCTATTGGTCTGCTGGTAAATTAAATACATTGTCGGTAAATTCTTGGTGGAATTTTCCTTCGCACCTAAAGAATTGGAATATTTCTCAAGCATTCCATTTCCCACCAAGAAATTCCACCAAGAACTTACCAACAATGTATGTAATTTGCCAGCAGATCCATTACTCAAAGAAGGCTAGCTGTATTCTTCTTGAGTTCTGTGAGTCTGAGGTTTGTTATTACTAACAGGAATATGATACAATGTGATGTGATATATGTTATTACTACCTGGAATATTTTAAAAGTTATTGGGTTTCATAATAGCTGTGATACTATTTGGTTGAAATCATCTCTATTTACCCTTAAAATTCTGTTTTCTGTTCCAATAGTGAATTCATCATTCACATAAATCAGGAGAAGGAACCTCCATATTAATAAGGGAAAATAATCAGCATTTGGGAATGGAATTCAGGACCACAAAGTAGGTAGGGTTACATCACATATATGGATAGGGCTGGGCTTATGGACGAGGAAAAGTTTTTTTTTTCCTTGTTTAATATTGATATCTTATTTTAGGACTTATACTTCCTTTTTCATCTACTTTTCACTTCAAAATGGAAGGAAATTCTGACCTAAATTTCAGCAATTATGCCCAGTGGATGATCTAAAGGTACAATAAGGGAAATATTTAATGTATAAAGTAACTCTGTTTCCAAATTAGAAAAAAATACTTTACAAATTAAATTTGTTGACATAATTCGTACCTCATGTGGAATTCCTTCATATATATCCTAAAATGTACTTTCAATAATAATACATACAGTTGTGATGGTTTATTTGTGGAAACTCTCCTTTTCATTTTTCATTCAAAGATTTCAGTTGTTGAAGAAAGGGGTTTTAATTTTCAGGATTTCAATTCCATCATAAACATTAGACGTATTTCCTTTCTCCAGTTAATGAAGGCAACTTTTGCTTACTGGAAACTTGCCCTTACAGATTATCTTAGAACTGGCATATTATCCCTTAATATTAGCCTAACTATCCTGGGAAATATGGAACTATATTGCTATATTACCTAAGAAGGAACCATGGTATATAATAGTATACCAGCTCATGCTGAATTAACATTATGGGGAAATCCATGCTCAAAAACAGCAAGGCAATTCTGCAGAAGAACTTGGTGAACATGTGAAATGTATATCTTAGAACAAATCATAGGATTATATTATGATGTTTTTGACATTGTTATTTGAGGAGCTGCAATATAAATATTGGCCAAATGGTGCAAAGTGTCAATATCTGCAGCTAAAATACTTTTTAATTTCTAAATCAGGGTTGGCAGCTCTAAGTGCTTCAGAAACATCTGTTAGTAAAGTATGTAAGATATTCTTTACAAAATTATGATTTATATTAATTATTGATAAACTGTTAGAGTTTATACTGGATGTTCGAGGGAACAAAGAGATAATCCCAAAATATTTTACTGGAAGCATTCTGATATTGTTTCAACCTTATTAGAAGTATTCAAGCATCAAAACAGACTGCTCTGTTCTCTGTTTCTGGTCTTTTGGTTTTAAACTGCATCAGGTTTTCCCTTCCAAGCAGAGACAGAGAGAGAATGAGAATGTTAGAAAAGAATCTGACCTTGGATGGCCCTCTAACTGAAACAGGCTGTAAAATTGATTCTTATAATGTTGAAACTCTAAGCACAAAAGGGTGGGGAACTAACCATTCAGAAGAATTCTGAGAGGCTCCATAGATGTGCAGAATTTACATATTTCATGTTTGCACTATTTGCCAACTAGTTTACCAGTCATTGATTTCACTGAAAACAAAGACATTTTTGAAAGTCCATTGAAAGGCAACATGAATACATATATGTGACTGGTAATATGCAAATTTGTCTAACTTCGGTGGATCTTGCAACACTTTTGTCTATCGAGAGCAAGGCACAGGACAACCCAAATATTGTAGGATAATCTTTTTTAAAGAGAGAAGGGAGGAAGGAAAAGAAACAAGAGATGGGAAGGAGAAGCAACTACTGTCCACTGTCATGGGCGTGTGCACACACACACACACACACACACAGAGATCTCATTACAAACTAAGTCCTGTTAAAGGGACAATACACTACAGTTACAAAAACTATATTTTTATACTACTTCCATTAAAATGTAGATTTATCAAATCTACATTTTTAATATATGAGAGGAAAAAAGAAATGGAATTATAATTGCAGTCCAGTTTCCATTTTAATCAATTCCGTTGCTTTCCTTAAAATGACAGAAACAAATGAAATTCTGAATCATCCCCTGTAGAAATATACAAATGTTAAACCTTAGTTTTTTTTCCCCCTCTCTCCCTCTTTTCATTGAGTAGGTAGATCAGAATCATATACTGAACAGTGGGATTCATGAGAGAGAAGTTGGAATATAAGAAATAGAATATTTATCTGGAAATGTGACCATATCACTTTGGAATAGGTAAGTGCAGTTATTATATTCTATCCTATTTATATTAGATTATATTCTAGAAGATCATGAAGGATCCTTCCAACCCAATGATTCTATGGTTCTATGATTTTAAATAATTAACATGTACTTCATTTATTTTTGTCACCATGAATACTGTCATAATAATATAATGTACTGTATATGTACAAAACATAAATTGACATCCTATGGTAATAAAAATAGAAAAAGCATTTCATTAATACACATAGCCAAAAACATTATTTAGCCTGTCTGCTTTCCTTTCTTTTAAAAATTAGATTGCTTTTTGTTAAAAGTGATCCTAAAGCAGGGCAAAATAAAATAAATTATATGCTGAATATATATTAAGGGAAGCCGGATTGGAAGATGAGGATGGTTTTAAAACTGAAGAAAGAAACTTCAATAAGATATATGGAGAGAGGGCAGGAAAGAGGGAGAGCGGGGTCTGGTGAGCGTCCAAGCCACTGTCCTGGATGAGACCCTGAGCAACCAGGAGTACATCAGTAAGATGGCACCTAAAGATGAGCTGTTGAGAGAATGCCTGAGGCAGCAGCAGACATGGGAGGAAGATCAAGCAGAGGAAGTGCCATGGCAAGACAAGACCCTGCATGGGATGTACCAGCAACAGATTGCTGAAGTGGCTGGCCTTGGGAAATCCTACCAGTGGCTGGATAGGACTGGACTAAAAGACAGCACTGGGTCACTGATCATAGCAGCACAAGAACAAGCACTAAGCACCAGATCCATAGAAGCAGGGGTCTACCACACTAGACAGGACCTGAGGTTTAGACTGTGCAGAGAGGCCTCAGAGGCAGTCCAACACATAGTGGCAGGGTGTAAGATGCAGGCAGGAACAGCATACACTGAATGGCACAACCAAGTAGCTGGCATTGTGTACATGTCATGTTCCCGTTCCGATGTTTATAGTTCCTCGTAACGTTTCGCATGTCATATCTGCAGTTGCGTGCCTGCCTGGCCACGCTGGTAAATTTCCTTTGTGCTGACTTGTGATCTTCTGGAATGTATGTTTGGGTTATCTCTGCTGTTCAAGGTTACTTTCTCAGGCCAATTCTAACGGTTGCTAGCATCTGGGGTGGGTGGTTGCTATGCTAGCCTAAGGGGAGGGTTCGCAATGGGAGCAAGGCTTTTTAAGTTTGTATTTGGCGCGCTTTTGCTCATTCTCAGCTTTCTTCGTACTTTGCATACTATTCATTCAATAAATTAGTTTTCTCTAGTAATTACTGATGAGACTCCTTTTATTGGAATAGGCAATCATTACAGTACAGGAATATCTTGACAGAGTATTGGCTAGACCCTCCAGAGGGGAGAATCCACAGAAGGTCATGGAGAATGACAGGGCTAAGTTCCTATGGGACTTCCAGATCCAGATGAACAGGCAGGTACTGCCAATACACCAGACAGTGGTGATAGATGTAGCGGTGCCAAGTGACAGCAAGATGAGGAAGAAGGAGTATGAGAAGCTGGAGAAGTACCAGGGCCTGAAGGAGGAACTAGAGAAGATATGGAAAGTGAAGGCCAAAGTGGTCTCAGTAGTGGTAGAAACACCTGGGGCTGTGACTCCGAAGCCAGGAGAGTGGCTTCATCAGATCCCAGGAACAATATCAGAGATCTCTGTCCAGAAGAGGGCAATGCTAGGAACAGGTAAGATATTGCACAGAACCCTCAAACTCCAGGCCTCTGGTAGAGGACTTGAGGTTGAGGAAGACACATACCACCCATAGGGGTGAGAAGGGAATTTTATATATATATATATATATATATATATATATATATATATATATATATAATATAAAGAAACTAATGACAACAAGTAGAACAACCAGCCTTAGAATTGACAATGAAGATATTGAAGTGGACAGCTTCTGCCTTTCAGGATCAACCATCAACAGTAAAGGAACAAGCTAATACACCACAGACTAGCACTCAGTAGAGCAGCCATGAAGGCCTTGGGAAAGATATTCAGATGCTGTGATGTCTCTATACCTACAAAAATCAGAATCATGCAAGCCATGGTATTCCTGTGACACTCTATGGAAATGAAAGTTGGACTTTGAAAAAGCAAGATAGGAAGAGTATTGATGCTATTGAACTTGACTCCTGAGAATAGTGTGGACAGCCAAGAAAACAAACCGATCATTGAACAAATCGACCCAGAGTTCCCACTCAAGGCACAAACCACCAGGCTCAAATTGCCCTACTTCAGACACATTATATGAAGCTGTAACTTTCTGGAGAAAACTCCAGTGCTGGGAAAGGTGGAAGGAAAAAGAATAAGAGGATGATCAGCAGCAAGGTGGATGGATATAGATACAGTGGCAATGAGTGTACCATTGGAAGACCTGAAAGACCAGGTATGGGGCACATTGTCATGGAAAAAATCTATCTATGTGGTTGCTATTGTCAATGACTTGATGGCACATAATCAATAAATAAAACAATATCATAAGAATCATGAAACAGTAACACAGCAGCTAAGACAGCAGCACATTAAATGTCACAGGTCTTTAAATGATGAAGCTCACAATTCCATAATTTGGAATTATTTATTGAAAATGTGCTCTTCTGGATACTGTATAGTGAATTTATAGCAAGTCCAGCATTTTAAAGATAGCAGCTTTGAAATTCCTATTGCAACTATTCCATGATAATATGGATCAGTAAATTCAAGACTATAGCAATCCTCATTAATTGTCACTTAATTGGCCATTAAAATAAATAGGACAGTTATGGTGGTTTACATGGCTGCATCCTCTAAAGTGCCAACTTTCACTTCCATAGTGTGTCATAGGGAATACATGGCTTGCACAATTCTGATTTTTGTAGGTATAGAGATATCAGAGCATCTGAGTATCTTTTCCAAGGCCTTCATGGCTGTGAGGTGAAACAGAAACCATATTATTTCAACTAGGCTTTGAGAATTCCATTTCTAGGTGCCATCCCATGAGCTTTTCCTGTATGTTTTGCTTCTTCCCCCCATCAGCTGTGAGAAGCCCCTTTTATTTCTGCCAAAGATCTTCCTCAAGTGTATCTTGCTTGCTGGATTTCCTCTGGATTTTCAGCAGGGTTGACAGGGACATCTCAACACTTCTTTCTCCTTTTTGATCTGGTTAATTTCCAGCTTCAAACCTTCTGCATCTTCCTCAGGAACATACTTGAAAGTTCTGCTTTTTCCTGATTGTTCTATTCCTTGGCAGTCTTATTTTCCTTCTAAGGTTTCTGAGGCAGCTTGTTGTGGCAATAGAACATTCCTTTTATTACTTTTAGAAGCATCCATTTTTTTTCTCTTACACAGAAATACAGTTTGCATCTTAAGAAATTGAAAAAAGTGTTTTACAAGCTCCCACCACAGCCCTAGTAATGCTAAGCCATAGGCAAGTCCAGGTGCAATTCAACCCCCTATAAAGCCCTTTATGTCATTGGGATAGTTTACTTTCAGGACCACATAGTATCTCCAATTGACTGTGCCTGTCTCACAAAATCTGACGTAGTGGGCAAGCTCCAAGTCCTCTCCATAATACAGAGGTATCTGGCAGGACAGAAGAAGCATACCTTCTCTTTCACAGTGCTCTCCCTCTGGAACAGCACACTCTTCAAGATTCAGGTAACCCTAACCCTGTTGGTCTTTCATACAGATCTTAAAGACTTGGCTTTGTGGCATTTGGCCAGAGTACTGGTGACCCTGTCCGCAACAGTTGGAAAGTCAATGATTGTAGGTTGGCTTCAGTTATGGTATGCTATGTTTCTATTTTGTGTTATTTTTTACCTTGTTCCTTTAAGTTTTGGATTTTCATCCAGTGCTAGCCACCTAGAGTCACAGTTTGTGAGTTCAGTGGTCATAGAAATAAATAAAGCAGCTCATCACCTCTTCCTTACTACAGTTTCCATTGCTGGTTAATCCCATGCCCATGTTCTTCATCATTTTCTTCAACTTCAGCAGTAGCTGCCCTCCTCTGTTCCTAATATGTGCTACCATTGCTACTTTTGCCTATGACAAAAATAAGAATGACCTCCTGAAGGACTTCCTATTGTGATTAAAATTAGCTATCATACATTAGACTTTCAGTTTAAACAAACCATAACTATCATAGATTAGCATAGTGCACAGCTAAGGTGATGAGTCACAGATTGATCATGAACTTGTGTACAGGGCTGCTACTATTGCTTAAATGTCACAGTGTGAATTAGCTAACAGTCATTACCAAACACGTTTTCTGCCTGTATGGAACAATTATATATGATGCTATTAGCAGCATCAATTAAGGCAGATAAAGTAATAGTTTAATTGAATGCTTGAGGAGTTTAATGGGTTTTGCTTTCCCTTGAAATGGATTGCACTCTATATTCATGGACTTTAAGCTAGGCAAAGGATCAATATTTCCTTCTCCTTAGAAAACCTTGTACCCTGGAGGATAACCAATATCTAATTTAGGAGTCTTTGTTGAGACTTTGTTCAGTTAATCAGGGAACAATACATCATGGCATAAAAAAGTACTTTTTTTGAAGGTGCAATTTTCTTATCATTGCTTTTGGAAGAGAATGAGAATTTACATTTTTTTTCTGTTTTCCACTAATATAAACCGATGACTGCCTATTAAAGTAAGAATCTACATGTATTTGGGACCCAATTTGTGCAAAATTGTTTTGGGATTATGGGTGCGTATATGCCCCACACAATCTGCAGGTGCTGTTTTCAAATAGTCACTAAGGTGAATACTTTTTATTTTTGCAGTGTTTGAAAGCTCAGAGATCATAAATGGGCAGGAAATGAACATCAGTGTGAACACTAAATGGAAAAGTAATTCTCTGCGTATTGAGCATTACAAAGGCTTAATGGAAACCAAGCACACCTGGGAAGTATAGCAACAGGTGTGTAGAAGTATATTCTCAAAGTTTGTGTTGGGGGGGAGTTCAGTGATGTCTTAATATACTCAGTTGTTACACTTCTGTATGTTTCAGGATGAGGAACAAGCATATACATATACACATACATACACCCCTCCATAATGAAACATTTTTAGAAGCCCTACTTATGTTCTGTAAAGTAGAACTGGAGAACTGTGTCCCACCAGTTGTTGCTTTTTTATAGACTCTTACTGGCTTCACTCAAAAAGAATCAAGACCAAAGATGATAATTTCATTCAAACGGCACCTGATGGCCATAGGTTCCCATTCCTATAGTAAATAGACAGTCCCAAAATATTGTATTTTAATTCTAAAAAAGGGAATTTGACAAAACAATGCGGGAAATTTATTGCTAATTAATATATGTTTATTTGCATATCATATTTTCCAAAACTAATTGGTGCTCAGAGAAGTTAATACAACATGGTAATTGCAGTCTCCATTTATTTATTGCAGCACAGTATTAACACCCTTAGAATTAATTTAATGCTATCAAAAATGTGAAACAATGTAAGGTACTCACAGGAAAGAAGAAGGAGGTGAATTTCCTTCTTTGGCACGTGAACAACTTTGCATTTAACCCGCCAAGTTTTCACATTAACTGCAGAATTTACTATATACTTGAGGGGTATGGTGCTTGATTGGGAAGTCATTAGCCCAGTTTGCATTTTAATGTCAAAATCCCCAATTTCACATTTTTAATCAATATGGATTTAAATGCAGTTAGTCTCAATGATTTCCCATTCTCTGAGTATTCTGAGTAAGTTTTTCCATTGTAAAATGTGCAGAAATATAAAATCTAAGAGATTAGATATACAGATTAGATATAGATGTTACAAAAAATTGCTTCCAAGCCTGTGAATTAGGGAAAAGGGATTGTGTGTGTGTGTGTTTGTGGTGTGTGTATGTATGTGTATAAATACTGTACACTCTCTATGTTTGTGTGTATGTGTGTATCAGAAATGATGCAGAAATGGGGCAAAACCTGAATTGGAAGATTCAGCCATCTAGCTAACACATGATGTCACTTCAATGATCTTAAAGAAAAATATTTAATTTTCCAATCATTTCTTTTATCACTTGAAGCAACTTAGAAAACTGCTCAACTTAAGCAGTTATGGGTGCCAGAAAATTGCCCATGTAACATCTCTGCTTCAATGATTGCACTGGTTACTAGTTTGTTTCCAGGTGCAATTCAAGGTGTTCATTGTCACCTTTAAAAATATTCATGATTCAAGACCTGGAGATCTGTATTACTGCCTCTTCCTAGCAGTATCTGTCCATCATTTAAGATCTGGAAGAAAATCTTTCTAGTCCTATCAGGATTGGATCTTCTTAGTTGCTTCTCCATTTGTCTGGAACAGCATTCCCCTGGATATCAGATGGGCCCCAACTCTGCTAGCTTTTTGTAAAGCCATCAAGACCTGACTTTTTCAGCAGACTTGGATACCTAAGGGTTGGTCTTATCTCTTCTGGAGAGGATTGTGGAGGCAGATCAAAGAGAAGAATGATATCTCTGGTTCACCTGACAGAAATTAACATATTCCAAGTTTCCTTGCATCAGTGGTATCCACTATGTTTTTCCAGCTGCTGCCATGCTGGACTGGATCTTTCTTACCGGGGTTACCTGGAGCCACTGAAGATGGTACACAAAACACATTCATAAATATATTTATTATTATTTCTAAAGGACATTTTAATTGCCCTGCCATGATAAAGACAAGGTAAAGAAGGAAAATATCTACTGGAGATTATATATATATATTTATATTTATATTTATATTTATATTTATACATTCATTCATTCATTCATTCTATATGTCTGTGTGTGTGTATGCACATATATATATATATATGAAGAAAAAGTGTGAATATACAGAAGAAATGAACAAAAGCACTGTAGATTGCTTATACTACCACTGAGTTAGGGCCAGACATTCTGGAAAAATAAAGTTAAATGAGGCTTAGAAAATATTTCTAACAACAAAACTGAAAGAATTGATGAAATGCCAGCAGATTAAAACCTTGTAAAATGTGCATTTTAAGTGTTCTTTGCAATTTGTAAGTGGATATATAAAACAGCAATGGCAAAGGGACTGGAAAAGATCAACTTATATTCCGCCACCAAAAAAGAGCAGTCCAATTATCAAACAACTGCACTCATCTCATATAATAGTAAGATAAGGCTCAAGCTTTTGCAACCCAGACTTCTCCTGTATAAGGAACAAGAACGTACAAATGTACAAACTTGATTCGAAAGAGGTAGAGGTGCCTAAGATCATACTGTGAACAAAAATGGATAATTGGAAAGTAAAGGGAGTTCCAAAAGTCATTTATTTTTGCTTTGTTGATTGCATCTGACTGTGGTGTAGGCCACAACAAATTGTGTATAATCCTTTAAAAGACAGGTGAACTGGGCTACCTTATCTGCCTACTGAAGAATTTGTATGATGATTTTAAAAAAGAACAGAACAAATATGGTACAATAAAATGGATTAGCGTTAGGAAAATTGCATGCTGTCATCTTATTTGTTTAACTTATATGAAGATTATATCACAAGAAAACTCAAATTGGAATTAAAAGATGTTGGTATTTTGATGTTTGCAAGTAAGGAACCCTAAGGAATCTATTGCAGGTGAGAAGAGTACAGAGCTAATCTGCTGCTCAGTATTAATGCCAGCCCAAAGCAGCAAGATGGAAAAGAAGTTGAAACAGTAACAGGTTGTAATACATTTCAAACACAGCAATTATGCTGCCCTTCATATGACATTGCAAGACACATTATGGATTTAAATACTTGTTGTACATACCACCCAGGGAAAGCAATATTTTTGATACAGCTTCAATAACATCAAGGATTTAGTCCTAACATTTAATGAGTACTTCTATGGCTATTTGTTTAACATGTAACTAACTTCCCACTCATATCACATTTACTGGACAATTACAGGGCAGCCTCAGTTTGATAAATGTGATACAGGTTTAACAGATGCTAACAGATTTCAGCTCATGGCAATTTGGTGGGGTGCCTGAATCAAGTGACTTTCTATAATGTTTTACTAAAATATCCTATTACTTTAGATGTATATCCACATCTAAAGGCCCTGACAAATGTGATAGGAAGATTATTCAAATATAAGTGGAGAATCTTATTTTTATAATGAAAGAAGCATGTTACCAAGCACTGTAGGCTTGAAAATAGTTACATATATTTAACATATATTTTTAAATATACATATACAACCCAACATTGTGCTGAACATTCACATTCATTCAACTTTCCTCTCATATAGAACTCTGAAAAGGTTAGGTGGTTTAAGTTGAAATCAGCTTTTAGTAAATGCATCCACGCAGTTTTCTTATCAGTGTTATGAAATAGCTTGCTTCCATATGCAGACTAGACCACATCACTAGAATTTCCTAGTACAGTAGCTAACACTAACCCTGCTTAACTTCTCAGATTAGCAAAACTAAAAGAAAATTAGATACTGAGTGTTCCTGGAGATGACAGTGCTCACATAATTAATCACTAAAGCTACATTTCCAAGCTAAATTGAGCATAACTTAGAAACGGCTAAAATTAATCTAAGCTCCACGTTGTATTATATTTAGTAGAGGGCTCTTCCCACAAAACCTAGCCATTATGTTTAGCTGTTACATTTCCGTTTTTTCCCAAAAATACCTGAGGGCAGAAAAGTCACTTCCATGCTAATCAGGTAAAAGGATCAGACAGATAATTTTGAAAGAATAAGAAATCTGGTCTTTTAACTCTTTTAATCAAGGAAGGTTGCTTGAGAATTCTTGCTAGGCTATATATTGCATAATTTCTTCTCCAGGAGTGTTTGATTTTATTCCTGTTACTTTCAGAATTGTTAATTATTCATATTTAGCATTCACAGCACACTATATTAACAACATGAGTGTATTCTTTAAAAAAATGCTGCTGTCTGCTGTCATATCTAAACATTTTAAATGTTTTATTTATACTATAACGTATTAATTTATTTATTTCAATTGTAACCATGTTTATTTAATCTGAGCATTATACATATAATACTGAATTTATTTATTTGTTTATTTTACCACTATAGAATCTATTTTGGGATGAGTGATATCTAAATGATTAAATTACATGTCATAAGGATTGGCTAAGATCAAATCCGCTGCTTGTAAAACCAGTTCTGAAAATTTTATGTTTTCATGCAATTTGAAGGCTTAATTTGGCTTATCTTTCATACTGTAGTAAGTTCTAGGCACTGCATATTGAGAAGTGCTAAGAAAAAATAGATGTAGGTTCAGAAAAGGATAACTAGGATTAAAAGGGAATTGGATACTAATTTTGTGAAGAATGGTTGATGAAACAAGGCTTGTTTAGTATTGAGAAGAGTAAACTGAGAGAGGATATGATAGTACTTTCAAATACCTCAAGGAAGAAGAAAACCAGCTTCTGGGTTCAGGACATAGAATTAAAATTATTATGGTTGATCGCACAGTCAGCAGGATGTTTAGACTGGATTTGGCATTTTTGTCCACCTACTGAGTCCTTCCCAAGGACCTGGGATAGGCAGATGTTGTTGTTTGATGGTGTTAAAGGTATTATTGCAGGATGTAAGCTGTTCCAAGTAAAGCTGCCTTTTGCAATTGACTGGTGGTGATTTTGTCAATGCTGATGGTATTCAAGTGGTGCTCCAGGTGTTTTGGAATTGCACCCAAGGTGCTATTACTATTGGTACTATATTTGCTTTATTTAACCACAGTCATTCTACTTCTATTTGCAAGTCTTTCTGCTAGCCTTTGTTCTGTTATTTCTGATTCTGGATATTGTTCTTTCCAGAACTGGTGCATTCTTTTCAGTTATCCTCTTCTTGGTGGACTTGATTTGTAATAGCAAATCAGTATTTCTTTGTTTCCGGTCATCATCATCATCCTTATTATTATTATTATTATTACTACTACTACTACTATTACTATTACTATTACTATAACTATCTTACATGATTAAGAAGGTTGATTCCAACTGAACATTAGGAAAAGCTTCCCAATGGTAAGACCATAAGAGACTAGGATCATTTACCAAAGGATATGATGGTCTTCCCTTCACTAGTTGTGCTCATACAGAAGCTAGACAGCCATCTGTCTGGACTGGCATATTTCATGAATATAAATTAGTATACTATGCTGGTGGCACTTTACTGTTTATCTCTAAACATCATACTTAAATTCCTGCTTTTGTGAATCTGATTAATGACTTTGGCCAAACTGCAAGCTATTCTGTTAACTGATCTACAGTAAATCAGAACTGATGCCTACTGGGAATGAATTGTTTTTTCATACATTAAATGATTATAATTTTTCTATATGTTGTGAATTTATCAAATATTATATTGTTAATATATTGTAATATAATATGATGTAATATTAATATATCAATGATTACATTATTATACTTATTCCAAAAGATATTTCTCAAATAATAACAGTAAGTATAAATAAGGTATATAGGGATGTTTCTCCAGACATTTATAGATGGGAGTCATTAAATCTTACAAGGATAAGCTTTCTTAAAATGAATGTAATTCCCAGGATCTTTTATATTTTGCATATAATTCATATATGCATATTCAGAAAACATTTTCAAAAACTGAATATATTGTTTTGTAAATATCTACGGAGTTCCTCAATTCTGAAGATAATTGAAAAAAGTACAATTGTTAGTTAAAGATGGGGGCTTTGGTTTTCTGAACCAAGAATTCTGCTAATATGGTTACCACTTGACTAGTAACACATTTTGGACACCTTAACTTAATGCAAATTTTCCACCCTGGGCCCTTTTAGAATATTGCTATTTAATGTCTTCAGTCAACTTGACTTTTTGGCGTTCATAGTGTAAGAGATTGATTTGCTATATCTCCTCTGACAATCGTTGTTTTAAAAACTATGGTATATCATTTCTGGAGAAATGCCTTATTATCTTTGCTGTCAGGCTAAATTGAAGCTATGTAGTAATCAGATCTCAAAACATTATGTAAATTCGATATATGGAAAATCTGGATGTAGGATCTTTACATTAAGGGATGATAATGATGAATAGTTATCATTTTCTATCTCAAAATACAAATACTAATTGTCAGTTGCCACCCACTGGCAGTATTTACAATTACAATACTGATTGACATCTTAATTTGGACCAACAATATTTTCAGAGACACCTAAGTTTTTAGATGGTATATTTAAGTCCTATGTGACCAAAAATCCCACAAGCAGTGTTTATAAGTATATGTTATCTATAAATGAGTGTGATAAATGAACATTAAAAATTGAATTGAATAAGAAACTGGAGACCCCCATTTTGCCTAAACAATAGGAAAATGTTTTTCCCAATACCCCAAAATATCCAAAATCTCATTATATCCTTGATTACAGCTTATACAACAAAAATATTTGGACTTATTGAACACTATTGCATCATCATGTAGGAGATGCAACCACGATAATGCTTTATGAAACATGTTTTTGCAATGTCCTAAAGTTACTATGTTCTGGTAAAAAGTACTTATATATATATATATATATATATATGTATATAGTATATATATATATATATATATAGTGTTTGTGTGTGTGTGTGTGTGTGTGTGTATATAGTATATAATATAATATATATATATAGTGTGTGTGTGTCTATATATATATATACATATACACATATACATACACACACACACAAACATATATATATATAGTGTGTGTGTATATATATAGTATATAATATATATATATAGTGTGTGTGTATATATATAGTATATAATATATATATATAGTGTGTGTGTATGTGTGTGTGTGTGTGTGTGTATACACACACACACTATATATATATATATATATATATATATATTTAGTGTATGTGTGTGTGTGTGTATGTCTATGTGTATGTTTGTGTGTGTGTGTATAATAGTGTATAGTGTGTGTGTGTGTATATATATAAAAATAAATAAAACCATAAGATGTGCTGGCTAGCAAAGAAGGGTTGAACCAATTCATGGAGGTCATGGCAAATCAGCAGTTATTAGACTTGATGGCAGTGTGACTGCCTCTAAAGGCTGTCTGCTGGGAGACTAGTGGGTTTCTTTGTGCAGTTGGTTGGCCACTGTGAGAACAGACTACTGGACTAGATGGGCTGGGGTCTGATCCAACAGGGAGCTCCTTATGTTCTCATATATGTTCTTATTTGATTTTTGAAACAGAGATTAATATCTTTGGATGAACACATTATTTTGAACTACATGGAAACTGACCTGGACAATGAATATAGATTCTCTGTCCCCTTATAATTGCTGAAAAAATCGTTCTTCAGTATTAGAAAGACTGAGGAAGGCTTAAGCTTAATGACTTAAATGACACCTTCCAACCTATCATTCTATGATTTGTATGGTTGTTTTCAGCCTTTTAGTTGCTGCTAAAACTGTAGAGTGGCCTTTCTCATTTTTTAAAAGATGACAAGCATCTGTTCCATATAAGCTTTAGACATGTTTTCATAACATTTGAAAAGCTCTCAAAAAACAGTCACTAGCTCTTAGCTAGTACAGTTGTGCAGTCATTACCAAACTGCCCTACATCTTTTTAAAGGATCAGCAAAACCTCAAAACTGATTAGCATAGCAATAAAAAAGGAAGGCAGAAAAAAAAAATGACTTGGAAATTTTGTAAAAAGCAGAACAACTCCAAAATCCATGGCTTCCAGGGTAAGCCACCTTTTAGCCAACTACCACGCTCAACAAATCCCTTTTTCTTCACATCTTGACAGACTCCAAATAATAGGGATAGAGACAAGAGGGAATATAAACATCTTTAACAACCTGTTGTTATAAACATGAAAGTCTCCAGAAAAATTAATACAAGAGTTTTTCCCTGGTTATAATATATGTATTTACTAAGTAAATTATTTGTTTATTTAGATAATTTAATCTTTCTCTGTTTATGCATGTAGTCATTATAGTCTTATTAAATGCAGATATTTCTTCCTTACATATAGCACCTACTGTTAATGGTTTTCCTACTAACAGATTAAGGTGCTATTGTATCTAATCATTTTGGCCGGGTGCAGAGGTTGAATTCAACTGCCCCCTTTTCCAATGTTAATTATTGCACCTGGGGGGAGGAACCTGCCTGGACTTGTTTCAGTTCCTCTTTCTCTTCTGTGCTGGCATGTAGCAAGCCAGGTAGCTCTCAATGAGAGTCAAGTCCTTTAAATATGTTTTGCTTTCTGTAAATAAATTATTTTTATAGATATGCCTGGTGTGTGTGACTTTTCTGATCTCTCCTGGGCCAAAGGCTTTCCCAGCAATCTGCCAACAGGTTATGTGCCCAGTGAGCAGCCCAGTAAGCCCAGTAAAACCCAGAGAGAAAAGAGAGATCAGCTCCACACCTCATGCACAATTTAAAGGCAGGTAGCAAAGACCTGTGAAGATTTTCTTTGGAGCCGCCTGGAGATTTTCCAGCAACTGCCGGTCTACAGGACAAAGAAGCTAGCTGAGGTGACTTGCAAAAGAAGGAAGAAGCCATGGCTACCTCCCAGCCCTCAGCGATGCCTCTGGAGCACCTATCAGAGACCAACTATTTGAATTGGGCCCTGAGGATGGAGATGTATCTTCACAGAGAGAATCTTTGGCTGCCAATTGGTCAGCAAAACCCCCCAAATCCCAGTGCTGAATGGCTGAGACACGATGAGTGGGCTAGAGCCACCATTATCTTGGGAGTTGAGGACAATCAGCTAGTCCACGTGCAAGGGACGCAGTCTACAAAGCAACTTTGGGATGCTTTGAGAGACTTGTATGTAAAGGCAACAGCAGGGAGTAAAGTTACTCTGACGAAAAAGAGCCTACCTTGCAGAAGGAGATAGCCTTCCTGAGCACCTGCATTATATTCAGCAGCTGTTTGTTGAGTTGCAGGAGAGAGGAATAGAATTTACACCTCTCACAAAATCATATATCCTCCTGTCCTCACTGAATGAAATGTGGGACACGCTGATTTGTACCCTGGAGGCTATGCCTGAAGCAGACCTCACCCCATCGTATGTTACACAGCGCTTACCCGCTGAATGGGAGAAGAGAGAGGAAAGATCCCCCCCCATCTCTTCTGGAAAGCTGCAATACCAGAAAATGAGGGAAAAGAAGGGAAAGGAACCTGAGGCCACAGTGCTAGCCAGCCAGTGATGCTTCACTTGTGGTTTAGCTGGACATTTGCAAAGAGACTGTGCCATGAGACCCAAGAGTAGAAAGACAAGAAGAACACAAGGGCAACACAGAAGAAGGCTCTTCAGACAACCCAAATTGCACAGGTTGCTGAGAAGGGTAATTCTGATGTATGGGTGTTAGATTCTGGGGCCAATTGTCATTTATGTAATTGTAAAAGCTCTTTTGTGTCACTGTCTAAAACTGAAAGACAAAGTGTATCTTTGGCTGATGGGTCTGTGACCAAAATTATGGGACAAGGTGACTTGTATTTATCCTGCTTAGGAGAAACTGTAAAAGGTGTGTTGTATGTGCCAAATTTACAATCAAACCTTTTATCTGTGGCACAATTGGCTGCAACAGGGTATATCATAACATTTAAGAAAAATGGTTGTGAGATACGAAAAAATAGGAAATTGTGTGCTACTGGTATGTTAAAAGACTCCTTGTACATTGTGCAAAATGCAAGGAAGCCAAGCTGCAAGGCTGCAGTTGGCAACACTCCATATCATGACCAATGTGTACACCTGATGCACAGGAGATTTGGTCACGCTAATTTCAAGTATATAGCACAAATGCCACAGCTGTGTGCTGACCTAAAGATAAAACCCTGTGACAAATACTTAGATTGTGTAGTTTGCAAAGAATGCAAAACACCAAAAGCTCCTGCTAGTAAGCATAGTAACAGAGTTACAACTAGACCTTTGGAAATTGTACACTCTGACATTATTGGTCCTTTTGCTCCAAGTCTTGGACAAGCAAGGTATGCAATGACCATCATTGATGAATTCTCAAGATATACATTTATCTATATCTTAAAACATAAAGATGAGGCATTCGAGAAATTTAAAAGTTTTGTGACATGGGCAAATGGAAATTCCCTAGGCCTGTATCTGCACTCCAGTGTGATAGAGGAGGAGAATACCTTTCTCACAAATTCAAAAGGTTCCTAGTGGAAAAGGGGGTAGAACAAATTCTTTCTAACCCTTACACCCCTCAGCAAAATGGTGTTGCTGAAAGAAAGGGCAGAACCTTGCAAAATGCGATGGAATGCATGCTTAAAGATTCACATTTATCTTTTAAGCATTGGGGAGAGGCAATATCTACTGCCTGTTATGTACAAAACAGATTGTATAACTCTGTGATTCAGGACACTCCATTCCATTTGTTTTATGGTGTGAAACCAAAGGTAAACCATCTTAGAGTGTTTGGTAGCACTGCTTGGGTTCATATTCCAAAACAACAGAGAAGGAAAGGAGGCCCCACAACAAAGAAAGCCATCTTTGTTGGCTATGAACAAAGCCAGAGGAGCTACAGGTTCATAATGGGAGAGAAATTAATAATTAGCAAAAGTGCTTCTTTTGCTGAACAAAACTGGGGGAGATTAAATTCTAGCTCTCCAGTTGATCTGACCACCACAAGAGAACAGCAAGGACTTGCTGATGGTGATCTTTTGCCTGATGAGGACATTAAACCAGAAAAGCAAACTGAAGATCTGTCTGATGAGACAGATGCTTCTCAGGACAGTGATAGGAGTCAGAATTTAAGCCCTGTATTACCTCGCAGATCTCAGAGGAGTAATAAAGGCGTTCCTCCATCACGTTTTCAGGCTGAAACAGTAAAGGCTTTTCACATATTCACAGAACCTGAGTCTTTAGAACAAGTGAATGCTTTACCACCTAAGATTGCACAAAATTGGCATTCTGCCATGCAACAGGAATTAGCATCCTTGAAAGAAAATAAAACATGGAAACTGGTAAATCTACCTCCCAATGAACGCTGTCTGGGTTGTAGGTGGGTTTTCAAACTGAAAAGGGATGCTGATGGCAAAATCCAAAAATATAAAGCAAGGTTGGTTGCAAAAGGGTTCACTCAAAGGAAAGATTTAGACTTTGACAAGACTTTTGCACCAGTTACTAAAGGTGAATCAATTAGATTACTGTTAAAAGTTGCTGCACTGAAAGGAATGTCAGTTAACCACTATGACATTCAGACTGCATTTCTCTATGGTGATTTAGACCACAAATTATACATGCAGCAACCCCCTGGCTATGAAAAAGGGGAGAATCTAGTCTGTGAACTGCAGAAGTCAATCTATGGGTTAAAACAAGCTGCTAGATCCTGGAACCAAAAAAAAAAGTAGAAAAACTGCAGAGTTTTGGTTTTGAAAAAGGAAAAGCAGATCCCTGTGTATATATGAAGAAGGACAAACAAGGCTGTATGTATCTGTGCATTTATGCTGATGATTTGCTGCTGTTCAGAAAAACAAAGGCTTGATTTTGAAGCCTGCATGAAAAGCCATTTCACATTAAAAAAGCCTTGGAATTATAACAACCTAGGTTTGGAAAAACATAGGAAGAAGGATGGTAGCTTTCTGTTAAACCAAAGGGGAGATAATGGTAAAATAATGTGAATGGAAAGACATAGAAAGTTGTCAAAGCAAATTGGTTTGCATCTTAATCTATAGTATAAAAAGGGGAGTGTTAATGGTTTTCCTACTAACAGATTAAGGTGCTATTGTATCTAATCATTTTGGCCAGAGGTTGAATTCCACTGCCCCCTTTTCGAATGTTAATTATTGCACCTGGGGGGAGGAACCTGCCCGGACTTGTTTCAGTTCCTCTTTCTCTTCTGTGCCGGCATGTAGCAAGCCAGGTAGCTCTCAATGAGAGTCAAGTCCTTTAAATATGTTTTGCTTTTGTTTTGCTTTCTGTAAATAAATCTATTTTTATAGATATGCCTGGTGTGTGTGACTTTTCTGATCTCTCCTGGGCCAAAGGCTTTCCCAGCAATCTGCCAACACCTACCTGCAGCTGTAAGGAAGCATCCTGGAACTTCTGTGGTCACTTGAAAAGATGAGTTAGTGAACTGGACCAACAGTTATACTGAATAAGAGTGGAGAAGGTGGGAAAGAGAAACAGTTTTATCATCTCTTTCTGTGAGTAATTATTCTTTTACACATTTCTGATTGCCTTAGTCTTTTTGCAGGAGCACCGTCTGTCTCACTCAGTAAATAAACCCTATTTATGTCCTGAACACATTTGGCACAGCTGTATAACAGCATTTATACTCTGATAAATAGTTTATTGCACTTAATGACTGGGTTTCTGCACTACTTAGTAAATTACTGTTTAATTTTTGGTGGAAAACAATTTTTGAAATGAGCATTCCTTGTTTGTATATTGCATGTGTACTGTGTGTATTTCTAAAAGCAGCTTTTATATAATCTATGAAACTAATTAACAAAGCAGCTTGGGTTTTAATGATAGGCTATTAAAAGCAGGCATAGCTCTAAAATAAAAGCTCTTTAGAAAGCCTCAAAGAAAAATGACAAGTTTCGAGGAACTAAGTGCTTTAACCTAACAATCATTTCCCCATCCTTACCAGCTCCACCATTTTCATCTCCATGTTTTTTCCTACCATTTAAACATGCTTGCAAGTTATTGCTTCTTGTGCCATCTACTGGTAATGGCCTGGCATTTTAAGACACAGCTAAAGGATTTCCAGTAGCTTCATACAGTATTCTGACTTTGGCCTGTTCAGGGTATTTTAATGAAATCAGTTAGTGAAACTGGTTGTAGAAGCTTCAGTTTCAAATGCTGTGGCACAAACACAATTCCTGTCTGTGTTATTGCACTGGCATGAGTGAAGCACCCCTCGTTCATGCACAGAAGCAACTATGTCCTTGGGAAGGAGTAGCATGGATGTTTCAAAGGCTTTTCTAGATTGTTTGAGTGCACATGTGCAGGCAGCACTTCCACTGGGACTTTTGGTAAAGTGCAGTGGCTTTGCATGAACAGACATGCAGAAGCAAACTGAAAAGCCTTCAAAACAACTGAACTGAATGTTCTGGAGAACATGACGGCCTTGAATCTTTAAGGAGGAGAATTTGGTTTACATCAGTGTACTTCATGCAGCAGGAAAGCCAGTTTGGTGTAGTGGTTGAGGCACCAGGGTAGAAACCAGGAGACTGTGAGTTCTAGTCCTGCCTTAGGCACAAAGCTAGCTGGGTGACCTTGGGCCAGTCACTTTCCCTCAGCCCTAGGAAGGAGGCAATGGCAAACCACTTCTGAAAAACCTTGCAAGAAAACTGCAAGGCAGTCTCCAAGAATCGGACACGACTGAATGGATTTAAAAAAAAAAAAAACTTCATGCAGCATACCTTCAGATACTTTAAGTAGCCCTGTTAATATCCTTTGATATAGTATCCATATGCAAAACAACATGCTTTACCCCCAGTCCTGATTCATCCAAGGTCCAGTTTCTTTTCTCAACATGCTGCATCCTACCTAGCCAATAATCTGACATCAGAATAGATTTTAGGAAGCCAAATTTGATGGACAGGCTGTTTACAGCTGATTGACACATCACCCAAGGAAAGACATTGCAAGTTGCATATTTTTAACTATGCAAAATGTCATTTATGCCACCCCAAAAGTTTTCCAACGTGAAGTGTGACAAGTTTTTGGTTTTCTTTTAAAGAAAAGTGCCATTTTTCTTGATCACATATTTATCTTGATTTCATGCACTGGAATACATATTAGAACACATTCCTATAATGAACCTTAAAAGCCTCAACTTGCATTTTAAACTGTTAAAGTTCCTAAATATAACTGCCTGTTTCAATACTATTAGCAAGCCAAGGAAAGTGGATGTCATTCCAAACATCATGTATATTTTATTTTGTAAAAGTTAAAAATAATTACGTCTTTCTAAAAAAAACTATAAATGAAACTGTAGCATATGTTATTTTCCTTCCCACCACGGTGTTGCTTATTCTCTTTTTATATGAAAGATTCTTTCATATTGTTGCGGCATTCTTCTCTCCTTTTTCCATAGAGAAGTTCATGTCCAAATCCCTGCTTGGACATGAAGATTATTTGGTGGGCACAACTCAGTTATTATACTGTAGCAAATCCAAATGAAAGGAGAATACCATACAGACTGTTATGAGTAGATTAGATTAGTTTCATTTATAGTTTTTTTTTTTTTTTTTTTTAGGAAGACATGATCAGTTACCATCTTAAAACAAGTTATAACAGAAATCAGCCATAGAAATGAATTGGCTTTAAGTATAAGTAAAATTATGCACCAGGTCACTCTATAAACACTAAGACTAGAAACTAAAAGCTAATACTTAAAATTAGATCAGAAGACAGAGCTGTAAAATTAATTATAAGTCAATTCTACATATTCAGTCCACTGTGCAGTAAATTAACAATATAAAATAAATTGTACTGTCGAATCTAATAATCTAAAATATTAATGATAACTTAAAATTGATAGTTCTTTCATACATGACCAAGGATTGATGGAGCAAATATGAAGGTGACTAATATAGACCAGGAGTCTGTTGCTTGTGCACATTCACAGTTGCTATGCAGAACTTTGCTATATTATACATACCATGGTTTTTCTACATTATGTGTGAAAGGGCTTTGCTACAGTACATTTTACATGCTAAGGAAATTAGCATAGTATTCCTCAAACTTGCTTGGAGATTGTTTAGAGTATAAACTTTGTAGTGCTAAACTAATTACAAAAATAAAACTGTACATGCATGATTAACAGTTAATGGAATAATGTAATTTCAAACTTAAAGATTACAATTTTCAAAATAAACAAAAAAGGAAGAAGAAAACCTGGCAAAATATTTTATAAAGAGAACAAGTCCAAACACACTATCTTGCCTGGATTTTTCTTTGCTGCTGCTTTGCTGGAAAAAAAGTTAATTCAGATGTTCAACAGAACACACATCCCTGCTGTAGATCAGGTACAGATTTCTATTTCCAGTGCTATATCATCATCACCACCAGCAGCAGTGGCCATTCCTGCTGCCCAAATTACCTACAGTTCGTAATAGGTTCCCAATGCTGTGGGTATTGCTAAGGAGAACATATACCCTGTGGTTCATCCAAAGCTATATTAACAATTCTATTTATGTTGGTCCAAAATGTAATAATAATAATAGGATAAAATCAATCTATATCAGGTAATGTCCCATCTTTTGGAAGAGCAGTGTGATATGAAGTTTAATAAATATAACTTTGCTGAAATTAGTCTTCCATTTTCCCCAAATTTTCTTATGCAACAGGCTTTTGTTTTTTTCTCCTCATTTTCAGAATACTTTAGAATTTTTTCCATTTTTTTTTCCAATTGTGTTTTCAGTTATGTTTTTGTAATGTGGCAGAGAATGCTACTGTTGTTTATTTTTTGGTACCTTGCTCCTTCTGATCTCAGAAAGCCCCTTAAAAGAATTTCTCTCTTGAGACTAGTAATGAACACTAGTAATAAAATGTCTTTATACCACTTGTTATTGACTTACTTAGACAAGCAACTAAGGAGTCCTATGAAGCCGTCCAGTTGAAAACACTTTCTTAAAACTTACAATTAATGTGGGAAAAGTCCCTTCCTTCCTTCCTTCCTTCCTTCCTTCCTTCCTTTTCTTAGTCAGCTTACACCATAACACTTCTACAGCACAGAGGTTTAGTGTCACCCCCCAAAATTCATATTAATACTTGGAAATACTAAGTCATTCTAGATTTTAAAACTTCACCTTAAAAATAACTTTAAAGTAATTTTATATAGAAAGGTAATAAACATTTGCCATATAACATTGTTTGTTGATTTATAAATACATTGAGGAAAAAAGCGTATTTCACCTGCTGGAAGTGAGGTCTATAAAATTAAATTGAATATAGCAGCATTATGAATAGCAAAGGCAAAGAAAGGTATTTCCTATAACTAGTTATGATTTCTCATTATACAAATGTGCCATGAAGAGTCATATACCTGCAAGGTTATTACACCCAGTAACTATTGATCGCTGGGTCACAAATTAAAATCAGCCATACCTACAGCTCCATTTAAATTATAATACCCCTTGTATTTCAGAAAGCATCTCATCATAAAGACCCTAATTGGAGATTGCCAACCTTATACATACATCAGGCAAGAGTTGGATTTAGTTTAAATTAAAAGTAGCACTTCTTACATCCCAATCACATACTGTAAGTTTGTTCTTTAAAATATATTTCACCACCAGTAGTGCTCAAAAGCACATCTGAACCAGAATGATTCATAGCTTTGTGAAAAACCAGCAGGATGAGGGTTGAACAAGCTTCAGGATGAAAGCTATTCCATAATATTTGGGCCACCATTGAGAAAGTCAACTTCTATCCCTCATTCCTATAGATGGGATCTAAGTATCCTCTGCTGGGTATGCGTCACCTTAAACAAAGCAACCAGATAAGAATCTGCAAATGCAGTAATAATAGACTATAGACTCTTTGTTGTCTTATAACCACAGCATAGGCCTGAACACAAAACACATAACTGTGTTTAGTCACATTCAGTCTTTGCCCTTTTTGTCACTCTGGGCACATTCTAAACTTTCTGTCATGTGGATTTTGTTGTTGTTCTTTTCGGGGGGGGGGAACTTATAATGGTACAAAACAGGTGCATTAAGTCTTCACAAGGCTTAATAGACCTTGTAGCCTTTTAACATATCCAAACTGTCTAAAGGGTTGAAATATTTTATCCCATCTACAAACGGATTGACTTATTCAGTATGCCAGCAGGCATGGTCCCTGCAGAACTTAGGGCAATGATAGATAGATAGATAGATAGACAGACAGACAGACAGACAGACAGACAGACAGACAGACAGACACACAGACACACAGACAGACACACAGTATTCTGTTTCAAGACAAGTATATGCAACTGAATCTAGCCTATCAACATTCTTCTCCTTTTTACCAGCTAAGTAATGATCCTGCCTGCCAAGACTGAGTTACTATAAGATCTGGGAACCCCTTGTCCCAGAACTGGAATTCTTCCATCTTTGACTGAGGTGGGAAAAACATTCCCTCATTCACAATGAGTGCACAGTTTGAGGTTCCTCTTGAACTTCTATATCTTTTTTTTTTTTGATTTTTTTTATCCTGCCTTTATTATTTTTATAAATAACTCAAGGCAGCAAACATACCTAATACTCCTTCCTCCTCCTATTTTCCCCACAACAACAACCCTGTGAAGTGAGTTGGGCTGAGAGGGAGTGACTGACCCAAAGTCACCTAGCCAGCTTTCATGCCTAAGGTGGGACTAGAACTCACAGACTCCTGGTTTCTAGCCTGTGGCTTTAGCCACTAGACCACTAGATTTTGCTCAATGAGCAGGTGGAAACTGTGGCCAGGAAACCCTTTGCACAACTCCATCAGTTCTAAATGCTGGTTATCACCTCTAAAGCCCTTTATGGTACAAGACTGACTTATCTGAAGTTGTTTCTGCCCATCCCACACACACCAAGGTTTTTCCCTGAAACAATTCTATATTTTGGGACCTAGGAGATGTGCCTTTTCAGTTGTCTGCCCTGTAGAATTATTTCTGCTCCCTCCCCAAGACTTGACTGGACTTGATCCTGTTAGTTTTCAAGAAGGCTTTAAAGATCTGGATGTTCCCTCAGATGTTGGGGCCAGGATGTGAGGTGGGTTTATCCAGGGAGATTGAGTATATGTGGCTATGTCCTGACTGTGTGATTTGTTTTTGTTGCAGATGATGAGGATTCTTGACATTGTCATTGGGATGTTGTGATTTGTTTTATGCTTGTACATGGCCTAGAATCACATTTTCACAAGTTGGGTGCCATATAAATCTTCAAATTAATAAATCCTACTTTCACAAGTCCATATTTTGAGTCTTACACTAAGTAACCAAGAATATCTGCCCCTGTGCTTTTCACATGGGTAATGGAGATTAGAACTTACATTCAGGAAGTATTGAAAAATATGATAAAATTGTGTTTTCACTACTCTGATGAAGGTAAGAGTGGGAAAATATATTAGACTACAAATATTCCATTATCAGCCTTGCCATCTGATAATGCTTGGCCCACTTCACTCATAAAAAGCAGATAGCATGTTGGGACAATGTGTATCATGGTAGCCATTATAAAAGAGAGAATATCCAAAATCTGAAGGCTGAATATGACACAGAGATGAATGAATATGTTTCAAATAAGCCTTTATGTGCTATTTGGTCAGCTTTCTGCTGCTCAGATTTCCCATAGAGTTGTAGTAGATACCTTTTTTCAGCATAAGAAATATTGTTTAGATTCATAAAGTTGCTTAGATTAATTTGTTTTAACTTTGAGATCTCCTGTTCTCTGATACTTCTCAAGGATAATATGTAATTAATGATATAAACAGATGTAATCTGCCTTGTAGAAGAGTGTGACTGAGAGAGTTATTTATAGGGCTTTTAGGGTTTTTAGCACTATTAGTATCTTATCTGATAAAAATTGCCAAAATTTGTTCTTTTACTAGTAAAAAGCATGTCTTCAGACTTGATTGCACCCTTAAAGTACATCACTAAGATATTTTCCTACAGGCATAGAAAAACATGATGAAGCGGTGTAAATTACAGACCCAGGATACTTATACCAAAATACAGTTCTGAAAAAAGCAGCATATCCTTCAGTAGAAATGTCACTAAAACAGAGTTATAAGTACAGTTGAGCAAAATGCTTGATAATTGCTTATAATTTTCAGTGTTTGGAAAACAATTTCCTGGCCAGATGATTTTTCATTGTGCTCAGTGTTCACTCTCTGCCAAGTGGGTACATTTACTCTAGTTTATGGTTCAAGGTGTTAATCATATTCAGTCTTTCAAAATGATTACCTGGTAACATTAACATACAAATGTATAGTGATTATCTCTGCTCTTCAAATTTCTTTTTATTTCCAGGAAATAAAGGGAAATAAAAGAAATAAATCAGCCTCCTTCAGCTTGCAAGGCACCAGGCAAAAGGAACTGAAAATAAACTTATCCTGACTTCTGGATTGTGAAAACTAAGGAGTGATCAAAGTGCCGATGATGATGATGATGATAATGATAATGATGATGATGATGATGATGATGTTTTTTGTCAAACTTTGTGGTGTTAAAGAATCTGGTCTCCCTATGACTTTATCTTCATATTGCCCATATTTCTATATAGCTAGTATTACATTAGCAACTATAAGTTGGTAATGAAATAAACTGCTTGTAAAACTATGCTGACATTCAAACAGGTATTTCAGTATGTCAGAGTTTTTATCAAAATGTTTCTTCAAAGTGAAGCTGTGAATTAAATCATCACCGACTTTTATCAGAGCAGGGTCATCTAACCACTTTGTTTTGTTCAATAATAGACATTTCTTGGTAGGCACAAGACATGTATTTTCAATGCAAAGTAACTGATGCATATATGTAACTGTAGCATTCGCATGATGATGTCACTGCACATGTGTCTTCATATTGGTATCATAACAGTTTGATGCAGATGCTGCTGCACCAGGTTGGTATCATTATTATCATTATTATTATTAAAATTTATTGGCGGTCCAATTCCAATGGACACTGCAGTGCTTTGCTTAATGAAATCTACAAGAATCTACATAATGGCATTCCTGTAACAATTATTTTTTTCAAGTCCTTTTGAGGAGTGACCCTAATCTTTACTCAGTATATTAAAATTCAGCAGAACCTGCCATCTCTGGATTAAGAAAAGGAGAATAAATACAAGAACTCTATTGTAGTGCTTACATTTCCATCTGTTTTTCTCATTAGACTGGTATCTGCTCTAGAGAGCAACACATGGTTACTCTTATCAGGTAGGGTACCTAAATAAAAGCTTTCTAAGTGTTATTCAAAAGTCCTATTTTCACAGAAGTTTGATAATATTAAAAGAGGGCATACATAAAACAGGTTTTATAATTTGTTTATAAGTGGAATTCTTCACTATTTTCTACCACTTGACATAAATATTTCTAAATTGTGTGTCTATGCTTAATTAGCCTTTGCTGCACTATGATTTGGGATATATTTCAAAAATTTCCATTCATTAGTAATATGCTTTTATTCTGAATAGTACCCTTTATACCAGCAATTTGAATGAGTAAATTATGTAGAATGTGGCTTTTAACATGAATTATTCCTCCAGAGGAAGGTCATTTTCTACAACCTGAAGAGAGTATCCACATTTTGAAGGTCCAATTCCCTCTAACTACTCCAAAATATTACACAATTTGCTTAACTGACTTTTAATTAGTGTACACCTAAAATTATTCAACAGTTTTCTTGATATCAAGTCTGTAGTGTATTTGCTGGACAAGGAGCTATGCCCATGGAAGAGGACAGTGTCAGGATAATGGACTTTTTTCCTCTTAGAACTGGAGGGGGTGGGAGGGAAGGAGCAATATTCTTTATTCTGGAATTCAGTTTACAAGCTCCATTTTGAGATAGACTTGGCTGAAACAGGTGGTCCAATTGTGGAGCTTTCTTTCATCTTCCCTTGCTTTCTGTAATATGCTTCTTAATTAAGCATTTTGGAGAGCATGAATTCTGGCATGCTTTATGAGACCATTTTGGTTAGTCTTTGTAAAGATATCACCAAGCTATGGCTTTGCCTGTGTGCCATATATACCCACTTTACTTCATTCAGTTTTTTTTTTCTATCCTTCCCGTCCCATCCCATCCCATCCCATCCCATCCTTCCCCCCACCCTATCCTTTTCTTTCCCTCCTCTGATCTGATTCCTCCCCAAAAAAAATTCCCCCTCTTTTTCTTCTGGAAGAAGGGAGCAGAATATATGTGGTACTTGTTTGTTTCAGTTTTTGTGTGTGATAGAAAATGCTTTGTATAAAAAAAAAAAAAGAATAATTTTCTAATGGTGTCCTATTTTGGATGGAGGATCATACATGTGCAAGGTATACATGTATACCTTTATTGCGTGTGATGGGGAAGGAAATCTGTAGAACTGGATTCAGCTACATATGGTAATGTTACATTGTGAGGGTAGGGAAATGACGCATTGCATATTTCTTTGTATTTATAACTGTTTGTCTTTGGAGGTTGTCATCTTAAATTCAGGTTTGGTTTCCTTTTGGGTAAATTTAGTGCTTGTTATGTTTTACCATCTATATCTCATTTCTTTATTGTAAGTAACACTGAAAGAAATCACAAATAATAAAAAGTAAAAATTTTAGGGTCTTCATAACAACCTCTTCTAAATCGAGTTTAAAATGCACCTGTGATGTTTTCACTATTTTCAGATTTATTTGAAGACCATTCAGAATCTACAACTAGTCCAAAATGCAGTGATACAAGCAGTAACAGGCACTTCTCATTACACCCATGTGTCATCATTAGTATGTGAGCCACATTGGCTACCAGTTGACCTCCAGATGTAATCAGTGCTCAACTGCTGAACAGTTCTTAGTACTTCATCCTACTCCTGTGCACTGTAATGACAAACTACTGCTGCTTTCCGAACACCTCATCCTAAAATGTCAATAATTCTGTATTTGGGTTCCTTCCTAGGTATGTTGCTACAACTGGTTTCCAGGAGTAGGGAGGTGCAGGAAAGCAATAATCTCTCCAATGTGAGCACAGGATACAGCAGTGATAAGTTACTGTTTCTGCAGCAGTATTTGCTATCTTGAAATGACATTTCCCTATCTACAGATACATCACTGGAACAGGGATAGTTTGCAATTGCTAGCAACTTTGCAAACACTCAGTTATGACATCACGTGATCAACAGAAACTCATTTTGATCTACTGCTGGAACTGTATCTTCATCTAAAAGATCTCTTCTATCCAAGAAATGGTTTGACATCCCTTTTAATCTCCAGCAACTTTTTTTCTTCTTCTCACCATCTCATCATTGCAGTAAGAAGTACACAGGGCCAGACTGTCAGCAAAGAATTGCCCTTAGCTATGATTCTTGCAAAATTTCATAAGGATAGTTCTGCAATTATTTACAGAAAGGAGCCTTCAGATTTTTTGGGGGGTGGGGTGGGGTTGGCGCTGGTCAATGACATGATTATTATGTTACCTTATTATTATTATTATTATTATTATTATTATTATTATTTGGACAAGATATTTTGCAGGAAAGTCACTTATACCATAGAAATATCTCTAAGCAAGAAACCTGCAAAATGTCATTAGAAGCTTAGGAGATAAGAAAAAAAAAATCAGATTAATGTTGGTGTGGTCTGCTCAAACTGCACCAAAATCTAGAATTTTCAATAGGACAAGAGTTGGTGACAGATATAAAATTAGCAGTAGCAGACTCAGAAATACTTGGATATCCAGCATTTTATAAGCTGGATAAGCTCTTACCCAATGCTTATATCACATTGGTTCAATAGTCTCTTGCAATATTTCTGCTTACAGGTAATTAGGAAAGAACACCGTGTATATAGTTTTGCAATAATTTTTCCCAAAATCTCTTCTCCAAAGCACTATAATTGAAGAGCCTTTATAAATCCATTCACTATAAGTAAAATTTTGCAGTATTAATAAAACAGACAAAAATGATGTCCTCTTCTCTTCCCTCTCTCATTCTGGAATTACATGGAAAATGTATGTAAAAATTCACTAATCTGTACAGTGATAATTAATTTGTATTTAGTTATTTGCATTTTTAGTCTGGTTTTTCTCTAGGAGTTCAAGGCAACTTAATGAGAGAGAGTAGCCAACTGAGTCCACTGAACTTTGTAGCTGAATGTGGGTTTAGCTGAATTTGATTTTAAGCAGACCATGAAGAGGGGTGCCATTGTGAGAACTGCAATATGGAACACCCTTTAACATATTCACATTTTTCTTTAGATGATGATATTATTATTATTATTATTATTATTATTATTATTATTATTATTATTACTACTATTATTTTCTTTCTGGCAAATGGTTTAAGGATTGTGGACGAAGTCTGCTCATAGTGCCAACTTGTTCTATTAATGTTGATTGCAATGTATCCTGTGAGCAGTCATAATAGTTTTGGCAAGAATAAGCAATCTTTTCCTGCTAGTTACATACAGGTATTAAGATGTATCACCTGGAAGATTCTGTGGGCTGAAGTTTAACAGCTTCAGTGGGAAACATTTGACAGCTGTTCCATTGGCATCTCTGTCCAGAAAGCAGATTTTAGTAAAATTCATGTGGCTCATGTAAATTATCTTATGTCTCAGATAAGAAATGTGAAATTGCTCTAGTGTTTGTAATATAATAGTAATAAATGAGAAGCATTAGCAGCCTGTCATTACTGTGCCAGAGAATTTCTGCACCATTCTGAGAGACTAAATCAGGACACTATGCCAGAACCTTGTTCACTTATTGCCTTGATGTATAGCAACCAGCAACCATCCTTTAGGTAGAAGTTGGAAGGAACTGAAGACTAAAAAGGCTTCTACTGAATGTAATATTAAGAGAAAAGTCCAGCAAATAATGTGCAGACTGGCACACTGCCTATGACAACAATTAGGTCTTGGGTTGCACAAATGTGGTGTATCATTTGGCAGTCTCCTTCACATCTTTGTTGGCACCAGAAAGGGAAATTATATCTACTGCTAGAATAAACTGTTCTGATCCTTAGGCATGGCTGGTAGCATGGAAGGGTGAGATTAACTCCCAAGTTTACTGTACATTCTTTTTTAAATTAACTTCAATAACAGGCATATTATTATTACTTCCAATCATATATTAAACAAAATCATTAAGCATCTCAATTCCTTTCAACCCAAAGGGCCAAGGTGCTGGATGCTAGGTGGTATTTGCTTCAAAAATGATTAGGAGTATCTTGCGTGAACATAGCACATCTCGGCTACTTATTAAAGAGGCCACTTCTTTTTTCAAGCTTCCATACAAGCCTGAAAAAATATGCCACTCTTTTAAGATTTGTTTGAATTAAGTAATTTTTTAAAGCAGCAGCATCTTTTTTCAAGCTCATATAGAAGCCTGAAAAAAAGTCATGGCTGCTAGAATTTGTAGCAGAGAGTGCTATGCTTACACAGTAATCCAAAACACATCCTCCTTTTTTTTTTTATGTACTATTGACTGCTACATCTTCCTGGAATTTTATAAAACAGCCTCTTTTAATCGTTTTGATCCAGTATAATTCAGTTCTGAAAGGATTTCACAGATATCAGATGTTTATAAGAAACTGTGATACAGGTTTTTGGCTGTCTTCATACTGTTGCTTCTTAAAAGCCACTGACAGTTGTTAAAACAAACTAGTGCATCATTGATTGGTTCATTGCCATTAGAAGTAAATCCAATTGACCAGCAAGGCTCATCCTTAGGCAAATGTGCACTACCAAAGCTGTGCTGTTTCTCAAACCTGCTATGTTCCAAGTCTTAAGGAATGATGCAACATACCACCAAACACTAGAGTTAACTGAATAAAAAAAACAGGAGACAGTTTATTTACATGTAGTAGGCATGCAGTTTTCTATTATCAGAACAAGAAGAGATTTTCCAAACATGTCTTCTACTGAATGCATCTGTAGGAACCAGTTTAAGCATGGTTAAAAAGTACTGATCAGTAATTTCCAGAAAACAAAATATTATATTTTTAGAAGCCACCTCTATATCTTTCTTTTCCAAGGAAGAAATAGTTTTGCTTTGTATTGAACTTTCATTCATCAAGATTTTTCAACTAGTCTAACCCTTACAAAGCCAGTGACTATTGTGAAACAGGTTTCCACGTTGTAGGTGTTGCTGATGTTGTGTTAAAAGTTTACATGTCTCTTGCATTGCTACATTTTTCCTTTGGATGGATAAATCTGACATTTTGCATATGAGTTGCTGTCTTCCAGGCTTCAATTTGAAGTTTAAGCTCAAAGATTTGACTGAATCATTACTTGAATTCTATCTTGAATGGAACTGGCACTTCAATAGACTTATTTATCTATTTGAATTGCATTAACACCCACACCCACACACCCAGAGAGAGAGAGAGAGAGATTTCATGTTGAATCAAAGCTTTGAATCTATTCAAGCTGACAAGTTGAATCCACTTGATTAACTGAATTGGATCAAATCAACAATTCATCTGGGATAGTGCCTGATTCTCACACCCTTATTGCCCTCATGCCTTTGCTTTTTCAAAGAAATTTCTCCATTTGTACCTCCAATGTGTAAGAAGGAACTAATACTGATATATATATATATATATATATATATATATAATTGAAAATTTTCACATAAGTAACAGATAAGCATGAAATTATACAGAGTTAAAATATAAAAGAATAAAGACAGTGAAGGGAAGGGAAGGGAAGGCTTCTGATGTTTATAACAGTTACAAAAAATTCATTATCTCTTCTCCCTCTTTAAAGTTACAACATGGGCCTCTTCTTCCCATATACAGCCCTTTTTAATCAGCAAATCCATAAATAACCAATTCGGTTTTTTTCCATTTTCAGCAAAAAGACCATAAGAAGTTTCCAGTCTTTTATAAAAGTACTTGTTGTCTTATCCCTGATCAAATAGATGAATTTTGCCATTTTTGCAAGTTCTGTTATCTTCATGCTCCACTTCTCCATTGTGAGTATTTCAGTATTTTTCCATCAGAGCTAATACTGATTTTTGACTCTGGTAGTCATGCAGCATTCAGTGGCTCTCTGCCAAGCTGGAGATAGGAAAGGAAAGCAACCTTAGGCATGAAAGCCAGCTGGGTGACTTTGGGCCAGTCACTCCCCCTCAGCCCAACTCACCTCACAGGGTTGTTGTTGTGGAATAAATAGGAGGAGGAAGGAGTTCCTGCCTTGAGTTATTTATAAAAATAAGAAAGGCAGGATAAAAAAAAACTAAAAAAGAAAAGAATTGGACTTTTCAGAGAAGCTGGCAGAATCTGCAAATTCTGATGTGAATTAATCTGATCTGTATTTCCTAGAATATGCAAACTGAAACATCACTTGTATTTGGACTTTTCCCTTTTCCAAAGTTACATCCTTGTCAGCTCTGTATCAGGGTACAGTGAGTGGATACCTCTATGTGTAAGGCTTTAATTCATTGAGAAAGATGGGATATGAGTGAACGTAATAGCCGGAGTAGTATGTAAGTAAAAGAAAGACATAACTGCTGAACACAGGTCTTCATGGCATTGCTTCTATCTGATTGTCAGCCCATTTCTAAGGCAACCCAAAAAGGCCTAATACCAAGGTATTCTGTGGCCAGCTTCATTCCTGCTGTTAACTCTACAGCTTTCTTTTAAAGAATTTTTCGGTTCATCCCTCTTAGAATCTACTGCCATTGAAGTCAACCCTTTTTCTTTTCAGTTTATTCTGTTCTCATTATATATAATTGTATTAATTTTTACCTCCTTCTCACAGACTTTATGGCCTTTTAATCTTCTGCTCAAACTCCTCTCTATTCATTTTTGCCCAATTCTTAGGCAAGTTTTAGTAACTTTTCCCTTTTCCAACCAATTACATACATTTATGTTTCCATGATTATACTTTGATACCACTCTGCCTATCCAGAATATTAATCTTAGATGAAATCAGTTGCTCCTTTAAAATTTCTAGTTATATCTTTAATTTCTGCAGATTTGATCTTAAGAGCTCTTTTAGAAGACAGTATTATTCACCCAATATCCATACATGAGAAAAGTATCATAGCTTGGGTATTATCTCTCATGAAATAATCTACAGGGGTGGTCATAAAAGGCCAGAAAGGCAACCCTGTGCATTTTTTATGTGCATTAACTTCACACACACATACAATGGGGCAGGGTTTAAAGCATACAGTCGTGATCCCCATCTTGAATTTTTTGCCCCTCAGATGCCACTATGTTCCACCTTTCAGGTCAGGTATTTTATGCATTCCAATACCCAATATATCCAGATGAGTGAAAATGTAAGCACTGATGAATCTATTGTACATGATTTATTATAATATGATTTGGGTTACATCAAATACATTCATTTGCTAGTTTATTTAATGCCACTAAATGCAAAGGAACTTTTATAATGCAAATGTGCATTGCCATAGTTTTATGTGGGGGGAAGGGGGGAAATGATAATCATAATTCTGAACTTAACATTAGGAAATAAAAAAAAAATACCATTTCCTATTTACGCTATTTTTCAAGACTGATTTGAAGGCATCAATATATACCTATTCTACTTTACAGCCCGGATAATCTCTTAGCACCAGAACTACGCCCAGTCATGCTTGGCTCCTGAGACCAGACAAAGTTGGTTAAGTGGTACCACCTGCTGAACAAACTATACTTGGTTTGGGCCATACCACCACGTGTGTCCTAGACAAATATAAGGTGCTTATATCAGCATCAGACTGAATAATGAATAAATGTAAAGTTTTGTGTTACTTGCTTTTAGCTTTTAGGTTTTCATAGCAAATAAAAAAAAAGTACATTTACTGACATCTGGACTGATATTGATTGATTGATTATGTGCCATCATGTCAGGTCAACTCTTAGTGACCATATAGATATTTTCCAGGATCTAGACTGATGGCAGGATGTTTATGTTATTGGTTTTTAAATTTAATTTAATATTATTTTAAAAGAGGTATATGTGAAGTAGTCTTGATTCATTAAAATAACACAAGGGGGCACCATCTTCTGAGGACTTGTTAGAGATGAACTGTGCAAAGGTCATGATCAGATGAACTTGGTTACTGACCAGCAGTTCTAAGGGTAATGAGACCTCCTCAAAACTGAGCTTTTCCAAAACAGTGCGAAACAAACTCTCAAGAGCCTTCAAAGGAATGTGTGGCATTGTGGAAGCTGTCAAAGCCCACAAGTATTCCATTAGACCATGTCTAATGGAATTTAGTCCATGTTCTCTTCACATATGAAGGTAGTTGTCAAAGAAAGAAATAAAATCCAGAAATATATCGAACAGAATTTCTACTCCCTGATCAAGTATCCTTCAAGCAACAGGGTTCTCACTGGAAAAGTAGGCTTTACTCTTTTCATAAACATATTCTTTTTTTGTATTTTCAAAGGTACATTTTTATCCCCCATCTCATAAGACCAGTCAATAGAAATAATGTAGTTTCATTAATATGGGTAGGGAACAAAAGTTGGAGTCATTCAAATGGCTAGTAGAGGCTGCTGAAAGCAAAAACGTATCTTTGACTGCTGTCTTCAGAAGCCTCTTTAGAGCAGGCCCTGTTTACACTGCCAATGGCAGCTGTCATTTAGTCAGTCAGATGTTCTGAAATCAATGGGGAAACATACAAGCTTTGCCTTATTAAGCTAATTCTGATGCCAAGGAGAAGGTTAAAAAAACTGAAGTGAGGATTTGTCTTAGGTATAATGCAAAGGAGATCTTGTCCAAATTATATGAAAGAATACAAAGCATTTTTCCCTTATGCATATCCTTTACTGCTACTAAGCTGCAACTCAGGAGATCGGTGTTTTGTTTTGTTTTTAACTGAATTTTTACTGACAAGGGGAAAGGAACATTCTAAAGTGGTTGCAAATCCCACTAGGTCTATGAAAGGGATGTGGTTTGTTTTATATAGCCTGTTTTCCGTTTTCCCCTGATTAAATCAAGCTTAAAATATTGCATATGTTGCTTATTAAAGCATGTGCTTTGGAGACTGAAGGGTTTCATAACAAAATGGCTACTTACTTATTTCAAAACTGCTCCAAAGCAAGAAAAAAAGAAGTATTATTTTTCCTTTTATAATTTCCTTTTCTTTCTTTTTTTCATATTTACAATTATTACTTTAGAGCAAATGTGGACAATATTTAAGGGGTTGGAAGCACAACATCCTGTCTTAACTTTTGGGAGAGCTGCAGGAAATTATGATGACATCACATAAAGGGGTTGGACTGAGTGTTTTTCTGCACATGTTTCATTTGCTTGAGATTTTTTTAAGGGTGATAAGGAAGCTTTGAGGCCTCTAGGAGCCAAACTGTTCTGTTCCCCCCTGCCACTGCCACCACCAATAAAAACCATGAAAAAATAACCCAAATTAATGCCATGGATTTGGGGAAGGGGGAAAAAATGCAATATTTGAGCCACAAGATTTTAAGCCATTTTGGTATTTTTGTGGTGTTTCAAGAATGGGACTAGAAATGGTTTTCCTCTTAGAATTCTACCAGTTCTATTCTGCTCTTGAGTTTGCAAATAATAACAATACAAAACAAAATAATATAAATGCTGCTGAATATCACCTGTTTTGCCACAGCCAATTTCAGTAGTTAATCTTAGAATGATTGGGGCCAGTAAGTATAAATACACTTGCAAGCAGAGAGTAGTTGTGTGTATTTCATAGCTGCAGATCTGCTCTAGAATCATAACTGCATCTTTTAACATTGATTGGTAGTTGATTCATCTAGCTTGTATGCTGCACAAGTAGTAAAACATCATTCTTTTTGATAAGCCTGATGTCTGACTTGGGGAAATTTATCTTGGGTCTAGAAAGAGTTATTGTGTTTGAGTTTCATTTGTAGTTACTGAACAAGACATTTGCAAAATGTAATGAGATTGGCTTAGAAATATATTTTTGGCTATAAACCCAAGAATACCAAGAAACAGTATAATATGTGATTGGAGGATAAGATAACAGTACCAGGGTCTTGATATATTATTAGCAATACAGTATATGGGGAAATGGTATCAGAATGCATTCTGAGTGTACACAGATTTGTACACATTCAAGTGGCTCTAATTTTTTCTGTCTGCTACAGAAAATGCATGGTAAGATTTACTTATACCCACTACTTCATTCCCTTTCCTGACTCTCTCATAAATTTGGTCCTCAAATCTATGGCATGTAAAACTAGATGTTGTAATGTCTGCAGTCTAGTATTTTCTGTGATTATCATAATTTTTAAATTCTGGAATATTCTAAATCCTAAATTGGTAAAGTTGATTGTACTAGCTGGTAGCTCAGACTTCCTCTGACAGGTGTCAAGTTAACTTGAAATGTTAGTGTTGCACTAGATTGGCACTGAGCTCCAAAAAGGCTAAGCAGAATTGTAAAAACTTTGATAAGGTACTATCTCAGCAGGTAATCTAGGGCTATAGGCAAGACTAGGGGGGGAAACCTATATATCTCAGAAGAAGGCTATGGCAAACCACTTCTCTATTGCTGCCAAAAAAACTACATGAATGTGTCTACACTGTCACTAAGAAGGAAATAAAGGGAAATTATACCTAGGAGGACACAAAGCATCTAGAGGACACAAAGATAAGAAAAATTCTTATAGCTTAAGGAAATGATATTTCAGTTTGTTTCTCCCTGCAAAGAAGCAATCAGTTTCTTTCCTTAATCCACCTATTCTGTGTGGTTTTGTAACTATACCTTTAAGAATGACAAGACAAAACAAGGGTAAAAAAATCCTTCCAACTTAGATAGATAGATAGATAGATAGATAGATAGATAGATAGATAGATAGATAGATAGATAGATAGATTTTATTATAACAGACAAGCCAAATAAGATGCTTTAGTGTGTGGTATTCCTCTGGTGCTTCTGTGCTCAGCAACATTATCCGTTCTTGATCCAGGCTGAACATCCACTCCCGTTCCCTGCCTCTCCTGCAGCACATATTTAGGCACACCTTCATCATGTTACCATAAATCTACTTCCCCCCAAACAGCAGGGATTTGCCCAGCCTCTGAATGCAGGAACATTCTCCGTGTGAGCTCTGCAAACTGCTCCCCAACTCCCACTCCTAATGTTTATGTTTGGACTCTAAATTAAATCTTTCACATATCAGCATCCCCTATAAAATTGGAAAAATCTGCAGAAGCTGTTGTGCTGTGATTTCTTTATTATCTCTGAGTAATGCAAATGTATTTCAAGGAAAGAGAAGCAAGGCAGTCTAAAATGACTACTGTTCCAATTAGAAACTCCTACATGACTGTTATCATCCCCTCTCCTCCTGTATAAGGAGGAATTAGTTTCTGCATTGAAGAACTGCCAATCTAGCATCCTCATTTTCTTACTTATCCATTCTATATTATGCTCAGGTGAGAAGTCTTTCATTCCCCAAAGGTCACTGTGCTGAGATGATCGTTAATAGTCTCCACTTGGTAGAATGTGTTTCCTCCACACCACTAGTTGCATATTGTATAATGGGGGTTCACCATATTAAGGATCAAGTCTTTCCACTCTTCAGCATTAACTGACATTAATAGGGAACTAGAGAAGATGGCTTCAGAAGTAGGAATCGGTGCAACAAGAAGTCTTAAACTAGGAGATGGCAACTTTATTGTGTTGTAAATTATACTTTATTTAAAATATATATATATATCAAATGGTGCCAGAAGGTGCTATAAGAGCCAACACCACATTTTGGGCTGATTTAGTTTACTTTTTTCAGGGGTGTTTACAAGAAGGGATCAAAAAAATCCAGATGGTGAACATCCTTTCCATTTTTTACATGCATGGATGAAGTCATGTTTCAGGCAGCTCTTTTACCAAACACAGTCTAATGCCCACTCTACCAGGGATCCAGCTGCAGGCCCCCTAGGCAGAGAGTGGCCCAGAAATGGAAACTGGATCAAATTGTTGGTACCCCTTCTACTGTTTCAAGTCCTTACTATGGTCCCTCTGCCCATTACCATAGAAATTTTGTGCCCTATCTGCTTACCCTGTTTCTTTTATCATCACCTTCACTCCACCAACTGTCCTGACAAGCAGGAACCACACCAAGATGAGGAATAAGTCTCTAGTGTTTTATTACTGCTACAGTAGACAGAAAATCCTACCAAACTGAAGAAGCGTGAGAGAACCCATACAGACAAACCCCAAAAGTCAAGGTGGGTCTCTTCTGTGTCTCTTTGAATGACAGCTCAAATTCTCTCTACTATGCATATGTTTTCCCCCCTGGATAGGGGCCCTCTCCTGCTCACCATCAGTGCTCATGACACCAACCATCTAGCACAACATAACAATAATGATTAACCAACTAAGCCAATGACAGGAGATTGCTTTGGCAAGGATTCTAGTATATCCACCTTGTATTCTAAAAATCCCATCCAACCTTCTATTTGTCCTATGAATGATGAGAACAGAAACTGAGTCCCTGCACCAAAAACCCAAATACCCCCCTCTTGCAGACTTTCTCTCACAAGGTCTACCCTGGAAATGGGAAAGCCTTCAGTCTTCTCTTCTCTTTTTCCAGAAGAAGGGGTCACACAGTCTCTGTTTCCCTTCCTCTCATGCAGGGAGCAAGATGATCCAAATCTGCCTCCTCCAACATAATCCTTTCATTTTTAGAGCCAAGTCCTAAACAGCCTAGTTGTTTCACTGCTCAACCACTGGACAGCTTGATCAAAGTGACTCTTAACATCAAGAACTTATTTACCTTAGGCTTCTCCACCAACCAGTACAGCTTTACCACATGTCCAACTACACTGGCCTAACCATAGCCATCTCTCCTGTCCAATCCTATTCTTCAACTGACTCTTTTTTCTCAGCCACTAGATTAAAAATGGTAGCTGCCATTTTGGTACTTCTGGCCAGCTGCTTTAGCTTCAAAGGGAGATATAGGTTTGCCCATATTACACCACTGTTGCATGAGCTGCACTGGCTCCCAGTATCTTTCTGGGTGAAATTCAAGGAGCTTTTAAGGCCCTACATAGCACAGGGCCAGGTTATTTGTGGGACTACCTCTCTGTGCCTGTTTTACCAGTTTGGATAATGTGGGCATGTTCCAGGTCCCTTCCTTTTCCATTGCTAGCCTGCCCTGCTGAACATCCTTCCCCTTGGGATCCAGTAGGCCTCCACTCTTGTAGCCTCTGTAAGGCTGTAAAGAGCTGGCTGTTTACCAAGCAGTGGAATAGGATAAGGTTGGAGCCTAGATTTCATTGGATGCATTGGAGAAGAATGGTGAGGCACAAGCTTTTTGCTTTATTGTCTTATTTTTTTGTCTGGTTTTTTTTTTTGCTTTTATTCTTGTTGTGAGCCACCCAGAGTTGTGTTTCTTCAGATACTGTAGGTGGGTATATGAATAATCATTCAATCTGTTTCCCCCTTTCTACTACCTGTGTCTCTTTCTCAGGGTGAGCTGAGTCTGATCACAACTGCATTATCCACCAGATGACTTTTATTCCTTCCAACTTTCCTTGTATTCCAATTCTCTCATGTTCAAAATTTCTCCTCTCTATTGACTCTCCTAACTTTTCTCCATCTGTTTCCATCTATATATTACAGAACTCTATTGTTTGTGTGTTTGTAACCTTCAATTGAGTGAATCAGTACATCATAGGGTGACAAGTTTTGAATCAACATACCTCAAATGAGCTAACTTAAAGAATGTGTCCAAAATCTGAGACGCTTTACTCCCATGGGATTGAAATTTGTAAAAGTTGTGGCCACTTAGTGCCGCCACGCCACTGCACTGCTGCAGTCAGCCGCAGTCACGTGATCATAATTTCCAATGCTCCCTGCCAGCTTCCACATGTCAATGGGGAAGCCAGAAGGAAGTGTGAACACTTCTGAGATGATGACAGCACCATACAGCATTGTGGTAAAAAAATAAAATAAAAAATAAAATAAAAAAAATAAAAATAAAAATAAAAATAAAAATAAATAAATCATAAACCTAATTAAGCAGCTTGGAAAGAGAAGTCAACATGGTCATCAGATGACACCAAATGTCATCAGGAAGTGGCAAGGAAGAGGAGAGGACAAGAATCAGAAAGGCCAGGGCTGCATGACTCCAGGATCAAATAGTTAGGACAAATAACATGAGAGAAGGAGAGACAGAGGAGGAGAGGCATGCACATCACCAGAATGACAACAAGAGGCAAAGAAGGAGAAGAGAGGAAGGGACAAAGGAGCAGAGAAATGTACAGGAATGTACAGAAATGTACAGGATCAGGGAGAAAGAACAAATAGCAAATGATAAGAACAAACAGAGGATGAAAGGGCTGCATATCTCTAGAATGATAAGGAAAGCCAAAGAATTATGATACAAAAAGAAACAGAGAAGGAAAGGGAAGATCAACTTGAGAATATGTGGCAAACAGTAATTACTGTAAGAGTTCCTCAACACTACAATACCCACCTTCGACAACAAGACCTCAGTAGAGAAAGATCAAGGGAAAATGCATGACTTGCATGGCGTAATCTTTCTGCTGATGTTGGTGCGGTGGCCAAAGGCTGAACTCACTGTCATCCCTTCTATTCTCTGGAGAAGCCACCAATTTCTGCTATATGAAGGGAAAGATCAGAATAGGCAATTTGCAACCTCTACCTAATGAACTCCCCAATTTATACAGCAGTGATGAACCTATTATAAAGAAGTTCAGGAAGAACATCAGACAATACAACTGCCTCTTCCAGATGACATCCTTTGGTACCAAAGATGTTTCTTCTTTAATTTTCAAACCAAACCAATAGCAATCTATCCACTGTCATTCTGTTTCTCTGTTTAGGTAAGGAAATATTTCTTAAATAGAGACTTAATGAGTCCTGGGTTCTCTAGTTCTAGACCAAAAATCAACCACCCCCACTTTACTTAATCCATTTTCTTTTCACATTCCACTTCAAAACATTCTTACAACATTCTTCCCTAACATGCCCCAAGAAGTACACCAACGGATGTATCAAAGACTCAGAAGTCCAACAGGACCAGTCTGCTCTACCTAAGAACATTTTTCTAAGCAGTCAAGCCCCTTTTTACAAACCAGCAAGATTCTTACACCACATAACTGTTTCCAATTCCAAAGAGTGCTAACTTTAGTATCTTTCAATGTTCTCCCCACAACAGTTTTGGAGGGCTGATACAAAAAAGTCCCCTATGAGTTGAGACTGTGCCCCTGTGGACAAGAGGCTGTTGAAACTACAGCTCATGTCCTGCTACGCTGTACCATCTATAAGGACTCAAGGACCTGCCTTATAACTCCTTACCTGATAAAACATTCGGAAAATTCTGAAATATTTTATGTACAGTTGTTATCAGATCAGTATGATTCAGTCTCCTTGAATGTAGCTAAACCCTGTAAAATTAGGTAGACTTTGATTATCCACTGATGAATCCATCACCAATTGTAATATTTTATCTTGTTTTGTTTTTTATTTTATTTTTATTTTTAATGTGTTTTTGTTTGCAGTTCTGGTCAGTGACAATAATAATAATAATAATAATAATAATAATAATAATAATAATAATAATAATACACCCAAAGACTCTGAACAAAAATAGCTAACTACTGGGCATCATCTTCAAACAACAATCAAGAAATATCCTATTTTTTTTTCCTTTTGTTCAATGTTATGGATACTATGAATGTACCTCTTGCTCTTAGACAACAAGTAGGAATTGCCCTCCTCTACTATTGGTTCAGGGAAGAATATCTTTGTCTTTATCTTAGTACAAAGAGAGAGTGCTGAGCTAGTAGTTTTCATTTTAGAAAATGCAATATCAATATCAGAACCTACCACATACTTGTAGCCTTTTTAGTATGGTAGGTTTTGTTGATCATGATATTCACCATCCTGTTTTGTGGGCAACTTCTGTTGTATAGACAGGTAAATGGCAAAGCTACCACTGAAACTGAAATGGATGACCCAAACAATTGAACCAATGTTGGCCAACTGAAGATGCTAACTTATGGCCTTCAAGAAATATAATGTGATGTAATTCATTGTCATTTAATAGCAATAAAACTAACTGGGTTTGTATGTCATATTAAGCAATGGTTTGTTTTCAAATAATGTTAAGACATAAATTCTGATTCATGTGATCAATGGCTGGGTTTATACATTGTGCTATGCCAAAATCAAATAAATCACTTCTTAGCTTAGTGTGATTTGTGAACTCTGCTTCTATCTGATTGGTAATTTAATGAAACACTTATTTGGATGGCTTCACATATTCATTCTGGAAAGGAATGGTGTTCTACAGCTGAAAGAGTAACAGAATTGTGGATACCATAGATACTACAACCTACTTTAGGTTTTTTTTAATGCCTTCATTAACATTGGTGGAAAAAAAGTCAGTGGTGTCTGTGTGTGCATATTAAGTACTGTACATTCCATGACATTTCTTTTCTAGCTTTAGGACCATCAGAGAGTGAAAAAGAAAGCCTGTCATATAACAGCCTTTACTCCAGATTATACTTCTTTCAAACCTGTCATTAGAATATTCACATTTCACCAAGCCACAAATCAAGAGCAGCTTTTGGTTCACTTAAATTGACTTTCTATTTTCTCTTCTTACTGATCACCTAATTCTAGAAATCTAAGAAGTCCTGCAGAACTCAGAAATGGACTAGTGCTATCTCTTTGGATTATATATTAGAGCAAGAAAGGAAGCATAAACTGGTCTATTCTGAGTTCCATCCTGTTTCCCTTATCCTGATTTATTCCCTTATCTTGATTTATTATTACCATAATAAAAACACTTGAAGAATTCTAGGAAAACACATTTTATGAGAAGCACACACATTTGGTACAGTAATATTGATTATGTACTGAAGGAAGCAATATAATAGGAAGATATTGAGTCATTAGATTCCCCACCTAGACCATCCCCAAAATGGATAATATCACCCATAAGTTTGAAAACCTTTCCCTGTGCAAAAGAAACTAGATCAACATATTCCTGGGGATAAATGGACTAATTATGATTGCTAACAAATGGTGTGCCTGATTTTTAAAAAGGGAATGTACCCAAAATAGTGTAGAAAGAAAATACATTCTCACAGGACAACCTTCACAAAGAAGAGGAACAATCTATGACATGACTGGGCTGAAAGCTTTCTAGGATGTATATAAGCATCAATAAAATATGGCTACAAATGTAGTAGTCATAATTATTATTATTACATTGTTAATTTGATTTATATAGCTGCCCATCTAAAATACGTGTCTCTGGGCAGCTTACAATAAAATAGATAAAACAAATAAAATACATAATATAAAATAAAAACATAGCAGCCATGCATCATAAAATAACCATAAACAAAGACAGACTCTTTTTCTATATATTTACGTATAATTTTATTAAAAGTTTTTAAAAAGAAGATAAATACAAATTAATACAAAGTAAGAAAGAAAAAGAAAGAAATCAAATAGAAAGCTGAATGTGTAAGATGGAGGGGAAAAGTTGATGAAAAATAGAAAAGAAAGAAAAAAGATACAAAGAAGTGGCTTCCAATCTTCTTTACAGCAGTTACTAGTGCAATTATAAATTTACCTCTTTTTCCTTATTTAAAATATGTCCCCTTTATTTATTCTATTTTAAACTTTATTACACCCACTCCTTGTTAAGTTTTTTGCCAAAAGTTTTAAAATTTTTAAAACCTTTTTTTTTCATTTTTTGTCCAGAAAGAACGGTGACTCACCAAGTAGATTTTTCTTATCCTGCTGCTCAGAAAATCTCTCTTTAGCTGTAAATTAATTTCATACAAAAGTGTTTAAGAAAGTGAGGCTTATCCAAACCTTGTGTTCATCATGGCTGCTGTCTCTTCAAAGGGAGCAGCTGTCCGGAGTGCAAGTGGACAGTCTCATGATTTTTCTTTTATTTGGAAAGACAGTGCCAGCCAGAATTCACCATCTGGCCACTGATTTCTTCCAGAATGATTTCCCTGCTCATTCAGGGACATCTGGTCTGCCATAGATCCTCACCCAGAAGACCACAAAGCCAAGAGACAGGCTTTATCACACACTTGGGGCCCCAGGCCTGGGCACAAAACTAAGTTTTTAGGACCTTGCAAAAGGCCAGCAGGTTGGAACTAACCTAATCTCAGGTTGAATGATGTTACACAGGGTTGTTACCACAGCAGAAAAGGCTCTCCTCCTGGGTCCCACCAGCTGATACTCCTTAGCCAACAGCACCCAGAGCATGCCCCTCCTGCCAGGTCAGGTGGGACAGGAAGAAACAATTCAGGAGAGGAGGTCACTTAACTAGCCCAGTCCCAAGCCATTAAGGGTTTTAAAGGTAACTGACAGAACCTTTAATTGCAACCAGAAGCATACTGGGAACCAATGAGATCTCAGTGGTGTCACATGCACCAAAAAACCAACACTCTTAACAGCCCATGCTGCCGCATCCTGCACCAGCCGAAGTTTCTTTATAATAAAATGGACAGGGCCTGAAATGAAAGTTAGAACCACACTTCCTTGGCTTTTCTAGTTTTGACTAAATGGTATAAGAGTATGATATCTGGATTAAAATGAACATCTGACATGTTAAAGTGGTTCAGATAAATGAAGAATATTCTTTCATTCAACCTTCTCCAACCCGAAAACCTCCAAAGGCATTGGACAACTCAGTGATTTGAAGAAGAATTGTAGCACAACGCTTATAGCCCAGTGCTTTTAAGATACTATTTTAAGGTACCAAGATACTAAAAGGAAATGTTGATGCCATTAATGCCTTGTAAATAAGGAAAAATGGCAAGCTTATAAATTTGTATGTAAATATTACCCTGAAAAATTAGGGTTCTGGCCCTAAAATATAAAGTAATAAAGATTATTGACTTCAAGAATTTGGCAATAATACTTGGTATTATTGGCCTCACCAGAGTAGTTAATATAGGAGCACAGGAAGCTACCGTATCTCGGGCCTTGCTGTTTGCCCATTTAGGTAGGCTGCAACCTGAATTCAATGTAATCTGGAGATCTCTGGGTTTGAGAGTGGGGCCTTCAGTGTATATTCTCTATACCTGAGCTGTGTTGCAGGATGAAAAGATTTTTGTCTGTGGCCTGTTTCATTGCCATGGGTGTCATGTTGGTACTGTGACAACAGTTTTTCATGGATCAGATGACATAAAGGGCTAATAAGTTGCACCTGATTCTCTAAAGTTATTGGCTGACCTTGGTTCTTAAAAGCTAGATCAAGCCCCCTCCCCTTGCAGAAAAAAAGAAGCAGCAGCAATGTTAGTCAATTTCATACCACAAGTTTTAGGTTAAACTAAGGGGCTCTTATAGCTCTGAAAGAATTGATAGCAATGTGGCAACAATAAAAGAAAAGCAGTGAGTGAGTAAAATACCAAGAGAAGCTTATGAAATGTTAACTGGTATTTGATTTAGATTGCCTTAAAAATGGAGTAGGCCTGAAAATGCAAAATTATCAAAGTGAATTAATTCTCCATTGAATCCATTTCTTTGTGTCCCACCCACTTATGTTTGCTTTGGAAATTTCCATAGATTTTTTAAGTAAAGGGGGTCTTGTGGCTAAACCTGTTCACCTGCTCTTCTGCAATAACAGGTATCTTGCATTTTATTTATTTATTTGTTTATTTATGTATTTATTTCCTATCCTAGCTTTTCCAATTTTTCCAGCATTTTGAATTTTTAAACATTTTCTGATGACATTTTTATTTAATGTATCAGTTCTTTATAAGAAGGAAAATGCCAGACATGTTAATCTCCTCCTCCTCCTCCTCTTCCTCCATAGTTTCAGGTCTATTCCTTTCTTGTCTACCAAAAGAATATTTGTAGTTGGCTCCACTGGGCTTGCACCAGCAAAATTCATTTACCTGAAGCTCAATAATTCCAAATACTCTTTCATTCAATATAGGTTGACTTGTTCGTTAAATATGAATGATATCTCTTACTGAAGCCTGTTGATCTAGAATTTAAATATGTCAGTAAGTTAGCAAAAATTCCCTGGCTTTGGAGGATGCTGTGTGTACTTTTAAATCTGTCATGCACTTCTTCACATTAAAAATAGTGCCAGGAGTAATGAGCTAATTTTACCTAAACGTCCCACCCCGCCAGTGGATGTGCAAGTTGGAAAAAAAGTAATCTGTCTTGCTTTTGATAGGATTCACATTTTATCTAGCATATTTGCTTGTTCCATCTGTTTTTATATCAGTTTACATTAAAAAAAACCCTCTTTTACAATATTTCATAGTTATTTTCATGCACACAGAGATGTGTATATATTACTACCTGCAGTTTTCCTTGTACGCTCACATTTTGCAAACGCTGTCTCCTAATATATGCTTTTAAAATATTATTTCCCTAAACATTTTTGTACATTTTATTTCCTTATGTAGGGATCTTTGTATGCATTATTTTAATGAGAGAACTGAATTAAATAACTGAATGAAGTACATTAAAAAAAACTTAAAAGATAATTTGTCTTTTGATTTATATATTACTGTAATTCACAAAGTAGAGGTTAGCTGAGTTAATTTTAAATGTTAGCCAAACAAATTCATCCACCTTCATTTTAAAAAAGAGAGCATTTGGGGGGAATGAAAACATAATTTCAACAATATTTGTGAAAGTTCTTCACACGTGCCTTTAAAAATAACTGTAACAGCAAAAAAGTGAGCTGCACATTCATAGATAATATTTATGAGAATTAATTTCACACTTCTAAAACCATTTCTTAAAGTTCCAACTCCCACGAAATTTAATTATGGAAAATAAAATGCTATGTATCAAATAATCTAATGGTATCATACAGTACTTTGGAATCAATGGCAAAATACAGCTTATAGTGCACAGGACCATGAACGTAACTGCAATTCCTTAAAGCAGCCACACCATTTCTCAATGTCATGCAGAGGCCTTATGCAGATGCCACCTGTTCCCAAGAAAAGGCATGTGTAGTTTTAATGAGTTGCAGAGACGTGCTAAGATCCAAAGTACTGCACAACTCTACAGTCTAAAAGTAATAGGAATATCAGGTGTAAATGTGAGTAAATATCAGGAGTATAAAACAATTAAATGAAACCAGAGGCAAAGGCATGCAGAATGATTTCTAAAAGTCAAACAAGAAAACTAAGTGTTAAAAACTAAAGCTCTGTTACCAATCCCCTGAATGTGTCCTTCCCTTGTAAAAGGAAACTTCTGGTTTCCTAATTCATTGTCAGGGGGCTTTATTTTATTTTATTTTTCAGGATGACAATATCACTGTTACTTTTTTATCACTCTGTAGCCTCCCCACCAGACTGGCTTCGCAATATAACGTTTTCTCATCATGTCCAACATGAATGTTGGAAACCTGGGAGGCAACAGGATGCTGAAAAACAGGATATTTAAAATTTTCCCTTGGCCATGTTGTAGCTAAAGTATATCCATTTAAATTTCACCAAAATATTCTTCTCCTTTAGAAATAGAAGACAAATTTGTTCCCATCAGATTCATTGAGAATGGTCAAAACATTGAAGAATACATTTTTGACACAGGACTATTAAGAACCTAGTATGCCGTGTTCAACATCTGTATTCTCAGTTTTCTTATTCCCTTTAGTTGCAGCTGAAACACAGCACTAGCACCAAATCTTTATTATGTTTAGTATGCATTATGGGGCACCCACTGTGAAACCATATGTCAAATCTTTGACTAACACATCACACTTTTAGTTTAAACTCACAAGGAGATCTCTGATGGTATCTGGCCCACTGCTAACTATGATAAGACATCTCTAATAGTAAAAATATTGATAAAGGAAACCTTGGGAAATTTGGCTTAGTTTTATCTGAACTATTTAACTATTTAACTTCTTGTAAGCTTAATTAGATGTTATTTACCTCAGTGTGTTAGTTATTTACTTACTTACCCAAAGGGCTATCTGTTCTGGAGCAGCTTTCTTGTTACTTATATGTCACCAAGCCTGGGGGGCAGGTGTGGCTGAGCCCATACATTGGTTATGTTGATTTGTGATTGATGGATCTGTATTTACCCAGACTATTTCTATGCATGTTGTTTTTCTGTTTTTACATTTTCTTTTAATATTGTTAGCCATCAGAGTAATAAATTTGAGATGGGTAGCCATATAAATTGAATGAATGAATGAATGAATGAATGAATGAATGAATGAATGAATGAAATATTAAAGTTGCTGAGGTTGAAAACAAATATTCTTACCCATCTTCTCTTATCTCATTCCTTGAGCGTTCGTATTTTAACCATGAAGGTAAACTTGTTCAATTCAAGGAATGGGATTATGGAGAATTTTATAGAATTAGAGATTTAATTAGGGTTGCCATTCCTGTGACTTCTGAGTACAAGGAATGTTCATAAGCACCAGCCTAATGCCAAATGTGTCAATTAAATATTTTCTTCATAAAAAGTATAGATAATCTCTATTCAAGCCATTAACAATATTTGAGGAATAGGATAAATTCATTCTATAGTAAGGAAGTTTCACCACCATTTTCTTTACAAACAACAGTTCTCTTTAAAAAAAATCATAGAAGACTTCGGGAGGTTGATTTAGGCACCGAACTTGATTACTCTCACTGAAATTCTATGTAGCACAGAATTCCTTTATTTTAGGAAGTTATCAAGAATAATTGATAGGTGCTATTATACTCCAATGAGACTACATTATATAAATTGAAATTATTTTGGATGTGTTGGCAAGGATGTAAACATACTGGTGCACATTATCATCTTTGATGGTAAATCTCAATTAATCACTTTTTATAAGTTGAACATTTCTCAAGAAACAGTAAAAATCACCAGAACCTTTTATAATGAATCCTGAGGTTGGTTTACTATTTTTCATAATGCATAATAATTGTACAGTAGAGTACAATACATTTATTCTGTGGTTATCCTCAGCACTAACTTTGTTATTGCATGATATTGTCAGTACTTGCTCATTCAAGCATTCACACACACAGTCAAGAAACTGGATTTCTTTGAACTGTTTTATTGAAGTGTAATGAATGGTACAGAGGGCAAGTTCCGAATAAAGACTTCCCGCCAAAACCTATTTTAAACGACATTCCCTTAGCTAGTTCCCTTTCCCACAAAACGTGTCACTCCCCCTCCCAACCAGATGGTATTCCTGTCATATCTCAACCTTGAGTCCTTGATGTGCTTATAGCCAAAACAACCCCTTACATTCCAACCTCACAAATCCCCTCCCATCTTCTTCCCATCCTGCAACTTATGAGAATGACACAATGGGAGATGCCCTGATAAGGGTTTCTGTAAAACCTTTGATCAGGGAATCTGACAGATATACAATATGATATGATGATTATGATTATGATTATGATTATTGATTAAAATTTGTATGCCACCCAACTCTCAGTGACTCTGAGCAGCTCACAACAAAGTAATTAGAATAAAATCAATAAAAAATAAAATAAAATATTAATGAGATAAAATATAAAAGTACACCTTTCGCTGAGCCAGAAATATTTTAAAATGTAGAAAATTAATATAACAAATATTTTGAGAAATTCTAGAATGACAGATGTAGCCAATACTTTAGTTTTTCATCATTTATGTATAATTTGGCTTACAGCATTCCTCTGTCAAATACAATTACCTGTTCTTTGTTACATTAATTTTGAAATACACTTTTCTCATTGTATCATACAATTTATATAACCTTTTCCACAAAAATATGTATTCTCAGCTAATATGGCCCTATATGTACCAATTCCTATTTTCTGTGTACATTTTAGTCTTTTTGTTCATAATTAACCTTATGCTTTCACTTCCATAGATATAGTGATCAACATTCTACAAGATGACTATGTTCAATCAGACATATTCACCTTTCTTTTAGTTCATTTTCACTCATTAACTGTTTCATCATCATCATCATCATCATCAACATCATCATTATTATCACCATCTTCAACATTCAATCTTCCGCATTCCATGATTATCAACAGATGGGTCCATGGTTATTGAGCTGTACTTTCCATCATGTCTTTAGTCAGTCAACTGTAATACTCGTGAGTAAGGAAGGGAATGAAAGAGTGGTTTTCATTTGTCTAGATATATTGTGTTTATGCCACATGTAGCATTCCCTGATCATAGTAATAACAGTACCAGTATTTATGCCTCAGGCATACCAAACCCCAGTTTTATTCCAAGCATGCTCATACTACTCTATGTACACTAGAATCTAGATTTTATCTTGTAAACCAATATACTGCTTCCTGTTTCCAACTAAGAGGTTTGTGCAATATAGTGACATATACAGGACACACATTTCATCTAATAGATTATCTGTATCTGTACAAATGTTGATTTGGTCATAAACTTTAAATATGAATGGTTAAAATATTTTTATCTTTCCACAATATATATCTATGTGTGTACAGTATATACACAGGAGGCACACACTTTGAATTAATGGGTTTACAACTGTGTGCTATTAGGTTTTGATATCAGTTGTTTTTCTTTTTAATTTTGTGTTGTTACTGATAATATTTTCCCTACCATTTGAGGGTGGATCATTTGCTTTACAAAATGAAGGAAAAAGAACAGCATCCAATCAGAAAGAAGGAGGATCATCAAGGAAGGTATACAAATCCTACAAATATGTGATTTTGCTGTCTTTATGCATATTCAGTGTCACTGAATATCACATAAGGAAGTTGTACAATCATTACTGATAAGGAACGTAGTTACAACAGATGCTTGGCTCTGTCTGGGAAAACACAGGTGGTGTTCATGATCCAATGTGCCTTTTAGCCATTTAGAGCAGGTATCTAACCCAGTGCCCTGCAGATATTTTGAAGTACAGCTTTTCACACTTCTTTGCCACTAACTGTGCTGCCTGGGAAATTGAACAGAGACAATAATTTACTTTTCTCTCCCACCCACCCCCTTTGCAAGCTAAGTTATTTGTAAATATAATGCATGCTTAATCTGCATTAGATTTAATGTCTTGAGCTGATATATACAGTATATAATTTAATAATGATAATAAAGATCCTACTCTTAGCTTGTCTTACTTTAAGATTGGTAATAATTTCCCAATATTGCAAAGTCTCATAAAAAATATTTAAACTATAAACATAACACTCATACTACATATGGATCTATTAGAAGTTAATTGTTATATTCTGACATCTGAAACAGAGAAGTCCTGATCAACATTTACCTCCCTCCTTCTCTCTCTTTTAATTCAAGCATTGTTGCAGGCATCAGCTTGGTTTTTTTTTTTAATCTGTTCAGTTGTGTCTGATTCTCAGACAATGGCTGGACAAGTACCTGCAGTCTTCTTGGCAAGGTTTTTTCAGAAGTGGTTTGTCATGTTCGCCGTTCCAATGTTGCTGGTACATCGTAACGTTTCGCATGTCATTTCGCTGATACATGTTTCACCTGGGAAGGGAGGAGGATTCCATCTCGTGGGGTTGTTATCTGTTGGCGGCTGGTTTGGAATGTGTTTGGGTTATCTCATGTGTTCAAGGTTACTTTCCCAGGACATCAGTAGAAATGGTTACCAGCACCTGGGGGGGGGGGGAGTTTGCAACAGCAGGGCGAGGGGAGGGATTACGTTTTGAGCCGAGGGTTTTTAGTTTGTATTTGGCATGCTTTTACTCATTCTCAGCTTTCTCTGTATTTGCATACTATTCTTCTAATAAATCAGATATCATTAAGTACCTGCTTGTGAGTCTGAGTCTATTGGGATAGGCAATCATTACATACAGCTGAGAATCCAAAAATTTTTTCCGTTAGCCCCTTTCTAGATTTACTTTGTGAGGGGAAGTGCTAGTGATGAGCAAGCCAAATCCACAAACCATGGAAAGTGAGGAATCGAGTGAGGGGGAACCCGACTCTACAGTAATAAGAATGGAGAGAGTCCCTCCTCAAGAGACTTCAGAAGTTCGGGAGGGGTCGAGCTTCAGCCTAGGAGACGAGGAGGTTGGAGGTAAAAGAGCCCCTGAATCGACCAGTGAGTCACCAGGCGAGTTGCTCACCTGGGATGAGACACAGGGAACCCTACCAGGGACATCAAGAATGTCTTGGAAGCAGCAATACCCGTTGTCCCCAACTGTGGTGAGGCAGGAGGAAAAGTAGGATTCCCAAACCCCTGATCATATAAAACTGGTGGAGGCTAAATTGGAGTCCTTAGAATTTATGTTTCAGAAAATGTCCATGGACTGGGGTCCACGGGAGAGGAGGAGAGAGGAGTCCAGTCATAGGTATTCGACTCCTTCTTCACCCCCACCTTCCCCGGAGGAAAGGAGTAGGACCTGGCACTGAGAGGAAGTAAGAGCGCTGAGGGTGAGAATTTCAAGGTCCCCCCCTCGAGAGCGGAGATCTTTGGGGGCTAGGAGGAAGCCCAACCATCCAGCTGTGACGAAGGGACTGCCCAGAGTGGGGGTAAAGGACTTTACCGTTAAATTTGATGGAGATCCAACTAAGCTGTCATTCTTCCTTACCAATGCAAGGAGTTATATGGATGAATGGGAACAGTGTTTCTGCTCAGAAAGAGCCAAGATTAATGCCATTGCCACTAAGCTCAAGGGGCGGGTGGCCGATTGGTACGTGCAGTTATGTCAATCGGAGGCCCCTGAGTTGGAGGAGTTCGAAGAATTCCTGTGGGCATTAAAACTACACTTTGAAGACCCGTTAGCTAAGGAAAGAGCAAAACAGGCATTGAGGGAGCTGTGCCAGGGGCCACGATCGGTGGCAGACTACGCTCTGGAATTTAAGGTTTTGGCTGGGAAAGTTGAGGATTGGTCCCAATCCACCTTAATAGAACTTTTTAAGGATGGTCTGAATACGGAGGTCCTAAGGTGGTCACTTGGCCGAGATGACCCGGATTCCCTATATGAGTGGATACAGCTGGCAGGGAAGGATGAGCATGCCCATGAAACCTTTGCTCACCGGAAGGTGAGGAGATATGCTAGGCTCAGCAAGGGTTCCTGCACTGCTGCACCCACTGGAAAGTCTGGCCAATGTGCTTGGGAAGAGGAGAGAGAGCGGCACTATGGAAGGGGACAATGCCTCCGATGTGGGAAGGAAGGTCACCGAGCGGCGGTGTGCCTGAAAGGAAAGACCGAGGAACATCCGGGAAAGTCGTCGGGAAAATCTCCCTCTTTACCCAGGAAAATGAAGGCGGCTCTGGCTGAGACTGAAGTGGAGGAAATTCCTTACTTCAGGGACAAGGGGGAGCCCGATATACTCCAGCCGGCAGGAAACGCCAGCCACCTGCTTTAAAGGGCGCCTCTGGGCAGGTGGTAGAGGAAGGGTGCGACCATATTTCGGTGAGTGGCAACTATCCCACACTGACAGTGAAAGTGAAGCTAGGCTCCCGCACAAGAACTGTTGAAGTGTGGGCTTTGATTGATTCAGGGTGTTCGCGTTGCTTGATGCACCCTGACGTGGTGGCTGCTTTGGAGTTACCCAGTTTTCCACTAAAACGTCCCATGATTTTTACTCAGCTGGATGGTTCTACAGCGGGGGGGAAGCCAGTCACCCATTCCATGGGCATGGTGGCGGTGCAAATGGGCAGCCACCGTGAGGGGCTGCTGTTCGTAGTGGCACCTGTGGGGGGTCCTTTAGTCATTCTGGGGATTCCTTGGTTGGTCCAGCAAAACCAATATATAAATTGGGTGCACAGGACTTTGACTTTTGGGGATGGTTTCTATCAAGCCCCTGGGGAGGACGACGCTCTGCAGGCTGCAGTGGGGAGGGTGGCGGCAGCAACCCCGCATTTCACTGCCACCCCACTGGAAGGCTTGCTGGAGTAATACCAGAGTTTTGCAGATGTGTTTGGTGAGAAGGAGGTGGACCAACTCCCACCTCATCGAAAAACTGACTGTGCAATAGAGTTGGTCCCAGATGCACAACTGCCCAAACCAAAAATCTATGCCATGACACAAAAGGAACTGGCAGCGCTGCGGGAGTTTGTGGACAAAAACTTGGCCAGGGGTTTTATTGAACCAGCAAATTTGCCAGTAGGTGCCCCCTCTTGTTTCGAGCAAAGAAGGATGGGACATTGAGACTTTGTACAGATTACTGCGGATTAAATGCAGTTTTGATATTAAACAAATATCCTTTGCCAATAAATAAAAGACATGTTAGCACATCTGGCTAAGGGGAAAATCTTCTCTAAGCTGGATCTAAGGGAAGCATATTTCCGTATCCATATACGGGAGGGGGATGAGTGGAAGACTGCTTTCAATTGTCCTCTGGGCTCTTTCCAGTACAAGGTTTTGCCGTTTGGTTTGGCAGGGGCACCCGGGGTGTTTATGCAATTGATCAATGAAGTGTTACATGAGCATTTGTTCAAAGAGGTATTAGTCTATTTGGATGATGTTTTGATTTATACTGAAACAGTGGAGGAACATGAGCGCTTGGTGAAACAGGTGCTTAGCAAACTGAGAAAGGCTGAGCTTTATGCTAAACTTTCTAAGTGTGAATTTCATAAGACTCAGCTTGACTACTTGGGGTACAGAATTTCAGACAAGGGTATTGAAATGGATCCTGCGAAGATTCAAGCTATTTTGGAGTGGGAGTGCCCGCGTACTCGCAGGCAGCTCCAGAGTTTTCTTGGCTTTTCCAACTATTATCTCCAGTTCATACAGGGGTTTGCAGAAATTTCATTGCCTCTCACTGATTTATTATGTACAAAGGGGCTGGGGGACACACGGAAGGTGAAGAACCCAGGAGCATTGCTCAATTGGACACCTGAATGCCAGTTGGCTTTCAACAAACTCAAAAGCCTGTTCACTGCTGAACCTATTCTGCAACACCCTGATCCCACTAGACCCTTTGTGGTTCAAGTGAATGCTTCCGATTTCTCCATTGGAGCACTCTTGTTGCAGGCAGATGCTGTGGGCCACCTGAAGCCCTGTGCGTATTTGTCCCGCAAATTTTCTGAGACAGAGAGGCGATGGCATGTTTGGGAAAAAGAGGCTTTTCAGTCAAGGCTGCTTTGGAAGCATGGTGCCACTTCTTAGAGGGGGCTAAATGTCCTTTTGAGGTTTGGACTGACCATAAGAATTTGGAAGCGCTTAATACACCCCATAAGCTCAGTCCTAAGCATCCGTTGGGCTCAATTTTTCAGTCGCTTTGATTTTAAATTGAAGTTCATTCCGGGAAAGAAAAACTTCCTGGCTGATGCGCTTTCCCGCCTGCCTCAAGATTCAGTCCAGGCACCTGACATTGTGGGTACACTGTGGACAGAACCCCAGTTGGGTTTGCAAGCTGTCACTCACAGTCAGACTCGTGCGCAGCTGCCCTCAGTTTCAGTTTCACCAGCTGGGGGAAGAACGTTGATTCCTTCGCAATTGCAACAACAGTTTCTCTCAGAACTGAAATCTGACACTTGGTTGCAAGCGAATAGAGACAATGTTACATTTGACAGAGGCTTCGCATGGAAGCAAAACCGCCTCTATGTCCCTGACAGCTTGCGAAGGGAGATTTTGAGTAGGTCTCATGATGATAAAGTGGCTGGTCATTTTGGCTTTGTGAAAACTTTACACCTGGTGCGCTGGCAATTCTGGTGGCCTACATTGAGATGTGATGTCAAAGAATATGTTGCTTCTTGTCCTGTCTGTGCCATGTCAAAACGGAAGGGGGGCAAACCGCAAGGATTGCTGCAGCCGGTGGCCAGTCCCTCCTGTCCTTGGGAGGAGATCTCCAATGATTTTATTGTTGATTTGCCTCCTAGTCAGAGAAAGACTGTGATTTGGGTGGTGAAGGACTACTTTTCTAAACAAGCCCATTTCATTCCATGTGCCTCCATTCCATCTGCTCAGCAATTAGCCTGTCTTTTCCTAGTCCACATCTACCGGATTCACGGGAGCCCCTCCTGCTTGGTCACAGACCGCGGAACACAGTTTACTTCTCAGTTTTGGAGGGCATTTTTAAAGCTGGTGGGCACTAAGCAAGCGTTGTCCACTGTGTCACATCTGGAGACTGACGGATCTACAGAGGCTCTTAATTCGACCCTTGAACAATTTTTGCGAGCATTTGTCAACTATCGGCAAGACAATTGGGTTGATCTCCTGCCTTTTGCTGAAGTGGCTTACAACAACGCCGTCCATCAGAGCACAGGGCACACCCCTTTCCGTACTGTTTTTGGCTGTTTCAATCTCCTGTTTTAGTTAGACACTTTCATCTGGCTTATCCTATGAAACCTGCTCCTTAGTATTTTTGGGGGGGCGGTATGTCATGTTCGCCGTTCCAATGTTGCTGGTACATCGTAACGTTTCGCATGTCATTTCACTGATACGTGTTTCATCTGGGAAGGGAGGAGGATTCCATCTCGTGGGGTTGTTATCTGTTGGCTGCTGGTTTGGAATGAGTTTGGGTTATCTCATGTGTTCAAGGTTACTTTCCCAGGACATCAGTAGAAACGGTTACCAGCACCTGGGGGGGGGGGGAGTTTGCAACGGCAGGGCGAGGGGAGGGATTACATTTTGAGCCAAGGGCTTTTAGTTTGTATTTGGCGTGCTTTTACTCATTCTCAGCTTTCTCTGTATTTGCATACTATTCTTCTAATAAATCAGATATCATTAAGTACCTGCTTGTGAGTCTGAGTCTATTGGGATAGGCAATCATTACATGGTTTGCCATTGCCTCCTTCCTAGGGCTGAGAGAGAGAGACTGGCCCAAGGTCACCCAGCTTGCTTTGTGCCTAAGGTGTCACTAGAACTCACAGTCTCCTGGTTTCTAGCCTGGTGCCTTAACCACTACTCCAAGTGGTTCTCTACTCTCTACTTGTAATATATACTACAGGCTCTACTCTAAAGCTTGTAATACTGTATATACTAATAGAAATGAATATGTTGATAAAAATAGATATGAATTTATAGGAATTATTATTTTTATTTGATCTGGAGTGTATCTGCAAATAAGGCAAATGAGAGAGAATGAATTTTGAGTGCTTAGGTACTCATGTTCATAGTACAAAATTCGGTCTTCCATTGCTGGGAATAGTTGATGATAAAGCTAGTTTTAGGTATGGTGCACAGATGCATTTGTCTCAGCTGACACTGTAGACCATAAAAGCCAAGAAATGCAGAATTACAATCATGTCTGAAACCTGTAAGTAGTGGAAATACTGATATCTGTTACCTAAAAACAATATTCCAGTCAATAGGATTTTTTAAAAAAAGCTAATGAGGTTAGAAAAAAAGAAAAACCAAACAAGAATAAAAGAAATTCAGCTCTTTAGTGAATATTTAATTAATTAGAAAAGAATAGGAAGAAAAATAAAAATCAATCAATATTTTCTAAGGCCATTCTGCTAATAGTTTTCACATATTTATTTATAAGCTCCGCTACACCGTGTGGAATTTATCATCAAATAGGAGACACATAATAACAACTTGAAAAAATGAAATTTGTTTACAAAGATGTTAGATCATGGATATAATACACATATATAATGGAACCTGTGTATTCTAGTTCCTAATTATTATAATTTCCAGAAACATTGGGTAGAAACGACGAACTGATTTTGTAAAAGATACATACTATGTGCTCATGTTTATGTTAAATCATCTTTCCTAAAGATGAATACTAAAGCAAATAATAATAATAATAATAATAACAGTAACAATAACAATAACAACAATAATAATAATAATAATAATAAGCTCCTTGACTCAATGAGGTCTTGAACTTGGTTCTTTCAAATTCCAATGCAACTTTTCTTTCATTAGATTTCACTTTTGCTACTATTCAGTATCTGCATACTTCTTTTGGGGAAAATGAGTAGAAAAGTAATATAAAATATCTTGGTAAATGAAAAAAAAATCTCAAAATGAGTTGCTCGTGTGTGTGTATATATACAATCTCCAATCCATATGCAGCATTTGATCTATAATCTACTAAATGATTCATTTCTTGGGAGTGAAAATGTAGCCCAATTTGGTTTCTAAGTAAAGCAGTTTAGAAAGCTTTTGGAAAAAGAGATGAAATGTGCTTAGTTGGTTCCTCACCACCCTTTAACCTAAATATACTCTCCGGCAGGCTTAGCTTTAACAAAAATGCAATGTATCCCACCACTGTTCTGAAATATATTCCCCTCTCCTCACCATCACACTTGCACTCAATTCAGGTGTCATGCATAGATAGCTAGTCCTGTAACTTTCATTCCAACTCTGTACCATATTAAATCATAATGGGAAATAACTGGAGAATGTAACAAAGAAGCTCAGCTTCATTGCTGTTTTAAATATATTTATTTTGACTAAAAAAACTTCCACATTTCCAAGGCAAGATCAAAACTTCACTATAGAAGGCACATAGGCAGAGGCACAGGGAGTCTCCCTTTTCAAGATTAGTCACCTTGGGTTCTATGCCAACTTTTCAAAACAGTTTACAAACAGCTAATGTAAGTTGCAAAGCTCTGAATACATTCTTGATTATGTATAGTACATCCCACAAAGAGTTACACTGGTTCAGGTATAAATTTAGCACAGAAAATACTGCATTGCTACTAGAAAAAAATTGAGCTCATTTAAGTTAAAACATGTGGTTATGTAATGTTACCAGATTTCTGCAATATCAGGGGAAGGTGAAAACAGTGCAAATTACTTTCTCATCATATCAATCAGTCTAGCTTCTATCATGTTGTACTATGTACATGCTGTGTTGACTTATTATTGATGCAGAAGAATTTGATGATACATCCCTGCATGTCCTTTTTTAATAAAGTTGTTCCATATGACTTTTTTTTCCCCTTTGAGGGTGGGAAGAGAAGTCTGTTTCATGAGGTTTCAGAAAAAAAACGTTCACAGTCCATGTTTACAATATCAATATCAGAGACTGCAAGATGGAGGCTTTTAGATAGCATTCTGGGGAGGGGTGCTGGGAAAGCAGTTCCTTAGCCTGTCAGTAAACCTCAGATACTCCAGGAATGAAGAGAAATCTAATCTGGTGTTGAACATTTATTTCCCATGTGAAGTTAAAAGTGGAAGGCAAGCAATTTTTAAAAAAGGGAAGACATAGGAAAGGATAAAAGTATGTCATAGTGACTAAGGTGAGAAAGTAGGTCTGCAACGACTCCGGTTTAAGTCCACCTGCTGCTATGGAATCTCACTGGGTGTCAGGGAACAAAGAGCTAAATTTTCAGGTAGAGATATGGAATGAAGAAAAGATTACATAGTCCTATGATGGAAGCATGAAAAATAAATTCAGAAGAACCCTTTGTTTTGTTTAGTGTAAGATGGGATAGAGAAAAACTTGGTTAGGCTTTCAAGATTCCGTTATTCTATCTTACTAGGATAACAATTATTCCTGGAATTCCAGCCATGCCTCTTCTCAACCTGGCCTACTCAAAGAGCTGACCCTAGGTGTCTTTGGGCCAGCCCAACCTATCCTACAGGGTTGTTGTTCCTGTGGGGATAAAGCAAAGGGACATCTTTAAGCAAGCTGCCTTGAGCAGCTCAAGGAAAGGCAAGTTACAAATATAAAAAAGAAAAAAAATGAAAAAGAAAGCAGAGTTTTATAATGCTTTTTAAAGTATCTGACGAAAGTTCCATTCTACTCCAAAGATAAGATTATTTGTTAAGCTTTTGTTTTAGATTTGTTTTAAAGAATTACCTGAGAGCATTCACATATAGAATAGAGCAGGCCCAGGATTTGGGAACATGTTTGTTCTGTGTTTTACAAATGACATTGTACATACCCTGGCATTTCTGTATATAAACTTGTACACAATTCACACAAACTTCCCAGATGGCAGATCCTCTGAAGAATGGGGAGAGAGAGAACTCTTGCAGTTTCTCCTTCGGAAAAACATGAGAGGTGATATGGGAAGCCTGAAGCAAAGAGACTTGGGTGAAGTAGGTGGAGGAATGTGGGAAATAATACCTTGGCTGGGTAGAGCAGAAATGATGACCAGTTCAAAAATGGCACTTATGTGACATATTCATTATCAATTTCCTTGGTATTCTTTTCAGGGAAGGAATTGTCTTTCTGTTGTTCACATTCTTCTGCTGCCACTATTATTTATTCCTCTCTTGCTATTCATCATCTTTAAATAGAATGCTTTAATTTCTATCTTAAAACAAAATGATAAAATATGAGTGGAGATTTTCTGTCTGAGCCACAGAAATGGCTCCACAAATGCCCATTGTAGCAAATTGTGTAATCTAGGAATAGTTCTTCCAGAAATAATTTCATGTAAAAGCTACAAAGTAATTTAACTAAAAATGAAGCCAGACTAATGATATATTTTTTAAAAGACCCCATTGGGTATTACTTGAATTTCTTTGTAAAAATGTCAGTATCGTTTGGCCCAATAGATTGTAGAGATTTGATATACAGGCTATTCACTATGTCACCAATCCTTTTCCACCACCACCTCTGCACTAATATGTGCTTATTTGCATATATTCAACAAAGTCATAAACATATTACTACATTATTCTGATTTACGCGGCTTCTGTGAGTTTCTGTGATTTTAACTGGTTTTGCTGCCAATGTTTATGACATCTGATTTTTTTTTTTAAAAAAAAACCTGTTGCGTTGAGGAAGAAACATATAATGACACAAAATTTTAATATAAATATCTTCAGATGCCTTTATCAGAAAAAGTCTGTCGCTTCATTAAACTAACAAATATAATTGGTCTGTATCTGATTTTTATGTTGTACTCTGGGAAGGACCCAATATTTTATTTTGAATTGATTTAAGATGCATCATACAGTATTACATTTTCTTAGTGTAATGCATGAAAGTGAAACACCAAAGTCACTTAAGTCTCCTCAAACCAACTGGCATTCAAACTTATGGCCATTAATTTTAAATCACAGTTTTGGCTTCCATTCCATAACAGCACTGGCTGACAATCGTTTGGGGAAGACTAATCCTTGGTTCTCTGCAGGATGGATCATAAATTTAACAACCGTATCTGAGTCCCATGCAAATAGCTAACCATTTAGAAGCCATCTCCTATTGCATACTGAGATTTAGGCTTGCAATAATTATTCCTCTCTGTATGGGATCCATTACAATGTCCCACCCTGGGGAGAAAAGTGAACCTCAAAAGAAGCCTGAATATGCACCTTTATCTATCAGTTCCTTTATTTGTGTCTGATGCACTTCTGTATTATGCACAAGCAAGTCTTCTTGTTCGCTTGGGCCTTTTAGACCAGTCCTTTGTATTCTGATTCATCTCCTTCCTCAAGCTAGCTAACTCTTTGAAGCTAGGGTATCTTTATAAAAGATCAGAGTTGGCATGCCAGTAGCTATGGAGAGAGATTGGGTGGAACAACTTTTTATAGGAACCCAGCTGATGTTTTCAGTATGTATATGAATGTCTGAGTGAAGTTGATTAATCATGAGGAAAACTCCTAGATTCAGGCTTTGGACTTGGGTCAGGAAACCATATTATTTCCTACAAAATTTGGAAAATAGCTGCATTTTATATAATCTGAATTCTGAGCCCCAGTTAAATGTCATACCCCTGGTCAAGGTAAAGTCATTTTATCAGAAAGCAGCATTTTCTTCCAGTTACACAGAGGGAGCTACCTTCAAAAGCTCCCTCTTTTCCCCTGGGGGAATGTCAATATTCAGACTGACATCAAAATATTATAGACAATTATCACTAGGGAGATGTTGTATAGAAACCCTATTTTTATTGTTACGCAGATACATTATTCATTCTATATTAGAAATAGAGCACAGAGAATTAATAGCAACTTCCACTATCCATATTTGCTAGGTAGCTCAACATCAGATTTAGGATTCCCAAGTTTCTTTCTGAATCTGTGCTAGATACAAACTGAAGCTCCCTTCACAATTACACATGAATGTGTATTTCTTATATTTTGAAAGTTTACATAGATTTTAAAACATGGAACTTTCCTTTGATATGAAAATCAGTTGTGATTTGATTGGAATAATCTGTTTGATATAGATTGTCAATCTGATTTTATTTGAATCATTAATTTGAGTAAGAAAATTGAATCAGATTGATTTGGAAAGTCCATTTGATTTGGAAACTTAATCAAATTGGATATGATTCAGACTAGTGAATGGAATGTTTGCATAGTCCTAAAACGGCATTACTGTTATAGAATCTTTGGGTATCATTGTGCTTTCTAATGAGATTCAGAAACTTCTAAAATCAAGCTACACTGTGCCAGCCATTCAGAAACAATATATCTATATAGATCGCTGGCTCTGCTTTCTGCAAGAATCCTGCTGTTTCTATTTTAAATGGAGAAAAAAAGCATGGAACTTCAATAGCTGGCAAGCCTTTTGTGCAGCAGTATTATAGCTGCATCCTGTGAGCTATTCTTGAGACACTGAAAGGGTGAAAACTGGAATGTATAAGGAAACTGGCAAAGTCAACCCTTTCTAGCCACTCCAGAATGGCTTGATTGCTTCTCGTCTGCTTTAATTTTTTCCCTGATGACAAGCCATACTTCAGACTAATAACTATGCCACAAACTCGATACCTCACAATTGTCTGTATGCATAATGGCTTTGGTGAAAAAAAAAATGAATTAAGCTTCATCAACTTGCAGTTACTGATTTCCCTGCCAGCAAACATGAGTTTCCAAAAAAATGTTGCTTTTTTGTTTTGCTTTCAAAAAGATTCCCTAAAAATTTAGACATTTTACAGTGTCTAATATTTTTGTATCACTTAGCTGTTTTTAAATAAGGCACATTTTGCAGTTAATGAGCATGATTATACAAGATTTTGCTAGCTCCAAAAATAATACTTGATAGAGAAAGAGACAGAGATCCATCTCAATGCTATGATTGCTCATGAATATGGACAACAGTTTTACAATATTTGGCTACTTTGTGAGATATTGGCCATTTTAAACAGAATTAATTACTATGAAAGTCAGTGGGAATTAACTAGTCTCTTTTTGGGGGGTGCTCTGACACTGACTAATGCTGTATTGCTGAGCCCTAAAATAATGCAATCAATTATAAAATAAGCAATAGTACTGATAGACATATCAGTACTTACATAAAGCTGCAACTGAAAATTCCCGCCCAAACTACCTAAAATTAGTTAAAAGTTAGCAATTATCTAACTCCCCCCTTCTTCTCTTCCCCCCTAATTCCAACGACCATGCATACCAAGCACAGATGTCTCTGATGGTACGACCTTGACTCTCCCTATTAGCCCAAACAACATACTTTCACACTCCTTGGTGTTCCCCCTTCCCACTGGTTCTTGACATGTGTTGACTCATCATGGCAGGTGAACACGATCAGACGATCCATCAATCATTTGATCATGGATTCTGACAGAGAGGATATATACTCATCCCAGAGCTTCATGTCTCTGTCCTTATATCAAGAGGGCTAAAAGCTGACTTTTTTGAAAAAATAAGATAAAGTGATAAACAGAGAAACAGATATAGTATATTAGGCTCCTTTGTAAAATATGTTATTGTTATCATTATTGTTTGACTGCATCTTGGTTGTTGGGATACTGTATATCTCATGATTGGTTTACTTGTTTCTTTGAATAAATTATTTATGTCATCACGAATATATAAGCCACTCACCAACTGCAATCATTCAGCAATATCAAAATAAAACAACTAGAAAATGTTACACCAAGAATCACAGTTAGCCCAAATTTGGTTCTATAAAAGTTGAAAACCAACTCCATTTTTTTCTGACCTTATTCAGAGTCCCATTTCAACCTCACTACCATTCTGATAGTTCTGTGCTTGGTACTGTGATGGGTTCCGGTTTCCTCGTCCACTTCCCAAACACACTACAGGGGTTTTCATTTGGCCTACAACACATGCTTCACTTTACAAATATTTATGGAGGAAGTAGGAAAAGCTAGGAAATCTTGCCATCTTCTTTCAGAGAAGGTATTTTCTCCCACTTTAGAGGTCAAAAGGAAACTAACTTTCTAAGCATTATTTTAAATGCTACAAGGACCTTATGGGGTGAGCAATGGGAGTTTTCTACAGTCTATTTAACATCAATACTATCCCAATAATTTTAGAAAAAAATCAGTATGAACAAGTATCTCAAATCCCTTTTGTTGTCTTATAAAAAGAACTCAGCATATGCTAGCCAGCAGAGTATCATTGTTAATGTTCCCACACCACCAGTATCCCCAAAAATATTAATAAAGCTTGGGATCTATTATTCCCACAAAGAAGCATTATGACAACTTCATGGTTAGCTTGTGTAACAATTTAAACAAGACAGAAATGTTTAAAGCATCACTGTCACCAAATAAGAAATATTCCACCAAATCTTTATGGCCTTTAAACTGAAGTGAAAATAATCTTCATAGAATCAGAAAAAAAAATTCTCGGCAGGGCTAAAAAGGGCAAAACTAAATAAATCTGCCGGTGTTTTGCAAGTATATTTTAGATGAGTGCTGTTCAAAACTTATATGGCAGTGTGGGAATTGATGTTTCCCACTGCTGTCCATGGCTATTACTTTTAAAATGACTTTTTCATCTTTTTCTATTTTCACCAGTGTAATGGTACCATCAGACTATACAGAGAAATGCTATTTATCTGTTTCAAGCTTATCACTAAGAATTTAGCACCAGAATCTGCATAATTAGAAGCAACCTCAACCTGGAAAATACCATAATGACATTGTCCTTGAAATCAGTGGAGGTGAAAGCTGTATGTTATAGCATATTTCTATAAGCTTTAGATGTAACTCTTATTAGGATTTTATCTCAGCATTATAACAAGGAAGGTATGTTAATTTTAGTAAGTTTATTTCAAACACTGTATGATCTTACATAAAGCATTCACTGAAAAGAATGAAATACCAAGTATTTTGCTCAGCCTTTTTCTTGATTTAGGCACTTTTAACAAATAATTATTCTGCCCAATTAACTATATCTGTGATTTTAGTAAGAATAAGATTTGCAATATATTTTGTATTCAGTATAAGGACTCCAAAGATAGCCAAAAACCTTAACAGAGTTAATACTTGTTTCTGTTAGGTGAAGAACACTGGGTTAAAATACAATACTATTTCCCCTTTCTACTGGATGAGTTGTGTACAGATATAAAACTGTTTTCTTATTTATTTATTTATTTATTTATTTATTTATTTATTTATTTATTTTATCAGGTTTAAATGTCATTCCAAATTATTGCTGACTCTGAGCAACTTATTACCTATTATATATATGAACAAGGTAAAAACAAAAAATGGTAAACAATTAAATGAAAGATAATGAAAATAAATAAAACTTCAAGGCAATGATACAGTCATAATAACATCTTCCTTCACCAAGAAATATTAACATTAAATTAAACAAACAATACCTCTGCAGGTGGGACCAAACCCATACCATATCCAACAGTTGTTGGAACATCTAGATTTTAATAGGTTTTCCAAATCCTTACAGGTTTGGAGAAAATGGATCTCAGGGGAATGTTGTTCCAAAGAAGGGTGGAGAAGCAATTTAGTGGTTCCTACCGGTGAGATTCTCTGAGACAAGGCACCTGGATATGTTTTCCTGATCCTAACAGATAGGCAGATATAATTAGGCATGTGCGATCATGAAGATATCCAGGTTGTGAGCTATAAAGGGCTTTAAACGTGGCAACCAGAACCTTGACTTGCACCCAAAATTCATCTGGTAACCAGTGCTGTAATCCACCATCACCTGAGCCATTGTATTCTGAACCAGCTGAAGCTTCTGAATACTCTTTAAGGATAGAGTGTGTTGCAGTAGTCTCCATAATAGGTGACTAAGACATGAGTGATAATGAGTAAGACCTCCTCTTCCAGGAAAGGTCACAACTGTTACACAAGATGAAACTGTGCAAAGGCCCTTCTGAACAGCTCCACCTGTTCCTTTGGACAGAAGCTATGAGTCCAGTACTGTCACCAGATTACAAACTAATTTGGTGCAAGAGAATAAGACAACATCCAGAACTAAAGATAGAACATCAGTAGAATTGGATGGCTTACAAATCCAAAGCCATTCTATCCTGCTTAGATTGAGCCTGACCCTATTTTTCACCATCACAATAAGCAGGCACTGAAACAGCACCTTGATGGCACTACCTGTGCAGTCCAGGGTTGAGATGTATAATTCAGTAAAATCAGCTTACCACAAAAGTCACTGACTGAGATATATAAAAGGAAATCTTTATAAGCCTGAAAAGCTTGCAACATCAGTTAGTTATTTGTAGAAAAAAGGTGAATTTCAAGAAAAGAATATATTTTCAATAATTAAGAATGGTGGTAGCTCTATTTTGCTTTGGGGTTGTTTGCCAGGCAGTGGCACAAGGAATATTGTGCAGATGGAAGGAAGAATGGTCTGACCTAAACATTAACGTATCCTAGAATCTAATGTGGAGAAATTGAAGCTGAAAACAAGTTAGATATTTCAGAAGGATAGCAGGTAAAACATACCCCCAAATCAACCATGAAGTACTTACATGAAAGAAAAAAATGTTACTGAAAATCTGTAGGAAGTTCTCAGACATGCAGTGTATGAGTACTGCATGTTTGAGAACTTCCTACAGAACATATTCTTAGACCTAAGAATATTTCTGAGCTAGAAGAGTTTGGTGAAGAAAAAAATTCCAAAAGCAAGCAACAAAAAACACTTAGCTGGTTATAGAAACATTTGGAAGCTGTTTTTTCTGGGCTTCCAGGTGAGGTTCTATGGTAGACTAGATATCCCTGAAGGGGATGGCATTGTAGCAGAGATTGGCAGCCAGATGGTGAATTCTGGCTGGTGCAGTCTCTACAGACAAGGACAGATCATGAGATCACCCACTTGCATTCTGGACAGCTGTTCCTTGTGAGGAACTGAATTTTTTGCAGTTGACTCATGAATTGAGCAGCTGGGGGTTGAGGGATTTCAATCAAGCTCACAACCATAATGCAGTCTATATGGACACAAGGTTCACAAAAGCCTCACTTTCTTAATCACTATTGGATGTAATCAATTTACAGGGAAAGATATATTTTCTGAGTGGCAGGATAAGAGAAATCCACTTGGTGAGTCAGCATTCTTTCTGGATTAATGAAGGACAGGAAAAAAGGCTCTAAAGAATTTAAATTTTCAGCAAAAAGATTAACAAGAATTGGATGTAAGAAAGTTTAAAATGGATAAAGGCGATAGTAATTTTGAAAGATTAATTTTGGTGAAAGTGCTTTTGAAAATTTTGGAATTAAACAGATAAACAGACCTGACCTTTGAGGGAATGTTATTTGTTTAGCATTACGGAGCATAGACAATTGGTGGATTTTACAAAATAAAGATAAAAGTCAGATTGTCACGGTGAGTGACAAGGAATAACTGCAGAGTACCATTTGAGACAAAAGTATTAATGACACAGAAAGACAAAACAGGGGAAAAAAATAAAGGAAGCCTGCCTCTTGTTTTCTTCTTGTAATTGATACACTTCCACTTTGGGATTACCGTATTAGAATGGCAACTACCAGAAAAGTGGCAAAAACAGGAGAAGGGAGGAGAAGATTGTTAGAGCAACCTGCAGAAAGAGGAATTACACCAGAGTTGTTTCAGAAAATGTTTGAGGAGTAAGGCAAAAATATGCCACTTAAATCACTTAATACTAAATTGACAGCTTTTAAAGAGAAAATGGATGAAAGACTTGTAAAGATGAAAGAGGAGGTGAAAGAAGAAGTTAAGAAGATGGAAAACTCTGTAAAACAAATGAGTGGAGATGTAAAACAAATTAATGACAAAGTGGAAATTTTGGAAAGTAAGACAGACGTTTTTGAGAGATGGAAGGAGATTTAGATAATCTGGCATTATTGGAGTTGAGAGAGAAGGAATTTTGCTTGAAATTCAGAGCGATTCCAGAGGATTCTGGTGAAGACATTAGAGAAAAGGTAATTTAAGCTTTATCAATTTTTTTGGAATGGGATGAAGAGGATACAGAGACAGAAATTGACAAAGTTTATAGAATAAATACAAGACTTGAAAGAATAAAAAAATTTCCAGGGGATGTTCTGGTACATTTTGTCAGGAAGAAGACAAGAGATCAAGTTTTGCAGCAGCATTTTAATACAAGATTGATAACACAGATGTAATTGTGCTAATTGTGTAAGAGAAAAGAGTACTTCTTTCTGACCGATAGACTTAAACAGAAGATTCCATTTTGATGAGACAAATTGGAAGGAGTGATTTTTACGTTTAAACCACAGAGGTTTTGAATGAGTTCTGTTCAGAAGGGAGCAGAATTTCTAGAAAAAAATAAAGAAGTGTTGGAGGAGATACAAATGGAGGTGACAGATGATACTACACAAAAACCTTGACAGGTGCAACAGGATCGTGTAAGGAATGTTACTGATTTAGGTGCTACAGGTATTGATTTTTTCTAAATTTTTGGCTTGATTACGGATTACAAGTGCTTAATGTGGAATATAAATGGAGCAAATGCTCCTCAACAGAGAAAAAAAATCATTATTTAAAAAAAAATAAAACAAGACACAATTTCCCTACAAGAAATACATATTAGGAAAGAGAAAATAAAATATTTGATTTATAAAAAATTGGGTGAAGGATGTATTTCATCAGGAATTAAAAAAGGAAATGGAACTGTTTTATACATAAAGCCCCAACAACAACCAGAGCTTATATTGACTGATGATCATGGAAGATATGTTGGGGTGGAAGTCAGTCCACGTGGGGCTAAGATGCTGATATTGGGAATTTATGCCCCAAATGAGGGCAAAGAATTGTGTTATAAAAGACTTATGGATAGACTAATAGGTTTTTCTTATGAAAATTGCTGTTTAACAGAGGAATGGAATGGAGTGCCTTTCCCACAAATAGACAGAACTTCAGAGAAAAATATTAAAATTTTACAAGGCAAATTAGCAAAGTTTTTTTTAACTTGATCGACAATGTAGGGCTTGTTGATATATAAAGAAATAAAAATGGCAATTCAAGTGAGTATACATATTTTTCTGAAAGAATCTTTTTCAAGAATAGATATGATTTTGATATCGAAAAATTTAGCTACCAGGTTCATAAAGTGAGATATTACCAAAGACATTTTTAGGTCATAATCTAGTTAAGTTTGCTTTATAAAAGGAAACCTGGTTCTTTCAGATGGAGGTTAAATGAGATACTGTTACAGAAAGAAGTAATACTGGAGTATTGTAAAAAGAAATTAAAAGAGTTCTTTGAAAATTTAGATAAAGGTACTGATGTAAGAATGGTTTGGGATGCAAGTAAAGCTTTCATTAGAGGTTATTTCATACAATATAACAGTAAGTTCAAAAAGAAGAGACAAAAGAAAACATAAGCTATTTTGGATGAGATAAAAAGAAAAGAAAAATTAAAGAAATTTCCAGAGAAGATAAGTATTTCTCAACAAATTAAGCTTCTACAGTGACAATTATCTATGTTAACAGTAAGGGAAATGGAAATAAAAATGAACTATGCAAAGCAAAAAAAAAAACACCTTTGAGTTTGCAAATAAACCAGGAAAATGGTTGGCATATAAATTGTGAAATGAAAAAGAAAAGAAAATGATATTGAAATTACAAGAGGGAGATATGTATTAATAGATAATGTGGACATGCAAAAAGCATTTATCAATTTTATTCCAAATTATATAAAGGACAAGACATTTCTCTGGAGAAAATAGACAAATACTTAAAGAAACAAAATCCACCAAGGGTACAGAAGAACAGAAACAGCTTATGAATGGACATAATAACAAGGGAAGTTTGAGAAGCTATAAAAACAATTAAAACAGGATCAGATAAATTACAAGGATGAACCTTTACAACCTTTACTAAACATGATGAATTCTATCCTACAGGGAGGAAAGATGCCAGAGAGCTAGAAAGGGGCTAATATAGCATTAATAGGAGGAGGAGAAAGATTTGATATCATTTTTGAATAATGACTATACGTTGTTTATAACAATTTTGACTGAGAGGTTAAAAATAATTTTGCAAGAATTTATACATGAGGATCAGTGTGGGTTTTTACCTAAAAGACAGTTAAAGGACAATATTAGAACTCTGTTGGACATTTTGGAATACTTGGAGCAACATAATGAAAAACAAGCCACATTGATTTTCTTAGACACAGAGAACCTTTGACAATTTGAACTGGGCCCTCCTGTTCAAAGATTTGGAAGATATGAACTTTGGAGGAAATTTTATTAAATATATAAGATTGATTTATACATCACAAAAAGCACAAATAATAGTTAATGGGGATCTAACATAACCTTGTGAGATACAACAAGGAACAAGACAGGGATGTCCACTGTCGCCTCTCTTCCTTATTTTAGTTCTTGAAATATTGAAGAGAGATATAAAACAAGATGAGAAAATTGTGGGAGAAAAGGTTTAAAGATAAACCTATAAGTTAAGGGCATTTGCAGATGACTTGTTGGTTTTGGAGGATCCTTTAAAGGGAATTGAAATATTATTGCGAAAATTAAAAGAATTTGGTACATTAGCATGTTTTAAGATCAACAAACAGGAGATGTTAACAAAAACATGAAAATAGAGGATCAAAAAAAATGATGAAGAAAAACATGTTCTAAGATTGAGAAAAAAGTAAAATATCTGGGTATCACCATGACAAATATGAATTGTATGTTATTTCAAAATAATTATGTTAAGGCATGGAATGAAGTTAAAAAAGACATGTTAAGATGGGAGAAATTACAATTGTCATTGTTGGGAAGAATTTCTTTGAAAAAAATGGAAGTGTTGCCTAGAATGATGTTTTTATTTCATAAAATACCAGTTTTGACAAGTGATTCACCACTTAAACAGTGGCAAAATGATATATCTAAGTTTGTATGGCAAGGGGAAAAAAATATGAGTTAATTATAAGCTGTTCCAAAATGCAAAGGAAAGGTTGAGTTTACCTGATTTAAAATGTATAATGTACTTCAAATCTATGTTGGAAATGTAAACAACAAGAAGGGTCATTTTATCATGTTTGGTGGATGTGTAAAAAATCTAGAAGATTTTGGGTTTAAATGCATACACTGATTCAGAGGATTTTGAAGATCAATATACAACTGAAACCAGAGCTTTTCCTCTTGGGACTGATGGATAAATGGTGAAAAGAAAAAGAAAAAAAGTCACAGAACTTTGTTTTTACATATGATAACCACAGCAAGATTATTGCATGCACAAAGATGGAAAGATCTGGCAATACCTACAATGGAGGAATGGTTGGTGCAGATGATGGAAAATATGTTATGTTTAACTTTGTGTCAACTTAGGGAGATATTGAAACATACAGTTTGAACAGGGATGCCTAAATTTTTGCATGCAACTAGGTAAGATTATGTGGTATCCCATGATAGGATGAATAACCAGCCAATTTTCTTAACACTATCAGTCTCATATTCATTCGCCTCCACAGATGCTAAGAGTCTGCTTGAGGTTTTCATGTATGTTTGTTTCTATATTTAAGTTTTGGAAAGTAAAACTGGAATCCAGAGATTGGGGAATTCAGTAACAGGAGACCAAGTTTCTGTGCTCATATGTAGACATGAAGTGCTTATGTAAAAGAATCTAGGACCAGTGTAAACATAAGATGCTCACAAGCATTGATTTTAAGAGCAAATCTTGTGGATATTATCTGGCTATAATATGAACAAAATCCATTTTGAACCTTGATTTTTCTAAAATTGTTAAACATAGTAACATCTATGACTGGGTAAATTGGAACCCAGTCCAAACTAGTGAAAAATGTGTTTGAATTCTTTAAAGCAGATTGGAGGGAGTGGGAGTTGATTTTCAAATATCCTTGATTTTATTTCCCAATGAGCATTAACCACAATCCAGAAACTATTTCTTAACTGCCAGATCTTATCCAAGTAAAGTGAATGGATGTGAAATTAGTGATTTCAATACAGTTGTTCTTGCTGATTATCTGTAACTGATCATTTGTAAAAAAAATTACATATGAACTACACAATAATTATTATAATATATATTCTTTTTAAATTTTTATCCCACCTTTATTATTTTTTATAAATAACTCAAGGCAGAGGACATACTTAATATTCCTTCCTCCTCCTATTTTCCCCACAACAACAACCCTGTGAGGTGAGCTGGGCTGAGAGAGAGTAACTGGCCCAAGGCCAGCTGGCTTTCATGCCTAAGGTGGGACTAGAACTCACAGACTCCTGGTTTCTAGCCCAGCACCTTAACCACTAGACCAAACTGGCTAGTCTTACCTTTGGAAAGGCCTTATTCAGAGTACATAAATGCTAGGAAATGAAATGGGAAATTCTTCAGAATACTTCAACTTTGTGTTGTTTTATTACAAATGCAACTTCCCAAAAGTCAAACAGAAAAGTCAATGTAGTTTCACACTTCATTTGTGACTGAAACTAGAAATATATACAATATTCATCTTGCAATATAGCAACAAAGTCACATCATGATTTGGAAAATGAAGAGCCCGGTTTTGTCCAGCACAATGGAGCCTCTTGACTTCTTCTGGACATCTGTGATTAATTAGCTGTCTAGCTGTCACAATACATTTCTTTGAAAAATTGAAATACGTCTTTATACTTCAGGTAAAACCTTAGATCAGACATAACTTGTCACATCCAGCCAGAAATTGGCTAATAATAGCAAAGCCCCTGTGAATAATGAAACTTTAAGGTACAGTAGCTCCCTGATGCTGCTGCTTCCCTCTCCACATAAGCTTTTTCCTTTTTTGCATATCCAAATCTGTTCTCCAAGTTCTCTAATTGAACCTATTTCATCCATTGAATTATCAAATATATTATCAAATATATATAGATATATCTTGAAGAGGGCAATATTTAAAATACAAAAACTAGAGGTCATTTTAAAGTAGTCATTTCCAACAAATAATTATGCTGTACAAAATAGTTACCTACCTTCTACAAAACTTTTTAGATAATAGAACATAAAATTGGTGAAGTTCATGTATATGCCTAACTCTTCTCTCACTAAAATCAATAAATTTACATTTAAATGTGGCTACTTAACCCATGATTAAACTTTGGGAAATTCTATACATTTTTAAAGAATTCCATTATTGGTATATGGGTTAGATTTTAAGTGCTTATTTCTGACAAAATGATAGAACTGAAGAAATGTGTGCATTTATGTGTATTTCTCAACGGGGCTTCAAGAAATAAGGTTTTTATGCCAAGTTTAATTTAGGTCAGTTCAGAAAGTTCCTCTCCAGGTCTACAACCCCACTTTGCTGAAGAAGAAGCTTTTTGCATATATTAAATTAGACTACAGAAATTTGGATTACTTTCTTGGATTGAGAACTTACATCCCTTTTAGTAATAAAAAATTGCTTTCTCTCTCAACTTTTTAAACTTCTACTTTTTTTTCTTTCTTGCCCTAAATATATTTTATTTTAATTTCTTAAAATAGATTTAATCCTTGCCATAAGGGACAATCTATATCAGAAAGGAAGCTATTCATCATCATTGGTGGCTCCAAACATACCAACCAACCAACTAAAATAAAATAGGACATAAAGGGCAAAGGGTATTTCTAGGTAAGTGAATTTGATCCTGTGTATTAAGATTTTTGAAAGAGAATAGTAACATAATTTACATTAATATCAAGGCTCCATAAATGGGGATCCCGGGATAAAGTACTTGCCTGCCTTTCTTTGCCAGATCCTACACATGGCAAATTTCTTTGGATGCCTCAGAGAATGAGAGCACCCTTACTGGAGAAAGATTGCTAACACCACAGGAATATTGCAGCCACAAAAGTATGTAAAGAAAACAAGAAAGAAAGAGGCAGGAAAAATAAATAAATTAAAAGAAAACAATCCTAGTCACTATCACATTATCTTGCTGAATAAGAAAAAAGTGATTTCCCCACTCCAGGAAGTGACCCAAAGCATTAAAGGTTTTTCATTCCACTGTCCCCCCACCCACCTTCTTTTTACCCTCTCACACTTTCAAAATGTGCTGAAAAAGTTATCTTGAGGATGTTCAGCACAGGCTGACCTTAATGTTTACCAACATTAAACTGATGCCTAACTTTCTTCCTCAGCAGAATATATACCACCCAACGTTAATAGAGCCCTCAGGTTCTGGTAACATCTGACTCACAATAGGAATTTAGCTAGCTTCCAGTATGCAAATAAATTTTGACAGGGCAAATTTCCTTGCCCATTAAGGTGGTCTGCTGCTTGTAATTAAATCAAAATTGTGATGTGGTCATCGACCTATTTTATTTTTGTATAGTCTGGAGTTCTTATGCTAGGTGTTCCATACTGTAATTGCTATGCATGTCGATTGGTTGACAGAAAGAACTGGACCATTTTTTTCAGTCCTATGCTTTGAGTGGTGTTACTACCTCATTACCACACCCCTGTCAGGGTCAGGCTCGCTTCGCAATAAGACACGGACTCACTTAATGGGTATTAAGGATTTCCGGTTTATTGGAATGGTAGCTGACAGAACGAAAAACGGGAACGGGGGTGCGGTGGTGAGACGCCCTGTTTATACCCTCTTTCGGGGTCCTGTGCTTCTCCACCCTTCATTGTCCCTAATCCCTCTTGATGGGTGCCTTGATGGTTGCGTGGGCGTTTTCCCGGTGTCTTCCCTTGTCCTCTTGATTCCAGTGTGTCGTCCAGGTCACCAGGTGCGGCTTATCTCTGTTCATCCGATGTCCTTCTTTTCAGCTGTATATGGGTCCGTGGGTGTGGGTGCTTTGGGTGCTCGTTTTAATCTCTGATTAAATTATCTCCTTCCTCTATTCCTTTATGATCATGATCTACGTTGTGAGGCTCTTTGTGCCTTTCAACGAGGTCATGACATGCTGCCCCCCGAAGATGTCTTTAGGGTGCTGGTTTCTCTGGGTATGCCTCATGGAACCGTCTAGCTAGTTGTCTTGCCATGACATGTTGTGCCTGTACCCACTCTGGGTGTGGGAAATGTTTCCATTTAATGAGGTATTGCAGCTTTCCTCTTTGCTTTCTTGAGTCCAGTATTTCTTGTACTTCAAAATGCTGTTGGTTGTCTATCATTATGGGTGGGGGCGGGGGTTCTTCCATATGCCATTGTGATGTGCTTGTCGGTTTTAATAGGGTGCAGTGGAATACCGGGTGGACCCGTCTCAAGTTGTGGGGCAGTTCCAGTTTGAATGTAACTGGATTGATTACCTCTGTGATTTTGAAAGGTCCGATGAATTTTGGTGCCAGTTTCTTCGAGGGTTGCGAGATTTTTATGAACTTAGTGGAGAGGTAGACCCTATCTCCCACTTTGTAGTTTGGTGCCTCCGCCCTGTGGTTGTCCGCATATTTTTTATACGTAGTTTGTGTGTCTGCTAGGGCCGTTTGGATGATTGGCCAGGTTGTTGCCAGCTGTGCCGCCCAGTCGTCTGGTGAGCAGGGCGGGGCATCTGGTTGAGGCAGTTCTGGTATCGGTACAAACTCCCTTCCATAGACCACCTTAAATGGGGTGTGGCCAGTGCTCTGATGTACCGCATTATTATAGGCTACCTCTGCAAAAGGTAGTAGGTCCACCCAGTTGTCTTGTTGGTAATTTATGAATGCCCTCAGGAACTGTTCAAGTGTTGAGTTTAGGATCTCTGTAGATCCGTCCGTGTGTGGATGCCATGCCGTGGACAGTGCTTGCTTAGTCCCAATTAGTTTTAAAAATTCCTGCCAAAATTTTGATGTGAACTGTGTGCCCCTATCGGTTACCAACCTGCAGGGGGCGCTGTGTATCCTGTATATGTGTGTCAGGAACAGGCGTGCAAGTTGTTGTGCGGAGGGGATGGTTGCACATGGGATGAAGTGTGCCTGCTTTGAGAAATAGTCTTTTACCACCCATATTACTGTTTTCCTTTGGCTGGGTGGGAGGTCCACAATAAAGTCCATGGAAATTTCTTCCCATGGGCGGGAGGGGCTGGCTACTGGCTGCAGCAGCCCTTGGAGTTTCCCCCCTTTCCGTTTGGAGGTGGCACATGTGGGGCAGGTGGCAATGTAGTCTTTAACGTCTTTTCTCAGGTTTGGCCACCAAAATTGCCTCCTCGTTAGATGAAGGGTTTTTACAAACCCAAAATGTCCCGCAGTTTTGTCATTGTGTGATCTTTGTAAGATTTCCCCCTGCAGAGATTCTGGGACGTGCAAGACTTTCTCTTTCCAGGCAAGGCTGTCCTTGATAGATACATGGTGTTGGTTGGTTTGCAACCATGTATCTGTTTGTAGTGCTTGTGCAAGTTTTGTTACCAGTTCAGTGAAATTGAACGGCGGCTCCATTCGTTCCCTGCCGTTTGTGCTGGCGTGCGCTGATTCCTTGTCTGGCTGCGCATGACAGCTGGGCAGCCCAGCTGTTTCTCCATCCATACTGTCCCCACAATGTCGGAGGCTTGCGTGTCGTCCTGTGGTCATCGGGAGAGGGCATCCACCAGGAAGTTCTTCCTGCCGGTATAAATTTCAGCGTGAAATTGAACCGGCTGAAGAACTGAGCCCTTCGGGCTGAGCCGTTTTGGCATGCTGAGTGCCTCCAAGTTCTTGTGGTCCGTCCAGACCTCGAAGGGGCAGGTGGCCCCTTCCAGCAGGTGCCTCCACGTTTCCAGAGCTGTTTTCACTGCAACCGCCTCCTTTTCCCATACATGCCATCTCCGCTCTGTTTCGGAGAATTTGCGGGAAAGGTAGGCGCAGGGTTTTAGGTGGTTGTCGGAGTCCCTTTGGCGTAGGATAGCTCCGAAGGAAAAGTCGGAGGCGTCTGCTTGCACCATGAAAAGCTTGGTGGGGTTGGGGTGTTGTAGCACTGGCTCATCTGTAAAGAGGTTTTTTAGTCTCTCAAATGCCGTTTGACAATCAGCTGTCCAGTTTAGTAACGCCCCCGGATTTCTTGATTTGCGCGTGTCCCCCAAGCCCTTTGTCTTAAGTAGGTCAGTTAGGGGTAATATAATCTCCGCCAGCCTCGGGGTAAACCCCCTGTAAAAATTCGTGAATCTGAGGAGACTTTGGAGTTGTCTCCTTGTGCGTGGGCACTCCCACGCCAGTATGGCTTGGACCTTGCTTGGGTCCATTTCTATTCCTTTAGCTGAAATCCTATACCCTAGATAGTCAATTTGTTTCTTGTGAAACTCGCACTTGGAGAGTTTGGCAAACAGCTCTGCCTTGCGGAGTTTCCTGAGCACTTCTTTTAACAAGCGTTCGTGCTCACGTTCCGTTTCCGTGTAGATTAATACATCATCGAGGTAAACCAACTCCCCCTTAAAAAGGTGGTCACGCAGGACCTCATTAATTAATTGCATGAAAACCCCCGGTGCTCCTGCCAGTCCGAATGGGAGCACCTTATATTGAAACGCCCCCAATGGGCAGTTGAAGGCAGTTTTCCACTCATCCCCCTCCCGTATCCGTATACGGTAATAGGCTTCCCTTATGTCAAGTTTGGAGAATACCTTACCCTTTGCCAGGTGGGACAAGATGTCCTTTATTAAGGGTAAGGGGTATTTATTTGATATGCATGCTGCGTTTAATCCACGGTAATCTATACAGAGCCGCAGTGACCCATCCTTTTTCTCTCGAAAGAGGACTGGCGCTCCCACTGGAGAGTTTGCAGGCTCGATAAAACCTCTTTCCAAGTTTTTGTCCACAAAGTCCCTCAATGCTGCCAGCTCCCACTGGGTCATGGCATATATTTTGGGTTTGGGTAGGGGTACCCCCGGGACCAGTTCAATGGTACAGTCCATTTTCCTGTGGGGGGGGGAGTTTGTCTGCCTCTTTCTCGCCGAAAATGTCTGCAAAGTCCACGTATTTGATTGGCAGTCCCTCTGGCAGTGCCGCCTCTCTGTGCTCTGCAGTCGTCGTTGCCCCCCCCATGGCCGCTCGGGGGACCCTGTTCCCTGCAGGTGCTTGATAACACCCGTCACCAAACTTAATCTCTCTGGTTTTCCAGTTGATGACTGGGTTTTGCTGCACAAGCCATGGGATCCCTAGTATGAGTAGGGGTTGCCCCACTGGTGCCACGATGAAAGCCAATTTTTCCTCGTGGCTGCCGAGCCTTAGCGCGGTTTCTCCAGTGTATTGGGTAACCGGGCCCCCTCCCGCTGCTGATCCGTCAAGCTGCGTGAACACCAAATGGTGCTGAAGTGGATAGCAGCGGAGGTTAAGCGTGGCTACCAGGTCTGGGTGCATTAGACTTTTGGAGCAGCCAGAGTCAATCAGTGCCCAGACCTTTTCAGTTTTATCCCCATGGGTGAGGGTGACACGGACATAGAGGGTGGGGCATTCCTCACTCACCCCTTTGTCGTTGCGCCTGTTACTCTTCTCCACCTGTCCTTCAGCGCCCCTTAGGCCAGGTGGCTGTCGTTTCCCGTCGGCTCGTCGGGATTGCTTCCCTCCTCCTCTGAGCTGTAGGGGAAGTGTCTGGCTCAATACTCCCCCTTCGCTGCTGGTCGCTTTCTTGGCGCTGGGGTTGGTGTGGTTGGTGCCCTCCTTGTGCTCTCTCTGGGTGTCAGTTTGGGACATGCTGCTGCCTTATGGTCGTCCTTGCCGCACGTGAAGCACTGCCCTTTTGCAAAGTGCCGGTCCTGTTCCTCCTTCCACGGTTGGGGTCTCGCCTTCCCCGGCCTCGCAGCTGTTCGTTGCCTCCGTCTGCTGCGCCTCCTTCTTGGCGTGGAGGAACATGTCATGGGCATCTTCTGCTTCCCCTGCCAGCTGGATCCATTCAGTCATGGAGTTGGGATTGTTGTGGCAGAGTGCCCACTGGAGGACATTTAAGTTAAGTCCTTGTTTGAATTTCTCAATCAGGGTCGATTGAGACCAGGTGTCCACCTTTCTGGCTAGGGCTTGGAACTCCATGGCATACTCTGCTACGGGGCGCTGGCCTTGCCTGAGTGTTTTCAGTGCCCTTTTAGCTCTTTCTTGCTCCAGGCGGTCCCTGAAGTGCAGCTCCAGTGCCCGCAGGAATTCTGTGCTGTCCTGCAGCGCCCGGGTGCCTGATTGGCACAGCTGGACGTACCAATTGGCATCCTGTCCTTTTAGTTTTATGGCCAGGGCATTGACTTTGCCCCTTTCTGTCCTGAAGCAGGGACCCCATTCTTCGAGGTAGTACCTCGCATTTGTTAGGAAAAACGAGAGTTTTGAGGGGTCCCCATCAAACTTTATGCCAAAGTCCTTGGCAGCCATTCTGGTTTGGCTCCAGGTCATCTCTGGGCCATGCAGCATGCTCCGCGGGGGCTGGTGCAGGTCAGATTGTCTCCAGTCCTCTTGCGGTAGCCTTGTCTCTCTCTGGGTCTCCTCGCAAGTAAGCCGGCCCGTAGGCAGGGTGGGAGGGCGGGATGTCCTCCATCGGGTGGGCTCTTGGGACTGGCCCCTGCCGTCGCCGCTGCCATACTCCGGGTCCTCCCTCCGCCTTTCGTCCGGGTGCATCTCCGGTCATCGGGTGGGCTCCTGGGATCGGGCTCCGCCGTAGCAGCTGCCATCCGCTGGGTAGCCGCTCCGTCTTTCGTCCGGGTGTGCCTCCAGTCGTCGGGTGGGCTCCTGGGACCGGGCTCCACCATATCTGCTGCCGCCGCCGAGGTCGTCCCGCCACCTCTCGTCTGGGTGCACCTCTGGTCGTCGGGTGGGCTCCTTGGACCACGCTCCTTCGTAGCCGCCGCCTCCCGCGAGGTTGTTCCGCCATCTCTCGTCCGAGTGCGCCTCCACGATGCTGCCGCCGCGGGATTTCTGCACCGCCGTCAGCTGTTGGAGCAGCAGCCGCATCGCCTGCATCCCTTCCTCCAACGCGTCCAGCCTTGCTGCCACCTGCAGATTCCCGCCAGTGCGCTCGCCACTCCACTCGCCCTCTCTTCAGGTGGCCGTTGTGGAGGACGGACCTTCCCTCGGTCCCTCCGGGGTGCCGGGCGATCCCTCGACTCCATCCGCCGTGGGTGTCGGCTCGGCTCGCGCTTCCTCCAGGGTGCCAGGTGAACCTGGAGAGGACCCCCTCGTCTCGCACCCGGCGGCCCACGGGCCCCGGGGTGCCGGGGTGGTTCCCTCCCACTCCTCTTCCCCCAAGCTGGATCCCATACTTACCCGGGCATGGCGCCGCCCGGACCTCAGCCGCATCCCGCCCGAGGAAAGGGGAGCTTCTCCACCGGGTGCCGAGTGGTTGCTCATACCTAGCTGGATCCCTCACAAGCTGGTTGGATAGGTGCTAGGCAAAAAAAATTTGTCGGTTCCCGTTTTTATGTCAGGGTCAGGCTCGCTTCGCAATAAGACACGGACTCACTTAATGGGTATTAAGGATTTCCGGTTTATTGGAATGGTAGCTGACAGAACGAAAAATGGGAACGGGGGTGTGGTGGTGAGGCACCCTGTTTATACCCTCTTTCGGGGTCCCGTACTTCTCCACCCTTCATTGTCCCTAATCCCTCTTGATGGGTGCCTTGATGGTTGCGTGGGCGTTTTCCCGGTGTCTTCCCTTGTCCTCTTGATTCCAGTGTGTCATCCAGGCCACCAGGTGCGGCTTATCTCTGCTTATCGGAAGCCCTTCTTTTCAGCTGTATATGAGTCCATGGGTGTGGGTGCTTTGGGTGCTCGTTTTAATCTCTGATTAAATTATCTCCTTCCTCTATTCCTTTATGATCATGATCTACGTTGTGAGGCTCTTTGTGCCTTTCAACGAGGTCATGACAACCCCTGACCTCAGATATCAGATTTTCCCAATCTGATTTAATTCCATCCACTTTCTTCATCTTTTTGCAACTTCAGTTAAGCAACCATCCACATGGAAATTGACACCACTGCCACCTGCAAATTGCCTTTTTTCTGCCCAAAGTGAGTTCTTCATTCTTAAGAGAGGGAGTCAAAGTAGCTAGCTGTAGAGGAATGACAGCAAATTTATGTTTTTTTAAAAAATAATAATTGGGAGAAATTCAAACTGCACACTGAATGCACTTTATTTAGTCAGTAGATTGATGGCATGATGGACAAACTATGCAATGTTCAGCTGCCTTTCGTATTATATATATTTTTAGTGTATGCTTCTATTAGCCCAATCTGGATCAGAAATACCATATCCACAGACAGAAATTCTAATTGTTCTCTCTTTCCTATAGATATTACATTGTGTAAATTAAAAAAAAAAGCTTTACAGAACTTAAATTTTAAATTCCATTAAAGGTCAAGTTTTTAAACTTGCTTTGGTTTCTTAATATGATGCTAAAATTGTCCCAAACAAAATTGCAGTCAAATGATATGAACTGGTAATGCTTAACCATTGGAAGATAAATTGGATATAGATTCACTGTGATTCCATATTGCTTAAAAACAGAAGTATAACATGAGAGTAATTTGTGGGCATTTGGGGAAGCTATAATTCGAGACTTCTCATGTAGCTGAAGCAGGAACTGCCAGTACTTCAAAGGATATTGTAATGTGTAAAATATGTCTGGCTCTATCAGTACCTTTTGGGAATTTAAATGAGCCTGCATCATAAAATGCTCATTTCTGCTGGCAAATTCTTCTTCCAGTTCTATAGCCAAAAGTCCCTTTACAGTCTTAGTCAAATTAAATGTGTTTTAAATATAATTGTTTCCATGCAACTTCATTTTCAGTTTAGATGAGGTAGATCTAACCACTAACTCCTTTTCGGGAAAGGATTTAATTTAGCATCATTTTACCTTGAGAAATTACCAAGACATTGTAATAGGTATGAAACAGTAAATGTAATAGGTTTGACTATAAACCTGATTTTTAATGTATTTTAAATTTGTGCAATGGCTAGAAATCTCAACCTTTCGGAATTACTTTGTACTGAAGCAAAGAGAACACCAAAAGTGAAAATATGTAGTTGCAATAACAAAAATAATAATGTAGGAATAAATAAAATATAGAACCTAAGTAAAATCTGATTAAAAAACAAAACTTCTATGCAGAAAAATATTTTTATAGATTCAGACATCTTACTGTTAACATTCTGCAATAGCTAAAATGGAAAGTAAACCTTAACATAAGGGTTTTCAAGACTGTTGTGTTTGTTTTTCAGCCAAAGGTCTTTTTCCCACACTCAGTATTTTGTACCTTAGTCAGATAGACAAATTTATCATTGAAAAGAGCCAGCATTGTGGTCAAGCACTGGAGTGGGAAATGCACTTGAGCACAAGGAATCGGAGTGAATTTTAGTGACTTCACTCTCATAGAACAATTAAGTAAAGTCCTCATTTTTAAAAACTAATAGGTGAACTGGAATGCATTAACCTGCCACCCAGAACTGTGTTTTAATATGGCAGCTATACAAATCTTTTAAATAAATAAATATAAATTAACATTTGCATTTTTCAGAAACTAGCAATGAGGTCTTTGAAAAAAAGTCTGTCCACAACAAGTATATTAAGGGAAGCTATTGAAAGAAAAAGTATGTGGCAGACAGAAGACATACAACATGTGTACATTTGGGGAAAAAGTACACAAAAACACATGCCAATTTCCATGTGGATGGTTGCTTAATTGAAGTTGCAAAAAGATGAAGGAAGTGGATGGAATTAAATCAGATTGGGAAAATGAGAAGAAATTAATTCCCTTCAATTATTCTCTGGAATGTGTTAGTGCTGTATTGTATAGTGCAGAGACAGGCAACCTTTGCACAGCTGAAAGGACAGTACTTTTTTTCTTTTTTTATCCCCGAAGGTCATAAGAGGGTAGCCGGTGATATGATAGGAAGAGACAATTTGAAGAGAAAAAGTAGGAGATTTAACATATTGCTTTTTCCCTTATCTTTGAAAATGAAAATCTTCCAAAAATGATGTCACTGAAATCAGCAGTTTAATTGCCAACTTTGTTGCCAACAGTATCTAGGAACACTCTAAGACAGTTATAAAACTAAGTCTAGGAGTATGTGTACAATCCCACCTATGTTGCCCCACTATGCCTCTACCATCTCCTCAGTTCAAACCTCTCTACAGTCAGGAGGGAGTATACCTTGTGTTTGCTTAATTTAGAAAGTGCCCAGCTCCATAAAGACTGGGCAGCATGCAGCATAAAAACAGTAAGCACAAGAAAACAAGAAAAGAATAATGTATGTCCAGAAAATAAACAATCAAACTAACAGTTGAATGTGATTACTACATGTAGTTTCAGTTCTGGTTAATATATGTGCCCATGTTCTTAGAAACAATTCTATTCCCATCCCAGCAAATATGAGTTGAACTGAGTTCAGCCTTGCCAGTCAAATCAAGATCTGGGCTGAGAAGGCAGGGCAGATTCTGATATGGAAATAAGGGCTTCCCTCACTGACTTAGTGCCCTCAAATTTTCTAGTACAAAATAATAGGGCTTAAAAGTAACTGAAGATTTTTTTTCAACTTAATAAACATCTATGTTGTTCAAACTAGACTCAACAGTGTTCTTGGAAATCACATTAACAGCTATCTCAATTTTCAAAATGCCAATCCTTAGACAAGGAAGTGGTGCTTCTAATATATAACAGAAGGGGATCAACAAACTGAAGGGGAAAAGAAGCATGAAATAAAAAGTAACTACTGTTTCAAGAAAATATATTTTTCAAGATAAATTTAACTCAAGTGAACTTACTTACTGTATGAGACTTGTCCCTTTAGTTATTACCTGCTGTTCAGTGACCAAGGAGACATACTTCCATTTTTGACCCATAACAATTAGGAACCAATACTATACTGTATGTCAAGTGGCAAGAGTAACATCACTACTGGCAAAGCTCCATGGAAAGAATTTTGTTATGATGCCTTCTTTCGGGATTTAATGGAATTGTGGGAAGCCATGGAGACAGCAGACTATGGAGACAGTATTATACAATGAACGACAGAACAAACATTTTCATTCACATTCCTTGACCATCCAGTCTGTAAATAAATATAAAAACATACACCCATGGTAATGTATCCAAAATTATTTTCTATTTTGAAATATTTTCTCTAAAAATTTCTCTTTTGCCAAATTTAATAAGAAATTGGATGGAAAAAAGCAAGAAAATTTCTCAGCCTGACACTAATAAAATACGTTGCTAGTGGTATTTATTTTTTATTTATTTATTACTCATATTTAGCCACCTCCCATCTCCCCCAGAAGAGGGACTCTGGGTGGTTTACAATAAAATCCCACATAAAACATAAACATTAAAATCACATAAAACAATTATAATAAACCACAATAAATAAAATCCAAAATCCATTAGGTATGTAAACTTAAGGGTAAAAGCTTATACAATAATTATGGAAAGGTCTTCCCTTATTCTAAGGAAGTATCTTTATGTGTGTTAAAAGAATATACAAATCCAGTTTAACAATTATCTTGATCCCTTCCCTTAATCAGTATGAAAATTCAGTGAAAATAAGCCTACATGAAAATTAATATAGTCATTATTAGGCTGCAGACAACAGACTTCCATTATTTTTAGGTTTGTTTCATTCAGGAAACAAAAAAAAAAAGAAAGAAAATTGATATGCTTAAAATAAAATGCAGTCCTACAGCATCAACTTCATTTTGGCCTCAGGTTGTTGGGGTGCTAGCCAGGATCTTGGAATGCTACTGAAAGCATTCTTGGTGTTTTAGTGATTGGTCTTTCTATTCATTTTTTTTCCAGTGAAACAAATGAAAGTTAGGTTGCTGAAACAGCCTAATTTTTGAACAGGCAACCTCCCATGGTAGCTGTTTATGAGGATCAAGAACATGTTCTCCCACTCTGAAATTTATACAATAGCCTAAAATAGTTGCTTACTTCTGGCAAGAGTAACAAAGTTTCTATTATAATGTTGATTCCTGGTGTGTTGTTCATAGGAAATCTGGTTCTATGTCCAATTTTGCATTTCCAAAATAAACTTCCTGAGAATGTGTTTTAATTAATGACTTGAAATGATCATGGGGGAATAATTATCCAACTGTTAGGGAGAATTATTTTCAAAAACTCAGTTGGAAGAAATCAGGTAAAATTAGACATTCTGGTCTGTCATAGTTACCCCTCACAATCCAGTTAGATTGCTATTCACATAAACTTCAGGGTTTATAAAACTTTCTATAGCTCTGGGTGTATGTATTTGTGTGTGATTTGTGTGTATGTGTAAGTGTGGAGAGAGAGAGAGAGATCAGATAAGGTGTTGGTAAATCCTATTAAATCTCTAAATGAATTATGCATTCAAAATTAAATCAAATAGTATGAAAATGTGTTTGGTCTTTTTTGTCTGTGTGTGTTCTTTCGAGTCAGATTTTGACTCAAAAGAACTGCCTGGACAAGTCCCTGCAGTTTTCTTGGCAAAGTTTCAGAACTGCCTCTTCCCTAGGGCTGAGAGAGAGCAACTGGCCCAAGGTCACCCAGAGAACTCATGGTCTCTCAGTTTCTAGCCTGGCACTTTAACCACTACACCAAACTGGCTGTCTATTAAAACATACAAAACTAAAACAGGCACTATACACCTCCATAGCTCCATATAGATCTACTCAAGAAGTAGGTGGGCCTTTCAATTAAAACACTATTGTTTATTTTGCCAATCTTTCAGCATTACATTTTGATATATGCTTTGAGCCAGGCATTAAATTTGTATTACTGTTGTTCTCTACAAGTGAAACTGGAATTGGAATTTTCATTATGACTTTTAGATTTAGATCTGTGTCATTGGCCACATTTGTTTTTATAAAATAATCTATTATTCCTATTGTACACCATCCAGAAATCGCATAAGTCAAAAGACAAGCCTTCAGCTTCAACTAGGTTAATGTTTGTACAGGAATCAGGTGCAGCTGGTTCTTCTTTTGTGTTTCCAGATTCCTGATTTAGTCAAAGGAATGGAGGAAAAATTGGCACTAATCATCATAAAAGTTACTGCAGTAATGTGAATGTTGAATGGGTCTTAGTCATATTCCTAACATAAAACAGAAGCCAAACAAATATGTTTTATTTATTATTTAATATGATTTACATTTTAAAAAACATATAAAGCTACTAGAACTAGACTGCAAAAATCCAGCTGGAGTTTTCTGTAACTCTTTGCAGCCATCTAGTAGACATCTAGATTTTTGAAGACCAAAGCTGGTACCCCTAATCTTAGTAAAGCATAATCTTGATTTTTATTGATAAGATTGAATTATCAATATTGACTGGGGTTAAAGTTGTAATTTTGTAGTATAGCAGTTAGAATGCAGATTAAGAAAGACCCATTCAGGTCCACACACAGTCAGAGAATCTCACTGAATCACTTTAAGTTTGTCCCTATCTTTCAGTCCAACCTAGTTCACAAGATTTTTGCTGTAGGAAATAAATTGGAATGGAGAATAATAATATGACACTTTGAAAACTTGGAGTAAGATGGAGTAGAGATGAAATGAATGAATGAATGAATGAATGAATGAATGAATGAATGAATGAATGAACAGAATGAATAGTCTTTATAAGCAGTTGCTGAACAGTCTTTCTTTTTCTTTAGAAAAGCCATAATAACATATTAATGTCTGGAGGTAGTGACAGATAATGTGCCTAATGCTTAGGGTATATCCAGAAGTGTTGCCCACTTTCAGGTAAGCTATAATATTCCAGTCACATGGAAGACTGGTTGTTTTTATCTAAAATACATTCTAATACATTTGCAAACCAACTATTCTGAAGCATTGGGGAATTGAAGTACAGAACATGTAGTAGAGTGACTAGAGCAGTGTTTCTCGACCTTGGGGACTTCATGAGAAATTCTGGGAGTTGAAGTCCACACATTTTAAAGTTCCCAAGGCTGAGAAATACTGGACTAGAGTGATGTTTAAATTGGATGGAGGAAGGAGGGAAGGACAAAAAACAGGGTAGTTATACAGATGCAGGTTGCATGTGAGGCAGGTTACAAGTACCCTATCAATTATAAGTTACGGTGTGTTAAAAAGCCATTGTATTTGTTGACTATCAGGCCAATTCATACATCAGAATTCACAAAGGTTGAATTCTTTCATTACTCCACTACAGCAGGGTTTCTCAGCCAGGGTTCCATGGAACCCTAGGGTTCCATGAGAGGTCACTAGGGTTCCCTGGGAGATCACTATTTATTTAAAAAAAATATTTCAGATTCAGGCAACTTACGTTAAAGATGTACATTTCATTCTTTATTTTTGGTTTAAGAACATGTTAATACATATATACCCTACACATGAAACAAATACAATAATTTTGTAACTTCTGACCTACATTTGAGCCTGAATGTGCAGGGGGACCCTGAGGCCTGAAAAAATATTTCAAGGCTTCCTCCAGGGTCAAAAGGTTAAGAAAGGCTGCCCTATTGCCTTGTTTCAGGGTAAAACTATTCCTTACTGCCTACGACTACTGATTATTCTGTTGTTATGGATCCATTAGGGCAGAAAACAGCCACATTGAATGCCTTAATTTGTGTTGTTTTAAAGGAGAACACTAATTACATTTGATACCATGACTGTATAGTAAGTGGCAGCTGTCACGTGCATATGCTGTTGGTGACAACAGCCTTAGGTAAGAAGTGCTTTCTGCTTCCTTCACACCTGTTGCAAAGTACCTCTGAAGGCATGCTGGGAAGTATCTAATGCTTTCATAAAATGATTGGGGAGGTAGGGTTCTTCCTATGAATTTTAGTCACATTAAACGTGTCAGGCATGAATTATGTTTGGCAAAAGTCAGGGCTTTTTTTAAAAAAATGTTTTATTGTCTTATAAGACACAATTAATACATTATATTATTTGGATGCAGTGGTATTTATACAGAATTAACTATGATTAACAGTATAATAATTTAGGTAACTTAAAACTTTAAAGATAAGGTTATATCAGTATTAACTATGGTTTCTAAAATGTTACAAATTCTAAAATTACCTTAATAAACATAAGGTTGCTTAAATTGTACATCTAGAGCTAGGTGTAGCATTGATAGACAGCTGCAAAGTATGTGCATTAAATTGTTTTGTTATATAACAAAAGTTCCTGTCCTAAGCTTAACAGTTAATACTAAGATCTCCACTGTATTGGTACTTTTTGTTTATGCATATTAGAAAGGGGGGAAAGGAAAAAAAGTAAAGAAGCTGCTCCAAAAAGTAAATAAGTGCTTGGTTTCTAACTTCCCCCTTCTTTATACCTTCTTTATACCTTGACCAGTTTGCAGTATTTATAAACGTTTACGCCTCCTTAGAAACCAAGTGTTTATATTTACCTTGCTGCATAATGTATTGTATATATATTGTATATATGGGAACCATTCTTGCTTGAATTTGATTAAATTTCTGTTGTGAATATATGCTGTTAATTCTGCCATTGCGGCATATCCTCCAAGTTTTAAGTTCCTAGTCAGATGTCATGTGAATTGCGTCTTTCTTCCAATGTTGGGCAAAATTTATTATCAGTAATGTTAGCATGTATCTCAGTAAATTATTATATTTCTTGTTGATATATGTGATTTCTTTTCAGATTTAATTTCCAGTATCTTCTAAATAGTACTATGCATATCTTTCCAAAATTTTTGAGTTTTTTTTAACAAGTCTGCCACATGTGATAACATCTGTTTCATGGCATTTACAACATTTATTACTGTATTATTTATCTATCTTGGAGATTATTGATGCAATTGTGTACCATTTGTAAAATATTTTAAACCAGTTTTTTGTTTTTTGTTTTAGATTGTAACTTGGAGTAAATTTTATGGATTTTGTCCATAATCCTTCCCATTGTTGTGTTGTGACTTTTTCTTTAAAGTTTTGCATACATTTTATCATACAATTTCTGTTTGTTCTGCCTCTGCATTATATCTATGTAGGGGTTTGTATATGCACCCTAATAGATGGTATTAGGGAAAAAGTCAAGTTTAAGCTTTTATCAATATGTTCCCAGTTCCATCACATGTAAACCAAGAGAGGGGTTTCATGCAAGCAGAATGAAGCTCTGAATTCAAACTGACCACTGACTCAAGAATAAATAAATTGCTTTGAGTCAATTTCTTTAGTGAAAACAAAAGGAAAGAAGCACTAGATTTTCTCTTTTTATCTCTCCCAGCAAGATAGATTTGCATTCATATTTATTTTTATATACAAATGCAAGGTTAATCTTCTTCCCAAAGTCATTCCATTCTATTCTACTCTATCATCATTGGAATTATTGCTTTCATTTCCCTTCCAAAATATTCTGTTTTATCCAATTACTCCAAAGCCTGCATTTTCATGTCTGTTTGCAGGATTTAATTTCTTATTTAAATCCATTATATGTAGAAAAAAAAGTCTCCCAGTGTAGTTACTGATTTGGTTAGATTGAATACAATCCAGTGCTAACAGAAAAAACAAAAAAACTGGGTTCTGCAAATTCTCTAGAAGAGCAATTATATGAAGTGGGAATGGTGAAATCCAAGGTGGGGGAGCTATCTCTGCCTCTGCCGAGCTTGTGGGTTCATATCATCAGATAAACCTAACAACACAACACTAGTGCTCCTGAATCAGGCCAATGCCTTAGAGCTTTGTCCATCATTTTTTTTTTATCTGTGAGAGCAACCAATGCCTTTGAGTGTTCACAAACAGAAAGTAGAGGCATTCCCCTTCCATCACTGTTCCCCTGCATATGGTTTTTAGAGGTATCACTGAGTACTCAAGGCTAATAGCATCTGAAAGACCTATCCTGCATTTATCAAATTTCCTTTTAAAGCTGTCTAAGTTAGTTGCCTTTATCATAATTTGTGGTAATGAATTCCACAGGTTAATTATATGCTGTGTGAAAAAGTTCCAAATATGATTCCACCTAGCCTCATTAAAATTATCCTTGACCCTAGTGTTTTGGGAGAAGACTTCTTCCTGTTTACTTTTTCCATGCTGTGCATGATTTAATACACCTCAGTTATGTCCCCCAGGGTGTCCTGTCTTCTCATTCTGTGGCCAAAGTATTTCAGTTTTGCCTTTAATATCATTCCCTCAAGTGAGCAGTCTGGCTTTATTTCCTGGAGGATGGACTGGTTTGCTCTTCTTGCGGTCCAAGGCACTCTCAGAATTTTCCTCCAACACCACAGTTCCAAAGCATCTATCTTCATTCTCTCAGCCTTCCTTATGGTCCAGCTCTCGCAGCCATATGTTAGTACAGGGAACACCATTGCTTTAACTATGTGGACCTTTGTTGTCAGTGTGATGTCTCTTCTCTTAACTATTTTATCGAGATTTATCATTGCTCTTCTCCCAAGGATTAAGCATCTTCTGATTTCCTGACTGCAGTCAGCATCTGCAGTAATCTTTGCACCTAGAAACAAAGTCTTTCACTGCCTCTACGTTTTCTCCCTCTATTTGCCAGTGATCAATCAAGCTGGTTGCCATAATCTTGGTTGTTGTTGTTTTTTTGAGGTTTAGCTGCAAGCCAGCTTTTGCACTTTCTTCTTTCACCTTCATCATAAGGCTTCTCAGTTCCTCTTTGCTTTCAGCCATCAAAGTGGTATCATCTGCATATCTGAGATTGTTAATGTTTCTTCCAGCGATTTTGACCCCAGCCTTGGATTCCTCAAGCCCAGCACGTCGCATGGTGTGTTCTGTGTACAAGTTGAACAGGTAGGGTGAGAGTATAGAGTATACAACCCTGCTGTACCCCTTTCCCAATCTTAAACCAGTCCGTTAAGACTCCCAAATTTATAGCTTTTTTTTTCCATCATGAAGCACACAAAGTTTCTGATCTTTTGAGTAGACATTTTGTGTGCACTTTACACTTTTCCCATCATTATGATACTTTTTTTGTCAATATGGTAACCATAACTGTACAAATTATTCCAGACACAAAATACCACTGATTTCTATATGGGTGTTATGGTGCTGGCATTTTTATTTTTAGTCCCTTTCTAATGATCCTTAGTATGAAATATGCACTTTTCAGTGCTACCACTCACTGAATTGACACCATTATAGGGCTATGAAATGTGAGACAAGTGATCATTTTGCCTGCTCACCTCTTCTTTTTTGAATAGCTTCTTCTCATTGATTGCAATTGGAAATAAATAAATAGCATCAACTCCAAAGCTGGTTTGTTCTTTATTCCTTTCTTATTCTGGAAGACTGTTGGGGAAATGAAGAAAACTTATCTCTATGGGACTACAGCCTCTTCTATTGTACTCCCAATATGAACCCATAATGCCTTATCTTTACCCTTCCAACATTGGAGCTCTTATCTCACTGGAGCTGTGATTATGAACTTTCAGAGAATTATGTAGTTAGAACTCTCCAAAGGTGGAACTTTTCATGAGGCTTCCAGGTAAGGATCTATGGAAGACTAGATGTACATGAAGGAACAGGGACAGCACTGTGGTGGGGATTGTCACAGGGGCAAAGATGGGTTTCATAAGGGATTTTCTTATATTTCCTCTCCAAAACAGCTGTAGGGAGGGCATTCAGTCAGGCTAGTGATGAGGCTCTCCTAAATTTGGGAACTGTGATGTAATATAAATATGGAGGTGGTTTGGACAGTAAAATTTGATTGTTGACGAATATATTACGAGTAAAAGCAGCAATTTCTAAGATCATTTGCCTTAGTCATCTAGCTTGGTCTGACTCTACGGTTAAGATGGCATCACTGGAGAAACCATAGAGGTTCAGTCTCTTTTGGATAGCTGTTTCCCAGGAAGATTTAAAATTATCTACCAGTATTAGATGGGTCAGTCCACTGGGGTTGTGATGAAATTTTAACCAGTAGCTAAAGATATTTCTCCAGAGGTTAGATTCAAGTTTACTAACTCCTGCTTCCTGTCGAAGTACAGCATTTGGAACACAGCAGGTAGCCTGGAAGATAATTCTTAGAAATTTTGTTTGGATTCTTTCTGAGGCAGTCTTATATGGACCCAGTTGACCTCCATATAGCAGTTGTGCTCAAGCTTTAGCTGCAAAGAACTTTTACTCTTTCCCTTGCAGTTCAGACACTTTCACTTTGGGATTACAATATTACAATGGAACCACCAGAAAAGGGACAAAAATAGCAGAGGGGAGGAGAGGATCACTAGAGAAACCTGCAGAGAGAGAAATTACACCAGATTTACTTGAGAAAATGTTTGAGGAAGTGGGCAATAAGTTAGCTGACCACTTGGTACTAAATTGACTAAATCACTGGATACTAAATTGACAGCTTTTGAAAAAAGAATGGATCAAGGACTTGTAAAGATGAAAAAGATGAAAGAAGAAGTCAAGAAGAAGGAAAGCTCTGTAAAACAAGTGTCTGGAGATGTAAAACAAATTAATGACAAAGTGGAAATTAATGACAAAGTGGAGAGTAAGACAGAAGTTATGGACAGAGAGCTGGAAAGAGAATTAGATAATTTGGCACTACTGGAACTGAGAGAGAAGGAATTTTGTTTGAGATTTAGAACAATTCAAGAGGATTCTGGGGAAGTTATCAGCGAAAAGGTTATTAAAGCTTTAGCATTTTTTTGGATTGGGATGAGGAAGATACAGAGGCAGAAACCGATAAAGTATATAGAAAAAATACAAGATTTTCAAGAATAAAAAATGTTCCAAAGGATGTCTTGGTGCACTTTCTGTTAATGTTTCTTCCAGCGATTTTAACTCCAGCCTTGGATTCCTCAAGCCCAGCATGTTGCATGATGTGTTCTGCATACAAGTTGAATAGCTAGGGTGAGAGTATACAGCCCTGCCGTACTCTTTTCCCAATCTTAAACCAGTACGTTGTTCCGTGGTCTGTTCTTACTGTTGCTACTTGGTCGTTATACAGATTCCTCAGGAGGCAGACAAGATGACTTGGTATCCCCATACCACTAAGAACTTGCCACAATTTGTTATGGTCCACACAGTCAAAGGCTTTAGAATAGTCAATAAAACAGAAATAGATGTTTTTCTGAAACTCCCTGGCTTTTTCCATTATCCAGCGGATATTGGCAATTTGGTCCCTAGTTCCTCTGCCTTTTCTAAACCCAGCTTGTACACCTGGCAATCCTCGCTCCATGAATTGCTGAAGTCTACCTTGCAGGATCTTGAGCATTACCTTACTGGCATGTGAAATGACTGCCACTGTTTGATAGTTTGAACATTCTTTAGTGTTTCCCTTTTCTGGTATGGGGATATAAGTTGATTTTTTCCAGTTTGATGGCCATTCTTGTGTTTTCCAAATTTGCTGGCATATAGCATGCATTACCTTGACAGCAGCATCTTGCAAGATTTTGAACAGTTCAGCTGGGATGCCGTCATCTCCTGCTGCCTTGTTATTAGCAATGCTTCTTAAGGCCCATTCAACCTCACTCTTCAGGATGTCTGGCTCTAGCTCACTGACCACACCATCAAAGCTATCCCCGATATTGTTATCCTTCCTATACAGGTCTTCCGTATATTCTTGCCACCTTTTCTTGATCTCTTCTTCTTCTGTTAGGTCCTTGCCATCTTTGTTTTTGATCATACCCATTTTTGCCTGGAATTTACCTCCGATGTTTCTAATTTTCTGGAAGAGGTCTCTTGTCCTTCCTATTCTATTGTCTTCTTCCACTTCTGCGCATTGCTTGTTTAAAAATAATTCCTTATCTCTTCTGGCTAACCTCTGGAATTTTGCATTTAATTGGGCATATCTCCCCCTATCACTGTTGCCTTTTGCTTTCCTTCTTTCTTGGGCTACTTCTAGTGTCTCAGCAGAAAGTCACTTTGCCTTCTTGGTTTTCTCTTTCTTTGGGATGTATTTTGTTGCCGCCTCCTGAACAATGTTGCGAACTTCTGTCCAGAGTTCTTCTGGGACCCTATCTACTAAGTCCAGTCCCTTAAATCTATTCTTCACCTCCACTGCATATTCCTTAGGAATATTAGTGAGCTCATATCTAGCTGATCTGTGGGTCTTCCCTAATCTCTTTAGTCTGATCCTAAATTGTGCAAGAAGAAGTTCGTGATCGGAACTACAGTCAGCTCCAGGTCTTGTTTTTACCGACTGTATAGATGTCCGCCACCTTTGGCTGCAAAGGATGTAGTCAATCTGATTTTGGTGTTGTCCATCTGGGGAAGTCCATGTATAAAGCCGTCTCTTAAGTTGTTGGAAGAGAGTGTTTGTTATGCACATTGAGTTGCCTTGGCAAAATTCTATCAGCCTATGTCCTGCTTCATTTTGTTCTCCCAGGCCATGCTTACCTGAAATTCCAGGTGTCATTTGACTGCCCACCTTAGCATTCCAGACTCCTGTGATGAAAATAACATCTCTCTTAGGTGTGTTGTCCAGTAGGTGCTGCAGATCCTCATAGAACTGCTCTACTTCAGCTTCTTCAGCATCTGTGGTTGGGGCGTATATTTGGATCACTGTGATGTTAGATGGCTTGCCCTGAATTCTAATTGAGATCATTCTATCATTTTTTGGATTGTATCCAAGCACTGCTTTAGCCACTTAACTATTAATTATGAAGGCTACTCCATTTCTTCTGTGGTCCTCTTGTCCACAGTAGTAGATCTGGTGGTCATTTGATGTGAAGTGGCCCATTCCAGTCCATTTCAGTTCACTGACGCCCAAAATGTCGATCTTTAATCTTGACATCTCACCAATAACCACATCCAATTTGCCCTGGCTCATAGATCTTACATTCCAGGTTCCAATGGTGTGTTGATCCTTAGAACATCGCATTCGCCGTTCACCACCAGCACCGTCAGCCACTACCCATCCTTTCGGCTTTGAGCTAGCTGCGTCATCACATCTGGGGCTAGTTGAACTCATCATCTGTTCCTCCCCAGTAGCATTTTGACCATCTTCTGACCTGGGGGTCTCATCTTCCGATGGTATATCGACATATCTCTGGTTGTACTGATCCATTTAGTTTTCACGGCAAGAATACTGGGGTGGGTTGCCATTACCTTCCCCCGGAATCGCATTTAGTCTGACCTCTCTGTCATGACCTTTCCGTCTTGGGTGTTCCTTCACGGTTTAGCTCATGGCATCATTGAGGTGCTCAAGCTCCAGCACCATGACAAGGAAACGATCCTTTGCTGAAGAGAATCCTGATTAGACAGGACATATTATAGAAAGAAAAGAGATATGTTGTAACCTTATATTCGTTTGTATTCGTTTTTATCTTTTTAAAAAATTTTAATAAAATTATATTTAAAAAAAACAAAACAAAGCTGGAACTTTTCCCCAATTCTCAGAGGAGATCATAAAATATTCCAAACATTGGAATCTCCTTCTAAGTACTACATGATTTCAGTATAAGGGCTTTTTCTTACTTTACCCTCCCCCAATTTTGAACAGCAAATGGTAGCTTTCTGCATCACAAATAAGACACAGGTTGATTCCAGGTTAATTTTACTTCCCCAGACTAATAACTAGCCTGTTTCAAGCAGGAAGGTGAAGAGCAATAAGAAGTATGGAGTCCTTGGTGCTCCCTGAGCCTTCTTGTTTTCTTGCAGATGTTTCATTGCCAGACTAGGAAACATCTTCAGTGCAAAGAGGGAGTAGCTTGCCCTGCTTGTGTTGGTGGGGGTGTTGTTCTCTCCTTGGGAGTTCTTGATTGGACTGTTGTTTGCTGCTTGGTTGATTGCCTGAGCTAATAGTTCTTTGATTAGGGTGTATTGTGCTGTTTGATAGTTCATCTGGTGTTAATCCTAGTGATGATTTTTGCATATCTGGGTGTTGATTGCTGGCAAGGGAGTGTACTGGTCTTTTGGCTTTTCTATTGTCTCTTTTGAATGGTATGTAGATGTTGTTTACCTCTATGTGTCTGTTGATGGCTGCTTTGTCTGAGTGCCAGACTTCTAGGAATTCTCTGGCATTTTTGGATTTGGCTTGGTTTAGGATCCTCACAGTTTCCCAGTTAAAACTATGGTTGAGTCTGTCCATGTGTTGTGAGATTAAGGAGTTCTCATTGTGTCTTCTGATTGCTAGTTGGTGTTCATGGATGCGCTCAGCTAGTCTTCTGCCTGTCTGTCCTACATAGTGGCTGTTACAGTCTTTGCATTGTATGTTGTAAATAACTCCTGTTTTTTTTCTTCTTGGGCTATTGGGTCTTTTGGGTTGCTTAATATGTTTTGAAGAGTGTTAGTTGGTTTATGTGCTACGGTGATGCCATGTGGTTGTAACAGTCTGTTGGTGGCTTCTGAAATGTTTCTGATGTATGGCAGAGTTATCCTTTAAATAGTTTCTATTGGTTGGGTTGTAGTGAGTTGGGTGGTGAGGCACTGGTGTTCTGGGTTGCTTCAGTGTGCCAGAAAAAAGAAAAAGATCATCTGTACAGCATCTTCCAACAAAATGGGTACCCATTCTGAGATTCCAACAACTCTAAAAGTACTAAAAACAGTACTGAAATTGTTCTACCAGATGTCAAGGCACTGATGGAAAGCAGGTTAGTTAGATCAATCTTTGATCTGAATATTCAAGGGAATCATAAATTGGGAGCTGCTGCTGCAGAGCAACATTTTGAGAAAACTCTATGGAACCCTTCTTGTTGATTCTATTTTTCTATATTTGTTGGGTTGGACTACCTTAAATCTCATTGATTGCACCTAAAAATATGACTTAAAATTGGATCTATTTAATAGTTTTATGTAATAAAATGAAAGAAATGGGACACAGTCTGCTAAACCTTCCCTGTTGCATCTGAATATTTGCATGACAACCAGGGAGAGAATGGTGCTTGGTTTTTCCAGTAACAAAAGTAGTTGGTTATTTGCCACTTAATGCTTGTCTTTGAGCTAAGGATATTTGGCCAAATCGAACAGTTCCATAATTCAATATGAAATGCAGCATGCAAAAAAGTCCTGGATTTACTGTAAAAGTAACTCTGGAAAAACTGCCACTGAATGGCAGTTTTTTTGGAAAGCTATTGCTCCTCAGATAGGATATTTTTGAAAGAGAATAATGTATTGTTTTTCCCATTATAAAATGGCTTTCCAAATGAACACAGAATAATTGCATGTCCTCTCTTTTATGTCTCAAGTGGATCAATGCAGAGGAAGGCTCCTTACTTTATTCTTTTGTTTGACTTAAAATACAGAAGAAAGGTAGTTGCATCTTAACCAAAGTGTGAGGGAACTTTTTTGCATATTTTTGATATGCGATCTTATCAACAGCTTTTCCCCCTCTGTATCTTAAATCCTTGTAATTCTCCAGTACTGAAACTTGCCAGTACAGAAAGGAATTTTTATCATTGCTACGAGTCTTTGAGTGGTATGTATTGCATATTACAACATCTGCTTATTAGGAGCATAATCATTACAGAATACTTAATTTGCTTCTGGACAGTGAGTATCAGTGGGCAATATGAAAAAATAATGAGAACACTTTTTTCTTAACCACCAGTTATTTTTTAATGTTTCAGGAAAGATATAATATTTTCTTTGCTATGCATTAGGGATCTTTTAAGAAATTATGAACTGCAAGGACTGAAATATAGATCTTCTGATTCAACTAGTTAAATCTGCCTACCTAGCTTCTTAACAACCATAGAGGTTTATGATACTAGATTTTTTAAGCAGATATTTTACCATTCAAGATGGCTCCCTAAAGACTATCTTCTGGTACTTGTATGCCTTGTAATATTTTCTCACTTCTAATTTTCAGTTCATTGCCTCAATGTGTAATGATCTCATTTACCTCCTTGGTTAAATTATTCCATTACCCGACTGACCTTAAGATTAAGAATTTTTTCACTAATGTTCAATGTGATTTTTTTCTTTCTTACATGCAAGCCATTACATCCTTTAAATACCCAATCATTTCTCACCATCTTTAAGCTTCTTGTACTTAGACACTGATGGGACCTGCTTTTTGCTATTCTTTTGTGATGATGAAACATCACAAAAAATTGTGCAATATTTGAAGTATTCAATAAAGTTTAATTTTTCAGTAAGTGCATATCTTCTTCTCTGTATTTTTCCCTTGAATGAACACCTCTATTTTGCTCTTCTGAAGCAAACATAGTTTCAATGCAACTGTTTCATTTGTAAAAGTTGATGAAAGGGTAGCACGACAAAGCTAGCTGAATCTTTCCTGCCAAGAATTCTAAGGCCTGGAAAAGCCTCTGTAAGGGCCAATTCTCATTTCACCATTAAATATATCATCATTTCCTAGAGCTCTCCTGGAGATCTTAAAGCCTAGGCAGGCTCATAGGTAGCTAATAAAGCTATAGCAATAGAGAATTGCATATACCATATAGCCACTTACATTCAGTAATCTGGCTGTAATAATTGGGACTAGCTGAAATTTCATTTTCAAAGACAGAGCCCCAAAATCATAACCAATGTTAGACAGATCCTTGTAGTAGTGAAAAACTTTTTTTTTTAAGAATATCTCAAGAAAAGGCTGCATAGACATTGGTTTAGTGAAGACCTCCTCCTCAACATTTTTTAATTGGATGATCCATTGATGGCAGTTGGGATGCAGCTAAGAAATGTATCACCATGGTGAGAACTGATAACTTCAGAAATAAGCACCACTGATACTATAACTTAGACTTTGCAATCATGTTCTTGGCCATCAGTGAAATCTAGGCATCCATGTTAATGGATGAATTTAGGAAAAACCACAGACCTAAGTAGTCAAGGCGATGCAATCTCATCCAGCACAGCTCGAATCCATATTTTTAATCTAAGTTATTCGTAGGCAGTCATGCAACAATCAATCAATATATGAATATCCCTTGATACGGCTTGTGTTTTTAGCACAGCACCTATGTCCACATGAACTTTCAAACTAAATTTCTCAAGGGTGAAACTGGGAATCAAGAGAACAATAAAAACATGGCATAAACTGAGACACTGAAAATACTCAAAAAGGAGAAAACAGCAAGTCTGTCAGTAAAATCAGATGACAAATGAAAGGCCTGGATAAACAAGTTGATATTCAATGGCAAAGTACCATTCTGTATAGAAACTTCTCCAAGGAATGTATTTCTTTCGTACCCTTAGTTTATGCTGAAGTGTGTATCCAAACAACTTCTGTAGAACACAACTGCAGAATTCAGGCAGAATTGAGTGGAGGCCCTATTTAAAAAGTGCATAACTATAGTCTATTATTGTTAGCAACAGTGCAGTAGCAAGCAAATGCTTCAGGCTTACCAACTGATAGATGAAAACAAAGTTTATTTTATGTGTGTACACACACATAAACACACACACTCAAATATGAATTAGATGTCATGTTTCCAGATTACCCCACTCCATTGCATTTGTTAGGAGCCCTAGAGTGCTTCTGACAGGCCTCAAGTCAATCTTGCCACTTTGCTGTTATTATCAAATGACTAGAGTTTTGAAGCATGAATTTTGGAATCTCTTTAAGTGGCACAGTTGTAAACAACAAGACTCTTTCCTGGGAATATTTCTTGCAATCTGTCCTCTAACCTGACAGTAGAATTTGATTTCTTTGGGTTGAAGGCTTCCTCATCTTTACATTTCCCCTTTGGTTAACAGCAGGGACAGTGCTTTGTTCTCAGCCTGCATACATCCCACTACAAAACTGGAAAATAACCAATTGCAAATTCAAAACCATTTCACTGGACGCTAATTTCAGTTACTCATTGGCTAGTGTCAAGATACTGTATTTGTAATGCAAACTGACATATAAAATATCACTGAAGTGTTAAAAATGAAACAGGCCAAGTCTGGTTTAAAACTAGCAAGTTGATCGACTCCTTGTTATTATAAGACACTAACGGAATTGCTTTTCATGCCTCTTTCCTCCTCCCCCCCCCCACATACATACATACATACATACATACATACATACATGGCTCTCTTTAGCCAATTGCTGGTTGTTGTAATAGACAGCTAAAACCATGCATGAAACTTCACAATAGCTTTCAAATGATGCTAGTTGCTGGATTTGAATACTTTTATTTGTACTTCTGGAACAGCAGTCAGTGTATAGAAAATTTTCACACCTGGGAATATTTATATGTAAGCTTCAACTATAAAAATTGCCCAACCAGCATGGCAATTATTAAGAATTCTGGAGGTTGACTAGTTTGGGGAATGATGTATGGGATCTCTCCAAAACTAGCGGCACTTAAGTTCTAGTGAAACCAAGGAAACTAATAGTCCCAATAGTGATTTTTAAAAACATGACCAAACTGCTTGTTAATTTGCCACCAAGTCCTGTAATAAAAATATGCTGCCTCTTTTATTACCAGATACACAGCACATGTCATTACCATTAGAGCTTGGGAATGATGGCTGCAATTGTTTTTTCACTGCAAGAATGATGGGATACTTAATTCATATGAGTGTGGGTATCAAAAATCTACTTCAGAAAGGGCCAGTCATGGTACATGGGATATGTTTTGTGAAACTGATTTTTTTTCTTACTTGAAAATGGCCACATATGATCTCAGAATCATCATTAGTAGGAAGAAGAGAGGCAAAGCTCATAGATTTGAAATTTGCCATTCCCGTAACAGCTGTTTGAAAAGTTATAAACTTGCTCCCCCATGCATGGAAGTTCAAGGATGAATTGATAATATACATATTTACTACAGGTATACTATATTCACATGAACCATACAGGAGTTTCATTACATTCTTCAGGTCATAGAATCTGAAAATAACTCTGTAAGCATGTTGAGCTTAACTCTTTTATGTAACAGGGATCCCTGAAAATGTAAAGCTCCAGTCTTGAGATTTCTGAAGCCATGTCATTTTCATCTATAGAAATCATCATCATCATCATCATCATCATCATCATCATCATCATCATCATCATCCCAATGATATCCATGGTCTGAACTCATTTACAGGACATTATATGGACAGTGGCCCTTACTCAACTGCCAGCTTTATCTATCCATTCTCTGAATTGCTTTGATAAAGAGCAAGATATGAAAGTGCCAAATATACAGAATTCCATAATAAGTCTTTATTGCCTTTACAGTGTTATGTAAAAAATCTGTCCAAAATGTATTTATTTATTTATTGTAGTTTTTATTCAGCCTTTATTATTTTTATAAATAACTCAAGGTGGTGAACATACCTAATACTCCTTCCTCCTCCTAGTTTCCCCACAACAACCCTGTGAGGTGAGCTGGGCTGAGGGAGAGTGACTGGCCCAAGGTCACCCAGACAGCTTTCATGCTTCAGGGCAGGACTAGAACTCACAGACTTCTGGTTTCTAGCCCATTACCTTAACCACTACAGTAATTCTTGAACATGGATAGATCTTCAAATTACAAATGATTCATAAAATGCCATTTTATGTAATTCCTTATTAGTTTGAGCAGTTCACTTTAATAATGATGCTATCTTTGTATTTATGGCCATTTCATTTATCTGATGAAGAACTAAAGTTAACAAGTGATTGTTTATTCCCCATAGTCTGCTTGTGAGTAGCCTAAAAATTAATTTCCTTCACCTTTAATGAGGCACTGTTATGTGGTTTTCTGTATACTATTATATGTATTAGTCATAGCTTCACTAAGTGGAAATGCAGCATCAAATTTATTGTCACCAGCATTTTCTTTAAAGTACATTAAAAGACAAATTGACACACAGCTAGTTCATCTGCAGAAGCCAATACTTTATGCAATATTGCCCTCTACGGGAGCACCAGATATTTTCTAGATCAGTCATAAACTTCCTGTCTCCTTTTGTGTAGTTGCATTTGCCAAATTGCTCTTATTTTTAACACCTGCTTGGGTAAAGAAGCCAACTGTTCTTTTATTTTTAGCTGATTTCTTTCAAAAAACATTTCTTCCAAAACAATCATACTGCAGCAGAAATTCATATTGCAGTTTAGAAACAAGGAAAGAACAGACAGGTATTGGGAAGAAAGAATGTAAGCAAATTCCATTCTGTGTATTTCCAACTCACTTATGACCATGCATTAAGGTTGTGGAGAAGCCAAAGGCTTGGAACAGCACTTGTGAAAAGGATAAAAGTACATGGTAACATCTAATTTTTCATAACTGGTATTCAGAGGTATCTGTCTACAGGAGTCAAGGAGAGGCTAATGAGAAAAGGTGCATATTGTAGGGGTGTATTGCAGACACATACAAAAGGGGTGGATCTTGCATCATGATGGCACAATGAAAGCTTCAGATCCTATTGGTGCCTCTAATTTGTTTTTCATAATAACTGTTAATACCCCTGATTTCCAATGATAGCACAAACCATAAATTACATGTCCAGTGACGAAATTAGTATTGCTGCAAGGGCTGCATGTGTTAACTCCATGAGCAGAAATGAGAAACTTTGTGCATATGAACAGAGTTGCTGATGGGCAGTGTGTGTGTGTGTGTGTGCATGTGTGTGTGTGAGTGCCTTTGTTTGTTTGTTTTAAAGATCCTTAATCAGAGTGAACCAAAAAAAGGTTCACAAGATATGTCCCATCATCGGTTCATTTTTGGAAAGCTCACAAATTTGTACTTCCGTTTAGTTCATACTTTACAAATGACATAATGAGGAAAAGTGGAACAACACAACAGAACAATCTGAAAAAAAAATTCAGAAAAATCTGAAAATCTGAAAATTCAGAATGATCTGAAAAGTCATTGAATGTAGTATACTTAATGATATGGAGACATATTCTATCAGGCATATTGTGATGAAAATTGTATACATATCTCTGTGTGATAGCCATTAGTCATAGGCTACTTTTTCAAGGAACCAATATTATTTTATATATGAATAGACTTAATCATTATGAGACCACCATCTCTTTTTTCAAGATCACAGTTTTTCTTCTTCAAGTGAATAAATTATATGAAAATGTTCAGTAGCAGCATCTCTGAATCTGTATCTAGGATTTACACATGTTTATACCTTGAGTCAGTCTTCTTTTTTTTTAATGACACTTCCATGATTTTATTGTATGCAGTATATGCTTGGAGTGGATTTTTTTTTTTCACAATGTCAATATTGATAGTCGTTATGACCATCTTATAGCCTGACGAAAAACCAAAATAAGTGGATTATGTTAGACTTCCTAAAAGAATATCTCCACCGAAAAGTTTTAAATGTTGAATGGGTTGATGTCACAATTGCATCACATAAGAATTCTCTGGCTTTGTTTGTGAGAGAGGAAGATTGTGCAGATGGTGACCGACAGTCCTTAATGAATGCACAGATCAGGGCCAAGACATTCTGTTGCTCACAGTGAAGTATTTTTAAAAAGTTGTCTGAATATGTATGTATGTGTATGTATGTTAGAAAGCATATTCGTGAGCACATAGAACCAGTCAGAAAAACTTTGCTCAATAAATTTACAAATTGTATTTCTCTGTTCCCATCCAAGAAATCACCAAACTTTGATGAATCACAGATTGTTCACAGTGTGCACTATTCTTCTTTTTCACTACCTCTACACACAGAACATCAAAAACATGTTATTAAAGTCTGTTTTGTATGAGGAGAGGGGAGAGGGAGCCTGGCTTAACTGATAGGATGAAATAAGTAGTATAAATTATTTTGGGTGGCTGAAGGGGCAGTTATATTGAGGATATTTTTTCCTAAGTTTTAAAATAGATTCCCTAGTAAAGCCATCCTTGTAAGAGCCAATGGAAAATGGAATTATCAGTAAAATGCAGTGGAAGCTTGAGATCTGAATCACAGTGAAAGGAGTAGGAAAAGATAAATGCCTTTGTAGTTTCACCTTTGAAAAATGCTGTTTATAGATATACTTTTATTCATAAGTGGCCTGGGTTATTGAAAGATCTTTCTCCATGAATATGTTAAAAGAGTCCCCCTTTGGGACATCTATAAACCCAATTAAGGCTATTTCTAAGTTCTTCAACATATTTGAATAATTTAGGCAGAAGGAGGGAGAAATAGAATGAATCACTTAATCACTTAAACCAAGAGCTGTTAGAGTAAAGCCATTTGATTTTTGAACCATCAAGGAGCAATAAAACTTCCCAGATTGTAATTGCATTCCACTATTTGGGTTACAGAAAACTTCTGTTTGATGTGAAAACTGGTTTGCCAAAAGCATTTTTTAATTTCTATTTATTACCAGCTATGTGACTTTAGGCAAGTTGTGACCACACTAGCTTCAGTTCTTTAGACCGTTTGTTCTCTTGCATGAGCTTTTGACTGTTTGCTCTTCAAAGGACACATCTAAAGTATTGCCATATGCTTTACCCACTTATGAAACAATGCCCTATAGTGATATAAGCAATTGGCTTCTCTGTTTCTCTCTTCCTGTTCTTACATAGCTCTTCTGATTGACGTAGCAACGTCAGTGCAACTGCTGAATATATCAGTGAATGATGTCCAGTCTTCTATTTATTTTCCAAACTCCTTAACACTATGATATCAGTAGGATAGCAATGACCCCTCTCTGTTTAATCTTAGTTCTCAGTTGTGTTTGTTTTTTAAAAAAGCAGTAGAATTATTCCCTTCTATTTTGTTCTGTGATCCCATGCACATTTATATGATCTAATTGAAAGCAATGGAACTTACTTCCAAGTAGGATTAGAATAAAGGTTTATTTGTATTTATTTAGTAAATGTATAGGCCTCCTATCTCATATACATGACTCTGTGTATCACTTTTCATGCAATAGGCTCTGAAACAATGAACAGCATATTAAAATACAATAAAAATAAAATGTAATAAAGTATGTTAGACATATATACACTATCAAAGCCCAGTACAGGTTCACGAAATTGCATTATCACAGATCAAGAATGAAAGTGAAAGGATTTCACTTTCTAAAGCAAAACTATTAAGAATTACTCATACCATCTCACCATCCCACATATATATGGATAGACAAGAGATAGTTAAGGAATGTAGGAAGAATCAGTTACAGCCAATTCCGAAAAAGAAATCTATTTTGCAGTGTTAAAACACGTGCAATGAAATGGAAACGTAAGTCTTTGGGATAGAAGAAAGGATGCATATTTTGGAGCTAGTTTTCAGGCTTATACAAGAGGAGGCTTTCTGGATAACTGACTCTCCTATCAGTACAAGCAATTTCAACCATTTCTCAGACAACTACCAATGCTATCATTCCTGTTTTTCCATCCACGCATTCTTTCTATGTGCATTTGCTGTAAAAGCAGAACTTTGACATCATTTCAATATCTTGGTAATTATGAAAAGTTAATGCAGTGACAATGTTAGTAAAGTGATTTAACTAAATGCCAATATGTCTCTCAATAGTATCACCACTATTGAAACAGGCATTAAAAAAAGAAAGAAAGAAATCTCAGCATCTGGGACAGGAATCTTACTATCAATGAGTATTATATTAAGTGTTAGAATTGGGAGAAAAGTTTTCAGACACTTAATATTATATAACATGAAAGCTGTTTGTGGTTTATAGGTCTCATTATATTTTAAAGGAAGGAGGATTTGTATTGACTTCTTACAAAAGAGAATGTATCCAGGAAGGGAGGGAATCCTGAACATACATGTAAAAGAGCCAATGGCATTTAGTAAAAAAAAAGTTACCAAAATATTTTATAAAAATAGCCTCTATCCAAAGACAACCTGAGCTAAGTGGATTAAACAGCAATATAAAGTTTTGCCAAAGAACAGGCACAGGGAACAGAAGCACATGATTTATAGCATCACTAAGTATTGTCCCTGTCATTTCATCTTCAATCCATGAAGACGGTTTTCTTGCAGAACATTATTTTATTCTTTCTGTGAAAAACTAAAGAGTGAGTACAATTTCAAAAAATTAATGAAAAAAGACATAGCCTTCCTGTACTGGGAGGTCATGTTATTACTTGACATTTTATATCTTATTCTTAAAATACTTATTGTGTTCAGTAGCTATGTAATGTATTTCAGAAGCTGGCAGGATGTAAATTAAGAAGGAGCTAGAACCAGACCTTTCTCCTTGATAAGTTTTTAAAAGAACATTCCTTTTCACTACAAAATTTAGATCAGTTTTATAATTGGCATAATTTCTCTATGGGTCAAAGGAAATGGGGTGGGGAGGAGCTGGAAGACTTTAGATTTCCAGATTTCTTCTGCCTCTTGTAATTCCCACCAGCATACACTTTGGGACTTTCCAGAGTCTCCCAACACTCAAAAGGAAAGAAAGCAACAAGGGGAATATGATGCTGACTGAGGTTGGAACCCTCCCAAATTTGGTGGAGAAAATCTAAGCAAACCTATGAGTTTGTCCTTGAGACACTGCGTAGGTAAGGGAAAAATAGAAGTTTCATCACTTTTCCATAAGTAATCATTTAAAAAAATCAGATTCCTTTAGCAGAATGGCACTTGAACATTTTATCACATATACACTTTGGTAGTAAGATATATACTGTAGATTACATATTTTTAATGGTAACAAATGGTACAAAGACAAATTTTATGCTTAATGAGTAGTATCTTTTAAACCAAAAGTAGAGTTTTGGTTTCCTTTTGTGTGGTTTAAAGATGAGCATATTTTCCCCATTTCATTCATTTATTGCCCACCTCCACCTCCGCTTAGTTTATCCTGCATTATTTTTATGAATTCTGGTTTGAAAGAGAATAATTGATTCCATGAGCCCTTTGTTACAGCTTCCTTCATTTACATTAATCATGTACACATTGGGGAGAGGGGTGAAATGCAGTAAAGGCCATTGTTATGCATCAATACCAAGCAATAGAAATAAAGATAGAGATAGATAAGAGCCAGTGTGTTATAATGGTTAAGGAGTTGGACTAGGATTGGGGAAACTAGGTTCTAATCCTTCCTTAGGCATAGAAGCCAACTGGATGACTTTGGGCCAGTCCTTGAGCCCTAGATTGGGAAATTGAAAAATATCTAGTTACAAACTTCTATTAGACCAGCATGATAGATTATGGTCTATAACTTTCAATAAAGAGGCTTTCATCCTGTAGTATCGGCTAATAGTAATATATAATTGCATTACATTTTTCTGAAATATTAATAATGGATTAAATCATGAGGTAGAGCACATTATAAAATATATAAAACTTTAACTTCTATTTTAACAAAAATAATATGTCCCCCCCTCCCACCTTGCACCCTTTTATTAATGGACTCTTTATTGATAAAGAAAAAGTGAAGGAAAGGTACCTATGAAAAACTGAAAGCTGTGGCGTTATGTTTATACACACTCTCTAATGTTCTGAATATACTTACTATATACAGTATATTAATAGGATGATGATGTTCCTCATATATCAGTTCTACTTCTGAATCAATAGCATTACAAAGGATACATTTGGATTTGAAAAACATCAGAAGGTGTTAGAAAGATTAATGCTCTGAATGAGCTCTGTTTGGCAAAGGTTGTTGAAAACAACAAAAACAGCTTCTCCATATATATTCAATAGAAAAGGAAAAGAAAAAAGAATTCAACTGCTTAGTAAATATAGCAAAATGCTAGAAGGTTAACAAATAGATAACAGATCCACTCAAAATCAATTTTGGCCCAGTCTTACCCACAAGAGAGTATGTATTCCATCATGAAATTGTGAAGAGATGTATCAGGGCATGATTGAATCCTCAGATTGACAGATATATGGCCAGGGAATACCTCTTTACTCTGATTGAGTTTAAATCTTGTGGCCAAATGGTCTGGCCAAAACTTTACATATTATCTTTGAGAACTTCTGAAGAACTGGAAAAATACCAAATGACAAATGTCCCTATCTTCAAACAAGGAGGAGGAGGAGGAGGAGGAGGAGGAGGAGGAGGAGGAGGAGGAGGAGGAGGAGGAAACAACAACAACAACAACTAGGGAACTACATAACAGTCAGACTGGCATCAATACCCAGAAAGATTCTAGAATATATCTTATTAAGATTGACATGTAGTCACCTTGAAAACAATGTGATGATTACTAGAAGTCAGCATGAATTTGTCAAGAACAAGTGTTGCCAGAGTAAACTTGCCTCTTTTTAAAACTGAGTAGCTTTCCTAAGAAATTGTGGGAATGCTGTAGGCATAATGTTTCTTGATTTTAGCAAAGCATTTGACAAACTACCCCATGACATGCTGATTAGCAAGCTAGTTAAGCATGTCCTGGATGGCATGATAATTAAGTAGATATACAGCTTGCTTGAAAATCATGTTCAAAGAATGTTCATCAATGGACCCCTCAAGTAGCATATCACAAAGTTCAGTCTGAAACCCTATACCATTGAACATATTTATGGATGACATGGATGATGTCAACTATATAAGGGAATTCTTACATGAATAAGGGAATTCTAATCATATTTGCAGAGGAGAAAAAATTGGAAGAAAGAAAATTCAAAATGATATTGCTAGGTTAGATAAATTAGCTAAAAGAACAGAATGAAATTTAATAGAGAGAAATGTAAAGTTATGCCATTTGGAAATCAGACATGCAGATATATAAAGAAGGATATATGGTTTGATAATAGTACGTGTGAAAAAAAAAACCTTGGAATTGTAGCTGAATATGCAGCTTGATTCAGCTGCAAACACACACACACACACACACACAAACCCCTATAGTTTCCAAGTAGTAGAAAATTATAGTTCCATTCTGTTTTGCTTTGGTCAGATTCCAGCTCATGTTTTATGCTTAATTATGAACATCACATCAAGAAAGATTCTAATAAACTGTGTCAGAGAAGGATGACAAGGCTGATCCATGGGCATACAGGATGGGAATGCACAGAAGTGGTGGTCCTTGACTGCAATACTGAGCCTACCCCCCCATATGCTGTTGGGCTGATCAGAGAACTAGAAAGTAATCCCACTGAAAACAGACTGAAGGAACTGAGTGTGTTTTAACTTTCAGAAAATAAAACTGAAAGAGATCAGTATTCTTCAAATATCAAAAACATCATACAGAAGGAGGTTATGTCTTGATTTCCATCAATTCAGAATTCAATAAGTGACTAATGGTCTTCAATTAGTCACACACAAACACGAATCCTAAAATAATGGAGTTGGAAGTAGTCCAATCCCCTGATTCCAAAAGAGATAGATTCCCTCAAGCTGAACTCTACTCCTAGTGAAGACATGTCCATGCAACTTTCTCAGGAATAATATGGAGGTGGTTTGTCATTCCCTTCTTCTGGGATATTTATAATATTAATTATAACACTACTAATTATATTAGTGTTTCCAACTACTTCTTTTCCAAGCTTCTTTTCCACCATCATGAAATCAATGTTAGGAGCTTTTCTCCCTCTTTTTCAAAGCTAGAATATGTGTACTATTTTTCTTTGGATTTAAATAACAAACAATAATGAAATGATCTGAAGTTACTTTCCCCTACCTCATGTTTTCCAGTGGGAGTTTAATACATATGAAGGGATAAATATCTATTAAAATGTATGCAGATGCAGATACATAAGCATTGTGATTATCAGAGATCTCCTCATACCTTTCCTATTAATGGAACCAAAATAATTAAAGAATTAGCAAATTGACAATATCGAATGACTATAGATTACATCCTAGCTAATCAGGAACTGTTATCAAATAAAATGCATAATCTATCTGACATCTATATTAGTGTAATCATGAGCTTATCTGGTTTTAGAGCTAGAATCCCCTACCTACTTTTCTTTCTTTGTAGTTCATTGGTACTTTCTGATTCTTTTATGTTTTTATTCATTTTAAATACTTTTGACTTCTGTATGTTTTTGTGAAATCACTATAATAAATTACAAATAATTAATTTTTTAATGTTTTTTATAATTGAAATTGCCTTGCATGATTACAAAATTGTTATAGGCTGTGTTATACTTCAAAAAGAAAAGAAATTGTACAATATACAACCTAGTGTGATTTTTGTGCCCTGATTCCAAACTGTAAAGCAACCTGACAAAAAGTGTTAGATAGTTGATTTTAACTGTTACATATGCAAACATTCAGACCTTGTATACATTTACTATACATTCACATTAATATTGTGAGTAATATGTTGATATTGGTTTAAAAATAGACTAGATTTATCTGGAAGTGTCAATGCCCCAAGTGACTAAATCAATTTTAAACATTCTGATTAGGATGATCAATGCATATTCATTGTGGCTGTTAAATCTATTATTTCAATCGTAGGCATTAACAGGTAACTGATGGAGAAGAAATTACATCATGTGCACAGTAATGTAATCTCAACCTGTACAGTATCTTCAATCTACTTGATTTTATTTCCACATCTGAAAGGAACTAGTTGTATGCCACTACATAAAACTAGACATAGAAACAAATGTGTATAGATCAGGGTGGAATCTGTAGCCAAAAGTGCATTACATATGCTCAGTTGGGGGTTCAAGCTATGTCTTACATAAATTATGTACAGTGTAGATAACCCTCCCCTCCTATTTATTGTTACTTTCAACTAAGCATGTGAAATCCCAGTCTAGATCTGAATCCCTAAATAAGAAATGGGGTATTCCAAATCTTACTTCCTATTTATTCTGGAGAACTCCTATCTCAGTGGCCAATTAAAAAGAGAGAGAGAGGGGAAGAGAGAATGTGCATGACACTTGCAGGATTTGCAAGTTTGTTCAAATGGATCTGCCAGCCATGGTTATATTTCTATCCTGTTTCTGGTCATGCAATCACAATGCTATTTCATCTTCACACTGTTTATATCCTAAACAGGCTATATAAATAGAGTTCTCTTTACTGAATTTAGTTCTAAACCATTTGAGCAGGGAACAGTACACTGGGAGAAGCTAGAATGCATCATGGTGTTGTATGCAATGAGTGTTTTGCTTTTCAGTTATGTTGCCAGACCTGGTTACATAAGTCTGTTGTTCTGCAATTGGGTTAGCAGAGATCAGCATGCCAGTCAACAACCAGACATGCCTTTTTTCACATTCTTAAATATGTTGATATATATACACTGTGGCTTATTCTGAACTGTCTCAAATTACTGCAGACTGGCTTGCTATTTTTTATGGCACAGTCAGTTGCCCCAAAGACCAAAGAATATTGTATACTCATTTTCCATCGGATAATTCAGGCTTCACTGTTGAATTCATCATTGAATTATATAATATCATGACTTTTTCATTAAAAAAAGACTCGGGGATATTGTTTTTATAGTCTAATGTTTGCATATGTTCAGAAATATGTTGTTTAAATGTTTTATCATTCTCCACAACTAATGATAAATAATTTTAAAACATGACTTTTAATACTGCTTATAGTCATTGCATCCCTTCTTGTATTATTGTGATATTCCTTAATCCTCCATCTGGAATTCTTCTGTGTGAATGTGAATGTGTATATGTATGTTTGTGCTTAACATATGTATACTTTAGGCCAACCTTCCCTAATCTGGAACTAGGCATATCAACGGTGCAGCCCCTTAGCCAGCTGAAGAATTTCCAGCTGAGGAAAGCTGCTTTTGATTTCATTCCTTCACCATTCTAGAGCTATATTCTCAAACTGTGGTATCAAGTTGGCCTAAACTATACATATGTTAAGTCGGTATGATGCACCCTTTAAAAGAAAACTAATAAATTATTTTAAAAATACTTAAATTACTACAGAGAAGACAAGTGAGAATCTCTACTTCTGTTTCTTCTCCTTTCAGAAAGTTATGAAAAGAAGGCATATTATTTATCTTTTAAAACAAACATCTACTCATGCCAATGGATTGCAGTGTGGCATACAGCAACAAAAATAAAATACAGTAAAAATGACATAGTATTAGACATAAATATAAATGGCACCAAAACCATAAAACTGCAGGAAAGGGCAGTAAAACCAATGTTAAGAAAATATTCAAATGTCAGCAGATTGTTTTAAAGGAAATTGTACTAATGTTGGAATGCTAACTCATGATAGGTCTTTTCTTCAACCACGCACAGCACAGTTCTGTAATGAACTCATATAACAGTACAAACATCTAGAGATACTCATTAGATGGCAGCTCACATTATTGACCCACAGACAAATTTATTCTATTTCTAGTGAGGTAAGCCTTCAGGACTGGTTGGCCAAATCCCATAGTCATAACAATACCTGTTTTCTTGAGATTAAATAGTGAGGAAGGAAGTTGCTGGAGGTTCTTGTTGCTGGCTATGGAGAAGGAAAAACGAAAAAAAGGAAAAATCTGGGCCTCCCTCTCTGAACTGTGTGGTGAAATCTTTTAGCACGCAGGAAAGAATCTACCTACACAGACTTCTAAGTATAGTGAGTAACTAGATAGAGTGACATTAGAGTTTGGTTTCATTTTGTATGTGATCGAGGTGAGCATCTACTTTCAAAATAATTTTGGTATTGTTAGTTCTTAATGACGTCTATTTAAAAAAGATATTTTTGGTGACAATTTACATTTGGTTGCATGCCTTATAAGGCTTGACCTCTTCAGGCTGTTTAACAGGGAGTGGCATAAGCTGCCCTTGCAGCTTATTTCTTCTTTTAGTCGTACCTTCTAACTCTGGTTGTGGTAGGAACAAATATCAGCTGAAGGAAATAACTGCTGCATGATGTGGGGTGTCCTGGGTGAATTAGGCAGAGCCAGTAGTAAAGACACCCTTTAAAGTTCCTCTTTTGATGTTCCTCAGAAAACAGCTTTTTCTGAAAGTTGCAAGATAATATAAGAGAAGGTGCTTCTTCAGGAAATTTTAGCCTTAAATTACTTAGGACTTAAAAGATAAGTATACAGCAGCACCTTGCATTGCTCCTAATGTAATTCTTAGCATCTAATGTAATTCTTTAAAAACTGAAGTTAAACAAGTTAGAATTCTGTTCTTCCTCAATGGCAGCCCATCATATAATACGTTATAGTAATCCAGCCAGAAGGTTTAAAGATGTAGATTAGTCTACCCAAGCCATTCCTGTCCAGGAACAGCCATAATTGGACCTCCAATAGCAATGCTGGTTCAAAGAGTATCCCTAGATTTTGTATAGCTTTTCTGAAAATACTGTTACAATGCTTTTTATCCTATTATAAGTTGCTTGTAAGGTCCTGGACACTATTAGTACAATTTACCAGACAAGCTGCTTTATGTAAGATTTTTTTTTTAAATCCCAATATTGTAAACTATTCTGCTAAGGAACAAAGCTTTGGGACAGACTAAAAGTATTGATTTTAGTATATAAATTAAAATAAATTTCAGAGGACAAGCTTAGCCATTTGGCTGAAATCCCACAGCAGGAAGCATCTGTGCTATTGCATTCTATTGATGTCCTATTAAATTCAAAGGAATAGCATGGTTTGTGTCTAACAAAACTTGGCCGAAGAGCAGGAAGACCTTGCCAGATCTTGGAATCTTACTTTCCACACAAAATGAACAATGTTGCTCTACATAAAGGTGTGCAAAATTCAGATTTCAATGGGAAGTGACAAGGGATTGCAGCTGGGACACAGATAAGACTCAGGACAATCAAAAATTTAATTGGTCTGCAATACATTTTGACTTGCCAAAAAGGAAAGGAAAAAAAGGAATATATTTAGAATAGTTTGATTAATTATTGTTATTATTGTTAAACCTAATAAATAATAAATTTAAAGTTACAAATGTAAGAAATATATGTCATTTTACTCTCCTCTCACTCAGACACCAGTCCTTTTAAAAAATAAAAAATAGCCAACCAGTTTGTGTTTGTAGGCCTATTTCAATTTTTTGCAACTATAGGCTTCCAGTTCACACTGAAGCATTTGTCAAGGAAATTAAGAAAGTAAAACTAAGGAGATAACATAGACCTCTTCTCCAGTCTTGCCCCTTTTGGTTCATCCTCAAAATTCATTTGTGTGACTAAAGAAGAAAAGAAGTATAAGCATGGGAGACTCGTGACTGCAAGGCATTGTTTTTATTATAAAGCTTCTTTGAATCAAATTGTTACTTTGCCTGTGTAGTGTAGTGTAGTTCCCCTGCCCCAAGTTCCTGTTTCTGAAATGATTTTTTCCTAACAAGAACAAAAGATTCAAGGCAACTTCTGTTTATGGAAATAGATTTGTAAAGTTCATGGATTAATGTTTAGGAAAGGTATAAAGATAATCAATTCCTATCCTATATTTTCACAGGTAGGAGTGAACAATACAATTTATTTTTGTTTTATTTAGTTTCTCATTGTTTCAAACCTACCTTGAATTTGATGGGTTTTTACAACAATTTGCATTAAAAACAAAAATCTGCACAAAAGCTTTCACGAGAATTTATCTTATCTGAATTTTGCCAAACGATTTTTCTCAATTTAATATTTATATATAAAATAAATTTATATATCTGTATTTTTGTGTATTATTTTTCATAATAAATCTATATGTATTACAGTATACATTCAATACACATCACAAAATTTGGAAAAATGAAACAGTGAAGTATGAATGTAACTTAGTTGGCATATTTTTTAGAAAGTTTTGTATTCATTAGAATTTTTAGGAAAACCTGCTTCATATTATTTCAGAACATGTATCAGAAAGGCAAGATGTAAACTTACCAATAAAGAAACAAATGAAATTAATATCTCATATTTCAAGATATCAAATCTTCAAAATTTAGACATTACCAGTTAAAATTCATCCATAAGGTTTCTCTCTCTCTCTCTCTCCCCCCCCCACTTCTGGAGGGGTGGTTTTTAGTGTCACTGAGAATTTCTGAATATATGTGGTAAGGTTTATAAGCACAATCATAAATACATGTGGAGGCCTGAACATGTATTTATGTGACTGTGCTTACAAATCTCACCACATATAGTAACCTTGATAATAGAGGAGTCCCAATTATAGAGATGCTTGCACATGCATTTAGCTGAATGTATTGCACTACAGACATTTATTTAAAAAACAGTTTGTATATATTTGGCACCAGTGTAGATACGCACAACTCAAAAGGCTGTGCAGCTGAGCTGAACTCCAACTGAGCGGTGTTACAGTTTTATATAACATAAAAATATGGGCACATAATCATGCGTTCACGCATGACACATCAACAGTCAGTTGATGGCAAATACAAATATTTCCTGATGTATAATGAGCATGTTCATTCAGCCATTTGAAATGTTCTATCTTTTCTTTTAAAAACAAAGTATCTAAGCAGTTTTAGTTAAAATAACTAAAAATAACTAAGGAAGACAAAACATTTTACCTGCATTGCTAATGGTCCAGGTGTTAAGTTCTTGCATAATGTTTGATTCATGCCATGGACAGTACAAATCTTATGTGTATATTCTTATTCTCTGTGGTAAGATTGTAGAGAATGGCAGACTAACAGTAGCAGGACAATGATGACGATATCTACTCTCTATAATTTAGGTCACAAAAATCAGGCTTTATCATTCAATTATTTGGGATGGTGCAGACAACGGGCTTTTTCTTATTGCTGAGCTAAAGTGCTATTCACGACTCCTTGAACCAGCAGTAAAATATACCAGCTTAAAATTTGCTGCCCCAGTGCCAGTCTATTCTACTATAGTCATGAGGTTGATGAATGCCACTATTTTGTAAAAACTATTTTAGAGCCAAGTTAAGGAGACACTGTAGGAAGACAGCCGTGATAGTCTCCAGTGGCAAAAATTCAGGCAGAGTTTGGTAGCATCTTTTCAGAAAAGTTTCTGCCTGTTAACAAAATCTGTTAGTCAGAAAAGGTGCCACCAGATTCCTCCTGAACTCCAGGAGAGCATTAGGGTCTTTCCCCTCCCACCAAGCATCACAGGTTGGCATGAAAACAATCACCAATCACTCTCTCTAAAGTTAGGGTGAAAAAGGGTGGGACAGATTTAGATAAGGCTTAGAATGGAAGGTTTAGTGATCTGTCAAGTTGCCTAACACGGCAAGCACTGAGGACACACAGGGGGAACAGGCAAAGTAGGAGGCTCTTCTCCTAATGTTCCTGCTTGTGCAACTGCTCCTCTGTGCCTTTTCTGAAAAAAACACTAAACCAATCTACAAAAATAGCCCAACTGATGGTGGGATGTCATCTGGTGAAGCGGGAGGGAGCAATGAGTAAACTTTGTTGATGGCTAGGGCTTCAAGGGCATGATTGTGAAAGTGACCAATAAACTTCAGTTCTGACCTCACGCCCAGGAGCACCCAGAAGCAGCTGCTGGTGCTTCCAAAGTAGGAATGGAATAAGCAAAATTGTGTTGATCCTCCCAGAGCAACCTAAGTAACTATGGTGCATTGCACAAAGAACCACGGGAACTGGACTGGAGAGTGTCAACCAGTCAGGGCAACAGTTGTAGCACTGAAAAATTTATAAAGGTAGCATAGGAAAAACAGCAATATATATATATATATATATGTGAGAAACTCACTGTCGTCCAAAGCATCAAAGCATCAAAAAACCATTAATGCACTTAGTGATGGCAGAATTAGAAACATGTGGCTGGCAGGACCTAGCTTTCCTTCCCAATTTAAATTGACCTTTTGTGCAGCACAGGATTCACACCCTCTTTTTAAAAAATATATATATTTAATCTTTTTTTTTTCAAAAGAATATTAAACTGGTGTTGAAACAACACATTTAATACTCTTTCTGAAGGCCGCAAAACCCACGTTTCTGAAGGCCGCAAAAGCCACTTGACAAGAAGTATAGAAAGCACCAGTGAGGCTTACATGGACACCTCTGTGAAAGCTGAAGTCTGGTCCTGCCTGCCCTGCCAGCCAAAAGGATCTTGGAAGGAATGCCCAGACATCAACTGGGAGAGACAGTAGCTTGAGAAGCTGACAGGAGCCAGGCAGATACCCACTACTGACTAGTCAACAGCAACTAATGATCAATAGTGAATGAGCCAGATCTTATCATGCAAAGTGAGAAATACTGGAATATCTGAGGATAACTTTAGGCTGCATCAGTTATTAGCTGCGATGAGACAAAGACAATGCCACTAGGACTCTGCATAAAAAAGCAGTTACCATGTTCATTAGGGGAAAGGGAGGAAGACCCCTATATGACCCCTTACATGCCTGGTATTTAAATTTGAAGGATTCATAATTTGCAGATCAAAGGAGTGGTAATCCTTCGGATGCTGGGCAAGAACGCTAAACTCTTATCAGTCTCAGCCAAGTAGAATTCTTCCGCTCTGTTCCAGCCCCACCCCCATGCTTTGTATGTGTCTTTTTGATGACAGGAAATCACTCTTCAAACTTTTCATTTTCCTCTTTTTAAAAAAGAAGAAGAAAAAGAAGGGGGGGGGGGCGTTTCAGCTCCCCGACCCCTGCAAGTGGCATTTCCACTCCAGGATTGAACGCAGCCAGGTTAGAACGGAGGTGGATCCAACGTACAATGACAGATTATGCAAATCCTGCAGGAAAGGCTAATCAATCATCGGGCGGGGTGTGAGCGGAATATAGTTGATCTCTGAATTAGCTTCTGTCGGAATGTGTGTTGCGCGTGTAACTTCACGCTCGCCCGGAGAGCCGGCATGACATCACAGCGGCTCCTAGTCCTTGAAAACCTTGAGGGTGATTAGCCGAGGGATCGGGCTGCTTCTGCCCATCCTCCTCCTCCAGAGCCGCCTCTATAATTCTATGTAGACTGAGGAGGGGGGAGAGGCTGAGAAAAAAGCACAGCTAGGCAAGGCGAAAGAAAACAGCCGCCGCAGCAGCAGCTGTTAGACGGGTGATTAAGTAATTCTCCGAGCCTTTTCTTTCCGCTCTCGCTTCTTCTTGCTGTGCTGAGACTGCTCCCTGGTGTAATTCTGAGGTCCGGAAAGAAAACGGCATTTTTCACGGCGTGCTGGATTGAGTGAATGAGCGAGCGAGAGGGAGGGAGCGAGGGAGGGCGGCTTGAATCATTCCAGGCTGGCTTGTTTTGAAAAGAGCAGGGCATATCAATAAAATGTGACTGTTCTGGAAGAGTTCAGCGGAGAAGGGATGGAGCAGAGAGGACCTTCCAGGGATAGTATTTAAGCCGCGGTGGGCAAACGCTTGGAAGAAAGCACGCGAGCAAGCGGAGAGAAAAAAGAAGGAAAGCCTCGTACAGTACGTGACTTGAAGTCAAGGGAAGGCAGCGCATCCTCTTTGGGCCGTTACTTTAAAAGACCATCTCTGTGGGTAAGTTTATTCCGTAGTTTGCACAGGACGCGATTTAAGACAAGTTGCCAGACGCTACTTGGGATGGATTTATTTGGACCCAACCGGCGTTCAACTCAAGAATAACGCAAGTAAAGCAGGAAGCTTTTTGAACGAAAATAAGCCAATTAAAAAAAACCTTGGGGACTTGGGGAGGGGGTTGGGATCCCTAATGCTCTGCACTTAAGTTTCTGAACTGGAGTTTTCTCATCCAACCGACATAATAACGGTGATCATAAATTAAATATATACATTTCTCCCGTTGGTTACTCTTGTCTCTGAGCTCAAGAATGTAGATTTATTTATGTTAGCAGTAAACTAGAGAGCAAGACAGAGACTGGGGGAAGCCTTGAGAAAATTGAATAAAGTTGTATTTTGTGCTGCTTACCCTATCACACTTTTAGCTAAATGACCCACATCCCCACCCAATCTGAACAAGCAGGTTAAAAAAAAGGAAAGTTATGTTTACCTGGAACAGTCACTATTTAAGTCTGTTTGCCTTGACAACTGAGATAGTGGGAAGGCAAAACAAGCATATTTGTTTGGTTCCGCAGGTTATGAAGTTGAACCATGACTGTATGAGATGTTAAGAGACACTGATTGTTCCATACACCAAAATGTTTAGGCTGTAATAGAAGAATGCAAAAATACTTTAAGAGAAAGTACATTCCTCTTATTATGCAAGAAAGCAGGTATTGTAGCAGCCTGATCTTCTAGTTTCAAACTGCTGCTGCTGCCAGAATTTTTTTTTAAAAAAAAATCAGACATGTTCCTAGAAGGGAATATGTTATTCTTGCTAGCCAGAAGTAAATCTTGCTGTATGAAGACCACTCGAGCAATTGCTGTCATATTTCCTTGTAAGTCAGCCTCTCATTCTTCCAGAGAAACCACTGTGCATATACAAAATCCAAACAATGTAATAGCTTTTAATCCCCCAGTTCCGATTAGCCATGCAACCTGAGTTACATGTTGCATGTTGGTCAGATGTTAAGTTTCAATGTTCCCCAAATAATGGGACTTATTTGTAGCTGAGTGGATACAAGGATGGTTTCGAATGGCTTTTCCCTTCCCCCATCCCTCAAAATATCATTTTCTTAAGAAATGAATTCTGAGCAGAAGATTCAGGACTCTGAGAGTTACTGTTTCTCTTTGTTAAAGGAATCTATTCAGAATACAGTCTGTGGCAAATTAATCTTTTATCCTAAAGCAGTTCCACTGTGTTAGAGGAGGACTATAGTCCAAATCCCATCAGAGTGAAAAGCAATCTTCAGCTTTCCAACTCCTATGAATGACTTCCAAATTGCTATGGATGATTTTGCAGGGATCCTATCTGCATGTTCTTTCTAGGTTGTCTTCAACATTTCTACCCAGAGCTAATGTTGCAGCACACCGTGCCACCACTTCTTCGATTTAGAGCCATGCTTACAGCCACTCTTAGATCCCCAACACAAGTGTATACAATAGTCATCAGAAGGCCAAACATTCACATTTTAGTACCCACCTGACCCAGACTGAGTGCATCCCGTAATGCCACTGAAGTGTTCTCTCTATCTCATTACTATGATAAACAAAGCCTTGTGGATTAGTTTTAAATATAAATAGTATTGGCTGAGTCATTCACTATTGTTTGCCATCAACTCCCATCTCTTTATCAAAATTATATCTTAACAAGTGCTCCTTAAAACAAACAAACAAATAACTCATAACATCAGCAGTTCCAATAAGCACTTCCGGGCTGCCTAGATGCTGTCATTCCTGCTGGATGGTTTGATAAAGTGGTCCTCAGTTTCCTTGGCTTATATTATGGTACAATGTTTGGAAAATCTTAGATGGTGGGATTTAAACATGTATGCAATAATCTAACAATCTCTTGACATAGGCAAAACTAAAACGTTATCCTTGTTGAATGATTAACCTGCAGGAGACCTTCTCAGTCACTGTTGCAGTGGCAGGATGTCTACTATGACAAATAAGTGTTTACCAATTACAAGTCCCATAACTTTTCAGTGTGAGTCTGTTGAGTAGTTTTATACAACAAAGGTAATGGTAGAAAGATGTCCGGGTTAATGTTCTACTCAGTAAATAGATGTGTTTCATAGGGTTAGTGTTTCTATTGTTTCATAAGGACTATATTGATTTTTGTATATACAAGTTAAATTATTGTTATGTCTACAGATGTAACAATAATTTAACTTGTATATGTTTAAGCATGTTTGCCTGGGAGTACGTCCCAGAGAACTTGATGTGACTGCCTTCAAATATCATAGCCCAAGTTACGGCATAAGTTACTTAATGCTCTTTCAACATGGAACCATTAGGACTGTGCTGTTGGACAGTACAGGCTTTCTTTAGCAAACATGCAATATTCTTAAAATGACTTTTACTCTTAGGTAATTCATCCTAACTTTTGAAATGTTTTCCAAATGAAATAAGAATTTGTACAAGGCAAATATTTCCATCTCTATAGAAAATTAATAGCAAATTATTTCTTTCAGATTTTTTGTCCCTCTTGTTTGCAATTAAGAGAGAGAAATAATGAAGACATCTGAGTATTGTTTTTATCTGAGCAATTGTAGTCATACTGTGCATAAGAAGTATTTGACCAACAGTTATCTCATTGGACATAATTATTGAGTTCAACCTTGGTGGGACTAAGTACGTTGATCTTTTCAAAATTTAACCAGAATTTTAAATGCTGAATTACATCCTATAATGAAAATTTAGTCCCTGTGGGGAAAGGGGAACCTTCATTAGTATAAATATATTTTGAATCATATTCTAAAAATAAATCATTGTCAGTAAAAGAAGGATATGGATAAATTCTGTGTGTGCGTATACACACACACACCCAAGCTACTATGGCTTGTTCACAAACTATAGTCAAAACAAACCAAGTCTTAGCACAATGTGCAAATGCAGTCATTTTCTCAACAGAGTGAATCTCTCTATAGGAAAATACAAATGAATTGTAATATGTAAAGTTTGGCCTGAGGTTTTTTTCCGCCATTGCAAATACAGAGATTAGACAGGTTATACAGCTGGATTTCATTTAGCTTGTCAATTTGTAGATATCATTATCTTTCTTCCAGTTGGTAATTTAGTTACATAGTATGTGAAGTTGCTAGTCAAGTGTAATCGTGTGTTTATGGATAATATAAACCAATGCTCCTGTTGGATTTCTGAAATACAACAGAGAGTTGAACTCTTATATAGCTCAAGAAAACATGGGCTGTCACTTCCTGTTTCCAAATTTGGTAGAGCCTCAACTAACAAAATCAAATTCTTAACGGCTGGCTGGGAGCCAGTCCAGGCAGATATTGCTGCTGGAAAGAATGATTTCTGGGCAGAATTTCATTAAAACATTATGTAAAAGCATGCTATTGTACCTGAGCTTTGTCTCAGAAGAGTTTTCATTTCATATTGGCAAGTGCACCATTTCTGCTAATGAGAAGCTAGCATGGTTTTTATTCAATAGGGGAGAAGAAAAAGATTCTCTTTTCACAGACAAAAGACATTCAGAACAGTATATGCCCATGAAAAGGAACGGAAGAGTAAATGACCTTAGTATCACTGTATGCAAAAGTAGACTTTAACCTATAAAATGAGACAATAAAGAAAATAAGTTATGCATACTAAAACAAAACAGGAGAGAAGTTTTCAGTAACTATTAGGATGCAGCTGCAGGCACCATGCTTTAAAGTTGCCTTACATTTAAAAATATTAAGCCTTCAGTTTGGTTATTTTTTGCCATATGTTTCCCAAGAGAACATGTTTAGATGAGAGCAGGTCCACATAGGCTCCTCCTGCTTCATTGGCTGTGTGGTCTGTAGTTATGAATATGGACAATGTGTGGGGAATCTTGAATTCAGGTATCAGTTTCTGTAAAATAGAGTTGTGTTGGCTTGGACATGCACTTGTCTCTTTCTTTCTTAGCCCATCCAATTAAGCCCACTTCAGATGTTCTTAAGAATAATGTCTATAGGTATGGAAGAGAAATAGGGAGAAAGTCCTCATCAAAAATGCTATCCTTTTTTTGCTTCATAGGACTGTATGAAATTAATTCTCTTTTATGGAAAATCATAAGGGGGTTGATTGGGAATACCACTATGGTAGGGATTAAACTTAATTTCTATCCATAAAGATAAATTAATAAATCCACCCTTTTTCTGTCAGCATGTAGTTCATCCTGAGTTCTGTTTGTTGGACACAGTAAAGTGGAATTGACTATTACGTTAAGTAGAAGTACCTTAGAAAGGGAGGAATAATATCACATTGGTCCATATAACCTGCACCAACTCAACTACCCTGAAATAAGCTATTTATATTATTGCTGTAGAGCTTGGACTGTTTCCACATATGCATTTCCAATAGTCTGGGAGCCATTTTTTTAAGTGGTGATGAATTAATAACTTGCCTGAAAATAAAGTTCCTAAAGTGTGAGAAAGATATGTTCAATTATTGTATTTATGGAAAGTCCCTGTATTTTTATGTACTGCATCATGCACAAGTAGATTCTATGGTTTGTATAGGATCAGTTGCTTACCAAATCTTTGATTTCAACCTAGTGATCAATATTAATTGGTGTATTGTTACTATAATTTAATTTGTAGACCATATATTCTATGACAGGTCATATATTCTTCAGAACAATCACTCTTGAAGTTATAAGGCATCCTTGCCTAGAAGAATGGGAGGCAGCTAATACTGAGCACAATGTTCTAAGGAGAGAAACAAATCTGCCCTTGGTAGTTTCAGACATTTTTAGAACTTTAGCACTGCAGGCATATCTGCTGGCCATGGAAAGAAGGGAGACATGTTTTTGTAATGCCACTATTGTTTCTTGGCCATAGTGCCTTATGTATACAGACCGATCTACTAATAAACAGCTGAGGGTAGATATTTTGTACAATTACTGATGAACTTGAAGTCCAGTTGCTGAAATCAGCTTAGAACACTGGTTCTTAATATTGGTTTCCCAGATTTTATTGGTCTTCTATCCATCACAATAGTTAGGATTATGGGATTTATGGGAGCTGCAGTTCAGTCTCCTCTAGGAAGCTGAAATTGGGAACCAGTACATGGATTCTAATAGTTTATTAGGTAAAATACATCCTTAAATAGATTCCAGTGAAAGGCCATGACCATAGACCCATCTGATGAGGATTCTTCACCGAGGTTACATCTGTAAGAAATGATAGCTTTTAATGTCTAACTCCCATAGAAGGAATCTTCGAATCCTTGAAAAATCAGAGTAACAGTTTCTTCTCCAGATGATGCCATATTTCTCTCTAATGTGATTCTCATTGCTTTTAAGAGATGGTTATGCCTGCAACTTTCTCTTGTAAAAGTGGTTCTCAAAACTTCCTATTTTTATGGTGCCTAATTCACCTGAAATAGACTGGGACATATCCTAAAAGTATTCAGCCTTAGGCTAGGCCTGTTTTTTTTTATCTTGAATAGAGCAGTGATCATGATAAACAAGGATGTTCACAACTTTGGTACATATGCCCAAATTCTTCTCATCCACCCAATTCAAAATGCCTCACTGCTATTGTGCATGAGTAGATATATATCTGAAAGTGTAAATTTGAAATCCAAAATCAGTTGTCTGAAATTGACTTATTTCTCTCCCTAGTGGTGAGAATGGCTGTTCAAATCTGTATTATGCAGCTAGTATCTTTAGCAAGGTACTGGAATATCACTTCTGTATTTAAAAGCAGCTAGTAGCAAAATGTTTGTGCAAGCTTCTGTAATGGGAGAAGGAAAGATATGCTATCTCCTTCAATTGTTTTTATACAGTTTTGTGGTCATAATACGGATTGGCTTCTCCAGCTTAGCTAAAGATGTTTAGTCTAAAGTGCAAAGCAACATCCAATGTGTTGTTTTTCCACTTTGAGCAAATGCTAATAGAAAAGAGATGGAGAACAAAGCATCAGCTCTTGAATGCCATGAAATGTGTGAAGGAGAACATTTGGCATCCTTTAATAGCACCCAAGAGTGTGCTGGAAAATGCAGCAATCCAACACAGTGTTGATGCACTGAGAATGACTTTATCATTCAAGAAGTTGAAAATGTAATAGGGTGTGGTGAACACATTCAGTGGCAGAAGCAATGTGCAATTGCCAGAAACTGAGTAACATTAACTATCAAAGCTCAGGATGGCAAAATGGGTGTGAGGCATTCTGATTTACTTGGCACAATGTTTCCTGTCCTAGAGGGATAATTTAAGCATATGTTTATCCTTCAACTCAGTTAGTTCTCTATTGCAAGAATTGGTTTTTAGCACTGAAGGGGCAAATACATACTGTATTCTGTTTTGTTAATCACAAGATTTAATACAACATATAAAGCCATAAAACTGGAGAAGAGCTTGTAGCCTGGTTCCAGTACGGTTTAGGAAGTCAAGAGATGGAATGTTCCTCACCAGCTGCTATCCAGCCTTTGTTATTTATAAGCTAGCAAAGGAGAGCCAGCCATACTTATTGAAAATGAGTTCCACAGTCAAATTGCTCCATTTTATTATTGTTTAAACAAAATCTATTCTGTGTAATTAAAGCCCATCAGAATAAGGGCTTTATTTTCTCTCTTACATATATAGTTCTTCAGGCATTTGAAGGGTCTTATTTAACCCCTGGGTTATTTAACCCCTGGGTTAAATACTCTTTGAAATATTTCTCTTAGGATTTATTGATCTCTCTTACTTTCCCTTGAACCTATGACAGTTTGTTTACTTTTTAAACCATAGTTCCACATAAAATATTTTAGATAGGGTCTGTCCTAGTGCATAATAAAGTAGAACTACTATTTTTGTGGCTTGTAAATTGTGTTAATGTTGAAGAAGTCTAAAACTGTATTTGTCTTTGAAATAACTGCATTACATTACTGATTCATATTCAACTTCATATAATAAACAGTACCTGAAAATTATTAGTTACAATCTCAGGTCCTTTTTTATATACACTGCTGCCAGCTCTGGTACAATGCATCTGTTCGTTTGATTATTATTATTTTCCTAAATGTAGAACTTTGCATTAGACACTATTGATTTTCATTTCATTTCACTTTCAGACCAGTTTCCTGTTTGGAAATAAAAAGTTGTTTCTTCCTGGAGGTAATCAATATGTTCCATATCAGGAAAGTGCGAGTTTATACATCTCATGCTGAATTATTCAGATTATTTTACCAAACTTTACATTGTTGCAGAACAGCTCACCTTATGATATATTCAAATGAAACTAAGTCAGCCTTTAATCATAAATCAAGATTGGGATGATGGAATGGTATGCTAGGATACATCATATTCTGCCTTAGGAGATGAGAAATGTTTTGATGAAAACCAAATACCTTGAATTGATATGTAGTACTTTGTAACAAATGTACAAATGTACATTTGAGCACATGGGACATACATCTTATTTTCCAATTCATGTTAGGGGAGAGACAGTTTTAAACATGGAAAGAAACAGCTTTGGATCACAGAGTTTTTGGAGAGTGATTTTTTTCACAGAGTGACAAGCTTGGGTGCACAATGAGCTCTGGGTCACAGCAAAACACAGTAATGAGCAACTAAGGGCCTCAGGGACACCTATTTTATAGAAACCTCTTTTAGCAGCCTCCAGAGCCATTTCTGACCTGAAGCACAGTGTCCATGCCATTTTGACATGGGAATCACTCAAAAACTGTAATGTAAGATAAAAAGCAGAAAATCCAGCCTTTATCCATTTGGCCCTTTTTCTAACCACTGTGACACACACACATGCACAAATACAATTTTTTAGTACAACCTTGGTGATCAAAAAATTGCACAAGTGTGAAAACACAGTTAAAAACATATTTCTTAAGAGAGCAGAATTTCAGAAATAAGTAGACATGATATGATACTGTGGTGATTTTATCTGATTTTTTTTTCATTAGAGAAGAAACTAGTGTCACTGGAAGCCTGGTCTTCTGGAGGCCAGGTAGACAAGATAAAAAGTAAAGATAAAAATGTAGGCAGCAAGTACACATCTCTCTATCAGTCCTGCAAGACACTGAGATGTGCATGCATACAAATGCCAAACCTGATCCACTACTACTCAACATTCAGCTAGCAGCCCAACTGTACTGTATCCATAACCATCGGTATTAGTCTGCAAAATGGAATTTCCTAGAAGGAAAAGACAACCACAGATGAATGTATATGGATTTTAGTTTTAGATGAAATATTTATAGATGTTTTGTCTTGTTAGATTTTTTTTTTCCAAAAAGTGTTATCACCACTAATCTTCAGACCCAGATTTTCCCAAGATTTAAAATTATTTATTCTGTTGTTATTAAACAAAATTTGAGGACAAATAAGCAGTAAATTGGGAATTTGATTTAATTTGAACATATCCCAACCCACTGACAACTGTTGGATCATAGTCAAGCTGTCATTCAAAGACAGAAGCCCCAAATAGCTTTTAAAATTCAAAATACAGCGAAGTGAAATTAGTTGTGGACATTCAGGAAACTTTATGTAATAAAGGGAAATTCAGCCTTTTTGCAACTATAAAGTAATTAGTGGATTATCTAGTGTTACAATCATAGTCCCTTCATATTTTTAGAGTACTATGAGCTTATTTTTTAATATATTCATGGGTCCCTTTCTTTGCAGGCCATGGTAATGGTAAATATATACAACATATGTACTGCAATATTCTAGTGCACTCTACAAGTGATAGCCAATAAGATTCATGCAGTGATTCACATATGTGTATAGGTTTATATTCTGTATATTATAAAGGTCTGCAGGTTTTTATAGTCACTATGGTGATGCAAGATATTTTGAATCTGAAATACGTTGAATGTAAAACAACCTTCTGAGCTGTAAAGAGATGTTCCAACCATGCCACAAGCATAATCAACTTAGAACAACCCCACGTTGAGGTCAACACAGCCAAAAGAGGGCCATTCTCATTTCTGGGACAGCCAGGACAGCCAGAACAACCTGCGTCAAACTATTTTGACCTCAAAAAATGTTCAAATTCAAAATGTTTTTCATTTCCCTAAAAATTTCTAAGAGATGAAGTAGAGACAAATTTACTTACAAGCCTAGCAACCTAAATTGCAGGTATCACTACTACTCTTAGATATTTTTTTTCCTGAGACATTCTAAATTACATTATTAGGGATCTATGTAATAGCCTCTTGTAGTGCAGAGTGGTAGGTGGCAGTATTGCAACCAAAACTCTCTCTACGACCCAAGTTTGATCCCAGCAGAAGCTGGATTTTCAGGTAGCTGGCTCAGGTTGACTTCCATCCTTCTGAGGTTGGTAAAATGAGCATCCAGCTTGCTGGGGAAAGTGATGACTGGGGAAGGCAATGGCAAACAACCCCGCTATAGTCTGCCAAGAAAACATCATGAAAGTGGCATCATCCCAAAGGGTCAGACATGACTCAGTGCTTGCCCAGGGGACCTTTCACCTTTCACAGGGATCTGTATAGAGGTTGGGTAGCAGTGGCATGAATAACACTTTCCTTTTTATGTCTCATTCAAATTTCTAACAGGTATGCAGAATATAGATAAAGTCTGCAGAACATATGGCCTTCCAGATTTTGGACACCAACTCCTAGCAACCTTGATCATGGGCTATAATGGTTGTTCAGGTCTAGACATCTGGAAGTCTGCAGCTTTGCCATTCTGAGAAACAGGAATTTAGTCAAATCCTTGTTCTACATGCAGATTACCTTAATGTATAAAGCTCTACTGTTGCATTTTTTAAAAACAAATCTAACTTTGGACGTAATTTCTCTGGGAATACTGTAATGGGTGTAGCCCTAAGCCATACTAAATTCTACTGTTTCTTTTTTCTTAATAGTAATTTTATTAAAAATTACAGTTGCAAAGATAAAGACTAATACAAACTAAAAAGAAAAAAGAAAAGAATAAAAAGAAAAATAGAAGGTGCAAAAAAGAAATAACAATTTTAGTAATTTATCACCTTCTCTTAAAATATAACAAATGATCTCTTCTTACTATATATCATCTCTTATCTATAAACAAATCCTTAAAACCTCGTCATTTCAGTCCTGATCAGCAAAAGTCCATTAAGAGTTAACAGAGATAATATATCTATTTTAACCTCAATCAGATAAAACAATTTTATATTCCTTGCTTTTACTTTTAACACTCTTGATCTTTTGTCCCTTCAAATAATGTCATAGAACTTATTTTCTTTTCATTTTTCTTTGTCCCTTCTCACAAAATTCTTCAAAGCTTAACAAGCCACTTTTGTTACCCCAATATAGGAAAATTATCCAGGTCACACTCTTGGTCTGTTATTTGTATATCCTTTTTAATTATTAAGCCAGTTTCTTTTGTATGTCCTGTGTAGCGTCTTTTTCCATATCATTCTTGTAGCCTGTCATTTTATATCCACTTTCAAATCAGTCTCAATCTTGTCAGGTAAAATTTGTTCCTTTTCCATAACATCTTTTAAAAGCATTTAATCTAGAGAGGCAGACACTCTTAACTGGGTCCATTGTTCAAAAATATCCTTCAATATGTCCAGTGTTGAAATATTTTGCTTCATTCTGTATTTATAAGTCAAGTCTGAGTGTTCTTCTCCTTTAATTGTAATCTCTACAATTCCTTCTGGTTCTCTCTATTGTCCAATCTTCAAAGTCCCATCCTATCATGTTTTTTTCCTAAAAGAATTCAAAATAAAAGCATTTTCCAACAGGAAAGATTCTTATAATTCCAAAATCTTATTTCAAATCCATCTGGAAAAATCAGTTTCTAACTTTCCAAAATCAAAGTTCTAATCACCCTTTTGCTGTTTATTAAAAAAAATTTTCAAAGTCCTTAAACTCATATTAAAAATTATTTTGCTAAGGATTGAAGGAAACTCACCCGGTGTTTTCAGACTTGTTGATCCAAAGTTTCCTAAAAGCTAAAAGTTAACAAGCAATTTCCAAAAGTAATTGGAAACAGTTAACAAGCAATTTCCAAAAGTAATTAGAAAAGGAAGTATACAAACCCAGTGTCCTTAAAGGTGCTGACTGTGGTTTGAGCAAGATGGCTATTCCCTCATCTCCCAGAGCTGTAAACCCACCAGACACTGCTGTCTTTCTTACAGTCTCCTCATGAGGAGCAACTGTCTGGAGTACTTGTGGGTGATCTCAAGTCTTCCCTTTGTCTGGACAGGAATGAAGAACCAGTCTACTCACCAGCTCTTCATTCTGCCGTGGTCGTCAGCTCTGCTTCTAGTGCAGCCATCTTCAGTTCACCATTTCTTTCCCAGAAGTGAGCTAAATTCTACTGTTTCTAATAATGCTGTATGCTATTCAGATTCTATGAAATGGAGAATACTGTGCCCAATGAGAGAATCTATAGAAAAATGTCCCCCAGCTCTTACAAAATAATATTGAGGTGTCTGTACATCTTGGACTGGTATTTTCTTACACTTTTGCTCACTGCACTTGTAGAATATCCAATTCTTATGCTTTCTTGTCCAGCAACATGCAAGGAGCTTGCAAAACAAAAGGAATTTGTATGATATCACAAGAAGCGCTGTATGTCTTGTTCTGGAAGATTGTAGTACAGTATAATGATGTTAATTCTTCTCAATATGTTGCCGTCCATTTTATGAACAATGCATAATAAAAGGATGTTGTCTTTATTTTGTCTCTTTTCCCTTAAATTTCTATTTTTCAATTAGAACCAAAGTATTATTTATCAGAGGTATTTTCCCTCCTGTTTTACTTTGATTTACCAAAGTTGTTCAGTTACCAGCTGTGCTCCATAAAACCCATTGAACATGTGTTCAAACAAATGCTGCTGTTTGAGACCCTGCATTTGCATTGCCTGCCCCCTTTTATTTTTAACAGAGCAACCTTAATGTTGCATTAATGCAGGTCTCTTGGCTGCAAGCAGAAAGCAAATAATACCTCAGAAACTTGATTGTGTTGTTGGCAGCCATACAGAAACAGCAGTAAATGTAATATATATGGACTTCACCAAAGCATTTGATAGTGTCTCACAAAAACTTACTTGCAAAATTCAATTAAATCAAATTGGCTCAGAGCAATGACTTGACACATGGTCCAGAATGGAGCCAAAACCCATTTTCAAATCCCAATTATACATTTTAATGTATTGACTTGTAATATCTTGGGGATTGTCTAGATGCTTGGCCACAGTTTTGTTTAGTGATTCAGCCTATGTCTTTATTACTTATGAGGGGAGAAATGGTTCAGAACAGAATTATTAGATTTGCAGATTTTAGAAATATGAGCATAGACATTAAAAGGAATCATGGGACTAAGTCTTTTTGATAATAAAAGCAATAGAATAATTGTACATTGTGCCAAATTTTGCTCATCAGTTATTGATCTCTTGCAATAAACTTCAACCAATTTACTGACACAATTATTCAACTACTTCAAAAGGTGCAGTCCAAAAAGAGTTCAATGCAATTAAACTCTTAACAGCATTGTAGTATTTGAGAGTATAATTTTATATATAATTTTGTACATGTAATGAGAGAAAGTTCTGTACAACACAACTAGATTATTATCCTATTGGCTAGGCCAAATATCCTATCCAAAAGGATATTTCAAAAGGTGCAGTCCAAAAAGAGATCAATGCAATTAAACACTTAACAGCATTGTGGCATTTGGGAATATAATTTTATACAGAATGAATGAATGAATGAATGAATGAATGAATGAATGAATATGAATATATATATATATATATATATCTCACAACTATATTATTATCATATTGGGCTAGGCCAAATAGCCTCTTATTTGTTAAGTGGCTAGCCTTACAAATACAAAAAGGAGGGCAGAATTGTAATCTTTAGCCCAGTTTTTCAGTTCAACCTTAGAATCCAGAAGATGGATACATCACACCAAAAAAATTTGCTTTTTTGCTACCACTATATGTATTTAGGCACTGTGCAGTCAGGAAGCTGAGTTGTGATTCATTCCTTGTTTGTTTGTTTGTTTGTTTGATCATTTTATTAGCCACTTCACTCACTAATGCAGCCTTTCTCAACCTTTCACCCTGGAGGAAACCTTGAAATATTTTTCAGGCCTCCAGGAACCCTGCACATTCAGGATCAAATATACTGTAGGCCAGAAGTTACAAAATTATTATATTTGTTTCATGTGTAACCCTTATATATACATTAACAGTATTCTGACACTAAAAGAATGAAATTTACCTGTTTACTATGCAGTTGTCCAAATCTGAAATAATTTTTTAGATAAATCGTGATCGCCCAGGAAACTCCTAGTTACCTCTCACGGAACCCTAGGGTTCCACAGAACCCTGGTTGAGAAACCCTGCACTAATGTAACACTAATGCAACATGAAAATAACAAAGATTAGAAACAGAAATACAATAATAGAAAGCTGCAGATATGTCAGACTTGGTTGAGGAACATCATCATAAAAACAGTAACTAAGAAGCAAGTTTACAAATAATTCTCCCTAGAGACTGCTGGAAAAATCAGGTCTTTAAAGCTCTTCTGAATCCCAGCAGGGTCAGGGTCACATGGACTAATTAGTTGGAGAATCTGCATATATATATAGGCATAGCTCTTAAGGTTCTATTGTACTTACATATTTGTTTCTTCATGGCCTACTTTTCCATTAAAAACCATGAGTACTATAGCTACGTAAGTGTCAATCAAAACAGTATTAATCATATGTGTGTATCTTATGACAGGGCTAGTGATTATTGCTGATGGATTTAGTCCTATATTTCCTTCCATATGATCATGAATTGAATGGATTTTTATAAAAAAAAAGAGTCAGTGCCAAATGTCTGATTTAGAAATTACTATTGAACTGATTGTCAGGGAACCAAAAGTGGTATGTGTTTTAGAAAAAAAAGTTTAGTCATATATGTACGTTACCGTGTTTTTCATGTCTCCATGAACTAGATTTTAGTTTTTCTTTTTTTTTTAATAAGTTCAAGACAGCAAAACTATTTGTCTCCACAAATAAGCCATTTTCATTATGTGAGAAAAGGCCCACGTATGTCTGTGGATTTTAGTTTTTGATAATAAATTAGAAAACCTTTAGAGAGAGATCCAATTTAAGTGCATTATTACAGATGCTAAGGAGGAACTTAAATAATCAATTCCTGAAAAAATGTGGGGCTTTCTTCAAGGATGAAATATATTCATGAAATCACAGATTAGGAAGAAACTTAGAAAGTTGTTGAGGCTCACATCTTCAATATCCTTTAAAAATGGCGGTGATAGCAGTCTAGTGAAAGTAATCTGGTTCCTTATCCTGTTGCACATCAACAGTGGAGAAGGCAATATAGCCAATAGGGATTCAAAATATTCTACTACTGCAGGGCTGTAACACCATTGTGTGCTTTCATTTGGAGAAGACATCTTCTGAACTGCGAGTTCATGCAAATATACAGAAGAACAGAGCAGCTCCATGGTAGGACTACGCAATAAACTGTCCCCCCCACCCAACATACTTTTTGAATTTACTCAGGTTGAGAAAATGTTTACACGTTGCAACAAGCCATGGTAGTTTAATTATAGTGAATTGAATAAACTACATTTTCTGGATCTGTACAATGGACAGATTCATAAAGCACAGTCTACAAATCATAATGGCTTCATTTGCAGAGTATCCTAAACACAGTTAAATAAATCATATTATCATGAACAAGTTGTTTGAACTATGTAGATATCAGGGTCCATACTAGATTCAGAACCAATGTGTCCTACATTTCCTGACCCAGTAGTTTCTCATTTCTGTTCCCTTTCTTTATCCTGACGACTGCTTTCACTTGGTACATGATAGCTAAGATGAATGAAGAAAGCCTATCCAAATTAATTATCTATGTTGTGCAGCCTTAGAGAAGCCACCCTTGACTCTTTAAGCTACTATTGCTAAAATGGTCTCTCTTCATTTGAGTTGAACTGCTTCTGATTTAAAAAACAAACAAACACATAACTGAAGGCAGCTATTCCAATTTGAGCCTCTTAACCTTTTGTTTTAAGAGGAAAGAATTTAACCCCTTTTATTCTTCCTTTTCAGGCTTAACCCTGCATTAAAGAAATTGGTAGTTTGTTCATTGTGTCTTCAGTAGCTACTGTTGTGTATAGAGTTATGCTAGGCAAGGATGGGATCAATACCCTGAAGGGAATAATGTTGTTTTAGTTCTTGTAGTGTTAGCATCTGAACGACAACTATTTGCAAATATCCATTAAAATGAGACGTGAACAGTGGTCACTTTGTATTTGGCCTTTTTAAAAATTATCAAACTTTTAACATGCTCAAGAAGTTTATAAATAGAGTGTGGATCACATAGTAAGGTAAAGGTAAAGGTTTCCCTTGACGTAAAGTCCAGTCGAGTCCGACTCTAGGGGGCGGTGCTCATCTCCGTTTCTAAGCCTTGGAGCCGGCGTTGTCCATAGGACACTTCCGGGTCATGTGGCCAGCATGACTTACGGAACGCTGTTACCTTCCCGCCGAAGCGGTACCAATTAATCTACTCACATTTGCATGTTTTCGAACTGCTTGGTGTGCAGGAGCTGGGATTAACAACGGGAGCTCACCCCGCCGCGCGGTTTCGAACCGCCGACCTTCCGATCGACAGCTCAGCGGTTTAACCCGCAGCGCCACCGCGTCCCTTACTTACTGAAAATAGCTAAAGCAGTTTCCCGTCTTGCTATGAAAGAATGACTCTTTCCTCAATAGATGTGAAATTGATAAAACAGAAAGGCCTGTTTAAGATTCTCTTCCCAAGTCAAAAATATATATATATATTGACCTTGCTGTGATGATAAAAGGATAGTTTCATTGTGTCTCTTAACAGTTTTAATTTGCTGGTTAAAAGTGACATCCTAGTGATCTCACGGATAGATTTTCTCCATGACAATCTGTCCCTAACCTGGGCCTTCAGGTCTTCTAGTCATGCACCCATCTCCACAGTAACTATATCCATCCACCTTGCTGCTGATCAACTTTTTCTTCTCTTTTCTTCCACATTTCCCAGAATTAGAGGTTTCTCCAGAGAGAATAAGCATAATAAGTCCGAAGTAGGATAATTTGAGTCTTTCATTTGTGCCTCAAATGAGAACTCTGGGTTGATTTGCTCGATGATCCATCAGTTTTTTTTTTTTTTTCTTGGCTGTCTGCAGCATTTTCAGGAGTCTTCTTCAACACCAAAGTTCAAAAGTGTCAATACTCTTCCTATCCTGCTTCTTCAAAGTCCAACTTCTACTTCCACAGAGTGTCACATACCATGGCTTGCACAATTCTGAAGTTTGAAGGTATACTGTAGGCACATTACAAAAACTTTTCCAAGGCTTTCATGGCTGCTCTACCAAGTGGTAGTTGTGGTGTATTTCTTGACTGCTTGTTCTGATACTCTTGATGGCTGATCAGCAGTAGCTAGGCAGAAGCTTTCCAACACTTCAATTCCGTCACTGTCTTCACTGTCAACTCTAAATCTGGTTATTCTACCTGTTGTCATTAGTTTGGTTTTCTTTATATTTAATTTTGGTTCACTGTATTCCTTGACTTTTATTAATAGAGCTTGCAGATCCTTTGCATTTTTGGCTATCGGGGTAGTGCCATCACCATGGTGCAAGTTATTGATGTTTCTTTCTCCAATTTTAAAACCACACTCATGTTCCTCCAATCCAACTTCCCTTAATATATATTCAGCATTGTTTGAATAAACAAGAGGAGAGTATGCAGACTTGTTGCACTTCATTGCCAACCTGGAAGCCCTCTGTTTCACCTTTTTTTCCCATTTTAACAAAGTTTTTATGCAATAGTGAATCTGACAAGACTGGATGTGGAAAAGTCCATTGGTTGTAGAGGTGAACTGCTAGAGGACTTCTTTAATGTCTTGTCAGCTTCACTTTCAGATGGAGGGATTTAGGGAGTTTTGATGTTTTACTGGAAACAAGCATGTCAGTTTCACAGTCTTTCTTTACAGTTTCTGCTGAAATCTTTGGAGATATTATTTATTATTAATTATTATGTATTTATTTATTTATTTTCTATCCCGCCTTTACTACTTTTATAAATAACTCAAGGTGGAGAACATACCTATTACTCCTTCCTCCTCCTATTTTTCCCACAACAACAACCCTGTGAGGTGAGTTGGGCTGAGAGACAGTGACTGGCCCAAGGGCACCCACCCAATTATAAATGTTTAGGAGCTGCGTGGCCTGTGTCATGCAAACAAGAGGAAAGGAAATATATTTTTAAGAAAGTGGATGTGCATACATGGGAAAAAAATTCTACTTGAATAATCTGAATTTATTCAGAAAAAGTAGGACTACTCATACTGTATGTGTTCATAATTCAAGAGTTATGATGTTTTCAGACCTGTTGTCATTACTTTCAACTTTATCTATCAGTTCTGGATCATAGCTTAAGGCTAGCCACAATGAGACCTTTAAAATTTCATTTACTTTAATGAGAAGCACACTCATTTTGTAGTTACTGTAATTCAGATTCCAGGTTGTTTTGAAATACTTTATAAACCTAGAAATCAGTCTTCTTTATTTTTATTATTTCTAAATTACATAACGAAACTTCCATCTGTCAAAATACAGGTAGAGGTTATCTACATTATCCACAGACTTCTAAAACAGATTTATTTTTCTTTCTTCCATAATTTAGTATGTAACTGCATGAAAGAGAGGAAATGATAGCCTATTAATGTCTTAACTACTTTTACAGGCCAAGAGTAAGAAATACTCCAAGTATGAAAATGCTTGTAAAATCATTTATGAGCAGTAAATTATATTGATTTAGCAGTGAACTCCAGTATGGATATTTTACCTTTAGACTGTTGTAATCTCTGGGATTATTACATATGTATTTGTTTTATAACTAGTCCTTCTAGATAAACAGGTGATATTCTGATACCTATTCTTGTTTGGAAAGAAGCAGGAATATATTGCCCTCTAGTGCTGAAAAAAAATTCTGCTGTGAAAACCAAATGGGGTTTAATTTAAAAATTCAGAATGTTTTCCTTAACAAATATGCAAAAGATTTGTTGTTGCTGCTTCTCCTGCTGTTTCAAGGACAATTGATTGGTTTATTCAGGGCAGCACGTATCCTTAATGTGATTGTAAACCCCAAGTCTTGTGTGTGATTTGATAAACTTCAGGAGTTAAGTTGTAGTTATTTATCATTGTCAGCATTGAAATGCATCCTTGTGTTTTGCTTTTTTGATTTACCTACAGTATAACTCGATATAAAGAAAGCAGTTGAAACAATAGTGCTTAGTAAACAATTTATAAGGCATTTGGAATAATCAGGCTGATGCTATCAATTGTGGACGAATTAAAAAGTTACTGCCAGCAGTAGAAGTATGTATATCTATTTATGATCATATTTTCTTTATTTCCTCACAAAAATGGAAAACTGGAAATATCTTAAATATGGACTGGATGCACAGGGAAAGCTGCCTCAAAAATACGCATCAAAATGATGTGTCAAGTGGCAGGTAATAAGTAGTCCTAGGCCCTCTACCTTTCAAATACCCTTTTTATTAATGACTCCTGAACAGAGTAGAGGATCAAACCAACAATTCTAGAATTGAGTATGTAAAACGTTTTGAAAATAGTATTATACAAATAATACAACATTTTGACTCTTTTTGGCATTTACTAAACAATCATGTTTGTCCATTTAAATAGCAATATATTTGAAGCAATTAAAATATCCTATTTATATTTTTATGTCATAAAATAGTTAGAGTGACCTCAATCCATACCCTATACAACTGAAGATGAGGGTGTAGTGCTTTTTCACAAAACATTCTGAAAATCAGCATTAGTTAATGAAGGCATGAGAACAGAGGTTAAGGCAGTGTTTCTCAACCTCAGCAATTTTAAGATGTGTGGACTTCAACTCCCACAATTCCCCAGCCAGTCATTCATATAGCACTATTTGACTACAAATCACACAAATACATAAATGCTTACTACTTTAAGTTCTGCATTTCTTTTTATTCCAGTTCTTGTTAAATATGATGCTATTCTGCTTTAAAACTATTTCAGATAAATTCTCATATGTAGAGTGTGGTAGTTTTGCATTGATTTACTTATGAACTGGCCAAGGATATGAGTGTGAATGTTCCTATTTCACTGTAGAAATTCTTTTCTGATGGTCTGTGGCCTTTCTAGCTTCCCACACTTCAATTATATCTAAGGAAAAGTCTCATGGGCAACTCCTCCTTTGGGTTTTTCTATTAGTTGTGCTACTGACCTTGCCAAGAGGGGATCTCACCCCAGAGAAATGGTTGGAGAATTTCTCCTTTCCCAGAATTTTTTTTTTTTAAAATCTGCTACTCAATTTCTCTGCCAACAAACTGAATGGGATATTTCAGCAGGCTATTTGTGGCAAGTTGTTTATAGCATTTTCTGATGTACAAGAAAATAGGTCACATGGTATAAGTAATTTCAGAATTCTCCAACCTGATGCATTCCAGGTGAATTGGAAATAATCTCCTGTAACTCCAGTGAAGCCAAAGGCTGATTAAATTTGATTAGTCTGGCCAGTAGATTCAGGAATGCCAGCATGAGAGAAGTTGAAGGACCAGTTGTAAACCAACATGAAAATTGTCCCCATTCTCTTGTTGCCTGGGTCTTAATAAAATGAATTTCTGATACCTGGAAATATAAATTTATATAAATATAAAAATCCTGACCAGCTGATGCTACTTTCTGTTGTGTCTCATAGAATATGAGAAGTATCATTAATTGTGCTTTTATATAGCATGAAGAACATAGGCTTGAAGTAAATAATGAGTGTTTTGGATAACAACTGTAAATGACAGGCATGTTCTTCATACATAAATTTTACCAAGAAGACATCCCATTGTCATTTTCTCTCTTGGAATCAATAAAAATGTTCATATGTGGAATTTATTTTTCTTTTAATAGAGGTTACTAGCGTACTTAATTAACACATTTTAATTGCTATATGGATTTTCTTAACCTACTCTCATTTCTCCTTTTGTTGCAGATAATGCTAAGTGTCTTCTCCATTGATTATTGGCAATTGGTGCATTCAGAGAACCCTGCTTTCAATATAGATTTCTATCTCTTTGGACTTCCAGGACTTGGAATTTCATAGTCTTTGCCTTTTCCCCAATAAATGCATTGCAATGGTCACATGAATGTTTGGAGAGTGGTATTAATACCATCTTGAGGTCTATTTATGATGGCACTTTAACAGGAAAAAGCCAATTGTCAGAAGTTTGGGGGAGGATTAAACAAAAGAAATATTTTGCTGCAAAAAAAGAACACAAAACAAAGATGAATCTGATCATGAAACTTCGTAGGAGTTTCCGAACACTTGTAATTCTATTAGCCACCTTCTGTTTAGTGAGCATAGTCATATCTGCTTATTATTTGTATACAGATCACAAGCAAGAAATTGCCCTCACTGATACCACTGGAGAAATAGAGTGTGAGGATCTTAAACTTTTGCCCTACAGAACAATAGAACTTAAAACAGTGAAGCCAATCGATCCAACTAGGACTGAGGTTACAGTGCTGCTCTTTGTTGAAAGCCAGTACTCTCAGCTTGGTCAAGACATCATTGCCATCCTGGAGTCTAGTCGGTTTCAGTATCACATGGTGATTGCATCTGGGAAAGGGGATATTCCACCCCTGGCTGATAACGGCAAAGGGAAATACATCCTTGTAATATATGAAAATATTTTGAAATACACATCCATGGATTCATGGAACAGAGAACTCCTGGAAAAATACTGTGTGGAATACAGTGTTAGCATAATTGGTTTTCATAAAGCCAACGAGAATAGCTTGTCAAGTACTAAGCTCAAAGGATTCCCATTACATCTTCACAATAATATAGCTCTGCAGGATTGCTTAGTAAACCCCCAGTCCCCTCTATTGCATATAACCAAAGCCCCAAGGGTTAAGAAAGGCCCATTACCTGGTGATGACTGGACGGTTTTCCAATATAACCACTCAACTTATCAACCAGTGCTTTTAACAGAATTGCAAGCATCCAAACCATTCCCAGCATCACTTCCAAAGCTCAATCTCTATGCTACAGTGATTCAGGACCTGGGACTTCATGATGGAATTCAAAGAGTCCTTTTTGGAAACAACTTGAACTTTTGGCTGCACAAACTCATTTTTATAGATGCCATCTCCTTCTTGACAGGGAAAAGGCTTACATTGTCCTTGGACAGATACATTCTTGTTGACATCGATGACATCTTTGTTGGAAAAGAAGGAACAAGGATGAATGTAAAAGATGTGAAGGTAAGATGAGAATTGATGAGATCTCTTCTCTGATAAATTTCTAACAGACAAAGCATCAGAGTCCTAAAATACTTCTCAATTCTCTGTCCTAAATTTTGCAAACTTCCTCCTTAGAACTATTTAAAGAATGGAAGCTAGCTTTTAAAATCATTATTTGATTGCCTTTTTAAAAATCCCAGGTTTTTAGGGTTTCATTTTTCCCATGTGTCCTCAGAACTTTCTTTCAAGAGATCCTAGTCTGAATAATTTTCATTAGCCTGAAATTATCCACCATTTTTCATGATGTGTTGAAACCCAGATCTCATCAGTACAGTGTGGTCCACTCCAACACATTGGCTGTCTACTATTACTGTACTTCTTGCATTCAGAGTTAAGCTAACTGGATTTATTTGTACTCAGGTACCAGATTTGTCTTTAACATTCCTGGTTCCCTAAGATAATTGAGACATATGGATTTGATAAAACAATCTATTATGTCTGTGATCTTCAACATTTTAGCACTAAGCCACCATCAGCTTGGTGGACCTGTGAATGAACTCTGGATTTCATAGACCTCAGTAGATCAATTGATCACTAGAAGAAACAGTTAACTAACTGGCCTTGTAGCACTAGCACTAGAGTCACTGGAGTTTGCCTTGTGCTAAGTTTTAATTATTAAAATGAAAGAAAGTTATTTTGGAGAGTATCCTTAAGGATCCCAGAAAAGAAACTGGGAAAGATTTATATATCACATTTAAAGATTAAAAATTAACAAATAGCACAAGCAGTATGTGTAAGTAAATCCTTCTTTGGAATTGTCTAAATATGAGCAAATATCTAGCAAATTATTATTTTTAATTTAACTACATCAACAATTTATCCAGTTCAGGATGAACACTTTTTAGGGGTTCCTTTGAAAATGCTTAGATGATACTTTGAAAATATTTAGATTATACTCTAAAACAGCCTTTCTCATCCTTTTGACCCTGGAGGAACCCTTGAAATATTTTTCAGGCCTCGGGGAATCCCTGCACATTCAGACTCAAATATAGGCCAGCAGTTACAAAAATATTGTATTTGTTTCATGGGTAGGCGTATATATATGCATTAACAGTTTTTCTTAACTAAAAATAAAGAACTTACCTTTTTAATGTGAAGTTGTCTGAATTAGAATTTTTTTTTTTTAAATAAATCATGATATCCCAGGGAACCCCTAGTGACCTCTCATGGAACCCTAGTTTTCTATGGAAACCTGGTTGAGAAACCCTGCTCTAAATATCATAAAATAATTGTTTTCCTATCTATGTATGTAATTTTTGTATGCAACCTAGCTTCTTCCTGTTTATCATTTGATTTGTTTTGTGTCTTGGCCAGGACAACAGGTGGGAAACATACATTTCAAAGTCCAGTTGTTTCTTCATGAAGCCAAGCATGAATATTAATAAAAACCATAGGATTCTTTGTTAAACAGTCCGTTGTTGAGTAAATAATGCATGCTTTATTAAGAATATATAAAACATGACTCTTTGGTTACTTTCATATAAGGTTTATGTTCTAGTTCAGAAGGTGACTGCATGATGTTTTCAGAACAGTCTTCTGTCCCTTGGTCTTGGTTATCCATGTGGACAAACGTGATCCAAGGAATTTTTGACTTAAATATGATACTCATACAAATTCAGATAATATTGTTTTCAGAGAGCTATTAGTTTAGCTAATATCAGAATGTATACACAGTTGACCTTCCCTTAAGCTCTCAGAGCAGAGAGATACAGATGACAACATTATGTCATGCTCTCATGTGCAGGGTTTTACATGAATTCCACTAATATCCTCCTCTTGGAGGGTGGAGAAATTTCTCTGTTTTTACACAGCAGGTATCCTATGCAGTATTACACTGAGCACCAGGAAACAGCCACTATGTGAGTGGTGTCATTCTATTTGGTTTCTATATAGTAGTACTTTCCTTTTGAGATTCTGCTAAATCTCTTTCTAAACAGGAAGTAAATTAAATAGAATCATACAAAACCAGAGAATCTAAAGGACCAAAGCTTCCTTCAGGAACTTGCAAACTTTTTATAAACTGACATTAGGCAAGTGATTAGATTGGGGAATATGTGATAGTCATTTCCATTATAATACTCTCTCTAGGCCTATTTTCCTAGCATCTTTGCTGTCTTAGAAATGACAGGCAAAAATCTATCCTGTTCTTTCTTACTTTAAATCAAATTAGAGAACTTCAAAGAATTTTAACTATAGTTTTTAGCTACTGGTTGCTATTTTGAATTTTGAGTGATACTATATTTTAATATACTTTAGTACTGTAGTCTTAAACAATTTTAAGGCAAAAATGGAGGAGGGTTAATATACACACACACACTATACATCATTGAGAAGGTTTTAGTTGTATGCAGTATTTTTTAAAATTTATTTTCTATCCCGCCTTTATTATTTTTATAAATAACTCAAGGCAGGGAATATACCTATTACTCCTTCCTCCTCCTATTTTCCCCACAACAACCACCCTCTGAGGTGGGTTGGGCTGAGAGAGAGTGACTGGCCCAAGGTCACCCAGCTGGCTTTCATGCCTAAGGCAGGACTAGAACTCTAGGTCTCCTGGTTTCTAGCCCAGCACCTTAACCACTAGACCAAACTGGCTCTCCACTACACCAAAATGAGTAAGGCTAGTGTTGTGGCAAAATAAATAAGATGCGTGATTTTGTATTATTTTGCAGTATGCAGTTTGACCATAAATAGGTGTATTAGCAAGTCTTAGTAAGATGTTATAAAAGTATCTAGGGATCATCCTAGTGGGACCAGCAGTTGCACCATAATGGGAGTGTGTAATCCCTATCCTGTAAATTAAACAAAGACCTTAACTGGGCTGTGGGAGGATACAACCAGAAGTGAAAAGCCCAATAAGTCAAATCAGAGTGAATTTGTTTCCTCAGGAATGAGGTAAACCTATCCAATAGAATAGGTGAACCAGGGACACTGATTTTTCTCCCTTACTGTTTAATTTCTATATTAATGGCATTGTTGCAGTCCTTGCTAAGCCAGAGCTTCACCGTCTAAATTTTGCCAATCAACATATTTCCATTCTTCTTTATCCAGATGATGTGGAAATCCTATCTGTAGCTCAAGTGGGCCTTTGTAGGCACCTAGTTGCATTATCAACTTAGGTAAAGGTAAAGTTTTCCCTTGACATTAAGTCCAGTCGTGTCCGACTCTAGGGGGCAGTGCTCATCTCCGTTTCAAAGCCAAAGAGCCGGCGTTTGTCCATAGACACTTCCGTGGTCATGTGGCCGGCATGACTACATGGAACGCCGTTACCTGCCCGCTGAAGCAGTGCCTATTAATCTACTCACATTTGCATGTTTTCGAACTGCTAGGTTGGCAGGAGCTGGGACTAGCAATGGGAGCTCACCCCATCACACGGATTCGAACCTCCGACCTTCCGATCGGCAAGCTCAGTAGCTCAGCGGTTTAACCCGCAGCACCACCGCGTCCCCTTACTGCTTACTGCTTACTTACTGCTCTTGAAATTAATTATTCAGAAACTAAGGTTTTAGTCTTCTCTAGAAAGCATTTTCAGGCCTCTGTTAGATGGAAACTTAATAAAAGGCCAGTTGACCAGTTAAGGACTTTAAGTATCCAGGCATACATATCCAAATTTCCACCTGCTAGAATAATCAGTTGAGCACTTCTCTATAAGAGACCCAAAAGTCTCTGACACAATCCTTAAATACTGTATGTATGCTGTCAGGGCAATAACTACATTGCTGCAGCAATTAAATTATAAAAAGCCAAGGTTTTGGGCTTGCTGTTATATTGTAATCAGCTCTGTCTATAAGGATCCTTGTACTCTGGAAGATGTTCAGTCTAAATTTCCAAAAAATATACTTCATGCTCCTCCCTCAACCTCAAATGCTCTTACTCAGTTAGAGCTTGGCTGATTTCTCTTGGGGCCTCCTAAGAATTTGCCCTCACAGATTTCTGCTGGGATTGGATTTATTTTTTATATTTAAAAAGTGAGTGGGATATTACCAAAATTTGATTTCTACTAATGGGTTGTGCTGTTTCATTCTTCTAGTCACACACAGCTATAGGTATACAGCAGACTGGCTGAGCCCACAGGGTAAGGCTGGAGATCACACATATTTCTCGTGAGAAGCCCTCTTCTGAGTTTTCAGATGCTAGCCCTAGCTCCTGGTTTAGGGTACCAGTTTGGTAGTCCCTGCTGCCACTGCTTGTCTTCCAGGGCTGCCTCACCTGAAGTCTGTCCACTAATTCCAATGTATGAGAGAGGACTCTTGAATCTGTACTGCCTTTCAAGTTCTGTAATTAAAAGGACAAACGCTATTATTTCAAATTCTTCGCTATGTAATACAACAGCACATGGCTAGAGTGCTTCTTTCCTCTTGGGAGATAGACCAATCTCACAAGAGATAAACAAAATCAAGCTTTATTTAAAAATGTAAAAAAATGCTTCTGAAGTTTAAATATTAAATATTATTTAATTATTTATGTGGCCACCCATTTGCCAAGTAACTCTGGGTGGCTGACAAATTTAAAACACTGAAAAATACATAATAAAAAGCCAGATATAAACACATATAATGTCAGGATCAATTATTCATAAAACACACTAACATCCTGACCCAGTGCTCAAGGAAAAAGCCACGTCTTCAGGGCCTTTCTAAATACCAACAAGAGTCATCCAAAGGCAAATACTGAAACTGTAGAAATTACAGTACTGCCCAAGTCAGAGGGGAAAAAAGCTGGTAACTCAGTGAACAAAAGAAAATTCTCCAAAGAAAATGCAGTGCTCTGGGTAAATCACAAGAGCCCTTTGCTACAAATGAAACAAGTGCTATATGTCTAAAATGTTAAAGATTACAAGGCAAGTGTACAAAATATTAGTGATCCCAAAAATGTTCTAGAAAAGGAGGAAAATGTATATTTCTGTACTTGCATTTAGTGTGCATAAATGCTCGAGTTACACAAAGTTTCTTAATTTGTATAGAGATAAACAATGTTTAGATGTTAGCACAACACAGAAACAGAAATAAAGAACTAGCACAATTTCCTAGTTAAATGTTTTGCCTATTTGTACATAAATACAAGACAACCTGAAGCAAAATGATCTACTCCCAAACTTCAATTAAAAGCTATGGAGAAATAGTAAAGCCCACTTTTTCCTAGCCTTGATTTCCCAGTATGTTTTAAAATGACCAAATTTGTTCAGTATCCAACAGAGGGAGGGCTTGAATAATCCCAATTAGTTAGTTAGGCCAAAAAATGGGGGAATGCTCCCATGTAGCCATAGGGATTAGTTTATTTATTTATTATTTATTTATTATTTAAATTTATATCATCGCCTATCTTCCCCAACGGGGGACTCTGGGCAGTTATCCTGCTATACTGATGCTGTTACTAGTACATTGTGTCTGACATCCTCATCACAAAGGTATTGGGCAGATTCATAACTTGTACTAAGCCATAATAAGGTATGTTTGGATTTTGGCTTACTTGCCAATCGGAAGGTCAGCGGTTCGAATCCGTGTGACGTGGTGAGTTCCTGTTGCTAGTCCCAGCTCCTGCCAACCTAGCAGTTCGAAAACATGCAAATGTGAGTAGATTAATAGGTACCGCTTCGGCGGGTAGGTAACGGCATTCCGTGTAGTCATGCCGGCCACATGACCACGGGAGTGTCTACAGACAAACGCCGGCTCTTCGGCTTTGAAACGGAGATGAGCACTGCCCCCTAGAGTCGGACACGACTGGACTTAATGTCAAGGGAAACCTTTACCTTTACTAATCTGGAAACTACTGTCATTGTAAACCATAAATTTATTTATTTATTTATTTTATTTGTCCCTGCCCATCTCCTCCCATCGGGGCACTCTGGGCAGTTTACAATAATTGATTAAAACAACAACCATACAGTATAAATAGATTATACAAATATAACATTACTCTAATAAATAAATATAAATATGGGTAAAAAAGTAAAAACTCCACGTGGCAGGAGAATCTGATACAGTCCATATGTGGGAGGAGTGGTCTAAGATAGCAACCATCCCCATGTAGATCTGTTCCCCTCTCCACCACAAGAGATTTACTGTATGTGGAAATCTTACCAATTGTTGTTTTGTAGAAATCTTGCTAATTGTTTTAGCTGCAGCAAACCTAGATTTAGACTAGGTTTGAATATATGAATCTAGTTATTTTGTTAATAAATACAATGTAAGTAGTTGATTAATATCATTAATTATATTGATTATCCCTGAGCTATATGGTTGTCCAGAAGAAAGCAATTATGAGGAATAAGAATTGCAGCCCCTACTATAACACAACACAAACTAATCCTGAATTTGAAGAACTGATTTCTCCATAGACCTCCCAAAAAGACCTTGTAAATCACTTTACAAAAATAAATAAAAGCCCTCTGTCAAAATATCCCAACAGTGGTGGTGGTGGGCCTCTAAGGAGTCGTTTGCCTTCTCCCACCTAAGGTTTTCAATAGCAAAAATGTTCAACCTCTAATTATGAACAGCCAAAAACAATTTTACAATTTCCCTTAGAAAAACAATAGCATTATAGATATACAGGCAGCATCACATGGCACAAGAATGTCCTTGTTGTTGGATACATCATCCCATCCACCAAACTGTATAATAGTGCAGAAGAGAAGAGTGCTCACCTGGTATCCCACATTCCATCTCTATTCTACCATTATGTACAAATAAGGGTTAAAGCTGGAATAGTTAAAGGTCATTCCCTTTGGGACTCTCCATGCTAATTACCCATAGTATTATTTCCAGGGCCATTGAAAAGTTCTATGCCTTTTGCTATATAGATAGATACAGATGAGGTGGATATTGTTGTTAAGTCTTCTGCCCTTTTATCTCTTGCCTGCTTATTTATTTACAAGATTTGTAAGGTCACCCAACTCAACAGCATGACACTGGGTGGCGTACAGCATTAAAAACAAACAATAAACAACAACCCTCTATCATCTCCTACGCTACCAAGCAACATAACAAAACAGCCAAAACTGATCACCCAACTGGCCCTTCACGCCTGGGAGGATTACCAGTTGTTCGTGTTTCTTTATCTCTTCCTGCTTTTGCTTGCCTTTTGTCCCATTTTGCTAGTTAAGTGTTATGTTTGCTAATGTTTAATAAATAAACACCTAACTATATTTTTTGCTACCTGGACAGGGTGGCGTATGCACCTGCTCTGATCTGGACATAAGGGTTGACTGGGAGCGTGATGGATGCAGACTAAACTGCAAGTCACCCATAATAATTTGAACATGTGGAGTGGCTTGCTGAGAGCTTGCAGTTCATACAGAACAGGCTCAACTGTCTCCTTAAAAGTGTAGTATTCATAAAAAGCACATACATACTCACAACATACAAACTCTCCCCACTGCCTTGGCAAAATGCTCACTGCAAAAGCCTCTGGTAGCAACTTATCTGGTTGTTTGATCCCTTCCACTGGGTCAGGACTCCAGTCCTCTCCTCCTCCAGATGATTTATTGATGTCTTCCTAGCTGGGGAAACCTTGACAGCATCGTTCCACTATGGCCAAGGATGCCAGCCAATTTCCGGATTCCTTTGCATCTCACAAACCGCCCTTATTCTCTTAATAGGCCCCGGGAATGGAATCCCAGCTGGGCAAAATGCGGCAGGAAGAAAAGCCTTATGCCTTTCCTCCTCTGACTTCTTATTTACTCACGGGTTGTCCTCCTCTTTGCCTTAGTATAGGCATTGTCTTTTATTCTCTTCATCTCCTTAGGGTGCCCATCTTCCACCTTCCAGGCTAAAGTTCTGTTCTTCTCTCTTGTTCTCTCTGCATGTGTGCACCCACCGCTCCACAGCTTTCCATTCCGTTTCTAACTCTGAGTTTTCATTCTTCCCTTTCTAATCTTTGGGTCAGGCTGCTTTCCTTCTACCGATGTCCAATTCTGATTTCCTTACTGACTGCAAGCTGTGTATCAAAAGACACTTTATTGCTTCCTTTATTCTCTGCCTCTGCTTACCTTAGCATTTCTGAGGGTCCAATTTCCTCTGTGTCTGACCTTTCCATTTCAGGCCAGATCCCTAGCTGCAAGTTAACTGCCTCCTCTTGGCAACCTCTTGCGAGAGTGTACCAGATTTACTTATTTCCCGATTGTACTGCAACCAAGGGTCACACAGTAAAAGAATATAAGCCAAGGCATTGATTATTTTATATATTCTTGTAACAGGTGCACCAATCAAATCTCTTTGTTATACTTTTCAGTTTCTTGCATCACTTGCAAAGTATGGAGCAGGAGTAAAAAACATTACAGTCATTGCCACTTCTTTCCCACTGAGTGGGGATTCAAGCATGGAGCTGCCCGGAGGCACATCTTTAATATTCTTTGCTCTTTGTGATCAATATCTTCTTATTGGAAAAAAAAGATGTTTGCTCTAAGCAGAAATGATACCTGCATATAAAGCACTTTAAGATTAATCATAGATATTTTGCATTTAGCTTTTAGCAGAACTTTCAGGACTTTAGGGTTTCATTTTATCTGCTTCCATATAAGATTGGTCCTTCAAGTATTTGTTAATCAGTTGTTCCCAAAGAACACAAACCTTGAAAAAAAAAAGTGACTGGTTTACAGTAAGAGAACACTACGGAGACTTAAAGATCTGAGAACATTGGGGCACATTGGAAAATCAATATATATGACCCTCCCCAATGAGTTAAAGTACCCTCTTCAGCAAGACAAAGAGAAGTTCAAAAGGAGATAAGGGGAATGGATTTTTTCTAAGGAATATTGTATGGTTATGGTACATATATTTCAAGATGACTAATGATTTTGGGATAATGGTCCGGTTGTATGGGATCACTAAAACCTGATTGAAATGTTTAAGAACAGCCGTGACACAATTTTCAGAGCTTCCATTACCTTAGAAAGCATTTGGGAAGATTGTTTATTTGAATGTGCTTTCACAAAATCTCACTAACAAAGGAGAAAAATAGTGAAAAGAATGGTCTTATGTTGACCTTGTTATGTAATCCTTCAAGGGGATTACTTCCAAGCTAGTAGTTAGTTATATACTTGCAGACAATTATATGAATATTTAAAAAGTGACTGCAAACAATGTAACTGCAGAGAAGAAACTTAATCTGTGGCAGAGACACAAACAGTGTAAGACCCTTCATGGTTTGGATCCAGTTTAAGTTATTCGATCTTACAGGAGTTCCTACTGAAATCACTGAATGATATATTTTTCGTATTGATTGAATGGCAGCTAAGTAACATTAACTCTCTGGGGTAATGTATCTTACATTCACTGTTTGACCTTGTGTGTAGAAATGCAGGATGGATCATTTTATTCATTAATTTTATACTCTTCTACTTCTTAGCATTTGTCCCACATGTTTTCAGGGTCCACTGTTTTTACATTACACTTACCTAATTATTCCAGTGAATTTATTGATGCATGATGCAATAATGGGTTTTATTTATCAGCCATCTTGTAGCAGAGACAGACACTGATATGGACTAACAGCAGTGAAAAGGGCTGTCTGTCTGTCTGTCTGAAGGGCTGTACACTTTCCTAGGAGATGGTAGAATAGCAAACATCTTAAAGGACAGTATCAACATTCAGAAGGATTTTGACAAGCTGAAACAAAGGGCAGAAACCAGCAAGATGAATTTCATCAGGAAGCAATGCAGTCACCTATGTGTACATACCAAAAATCAAGCATCAGTGTAGGATAGGGGAATCATTCTGGACAGAAATAAATGCAGTAGTATTTGTGATATCTTTGTGGACCACAAGTTAAACATGACCCAATCCTGTGTTGCAGCTGGAAGAAAGCGTATGAAATCCTAGGCTATCAACAAAAGTAAGATAAAAAGAAATTGTTCCTCACTATTCTGCATTGGCCAAAGAAAATCTCATCTGGAAATGAGATAGATAATAGATAGATAGATAGATAGATAGATAGATAGATAGATAGATAGATAGATAGATAGATCTCAACATGTAAGAAATGGATTTTAATGTTTTTTTTTCAAAACAGTATCTGAGAAGCTGTTCTAAAAAAAGGAGAACTGTGTCCATGTACAAGGGTTTTTTCTTAATTATTTTTTTTTAAATTTCACTTAGTACTACATTTATAACTTATGTTAAAGCATTCTAAAATTACAGAAATGAATAAATCCATATCTATATAATTGAAGAGAAGCTATAAAATGTATCTGAGATTTTCAGCTACTATTTTGTTCTGAAGTGATAAGAAATAGAATATAACCCACTTTATTCTTAAAGGCAGCTTTGGGAAGTATGCTGCCCTACATAACATTTGGTGCTAAAAGGTGATATAGCATAGTTTGGGCATACCCTGTTTGTATTTATTCCTTTTCCCTATAGACATCATGACCTTGAAACATTCAGTCTGGTTCATGGGTTCCAAGCATTGATCTCTTTTCTTGCTTTTCAAATGATATAAAATGCCATTAGTCTTTGACACCTTTTGGATTTTTGAAGGCCACTTTTTTTTTACTTTCTCACCTGATCTTTGGTGTTAAAAACTACTTTGAACTCTGAAAGCATGCTCTCATTTCAGTGCCAAAAAGACATAAATACATATAAGATTCACAGAGCTCTTTTGATTATATGGAATGAAATAAAACCATAACATCAGGGGATTGTATCCTACATGTGCTTGAGGGAATGTGATAGGTGTGATAAACTCAATTATACCACCTCCATTTGCTAAGTTCTGTGATCTTTTCAACATAACTCAACAAATTATTGATTTGCTACATAAAGGATGACAGGAAAGAAACCATAGTCCAGTCCTCTATCTGTACCAATTTTTTTGGAATACAATTAAAAACTGATTTGCCAAAATGGTACAAAATCTACCTGTCAAAAAAATACATTTGTATCAGAACATTGTATCAGAACAAAATACATCAGAAATACTGACTGAGTGGGCATTTAAATCTAACAAAAGGCCATTAGATTTTCAAATTGAGTATAATAATATGGGTAGGGACTACAATGGAAAAAACAGTATTTTGTACCCTGTTTGAATGCCTAGAAGCCTCTAAGTGTAAAAAATACAAAATAAAAGTGATCATTCCCAGAATGCAATATATTCACTGGAAACAAGGCCTTTTTTTGCAAAGATAGGAGAAGGAGGATAACGTTTTGCTTGATTAAGAGTTCTGAAGAAGTTGGAAACTTGCACATCATATTGGATTTTTTCCCATGGGCAAACATATCTGCTATTGTCTATTTTACATGGTTTGATGAGTACTGGCAAAGTTTCATAATGAATGCTACCAAAGATGTCATATTAGGGATGACTTTAAACACTTAGCTTTCCCTGTGAATTGCTTGGATGGGCTAGGAAACATGGTCTATTGGGAGGATCTAATCAGGAATGCCAATCTTATTTTATTTTCCTTTCTGAGCTTGAAAATGCATGAACTATAACTGCATGTGAACTTCCAATAAGTGGAGCTAAGCTGATAGGTTACTTTAGAACTAATACCAAGATTGACTTCTCCAGTTTCTTATCCCATTTTTGAGAGAGAGGGAGGGGAGAAATCTTTAACACACCATGGGTTCCACCCCACACTCCTGATGGGAAGAAAATAGAAAACCACTTCCCACGCAGTGGTCCTTTTGCCAGGCCTCACCAATGAGAGGGTAATAAATAAGCAGAACATCCTAGAGCCAGGATAGATAACTTTGCAACAACATTTAACAGTATACTCTTTGTTTCTTTGCTTGCTTTGATTTTGCTATTATTGATTTACTAATCTGTTATATTAGGACCTGCTAGGAATGAGGTGACTTAAGAAAAAGCACATATGGACACAAAAATTAAATCAGTTAGCTATTTGGTCAATTGTCCTGTTAATCATATTTGATTTGATGGCAGATGGCTTAAGTGCCCACTGGGTAGAAATAAGGGATACAAATGGAATAAATAAATAAAAATTTCTGCCCTTCTCTCCACTGATGATATTGGGCACATTTTCCATTCCTATATCCTAAGCAGAAAGCATATGACATTAATTATGTTTTTATGTAATAAGCTGATCATTAATCAAAATAAAATGGATGGATTGATATGCCAGAATTTGCCTTTCCTGTTGTCATACTCTATAGAGGTCTGCATTCGCCTCTGTTAAAAACATAGTGTGTTATTCAACAAAAATAAAAAGGAAATAAAATGGAAACCAACTCCTTCTTGCACAAGGCAGTAAATGCATTAAGACTCATGGCAGAAAGACTGTTGAATCCAAGATGAAAATAATAACTATTGTTTTAAAAACACTTGATGGAATAATAAATGCTTCAGAACAAATATCTGAATGCACTTCTGCTAGTAACAGCATTACTTAAAATTATTAAGTTAATTTTCCTTCACTTTGTCAACCAAATGTATGGAAAATAAAAAGTTACCAGGCAAAAAACATCACTTAGCATCCTTAATATTATACAAGGAATTTCTAACTAATCCAGTTCAGGTCAAGCATTATTCATTTGCTAAGTGCATGCAGTGATATTTGGATAGACAGAGGTGAAATATGACTATAGAAGAAACTGCCTTAACAGTTTACTGTCTGAACTGTTTGTATAGGATCTGCAGTACTTAGTGCTAGGTGGGGAGCCTAATTCAACCTTGGGAATCAACTACTTATTTCACAAATGCATTTTCTTTGTTTTTGTTTAAAATTTAAGACTTACTTAACTTTTCCTTTAATGCAAAATACCTTTTGTCATATTTCCAGTATATCCAATATATATCTGAGTCGCTGGGAGTTGGGTGGCATATAGATTTAATAATAATAATAATAATAATAATAATAATAATAATAATAATAATAATAAAAATCATCTTTTAGTCAGAAGCATTTTTAATATAATTCAGTGGTGTTTGGCCACAAAAATAAACTGTTTTGCCTAACCCGTTATTGTAGTGTAAGAAGGAGCAGAGGCTTAGAAAAAACATAGGAACAAAAGCAATACAGGGTCCCGTAAATGTTTTCATTGCAAACTGGAAATTTAGTTTAGCCTAATTAAAAGAGCAGTGGAAAGTGAGCAGGCAGAAAAAAAAATCTGAATCTAATAATCAATCCCGGAAGAGAAAAGGAGAGCAACTGACTAGTGATCTGCAGAAAGCTCCTCCTTCCTGTGAGGAAGAAGGCACTACCTGAGGCCTCAAGGCAGCATGGTAGAAGGGGAAAATTCTGTGAACTTTGTCGGATTATGAAGTTTTGTTTCATGTAGGTGGGATTAAATAAAAGTTAGTTCTTGTTCATATACCGGCTCTGCCACACATCTAGGTCCCTAGCCTGATGGCAAAACCAAGTCTTTAAGGCCTTATGGAAAACCAGTAGGTTTGGGGCCAATCTGACCTGTGGGGGGATGATATTCCAAAGGGCAGGCACTACGGCAGAAAAGGCTCTCTTCCTGGGCCCTGCCAGAGAGCGCTCCCTAGCAGGCAGGACCTGGAGCATGCCTCTACCGCCAGACCTAATGGGATGGGTAGATGTAATTGGGGAGAGGTGGCATCTCATGAAGGGCTTTATAAGTCATCACCAGCACTTTGAATTGAACCTGGAAGAATATTGGTAACCAATACATCTTACATATTTCTGCTTAAAGGACTACCTGCTCCCAGTAGTATGGAGGGATCTAAACTTACAGGGTTTAGAATCCTTAGTTGCTGAGTTTTACAAAGTCTTCACATTGTTTTCAATTCCGTGTCACAGAAGAACACACACACACACACACATTCAGCAATGCATTATTCATTTGCTCAATCCATTTATTTATGGCTCTGTGCATACTGCTAGCAACACATCTGCTGGCAGGTTAAATTCTTGCTTTTTTATTGCAAGTCTTTTTTTTATTATTCAGTAGTTTGACACCAATATCAGTTTTAACATGGACTTCACTTTCTGTCTGTATGCTTTACATCTTATTAATGGATTTAATAGCTCTGTTATCTACATGGCCAGTATCACTGATCACTACAGGGTACTTCCGAATCATTATGCCTTAGAGAATTATTGTGTCTGGAATTGTGCAATAGAGAATTATGTTATATGGAAAGCAAACACAAACATTACTATTTGTCATGGAAAAAATCAGAGTCTAATAGTATCTTACAATTATTAGGAAATTACTTTCTTTCATTCTACATTTTATCAATGTTTTCTCCATGTATTTATTAGTATACCTATGCCAGGATGTTTGTGTTATGACTTGTTATTATCTTCTTACTATTTAGGATTGTTTGTTTTGCATTTTATCAAGTTCAGTCCTGGGTTTTCTGTTCTTCAACATTGTCATTTATGAGTTAGCTGATTGTAAGAAATGCTGATCAAATTTGTGGATGGAACAAAATTGTATAGGTCAACTAATACTTAAAGAGAGAGAAAATAATAAATAAATAAAATAAGCTTGATAGGTTAGAGAAATCAGTTAAAAGTAACTGAATAAAATTTAGCAGAGACAAGTGCAAACGTACGCACTTAGGAAACAAAAACTAAATGCACAGATACATAGGATGCAAGATTCCTAGACTGTTAGTAGCATTTGTGAAAAGGATGTTGGAACAGTATTTGATTTTAAAATGAACATTCTGCTTTAATTATATGCAGTATGTGCAGGTTAGACATCATACTTTAAGAAATATTCAAGAAATTAAAACAGATTCAAAGACATTCAGTGAGGGTGATCGGGGCACTAGAAACAATGTTCTATTAAAAAGGTGGTAGAGGACTGTAGGGACTGGATAATTTAGCTTTGAGAAGAGAATATATTTAGGGGAAATGATAGCATTCTTTAAAGGCTGTCCCAGAGAAGAACTCAAGATCTGTTCTGTATCTTTCCAGGCTGCAAGGCATGGAATAACTGATTTCAGATAAAAGCAGGCAGATTCTAATTGAATGTTAGAAAAGTTTCCTAATGGTAAGAGTAGTTTGACAGCTGATTGGATCAATTAACTAGAGAAGTGGTGGGCTTCTCTTCAGTGGATGTGTTCAAACATCCCTGCTCAGTCTTTTGGCAAGGTGCTGCCACTTACTGTGACATGATAACAATTCTTCAGGACTTGTACTTAGCTGTCTTTTCTTTGACTTTTTTCTATTTTAATTCTTTCCTCCTCAAAGTGGCAAACTTTTCAGTGCATTTGCAGTAATAAAACACTGTATTATCCCTGCAAAATAAGTTTTGCACTCAGGTTCTCTATAAAAAATTATTCATACAGCCAAATTGTATGTTCTATTTTGGAATAGTTCCACCCAGCTCACCAGTCAACTTCTGTTCAAAATTTTCAGTTACAAGTTAGGTTGGGCTGTTTAATTTACAAATAATTTATCATTAACTAATGTATAAAGCTGAATCTAGTTTCACCAAACTCTGCAACACAATTCTTAGCCATTTAAAATTGTTGTGCAGATGACCTCGCAAACGTCTATTCATGGGCAGATTAATGGAGGAGGAGGATAAATTCACTAAATGTATCCAGGAGAGTGAGAACATTTCCAACATGTCCAGAAGTGAAGTTTGTAATCAGTAACAACACTATTTTAAAAAATATTGGGATCCAGGTTGATAAGTACAGTGAACATTAATACCATTTTAGAAAATGTTTACTATGATAATAGAAATGGCAAAATGGACATATAATTCCCATAATTTTTTCTTCTTTTTTTTATTTTTTATTTTTTTTCTGGCATGAATAACTTCTTCTCCCATCCTCCTCCTTGGTGGACTCCCACTGATGTTGCTTTTTACCAATAAGTTTCTCTTAATATCACTGCTAATAGGTTCCCTCCTTCTAAAATAATTTAAAATAACTGCAGAGTGTGAGTTCTTCAACATTACAGCAATCCTGGGTATGTTTGCTTCACTATACATGTCAAGATTCAAGAGTGCTATAAACACAAGTCCATAGTATTATGAAGTGTAATTTCACTGTATTTGTTATTAGGAAAGGGAATAAGGTTTCCCATATGTTTTCATCATTATTTTTGCTGTAACTGGAAACATGCTGCTAGTACATTATCTAGAAATAAAAGCAACCCAAAGGTACTGTAAATAATTCTAGGAGGCCACTGTAGAGTGGATACCCATTAAAGAAGTTTCTTCTAAAAGCAGAGAAGCTTTCATATCCAGAGCAGGATAAAGCATGTAAATCCTATGACTAATGAAATTTGCAATTTGTTTAGGCGGTACAGAAGAACGTTTCCCATTCATAGTCGATGAACTGGTTTCAGAGACAATTAATACTGCCCATTGAAAATGTACATGTCACAAAGCATAGTAGTCATTGACAGAAAGCTAGATGGGAAAAAAGGACAAAAAGGGAGATGCTGGACTGTTTTTTTGATTCCCGAAGAAAAAAATAATGTTCCATGCATCCAGGGTTTTAATATTAAAACTACTTCAGAAATATAGCACAGCAAGGAAGTAAAAAAAAATTAAGGCCAGTTTTTATATTATAGTAAGGGTTTCAGTCAGAAAGACTGGTGTGCAAACTGATAGGTACAGAAAAGTATGCACATATTAACATTCCAGGCCATTTTATTTTCAGTGTTAGAAAAGCAATACTTAGGTTTACCTTCTTCTCAAGCTTTTATAAATTATCAATTTAGAATGTACATCCATTTTTGTTTGTGATTTTCCTTAACATACTAAGCTTTAGTGTGTATATAGCTTTATGATCAATTTCTTGGGAAACTCTATAATGCTCATTTCATTAGCATCATTAATTGTTGCATATATTTTCCCAATACATGCTTCTAAAATACAAAGTTGCTGGATATAAACTCTTGTTCTCTACAATTGTTCCTTTTTTATTATGCTCTCAGAAACTTGAATTCATTTTTTGATCACATCTCTTACAACAAATGGTTTTATTATGCAGATTTTGACCAGAGAAAGACAGATACATGGAATTTCAATGCAATATTGTAATAAGGTCCATTTGGGGAATCATTCAAATCATCCTACATAGAAATCTATGATAAATTTCTTTAGATTCCTAATTACAAACCATCTTACAGAATGCAGCAAGTAGCTCCAACAATAGCAATATTATTAGATTTTTTAATCCCATCTTTTTTTATTTTTAACTCAAGGCGGCAAACATACCTAATACTTTTTTCTCTTCCTATTTTCCCCACAACAACAACCCTGTGAGGTGAGTTCGGCTGGTAGAGAGTGGCTAGGCCAAAGTCACCCAGCCAGCTTTCATGCCCAAGGCACAACTAGAACTCTCGGTCTCCTGGTTTCTAGCCTGTTGCCTTAACCACTACCCCAAACTGGCTTTCTCTATATGATATAACAAAAGGGAAAACCAATTTATTCTGACCTATCTGACCAGGGTGTCCTCAGAGTGTGGCCAAAAAAAGTCGAAATGGTGGTTGCAACAGTGCCTCCACATTTTTGTGTTGCAGTCACTATTTTGACTTTTTTTTAATCATATTGTGGAGACACCCCTATACCAAACTGTACTGCTATTGAATAACCCTTCAGATATGAAACTGGAGTTTAGCACAGGAAGAATGGTCTGTTGCTACTAATGGTAGTTTGTTTACCAGTGGCAAATGTCAACCAAGAGACACAGTTTTAATGGCAACTGCTACCACTATCAATTTTTCTACAGTCTCAGTCCTTAGTGGGTATCTCAGTGGATACAATTTAAGTCATAAATAAATTAATGCAATGCCCATCTATTTAGGCTACTTAACATAAATGCACAATTGCTTTGTTAAAGGATCCCTCTTTTATCTTCTATTTTTTGTACTTTCTATTTTTGTAATGGTTTTATAAATGTTATTTGTAAGCCACCCAGAGTCACTTTTATAGTAAGATGGGCAGTGTATAAATGTAATAATAAATAAATAATAAAAATAAATAAATCTATAATCTGGAAAACTAACTTTTCCTACAGCCAGACCATACATTGCAACTTTGAAGTACAGTAGTATTCTATTGAATAATACTCTTTACAATTCTTTGTGTCACTGTGTGTATTTGAACCCATTTTTTTCTGGCTTTTTTTGCAAGTCTACCAAGCATAAAATGACCCTTCATGTTTTCCACCTCTCCAGCATAGATTTGAAGTACTTTTATACATTCTAGATAGTTTGTATGAAGTCATATACCAACGTATATGGCAGTAATATTCTGACTTTTATTACTTAATATGAATCATGAGGTCATTCCCTTGTTTTACAGTACAATAGCTAGTCTAAACCTGCCAATCATTTTATAATCTAAATTTAGAGTTGTAAAAAAAGGTAAGGACAAAAGGTTAATATGCCTTCAAGTTAAGCTTGGATCCCAGTGAATACATGGACACAGCCATGTAGTTTTCTTGGCAGTGGTATAGAAGTGGTTTGCTATTGCAGGTACCTGCTGAGTTAAAAAAAAAATAGAAGCAACTTTTAAATACATTTTTAATTACCTAGTTAAGTAACATTTTAGCAGCATCTGTCGCAAACCACAACATTAGCACTATGATAGCAATCATGGTGTTGTCATCATACAAATACCAGCCTTACATACTAATATCCCAGTGTCTGAAGCAAGTACATAAATTGTGGCATTTGCATACTAACATTGTCATGCACATTTCATCGTTTGCCCCCTGTTGAATCCCAGGGATGCTCATGTATCTGGTTAACCTTTTGGTCTCAAAAGCTCAGTAATATTAGGCATTATATCTCTGGTGAATACCAGGACTGTACAGTAGACTGAAAAGTTGAAAAAGCACTGCAAAAGATGATAATGGCCAGTCACTTCCATCTTACGGTTAAGCAATAAGGATGTATCAATGAAATATAGCTCCACTTTACTTAGCTAAGAGCTTCTCTTATAATTGGTCATATCAGGTGATATCAAGCTCATGAAATAACTTTCAACAGAAAATAATGCAAAGCCACATTCCATACAATGAACCACTTCAGTACTGAGTCTGTATGATAGCTTTACGTCTAAAATAAATAAGAAAAAGTTAAGCACACCTATAGTTTATCTCATGCTCCCAAATAACTTTGTAGATTTCCGCTGTGCACATTGATGTGATTCATATTGCAGTCCAAGGCATGTTTACTTGAAAGGAAGTCCTGTCATGCTAAATTGGAGCTTATGTGCCAGTAAATGCACCCTGAATAACTCCACATGAAATTGGACATGGAGTATAATAGGCTAATTTCTAGGCATGTTTGCATAGGACATAAATATGAAAAACACAATTCAACTATACTTATTGTAAATATCTTATCAAGATTGGTAGTTTCATTTTATTAATTTAAAGATGTAAATACAGTTCTAATTTTAGTGGGGACACCTTCATATTGCCCTTTTATAAAGTTGCCACTGTCTCTGTATTTAAAGATTGCTGTCATAAACCTACTTGACCCAACATTCTGGAAGTTGTGAGAAGACTTTGGCTGATGAGGGGATTTTTTCAGAGAGTACTTACAGTTCCTGTCAGTTACATTAGACAGCATCACATATTATGCCAGTGTAAGGAAATAATTCTGAAAATGCATGCTTCACTGAAAAAAAAATGGAGGGGATAAAAAGCACTTAGCCTAGTTATAGGAAAAGGAATATTCTGCAGTTTAACAACTCCCTGAAGACTAATTGCAGTTTCCAACATTAATCTTTATACAATATTTAAAACAAAAACAAAAACCTGGATCCATTTGCAGTATTTTGTGTCTCACAGAAGACATAGAATATTTTAATGGATTGTAAATGGATAGTAAAAATAGGCTCTAGTACTAAAAAAGTTAAACATTGCTTTTAAAAAAGTGTTATTTTTGACTCAGGCTGAACCATTGTTTTATTTTTTAAATAAACTATGGACATATTGGTTACAGAAAACTGTTTTGTAAAAATGAAAAAAAGTTCACAAAAAGTTTTTTTTTTTTAAAAATGCCCATTTAAAATCCTTTATATTGGATCAAAGAGATACTCCAAGTTTCCTTTTTATGCTTCATTTCCCCAACCCTTCTTCTTTAGCAGTTTCCACAACTGCTCTTTACTTTTGACTTCCATTATTCTTTTCAAATGGTGTCTCCTGCACTCAATTAGAGGTAAATCTAACTCTGTCCCTGGCAAGTAATCTATCTTGGTCAAGGATATGTTTTCCCTCCCGTATTACTAAGTGTAGTGTATGGCGCCAATTTTCATAGAAATCACAATGGGAAAGAAAGGATATTAGCTATTCTCCCCACATAAATAAATAAAACAGCCCAGGTATGATTGCCAGCCATACATTTAGCACTACATATAATTAGATGCTTAGTCTTCATATCTTCACATGTTGGAGAGTTTTGTTGAAGGCTAAGGGTATCAGGGAATGACTCCATCTTTCTTATTAGCAGATCAGTTTTCAATGCCTGTACAAGGTTATGAGTAATAAAACAGGAAGCGGATTTTGTATAGTATCTAACGTATCTAAAGCAGAAGCAAGCAGCAGCTTTTATACACTTTAGGAACTGTTATCAAAGTTAGCATCTAGCTAGCAAAGCTTCTAATCGGATACTTCCTCTAGCAGCTGCACAATAGTTGTACATGTTACATGCCATCCCATAATAATCCTTAGCATGTTCTGTGTTTTCTAAAATCTCCACCTAAAAGGTGTGCATTTTAATATGCTAATAAACTAACTCTCTGTCAGGAGCATCTACCTATCCAACTCTCCTCATGGATTTCATAACTCATCGTCCGGTCTCCTCCTATCTTCCTTTTAGCCCATTTAACAGGACTCAAATAGAGGAATCTAAGGACTCCCCTTTGATGTTTCCTCTTTGATAGAGCACAGATGATTCGTGCATTCCTAACTGTTTACATGTTCAATTACACATCTCAGTTTCAACCTTGGAGATCAGAACATCCCATTCTATTTCACTTTCACTCAACTTTCCCTGCTTGTATCCAGTTTTTCTGACTTTCAACGTGTTACATGGTATTTTACCATGAATATTAAATGTTATATTAGGTTTTTTTTTCAGTGCCAAAACTTGAACCCACGTCTGTTAAAATATTTAAAACCATGAGTATAAAACTGCTTCTCTTACTTTTTTTTTTAAAATGGCATTCTGATTTTGACATAGTTAAGTGAGAATGCTGTGGGTAGTATGTATTCGCTCAGTTTCATTTTCTTTGGTCTATGAGGGAGTAAGAGAGGCAGAAAAAAAAATCTTAGATCATTTTTGTACTTAATTAACATGTGCAGCAGGAACAGGCAGATATACTGTACAGTATACGTACACCTTGCCAAACACCATGCTGATTTTCCCCCGTTAAAGATTTGATAATATGCTGTTTTAAATGGATAAAAGCATCTTCATTTCAGGCAAATCTAGGGCAGAGCAGCCCTCATAAAAACTGAAGGATAGCTTTTAAAATTTGGAGATGTCATCATTGCTCTAATCTCCACCCCTAAATAATATATGGTAGTGTGACAGTAGTGAAGTGCTAAGACGCTTAATGTTGCTGTAGGCCACATATCTCCCATTGTGTCTGATTTGTGGGCAGTACTTTTTAAGCCCAGATTTAAAATTTCTAAGTTCAAAAGTCTGAAATAAATGCTACAGAAGATGAAGAGATTTTAAAGGGATTTTTATGAACTAGGTTCACCCTATAAATCACTTACAGGGCTAAAATAAAATCAAAGGAAGAGCTCTGAATATAAATGATTATGTTTAAAAAGTTATAATATAAACAGCAGAATATAAATGATTATGTTTAAAAAGTTTTTTTAAAAAAAATCTCTAGGTCTAGGAAGGGACCTACAAGGTAATTTTTGAAAAGATTGAAAATTTTATTATATAAATCAGTAACACATTTGTATTTATATTTGTATACAGAGCTGAAAATTAAGCAGATAACAAGCTATAAACAGCAGAGTGTGATACATATAAAGCCAGAACGGATTTCTTAGTCATTTAGTCATTAAATATAACTAACAAATAGTAGGCATTCTCATTATCTTTTAAATTATCTTCATAAAATTTAGTCAATATTTCCACTACTTTGTTAATATTACAACTTGATTTCTGGGACATTATATTGTTTTCTGGAATAAATTATATGACAATTCTTTCACTCAAATACAGATACACTTATTTTCAGTTTCTAAACAATAAGTAGATTTGTTGCCTACAACTCTGGAACAGTCTTGTTAGAATATATCAAGATAAATATTTGCTAATGGTGGGATTCTGTTTTCTGGAAATAATGCTTCAATATTCCTGTATCTTGTAAAACAGCTCCATCAGGGAATCACATTGCCTGCTTTGAGATAAACAGAGTGAGCAGGATTGATGCACAGGACAAATACAATCTGAGAGGCATAGATTGATAAATACACACAATATGGTAACTTAATGATTTTGAAGACAAATTATAACTTCTCCTGGAGGTGGAAGTGGAGGTATTCCATTACAAACAATGGTGGACTTAATAGGACATATCTAAAAGTTGGTTGCCATATAGTATTATACCCTTAAAAATATTGCCATGATATTATCTTCCTTTTTATATTAATTGGGGAGGAGGATGGTGGCCTGAAAAATGCATTTTTCTGAAGAATAACAGCATGAAAGAGCTTTGTTTTGGCTCCTTGCTTGGAGCAAAAGTGACATCATGGTCATGAAAAGAATGCTGACAATATAGCTTTTGGTTAAACTAACAGGAATTTTGTTATGTAAAAGCATTAGAAATTTAGTGTAGTTGGAAAGGCTCATATAGATCAGCTAAGAGGATATGAACCTTCTCTCTGAACCTTTAAAGCGGATTTTCTCAGTAGCATAGCACAAACAGCTTAATCACACAGGTTGTTGCAGTGGATACAAAGCAGTCATTCATAACCAATTTATATATCTATTGCCACTTTAGACTATTCATCTTACTCAACTAAAATAGGTTACAGAGAATCAGAGAGTTAAAAGGGGCATTTAGGTCACTGAGACCAACCCCTTGCTCAGTGAAGGGATCCAAATCAAAGCAACTGCAAAAGTTAACTGTCTAATAATTGGACATCCAGCTATGGAGAACTTATCACATTGGTCCCACAGTGTTATAGGCAAGACTTCACTTCTAAATGTTGAATCATTGGCAGTCAGATTCTAGACAAATGACTGATTATTAAAATTATAAAACAGCAGAATAAGAATTTTTATCATTACTACTTCTAGGGAAAACTGATTTGTTGTTCTTCATTGGTTTTGGTTTTTTAATTGTATTTCTGGCCATCATAATGCTTACTCAAGTAAGACATTAAACTTTGTTTTCTATGGGATACTTTCTTTTCTTAAAAAAATCAATCTAATGAGAAAATATATCAAGAAAAATGTGTTATAAAGACTTCACTACTTTTCAGTTTTCCAGACAAGCTGAAAATGCAGTGAAGGCTTAAAATCTAGATTCTAAAGCAGATATTAAATATTAAAAATGTAGTGTTGCTAAGTTATGATAGGAAACTACTTAGGGCTCTCCAAAAGATACTTCAGAGTGAGTGCACAAGGGCAGCCATGCAATCCTAAGAAAGGGCACAGCTACATTAGGGGTGTTGCAGATATGTGCTATATTCAAACCACTCTGAACTTTTAAGCTCCCTGTGGCTTCTATGCTAGACCATCCATCCAGTCAAGGAAAACAATAGTAACAGCAAATAAAATGAATAATTAAAACAAGCCTAAAAAAATTGAAAATATTAAATGCTGACTAAAAACAGCCCTTTGCAACTAGATGCCTTCCAGTTACGTTGGACTATATTAGGCAAATTCCAATTTAGCAAGCATTACAGTTCTAACAGAGAATATCATCTTGGAAAAAGTTACTCTAGTTTTCATTTAAAATATATCATTCTTAAGCTTCCAGGCTTATAGTAATGCCTTCCAGTGAAAAGACAGATTTAAATCATCTATATATATCAGTAGGAGCTAGCCTGGTGATCCCACAGTAGCCAAGCATTCAAACCACTTTGAAATCTGGAATCCATGAATTGTTCATCAGGTTTCAAGATCCTATGCAGAATAGGATATCACTGAATGATCGTTGGACTAGAATTCTTTCCTGCTGCTTTATTTGAGGAAGAAAGATGCAAATCAGGCATACAGACCTCAATACAGATGTTTTCATTCCAGCTGTGGCACTGAATGTACATAAAAAAAAGCATAGGACTTGGACTTCCAGTGGGGACATGGTGAACTAAACAGCTGTGCCTGTGAGCTCAGTGGGCAGAGCTGACAATGCGGCAGGTTTTTCGGGCTCCGGCAGGTTTTCCTGAAGCCCAGGAGTGTTCTGGAAAAACAGAAAACACTTGGAATCACCCCATTTGTCCTCCAGATGGCTGCTTGAAGCCAGAAGATTGCAAACAGCGTTCATGTTCAACTGGTAAGAGCTAGCTGGGAGGCAGGGAAGTCACTATTTTCCAAGCCACACTGTAGCCTTAAATGAACACTAAGACTGGCCACTCCATTTCTAAATCACCCAATTTTTATTTCTTTTAAGTATGTGTACCCTACGAGAGGCTTTCTACAGCAAGGAGAAGCTGGGTCTCTTGGTGCTAGGATTACTTTTTTTAAAAAATGCTTTTTAAGTTTTGGACCTTGTTTTCCCTCCAAACATTAAGGAGGATTGAGAGTAAATAATTGTCTCCCGCTTATTATTCTTGCACTAAATTTGAAGATATTAGCATTTCCCTACACAATGAATTGGCTGATTTGAACCTTCAGCTTTCTGCTTCTACTTTTCTTTGGGAACTGTCTGCATATCTCACTTTCACTTGTGTAAACACATTCTGGAACTCTTCCATATCTTTGACTTTCACTGGTTAAGCTCCTAGGGGGCACCATAATCTACTGTGTGAGACATGGAGAATTTCAGACAGATTTTCTCTGACTTCCACCAAGATTTTAAACAGATTCTTTCTGACTCCTACCAAGTTTTTATGCAAGACATTCAGGACATTGTAGAAAATATGAGATCTAAAATGTGTCATCTGGTTGGGGATGTCGTGGATGAAACTGAGGATTTCAACAGTGACAGAAATGTCTCCTCTAAGAGTGAGATCAGGATTTCTATTGAAATGCTGGATAAAGATCAGATGGTCAAGTTGGAGAAATTTAAGGGAGAGAGCGAGCTGCAAGCCACAAGCGAAATTCATTTTCTGGTGGAAAGCCATGAAAGAGAAGGGGTTATTATGTATGGGAGGTTTCCTGAAAAGAAGTCAGAGTTTTTGAGGGGGCAGTTGGGCTGTTCAATTTTTTAAAGAAAACTGTGCGCGCATTTTGGGGATATGTAAATGCTCTAGTTTATTTTGAAGTGGGATAAGGGTTAAAGAATATTTATCTGGATTGCTTTTAAGGTTTGGCTGATTTCATTTATCTTCAAGGATTTGCATTAAGATTAATAAGGTATAAAAATGTCTACTTATAGACTTTTGGGTTTATTAAGATTAAGATCATTAAAATTGTTGTATTATTAAGTATAATGGCAGACAATTTATGTGCTTTTAAGTTTGATTTTTATTATAGTAGACAGAAATGTATAGAATAGTAGAAGGAAGAGAATAATTAAATAGATGTTATCTTTGGGGAGGGGGAAGTGGTTTAGGAGATTTATATGAATTTTTCTTTTTCTTTTTTTTAATATCAAGGGAGGGAGAAACTGTACTTAGTGATTTTTATAATATGCCAATGTGGAATGATTTTTAGAAATAATGTGGTTTTGGTTTAATATAGAGTAAGGGATTGACTATGGAAAATTTTTGTATATCCTTTGTCAGGGCAGCCACGCTCTGAATAAGACTCAGACTCACTTAGGAGGTCTAAGGATTTCTGGTTTTATTAGAACGGTGTGCGTGCAAAGAGAAAGACGGGAATCCTTATGTGGTGACAGGGTGCCCTGTTTATACTTTGCTGGCGGACGTTGTGCTTCTCTACCCTCGGGCCAGGACCAGATGGGTGCTTGAGACCGCGATGCATCAGCTGATGGGCGATCCCGGCGATCTCCTTTGTCTCCCTGTCTTCGTCCGGACCGGGTGCGTCCCCTGAAGGTGTTTCCCCGATCTTCTGATAGGCGTTAACTACTGTCTGATGGGTGCCCCCATTATGTTGGGCATTACTCTGTGGACATGCGTGCCTGAGGGAGGTGTGAATGCATCCCCGGGGATTCTTGGATTTCAAAATGTTGTTGCCCATCTATCATGATGGGTGGGGGTGGTGGGGTTTCTGTGTGCCATTTTGAAGGGGTGGCTGTTTCAGGAGGGCACAGTGGAAAACTGGGTGTATGTGCCTTAGATTGTGGGGTAAGTCCAGTTTGAAAGTGACTGGGTTAATAATTTCTGTGATGGGGAATGGTCCGATAAATTTGAGTGCCAGTTTCTTGGAGGGCTGTGGGGATTTAATGAACTTAGTGGAGAGGTAGATCCTATCTCCCACTTTGTAGTTCGGTTGCACCGTCCTGTGATTGTCTGCAAACTTCTTGTATGTAGCATGTGCATCGGCCAGGGCTAGCTGGATGATGGGCCAAACCATACCCAGTTGAGCTGCCCAGTCATCTGGAGAACAGGGTGGGGTGTCTGGTTGGGGCAGTTCCGGGATTGGCACAAAGTCTCTGCCATAAACCACCTTGAAGGGGGTGTGACCTGTGCTTTGGTGTACTGCGTTGTTGTAGGCCACCTCTGCAAAAGGAAGCAGGTCCACCCATTTGTCCTGTTGGTAGTTAATAAACGCCCGCAGGAACTGCTCCAGGGTAGAGTTGAGGATCTCCGTAGAGCCGTCTGTGTGGGGCTGCCAAGCCGTTGACAGTGCTTGCTTCGTGCCAATGAGGTTTAGGAACTCTTTCCAGAACCTGGAGGTAAATTGTGTGCCCCTATCTGTCACCAAACGGTAGGGGGCGCCGTGGATTTTGTAGATATGGGTGAGGAACAGGCGTGCCAGCTGCTGTGCAGAGGGGATGGATGCACAGGGTATGAAGTGTGCCTGCTTGGAAAAATAGTCTTTTACCACCCAGATTACGGTTTTCCTTTGGCTGGGTGGCAGGTCGACTATGAAGTCCATGGAAATCTCCTCCCAGGGATGGGAGGGGCTTGCTACTTTCTGCAGCAGTCCTTGGAGTTTCCTCACCTTCCGTTTAGACCTTGCACATGTGGGGCAGGATGTTACGTAGTCCTTGACGTCTTTTCTTAGGGTGGGCCACCAGAATTGCCTCCTGATTAAATGTAAAGTTTTTACAAACCCGAAATGTCCAGCCGTTTTATCATCGTGGGAGCGGTTTAACACCTCTGCTCTCAATGGTTCTGGTACATATAGGGCTTTTTGTTTCCATGTGAGCCCATTCGTAATAGATACATGGTGTTGGTTGTTTTGCAACCATGTATCATTTTCGAGGGCTTGGGCGAGTCTTTGTTGCCAGTCCTGTGAAATTGACCTGCACCTTCCCCCATTTGCCAGTGGTTGCTCTGAGGTGCATCGGGTTTTAGTCTGGCTGCATGTGACAGCAGGGCAGCCCAGCTGTGTGTCTGTCCATACAGTCCCCACAATGTCCGGTACTTGGCCAGCATCTTGAGGTCGTCGGGAAAGGGCATCCGCCAGGAAGTTTTTTCTCCCCAGGATGAACTTAAGTTTAAAATTGAATCTGCTAAAGAATTGCGCCCAGCATACTTGCTTTGGACTGAGGCGTTTCGGGTTGCTGAAAGCCTCCAGGTTTTTGTGGTCAGTCCAGACCTCGAAAGGGCAGGAGGCCCCTTCTAGGAGGTGCCTCCACATTTCCAGGGCTGCCTTGACCGCAAACGCCTCCTTCTCCCACACGTGCCATGTCCTTTCCATTTCCAAGAACTTGCAGGAGAGGTACACGCAGGGCTTCAGCTGATTGTCAAAATCGCGCTGAAGAAGGAGCGCTCTGATAGAAAACTCTGAGGCGTCTACCTGTACGATAAAGGGTCTGGCGGGGTCGGGATGCTGTAATACTGGCTCTGCCGTGAAGAGGCTTTTTAGGTGTTCGAAAGCCATTTGACAATCAGCTGTCCAGTTTAACAGCGCCCCCGGGTTTCGTGATTTACGGGTGTCTCCCAGGACCTTTGTCCGGAGGAGGTTGGTCAGCGGCAGCACAATTTCCGCTAGCCCCTGGATGAAACTCCTGTAGAAATTCGTGAACCCCAGGAAACTTTGAAGTTGTCTCCTCGTGCGCAGGCGCTCCCACGCTAGTATAGCCTGGACCTTACTGGGGTCCATTTCAATCCCCCTTGCCGAGATCTGGTAGCCGAGGTAGTTGATTTGTTCCTTGTGAAATTCACACTTGGAGAGCTTTGCGTATAGCTCTGCCTTGCAGAGTTTCGTAAGCACTGACTTTACGAGGCGTTCGTGCTCGGCTTCGTTCTCAGAATAAATTAAAACATAGTCCAGGTAAACAAGCACCCCCTTAAACAAGTGGTCATGCAAGACCTCATTGATTAGCTGCATGAACACGCCCGGTGCCCCAGCTAACCCAAACGGCAGAACCCGGTATTGGAACGACCCCAGCGGGCAATTGAAAGCCGTTTTCCATTCGTCCCCCTCCTTTATTCAAATCCGGAAGTAGGCTTCCCTGAGGTCTAATTTTGTGAATATTTTGCCCTTTGCAAGGTGGGCTAGAATGTCCTTTATTATGGGGAGGGGATATTTATTTGAAACAGATGTGGCATTTAGCCAACGGTAATCTGTGCAGAGCCTGAGGGACCCGTCCTTCTTTTCCCTAAATAGGACCGGGGCTCCGACTGGCGAGTTAGCCAGTTCAATAAACCCCCATGCCAAATTCTTGTCAATAAAGTCCCTTAATGCTAACTCCCTTTGAGTCATAGCATATATTTTTGGCTTTGGTAAGGTTGCCCCTGGGATCAGTTCAATGGTGTAGTCTGTTTTTCTATGGGGGGGGGGAGTTTGTCAGCCTCCTTTTCCCCGAAAACATCAGCAAAGTCTTTGTATCTGGCAGGCAGGCCCTCCGGGGTTTCCACCTCCAGGTGCATTGAGGTCGTTGTCGCCCTCCCCATTGCGGTGCGGGGAACCTGATCTCCTGTGGGTGCTTTGTAACGCCCATCCAAAAAGGTGATCTCTCTTGTCACCCAATTTATTTGGGGGTTGTGATACCCCAGCCACGGGATCCCTAGTATGAGTAGAGGTTGGCCCACCGGTGCCACGATGAAGGGGAGGCTTTCCTCGTGGTTGCCGAGCCTCATCGCAACTCTCTCTGTGTATTGGGTGACTGGGCCCCCTCCCGCTGCTGATCCATCCAACTGCGTGAACACCAATTGGTGCTGAAGTGGATAGCAGTGGAGGTTAAGCGCAGCCACCAGGTCTGGTTGCATGAGGCATTTCGAACAACCCGAGTCGATCAGAGCCCAAACCTTCTCTGTTTTCCCCCCATGGGCCAGGGTGACTCTCACATATAGGGTAGGACAGTTGTCACTCACCCCAAAGTCGTTGCGCCCTTTGTTATCGTCCACCTGTCTTTTGGCGCTCTTCAAGGCAGGTGGCTGGCGTTTCCCACCGGTTCATCGCTTCCGCTTTCCTCATCATCGGTGACGTCAGGGAATTCCCTTGCCGAGGTTTCCCCCTTCGTGGCTGGCCTTTTCTTTGGCGTTGGGGTTGGTTTGTTGGGAACCTTTCCTGGGCTGTCTCTTGTTTTTGCTTTTGGGCAAGCCACCGCCTTGTGGTTTGCCTCTCCACACTTGAAGCACTGCCCCTGGGCAAACCTGCACTCTCGTTCCTCCCCCCAGGGTCGGGGCGCCGGTGTCACTGGAGCACCACCGGATCGGGGTCCTCTTGCTGTTGCTGTGGGTTGTATGGACCTCTGGATGTGCTGAAAGGCTTCTTGAGCGTTCTCCGTCTTTCCTGCCAGCCAAATCCATTCGCAGAGGGTGGTGGGGTCATCCCGGTTTAGTGCCCATCTTAAAACGGTTAAATTAAGCCCCTCCTTGAATTTTTCCATGAGGGTGGATTGTGACCAGTCCTGCACTTTGCCCGCAAGCGCTTGGAATTCGCTTGCGTAAGCAGCCATGGAGCGCTGTCCTTGCCTGATTTGCCGTAGTGCTCTCTTCACCATTTTGGTCTTGAGGGGGTCTCGGAAATGGGAGTCCAGAGCCACCAGGAATGCGTCCACATGCTTGAGCTCTGGGGCGTCTTCCTGGCATAGCTGGATGTACCAGTCAGCCGCCCTCCCCCTGAGTCTGTTGGCAATGGCGTTGATCTTTCCTTGTTCTGTCCGGAAGCAGGGTCCGTATTCGTCCATGTAGTTCCTCGCGTTGATGAGGAAAAATGACAGCGTGGCTGGGTCGCCGTTGAATCTTGCCATAAGGTCTCTCACTCTCATCGTGGGTGGGCTCCAGGGCACCTCCGGACGCGTGGTCCTTCCCCCCTCTGGTAGGAAGCTGTCGTCCCGATGTGGGGATTCTCTCAACCAGGCTCCAGGTGGTGTCGGCTCAGCATCCACTCGCCTCCAGCCTCTTCCCAGCTGACGCCCTGTGGAAGGGGGGGGGAACCCTCTCCCAGGCAACCCAGTACAGTGTGCTCCGGCGTGGTCGGCTCCCTCCTCCTGTGCTGCACCCTGCCGCTGCAGCTGCCATGCTTCAGGGTCAAGCAGGGGTGGGGATGAGCTTCTGGCACTCCATTCGCCCTCACCCCAGTCGCTGCCTCCACACTCCAGTGCTAGTTCTGCAAGTAGCCGCTCGATCCATGCCAGGCGTGCTTCTGTGGCTCTGCAGCACGAGTTCTCCATGGCACCTCCCATGGCTTGCCTGCTCCGCCGGCGATCTCCACCTCTTGCTGTGGGTGCGTTCCATTGCTCCCACGCTGCTTCGACCATCACGGGTAGGGATTCCCCCGTTGTGTCGAGGTGACCCATTCCGTCTGCAACTCACCGGTGGTCGCCCCGGTCACATTGTGGCTCAGTTCCTCCCCCGCTGGGCATCCGCTGGTCCTTACCGTGAGGTTGCGGGTGCTGTCATCAGTTCCTGACTGCCGCTTCATCGCTGTGTTGTTCCCTCACAGACAAGTCTGGAAAGGTCCTAGCGAAAAATTTTTTTTGCGATTCCTGTCTTTATGTCAGGGCAGCTACACTCTGAATAAGACTCAGACTCACTTAGGAGGTCTAAGGATTTCTGGTTTTATTAGAATGGTGTGCATGCAAAGAGAAAGACGGGAATCCTTATGTGGTGACAGGGTGCCCTGTTTATACTTTGCTGGCAGACGTTGTGTTTCTCTACCCTCGGGCCAGGACCGGATGGGTGCTTGAGACCACGATGCGTCAGCTGATGGGCGATCCCGGCAATCTCCTTTGTCTCCCCGTCTTCGTCTGGACCGGGTGCGTCCCCTGAAGGTGTTTCCCCGATCTTCTGATAGGCGTTAACTACTGTCTGAAGAATTGCGCCCATCTGATTTGCTTTGGGCTAAGCTTACGAGGTGCACTGAGTGCTTCGAGGTTTTTGTGATCAGTCCAAACCTCGAACGGATGGATAGCTCCCTCCAACAGATGGCGCCAAGTGTCTAAAGCAGCTTTAACAGCAAAAGCCTCTTTTTCCCAAACGTGCCATCGCCTTTCAGTCTCAGTGAATTTACGAGAGAGATAAGCACAAGGCTTTAGGCACCCGGATTCATCTGCCTGCAGCAGGAGAGCTCCAATGGAAAAATCAGAGGCATCCACTTGCACCACAAATGGTTTGTTCGGATCTGGATGCTGCAAAATGGGTTCTGCTGTGAACAGTTTCTTAAGCTTGTCAAAAGCCAGCTGGCATGCAGGCGTCCATTTCAATAACGCCCCCGGATTCTTTGATCTCCAGGTGTCCCCCTGCCCCTTAGTTTTAAGCAACTCAGTGAGGGGGAGGGCGGTGTCCATGAACCCCTCTATGAAGGACCTATAGAAATTCGCGAAACCGAGAAAACTTTGGAGTTGTCTCCGTGTACGTGGTGCCTCCCATGCCAGAATGGCCTCAATCTTAGCTGGATCCATTTCAATACCTTTGTCTGAAATTCTATAACCCAAATAGTCAATTTGAGATTTATGAAAAGCGCATTTAGGCAATTTAGCGTACAATTCAGCTTTTCTCAGTTTGCTGAGCTCTTGTCTGACCAGCTTTACATGGTCTTCCATTTTTTCAGTATAGATTAATACATCATCCAAATATACTAATACACCTTTGAATAAATGGTCATGCAAGACCTCATTAATCAATTGCATAAAAACCCCAAGGTGCTCCCACCAACCCAAAAGGTAACACTTTATATTGAAAAGAGCCTAGGGGACAATTGAAAGCAGTTTTCCATTCATCCCCCTCCCTAATGCGAATGCGGAAATATGCCTCCCTCAGATTCAACTTAGAGAATATTTTCCCCTTTGACAGGTGTGATAGCATATCCTTGATTAATGGGACTGGATATTTATTTAATATTGATACTGCATTCAGCCCACGGAAATCCGTACATAGTCTCAAAGTTCCATCTTTCTTTGGTCTGAATAGGACAGGCGCACCCACTGGGGAATTTGCTGGTTCTATAAAACCCCTAGCCAAATTTTTATCCACAAACTCCCTTAGCGTTTCCAGCTCTTTCTGGGTCATAGCATAAAGTTTTGGCTTAGGCAACTTTGCATTAGGGATAAAGTCTATGGCACAGTCAGTCTTTCGGTGTGGCGGTAGCTGATCCACTTCCTTTTCACCAAATACATCCGCAAAGTCCTGGTATTGCTCCGGCAACCCTTCTAACAGAGCGGTAGGGCGATGCGGAGCGGCCGCTGACACTCTCCCCACGTCCCCGCTGTCCAATTCATCCCCCTCCGGTGCTTTATAAAATCCATCTGCAAAAGTCACAGTCCTGTGCACCCAGTTTATATACGGGTTCTGTTGAACAAACCACGGCATCCCCAAAACGACAAACGGACCCCCCACAGGCGCCACCACAAAAGGCAGCTTCTCCCAGTGACTTCCCATTTGCAATGCCACCATCCCTGTGGAGTGAGTTGCCGGTTCTCCCCCCGCCGTAGACCCATCCAATTGGGTAAAGATCATGGGGCGTTTCAACGGAAACGTGGGAAGCTCTAAGGCAGCCACCACATCAGGGTGCATTAAACACCGCGAACACCCTGAATCCATCATCGCCCACAGTTCAACAGTTCGTGTGCAGGACTCCAATTTCACCTTCACTATCAGCGTAGGGAAATTTCCACTCACCAAAGCGTGATCGCGCCTCTCCTCTACCACCTGCCCAGTGGCACCTCTTAGGGCAGGTGGCTGGCGTTTCCTGCCGGCTGAGACGGCTCGAGGTCCCCTTCATCGTCATAGAAAGGAATGCTCTCCGGCTCCATTTCAGCCATCACTGCCTTCATCTTCCTGTGCCCAGAGGGGGATTTTCCCGACGGCTTTGCGGGGCGCTCTTCGGTCTTCTTTTGCGGGCACGTCACTGCTCGGTGTCCCTCTTTCCCACATCGCAGGCATTGCCCTTTTGCAAACCGGCTCTCTTTTTCCTCCTGCCAGGCCGTCCGTCCCACCCTGCCAGTGGTCCTGGGTGCCTTGCCCATCTTTGTCATGGCCATCTGCTTAGGGCCCCTCCTGGTTTGCGCGAACTTAGCCCGGGCTTGCTCGACATTCGCCGCCAACTGTATCCAGTCGTATAGCGTGCCTGAGTCTGCCCTTCCTAACGCCCATCTCAGTAACTCAGGTCTCAGTCCATCTTTGAACATTTCTATTAGAGTAGTTGGCGACCAATCGTCCACTTTCACCGCTAGGACTTGGAATTCGAGGGCATAATCAGCCACGGACTTAGACCCCTGGAATAGCTCCCGCAGGGCCGCCTTTGCTTTCTCCTTTGCTAACGGATCAGCAAAGTGCATTTTTAGTGCCCATAGAAAGTCTCTGAAATCAACCAACTCCAGGGCATCCATCTCGGCTAATTGGACAAACCAATCAGCTGCCCTCCCCTCCAGTTGGGTAGCTACAGCATTTATCTTCGCCCCTTCCGAAGGAAACAACCTCCCAAACTCCTCCATATAGCTTTTCGCATTAGTCAGGAAGAATGACAGTTTTGTAGAATTCCCATCAAATTTGACAGTGAAATCCCTATACCTGGCTCTTTGTGGGCTGCTCTTCCTCTCTTTCCGCCTGGCTCTCCTCCTGGGCTCTGGAGACCTCTTCTCTCGAGGGGGAGGGGGACTCGCAACTCTGACATTGGGACTTTTCTTCTGATCCCTGCTTCGTCCCCTCCCTGCATTTTCCGCCCGCCGCGGGGGCGATGGGGATGCCCGCCTGGGACTGCGCAGTGGCGATCCCCCCCAGTACCTCCTCCGGTCTTTCCTCCTCATGCTCGGGGGGGAGGAGGGAGAAACAGATGGGGACGACCGTCTGTAGCAATGTTCCCTTCTTCCTCTGTCCTGACTGCCCCTCGCAAATGACATTCTTTCCATCATGTCTTCCAAAGACTTTACTCTGGCTTCTAGCCTCTGGGATTTCTCACTGGCCTCGGAGTCGTCTGAATCACTCCTCTCCATTATGGCCACATCTGGGGACAGCGGATACTTTGCCTTCACAGGCGCTCCAGACAGGGTTCCCTCATCCTTTCTGACCACCTTGGACTTTACCGCTTTCACCATGGCTGAGCTGGCGTCCGAGGCTTCCGACGGTTCCTCCGATTCAGGGGTGAGGCTCCTTTCCCTTCTTTGCCTCATGGAATCCGTCTCCCCCACGCTGAAATCCTCACTCTCTCCTGAGCGGGAAGTAGGTTCAGTCATCACTAACTTTATTTCCTCACAGTAGCACTGGAAGGAGGTTAGTGGTAAGGGTTTTATGATTCTCAGCTTTATGTAATGATTGCCTATTCTGACATACTCAGTCTCACAAGGGGATTTTTTATGAAAACTGATTTATTGAAAGAATAGTATGCAAATACGAAGAAAGCTGAGGATGAGCAAAAGTGCGCCAAATACAAACTAAAAACCCTCGCTTCAAAACCAGCCCTGCCCTTCCTCCCTCCTAGCAATCCTAGCAACCACCCCCTCCCAGGTGTTAGCAACCATTACTCACATCGGCCTGAGAAAGTAACCTTGAACAGAGTCAATAACCCAAACATACATTCCACAGTTGCAGTAAGAAGATTACAACCTGGCACGGCTGGAAATTTCCAACCCGCAAACACGGGTTAGAAAAGTGACATGCGAAATGTTACGATGTATACAGAACATTGAACCGATGAACATGACAGATGGGTGCCCCCATTATGTTGGGCATTACTCTGTGGACATGCATGCCTGAGGGAGGTGTGAATGCATCCCCAGGGGGAATGGGAAGGCATTCCCCTTGCCTCTTGATGGGCGCTAAGTTTGGTCTGAAGGGCTTATCTATTGTGTTGGGGGTTCCCTTCTGGATATGGGTGCTTGAGTGATTTAGGGATTATGCTTATCCCTTCCTCTTACCTAATGTGCATGTTCCCCATTGTGATGCACATATGCCTTGCAATGGGGAACATGACATCCTTGCTGTTAAAAGTTGAAAGTCATACTTCTTTGTAACTTTGAAAAGGTTTTCTCTTGTGTTTTCACACCTTTTTAGTTTTTTTTCTCTTTGTATTTTTTTGTTTTTCTGTGGCTTTTGCTTATCTGTGCTTGAAACTTAATAAAATTCTTATTAAAAATGCATAGGGCTTGTAAATATATGAATTAGATACATGTATATACATGAAAATTCCTGGTTTAGCCTTAGGAATTTGTAGAATATTACCTTGTTTGTGTCCATTAGAATTATTATTCCAAAGTTGAAATGTTCTTATTGTTAGAACACTTTTCATAATATCTAAATTTAAAGCTTCCTACTTTGTTTAAGCTATTGCAACTGACCATAAAGTGGTCAGACCAAAATGAATATGGGAATATATATATCCAACCATCCATTTGTACCATAATTTATTTTCCTACTTGGCAATAATATACATTTTCTAATGTTCTCAGAAGCACCATAGATCAGAGCCATAATCACTAAATCGTTTATTTTGACTGATGAATTATTTGATGACTTTCATCAAATAATTTTTAGTATCTGTTATTTAGATAGTAAATAATTTTATTAACCATTACTGGCACTGCAAAGAAATTGGTCGCATCTTGTTGGGTCAATTTCTTTAACAGAACAAAATGGCACAGGCTCAGCAACTTGTCCAGAATGTATTCATAAAACTAGCAATCCAGTAACAAGATCTCAACACTCCTTCCATCTTGCCCACTCTGTAGAATATAAAAGAACATTCAAGTAGCCAAGTACTATGAAATCAATGTGAGGTATTGGGATGTTTTTCATCACCCATCCCCTCTTTATTTTGCTTTCTTTGGCTCCCTGCACATATAGGCACATATTTTATTTCATTAACAAAAGGTCTGTGTGAACTTATTACCAGGAAAAAATGTCAGTCACAGATACTTCAGATTATATCATAGATTACCAGTTTCTAATAAGATGTAGTTCCTATGAAAGACACATATCTTAATTTAATGGACTATTTGCATGGAAGGGCTGTCTGTTAAATCAAAATGCCTGGAAAATCAAGTGCACATAACTGATATAAGTTGTATAATTATATTAATGTCTAATTTGCATAAATTATGTCATTTGGGCCACTTTTATAAATTATATAGTCACATTCTGTTTTGTTTTGTTTTTAACAGAATAACAGTTATAAAGAGAGTCAGAAAAAGCAGACCTCTCCATTACAGAGCTTGCTACCTAATATTCTGATTTTACTGTCAGGATCACCTTCAAGGAAAACTTATTTGGTTAGTGGCTGACTGGCTTATGTGTGGCATTGGAACACAAGGCCAGGGTCTGGGACTTGTTTTTGTAATGTACATTGGAAGCAATTGACATGTCCTGGAAATGTAGCACCAGGAAAAGAACATTTCCCCAGCTGTCAAACATTTCTTTGGTGTAGGCCTATATATGGTGTAGGCTCAGATTCATGCAAATGACATAAAACATTGATAATATAATTTCAAAAATCGATGCAAATCATATATATTGCATGAATTATATGGACTGCTTCAGAAGCAACAGATTTTGCCTTTTGATTTCAGCCAAATCTGAACTATTCTGCTCCTTGTACGCAAATTCCACTGGATAGAGGCCCAGAGGATCAAGGTTTTGCTGTGCCATCACTGACTTTTTTGAAAATAAGTACAGAATAACTTTTCCAATATATACTTATCTCTAAATATAGTGGGAGGACCACAACTTCCAAAATTTCTCAAAGCATGGCTATCATAATTGCGATACAGCAATCTGTCCATATATTAATGTATGCATATTAGTATACAAGCATAAAGAGAAAAAGTGTTCACTTAAAGCTATGCAGTCAAAGCACTGTTCCAGTTATTGATTATGCTTGCGTCACTTTTTCCAGCTAAGAAATATGAATGTTAGCTAAATTAAGCTGGCGTTTCTCATGTAAACAAGGGATCCTGCTTTAACTAGGATATTGATCCATGTGGACTTTTGCGTAAGGAGTAAAGCTTCTTTAATTACTTTATTTTTATTTATTTATCTAATTTATCCCAGCCCATCTCTTCCTGCCGGAGGCCTCTGGGCGGTTTACAACCATCAGAATAATACAAAAAATAAAATACTATAAAAATACTATAAATAGAAATAAAGAATAAAAAATCCAAGCAATGAAACCTCTAAAACAGTCCAAGTGTGGGAGGAGTAGTCTATAACAACAATCCCCGTGTAACTCTATTCCCCTCTCCACCCCAAGCAAGGTGGCAGAACCAGGTCTTCAGACTCCGCCGAAAGGCCAGGAGCGATGGGGCCAATCTCACCTCCGGGGGCAGCATGTTCCACAGGGCAGGAGCTACTGCAGAGAAGGCCCACTTCCTGGACCCCACCAGATAGAATTCTTTTACAGACGGGGTCCGTAGCATGCCCTCTCTGCACGATCGGGTGGGACGGGTTGATGTAATGGGGAAGAGGCGGTCCCTCAGGTAACCTGGTCCCATGCCATGTAGGGCTTTAAAGGTGATAACCAACACCTTGAATTGGACCCAGAAGCAAACTGGTACCCAATGCAGCTCACGCAGCAGTGGCGTTACATGTGCCTTTCTGGGGGCACCAAAAACAGCTCGCGCAGCTGCATTCTGGACCAGCTGAAGCTTCCGGATACTTTTCAAGGGTAGCCCCATGTACTATGCTTGATGTTTGTTTTTTACCTGTCTTAAGATTCCTAGTTCCAGAGTTTAGAGTTATTCTCATTTAGCTTATATTTCGAGCTTTGTCCCCCCAACACTGTTCAGGTAATAATGACCAACCATGCCTATATGGCACAGAAATAAAGAAGAGGGAGAAAAAAAGCTTTTCCTTCAGTTTCTCAAAGGATTTGATAACCTCTTCACTCTCCTCAGCTAGAGGTGTTTTGACCTTTAATTAAAAGGCAAATTTGTTGTCTTCCATTTGGAGACAGCAAATAATGATCTCATTAAAATGAGGTTAGTGTTCAGGCCTTAGAGCAATAAGAGCTGAAGTCTCATTAGTAGTTAACAATCCAGAACACAGCATATAAATAAAGCTAATATGGCAGAGCAAAATGCCTTGGTGCATTAAATTTGAGCAGAATCAAATGTTTACAGTCAATGATGTCTGGGGCAAGAAGTTTTAGTGTACTTAATAAAGGAAAGCAAATTGCTTCCTATTAGCCATGAAATGTTCCTGGAGAACTAGCCTCCAAGAAGTTTATCATGCAAATAGTTGTAATTAACAAGAACATTGTGAGAAAAGATCATGCCTGCTTAATAGATGCAGCAATTATGAAGAATAAAGACAAGGCAACTCAAACTTATTATTATTATTATTATTATTATTATTATTATTATTATTATTATTATTATTTTAAATTTCATTAAATTTAAATAATAAATAAATAAATATTGAAACACAAATCCTGCTGAGTATAGGTGCAATATAAATACTTATCCTATGGATGCTGAAGCATACACTTATAAGAAGCAATAAATATAATATTGGTACTATTATAATTAAGATAATAGAACCAACAATTTAGAAAGATCCTGAACAACTTAACTGCTCATTTGATTACATTGTAGAATACAAATAGCTAAACTGGGCATTTCTGATTTGAAACTTTTGGAATGCAAAGATTTCTGGTTACAGTTTGCTTGTGAACCAGATTTTAATTTACCAGAGTTGAAATGCATCTATGGTCAGAATCATATTATTCTGCAATAATTGCCTTCATCTTGAACTTTCAGATAAGTTCATAAAGCCAAGCATAATGCTTTATAAATAAAATAAACATTATTTCAAATTTTAAGGTCAACTATAATATGTATTTTATTGTAGCTGCCCCAGTTACTCAGAGAAAGTGATTACTATTACCATTACCATTATTACTATTGCTGTTATTATTTTATTTTCATAATGCCCTATGTCCCAAAGGATGCAAGAGCAATACACAAAAAAGAACCATAAAATCAATCTTCAATTTTAAAAGAACACTTGGATAAAACAACCACAATGCCATATACAATAAAGCAATATGACAACAACTAAATCCAAATTCATTTTTAAAAGACAGTCTTGGGGTTTTTTTCTCACTTCTGAGTTAAAATGCTATCCATCGATCCTTGAGTTAACACAAAACAACACTGTACTGGTGTACGCTGCCCCACTGCAGATCTTGCCTGTCTCAATTCCCTCTATTTTGATTCCCTGCCAAATGCTGCTGTCCTGATTCTGCATGTGCAGCACATTATAAGTTATTGGATGAGTCTTCCAAGTTTGCTTCCCTCCTGGTTCTGCCCTCCTGCCTTTGCTGCCTTCACTAGCCAATCATGGTGCTGGACCAGAAACTGAATCTGGCTGTAGGATTCACCCATTACTAGGTGCCCTTCAGGTTTTTCCCCTCCTCCTAAACCTCATTATGCCTAACTCCCATTATAAAGCCCTGAATAAAGGAAAAAGGAAAAAAAAAATATTGGAATCATTATGGGAGTTGAATCACACAGAGCATTTTTTCTCTTTCCTTTCTGTATATAATCAGTGAACATTGACTTCCATATTTCTATGTGCACAATTAGGGAAGAAGAGGAGGGGTCTGGTCCCATCATTTTGGGACATTGCTTCAGCCTAACAGTTATTTCACTATTAAACCTGTTCACTATAATTTGATTTTAAGGTACATCAACTACCTTTCTGTACCTTTCATATACCCTTCTGCTTTTTTGGGGGGGGACAGCAATAAAATGAGGTTAGACAAGACTGACACCAGACTATGTAAAAGGGCATGACAACATCATTTGAAATGTCCAATAAGTGCCTCTCTGAGCTACCTTCTGCTGGTCACTTGACTTTACCACTCACATTATAAGTGATGATAACAGATTTTACACACCTGAAAGGTGATACTAAAAGGTGTTCTGACATATGGTCTAATACTTAACGTGGTTACTATTTTGGTCTTTGGTTTGCTGTTTTTCATTATCGATGTGTATTACAGTGATCTAATCCAAATCCTTAAATTATGTACCTCTGCCCTATGCATTTAAACAGATGTGATTATATCACAGAGTTCATTGGTGAACAGTGGATTTATTGGTATGTTTGGAAGTGGAAACTAGATATACATACGTGTAACATTCAGTAGGTTTACAATACTTACATTTCTTATTAGTAATAGTACGGTAGTGGCCCAAAAGTATTGTTATGTCCCCCATTGCGATGTATACATACATCACAATGGGGAACATGCCTTCCCGGGGAAGGGGAGGAAGGAGGAAGGAATCAGTGATAATCTCACAAACACTTAAAGACAAATACAAATAAAGGACAAAGGAGCCATACCTTTGTCCTGACCTGAAAAGCCATCAACCTATCTCCCTGACATATCTGCATTACCACGGGGGACACACCTGCTCCGGACACAGGAAGAGGACAGAGGCAATCAGCGCTAATCCCCCCGATCGCCCATCGAGACTCCGGAATCGCACCCTGATCGCCCATCATGACTCCGGATCAGGACTTTGGGACAATAGGGGGTGGGGAAGGATCAGGTCTGCACCGCGGGTATTTACCGGCTACCTCGCATGCCATGTGCTCATTCCCGTCTTTTTTCGTGTATGCATTCTATTCCCAATAAACCAGAAATCCTTAGCCCTAACTAGTGAGTCTGTGGTTCTTTGGGAATAAGGCAACCATCACATAAAGACGGGAATCGGAAAAAAAAAAAAATCCGCTAGCACCATTCCAGATTTCGTCTGTGAGGGATCAAAGCTGGCGATGGAAAGACTCAACCCACGAAGAGGTGGCTACCAGAGGACCGGCGACAGGACTCCCAACTCCACGGCACGGGTGATCGGCGATAACTCTATTCCCAGACGGGACGAAGTCCAGGAGGGTTCGGGATCAAGCTCGGAGGAGGAGGAGGCCGGAAGAAGCAGGACACTTGAAGCCACCAGAGAGTCGCAGGATGAGTGGGTCACCATGGACGAAACACCGAGATCCCTGCCAGGGACGCTCGGGGCGTCTAGGAAGCCACAGGACTTGCTGTCATCATCGATCGCAGGAGCCGAGGGAAGGCGCCAGATCGGACGATCCGAGGAAAGCCCCCAGACAGCTGAGAGGCTGAGGATAATGGAGGCGAGGCTGGAGTCAATTGAACAGCTGTTCCTGAGATGGTCGGTGGTGTGGGAATCCCGAGGAACGGGTGAGCTGGAACCAGGCACCAGAAGTTCATCACCCCCCCTCCCATCCCTGAGATGTGGCAGCCAGGGCGAGGAAGGAGATGGCAGGAGGCTGAGGTAGGGCCGGGCAGAATTCACCTCACGGAATCTGCCAGGAGATCATCTTCCCCCCCCCTCCTACCCTGGGGAAGCGACTGCTGGGAAGAGGATGGAGTCGGCACGAAACGGAGGCAACGCCGCCCGGAGTCCGGCTTGAGGAATCCCCACACTGAGACCGGAGAACCCCAGCAGCCCGAGGTATGCTCAGATGACCAGATGTGGTTTGGAGCCCACCGGGAGCGGGGGTGAAAGACTTCGGGGTCAAATTCAACAGGGATCCAGCAACATTATCCTTCTTCCTGACAAACGCAAGGAACTACATGGAAGAATTTGGCCCATATTTCCGCTCAGAAAAGGGCAAAATTAATGCCATTGCGAACAAACTTAAAAGAGGGGTGGCTGACTGGTATGTGCAGCTATGCCAGGCAGATGCCCCAGAGCTCGATAACTTTGATGAGTTCCTCTGGGCACTAGATCTGCACTTCAGAGACCCCTTGGAAAAGGAGAGAGCGAAGAGATCCCTAAGGGGAATCAGCCAAGGGCAACGATCCATTGCAAATTATGCCATGGATTTTAAAGCACTGGCTGGAAAGGTGGTGGACTGGTCACAGTCTACCGTAATTGAATGTTTCAAAGAGGGCCTGAACTTGAACGTTCTGAGGTGGGCATTATGCAGAGACAACCCAAACACTCTACATGAGTGGATACTGCTGGCCGGTAAGGCGGAAAATGCCCAGGAAACCTTCCTACAAGCCAAGAGGGCGGCGCAACAAGAGGCGATGGTAAAGGGACCCCGAACCACTGCAGGACCGGTGAGGACAACATCCCAACCCTGGAGAGAGGAGAGGGAGAGACGGTTCGCTGGGGGCAATGCCTTCGATGTGGGAAAGAGGACCACAAAGCAGCGGTGTGCCCGAAAACAAAGGTAGCTGACAGACCAGGAAAAACGCCGGGCAAACCACCCGCAGTGCCCAAAAAGATGCCAGCGGCCAGGGGAGAGATCGGAGCAAAAGAACTACCTTACTCCAGTGATGAGGAGGAGAACGACCAAGTAGAACCAGCGGGAAACGCCAGCCACCTGCCATAAGAAGCGCCAGACGGCAGGTGGAGGAGGAGAATGGGTGCAGCAACATCTGGGTGAGTGCCAACTGTCCCACCCTGTACGTAAAAGTTAAGCTAAAGTCCATTGAGAAGTCGATTGAAGTCTGGGCCCTAATAGACTTGGGCTGTTCTAGGTGCCTAATGCACCCGGACGTGGTTGCCACTTTAAATCTCCGCTGCTGTCCACTTCAGCACCACATAGTGTTCACACAATTGGATGGTTCGGCAGCGGGAGGGGGCCCAGTCACCCAATTCACCGAAGAAGTGGCGCTGCAGTTAGGCAGTCACCAGGAGAGACTGAAATTTGTCGTAGCACCAGTGGGCCAACCTTTAATCATCTTGGGCATTCCTTGGCTGGTACGAAGGAACCCCTACATAAATTGGGAAACCAGGATGATCACATTTACATACGGCTTCTACCAAGCACCCACAGAGGACCGAATTCCCTGTGCTGCGGTGGGGAGGGCGGCGTCTACAACCACACACCTGGCTGCAGCGGCCCTGGAAGGCTTGCCAGGCAGGTACGCGGAGTTTGCAGATGTGTTCGGGGAGACAGAAGCAGACAAACTCCCACCCCACAGAAAGACTGACTGTGCGATAGAACTGGTCCCCAACACACCCTTGCCAAAGCCCAAAATTTACGCAATGACCCAGAAAGAACTGGCAGCATTGCAGGAGTTTGTGGACAAGAATTTAGCACGAGGCTTCATCGAGCCCGCAAACTCGCCAGTTGGAGCCCCAGTGTTGTTCAGAGAAAAAAAGGATGGGACATTAAGACTCTGTACGGACTACCGCGGATTGAATGCGGCTTCCATATCCAACAAATATCCTTTGCCCCTAATCAAAGACATATTAGCACATCTGGCAAAGGGGAAAATATTCTCTAAACTGGACTTGCGAGAAGCCTATTTCCTCATATGCATACGGGAGGGGGATGAGTGGAAGACGGCCTTCAATTGCCCACTGGGATCATTCCAATACAAAGTGTTACCGTTCGGTTTGGCAGGGGCACCGGGGGTATTTATACAATTGATTAACAAAGTCTTGCACGAACACTTGTTCAAGGGGGTCCTTGTGTATTTATACGATGTATTAATATATTCTGAGACTGAAGAGGAGCACGAACGCTTGGTTAAACAGGTGCTCAAGAAACTTCGCAAAGCCGAGCTATTCGCCAAGCTTTCTAAGTGCAAGTTTCATAAATCTCAGATAGATTATCTGGGCTATAGAATCTCTGAGAGGGGCATCGAAATGGACCCTGGGAAAGTCCAGGCCATCCTGGCATGGGAGCGCTCGTGCACCAGGAGGCAACTACAAAGTTTTTTAGGATTTACTAATTTTTACAGGGGGTTCATCAAGGGACTAGCGGAAATCGTTTTGCCCCTAACTAATTTACTCCGCACCAAGGGTTTGGGAGACACGCGCAAAGCACGAAACCCAGGAGTGCTACTTAACTGGACACCTGAATGCCAAAGGGCTTTTGATCACCTCAAAAGCCTGTTTACAGCGGAACCAGTGCTACAACACCCCGACCCCACCAAGCCCTTTGTAGTACAAGTGGATGCTTCCGATTTCTCAATTGGGGCACTCCTGCTTCAGAGGTATTTAAATGATCAACTGAAGCCTTGCGCATACCTCTCCCGCAAGTTCTCCGAAACAGAACGGAGATGGCATGTATGGGAGAAAGAGGCTTTTGCTGTCAAAGCTGCCTTAGAGGCATGGCGACACCTCCTGGAAGGGGCCACTTGCCCCTTTGAGGTCTGGACGGACCACAAAAACCTGGAAGTGCTCAGTACCCTGAAATGCCTCAGCCCCAAGCAGGTTTGCTGGGTGCAGTTTTTCAGCCGCTTTAATTTTAAGCTGAAGTTCATACCAGGAAGAAAGAACTTCTTAGCTGACACTCTCTCTAGGCGGCCCCAGGATGCCAGTCAGGCATCTGACATTATAGGTACTGTGTGGACTGACACACAGCTAGGTTGCCAAGCTGTCACGCGCAGCCAAAATGGAACGCAGCGGACTCCGGCACAACCGCCTGCAAGGGGAGGGAGATGCAGGTCAATTTAATCGCAATTGCAACAGCAGTTCGTACAAGCCTTAAAAATGGATACATGGTTGCAAAACAATAAAAACAATGTTTCTTTTGATAATGATTTGGCCTGGAAACAAAATAGCCTGTACATGCCGGAGCAATTGCGAGCAGAGGTTCTGAGACGTTCTCACAATGACAAAATGGCAGGGCACTTTGGCTTTGTGAAAATGTTACATCTAGTAAGGCGACAATTCTGGTGGCCTACACTTAGGAGGGATGTAAAAGAATATGTTGCTGCTTGCCCTACATGTGCCATGGCCAAGCGAAAAGTGGGGAAGCCCCAGGGACCATTGCAGCCGGTGGCAAGTCCCTCCCATCCTTGGGAGGAAATCTCGATGGATTTCATAGTTGACTTGCCACCCAGCCAGCAGAAAACGGTCATCTGGGTGGTTAAAGACTACTTTTTGAAACAGGCACATTTTATCCCATGCGCCTCCATTCCTTCTACTCAACAGCTGGCACGCCTCTTTTTAAATCACATCTACAAATTACACAGTACCCCCTCCTGCTTGGTCACAGATAGGGGTACACAATTTACCTCACAATTCTGGAAAGCATTTTTGAAGTTGATTGGCACCAAGCAGGCATTGTCCACTGCTTGGCACCCCCACACGGATGGCTCTACAGAGATCCTTAACTCCACCCTGGAGCAATTTTTGTGCTCCTTCATAAGCTACCAACAGGATGATTGGGTAGACTTGCTCCCCTTTGCTGAGGTGGCATATAACAATGCAGTGCACCAGAGCACGGGCTACACCCCCTTCCGGGTAGTCTATGGTCGAACTGCCCCGCCTTGTTCCCCAGATGACTGGGCAGCTCAGCTAGCCAACGTTTGGCCAATCATTCAGCTGGCTCTCTCCGAAGCCCAAGCAACCTACAAGCATTATGCAGACAACCACAGGGCTGCGCAGCCAGACTTCAAAGTGGGGGATAAGGTCTACCTCTCCACTAAGTTCATTAAGTCGCCGCAGCCCTCAAAGAAGTTAGCCCCCAAGTTCATTGGCCCTTTTCCAATAGTGGAGATAATCAACCCAGTAACTTTTAAGTTGGAATTGGCACACAACTTGAAATGCATACACCCGGTGTTCCATTGTGCCTTACTGAAACCGGTTACCTCCTCAAAGTGGCACAACGAAACCCCCCCGCCTCCTCCCATCATGATCGATGGGCAACAGCACTTTGAAATAAAGGAGGTTCTAGATTCCCAAAGGCTACAGGGCACCCTTCAGTCCCTGGTCCGCTGGAGACATTTCCCCCACCCTGAGTGGGTGCGTGCCCGGGATGTCTCAGTGCAACGGCTTGTCAAACGCTTCCATAAAGCGTATCCTTCCAAATCGGCGCCTTGAAGTTTTTTTTGGGGAGGCAGTATGTCATGCGATGTATACATACATCACAATGGGGAACATGCCTTCCTGGGGAAGGGGAGGAAGGAGGAAGGAATCAGTGATAATCTCACAAACACTTAAAGACAAATACAAATAAAGGACAAAGGAGCCATACCTTTGTCCTGACCTGAAAAGCCATCAACCTATCTCCCTGACATCTCTGCATTACCACAGGGGACACACCTGCTCCGGACACAGGAAGAGGACCGAGGCAATCAGCGCTAATCCCCCCGATCGCCCATCGAGACTCCGGATCAGGACTTTGGGACAATAGGGGGTGGGGAAGGATCAGGTCTGCACCGCGGGTATTTACTGGATACCTCGCATGCCATGTGCTCATTCCCGTCTTTTTTCGTGTATGCATTCTATTCCCAATAAACCAGAAATCCTTAGCCCTAACTAGTGAGTCTGTGGTTCTTTGGGAATAAGGCAACCATCACAAGTATGCCCATTGTTTGTAATGGTCTAGGTTCAGGTTGTTGAATTAACATCCTAGTAGATTCCTCAAGTGTCCTTGATTAAATTTTCAGGTATATGCAGACCAATCCATTAGCAGGTATATAAATAAGGGCCTATGGAATGCAGACATTTGCACTATATAAAAGGATGCCTTTCTATGAATTGATATTGTGCCCCTAACATATGGGGACAGGGCTGTTTATCAATGTTCAGGTGGTGAGTTTTGTCAGTTTTCATAATACCTGCACAGAGAATAGTTCTGCAAATTAAAAATACAGGAACTGTACTTAGATGTATAATCCTAAACACTTTAACTGGTACTGAACATAGTCAGTATTCTCTATAAAAATGCATAGAAATGCATTGCCAGGTTATCAGGTGTAATGATAGTACCATATAGGCTATCATGATAGCATTCTTTAATATTAATCTTACATCTAGGACAATTTTCAGTTCTACTGCAAAAAGAACAATTGTCTTTGGGTTTGTTTTGTGTCTCTGTGTGTGTGTGTTTGTATGTGTGTGTATGCTTCCTTTTTTTCCTTAAATGAATGCTGTTTTATTTGTTTTGTTTTTTCAGGCCTTACTAGAGACTCAAGTATTACTACGCACTCAGGTTGCAAATTTTACCTTCAACCTTGGATTTTCAGGAAAGTTTTACCATACAGGTAAGCAGGAACTGTATAGCAGCAGTTGAAAGTATATGAAAAATATTAGAAGCATTTTTTTATCATGTAGCAAATACTTTAAAAGAAATGGTAATTTTAAAATTAAAGTAAAATGTAAGAATTTCCCATACATGTTCTAAACAAATCCTGTTTAAAAAATCAGCTACTAAAGAACTGTTTATAACCATTAACTCTGGTTGTAATTTTTTTTTCAATTTTACTGCCTTGAACATTTGGTGTTTAAGCAAGGAATACAGTATATCTTCCTGAATATTTGTTTTGAAAGTATTTGTTTCGAAAAGTAAAAGAAAAATATTTTAAAATTGCAAAACTACCTCACCTTATTTTTAAATTTAAAAATTAGCCAAACTACCTTAGCAAATATCAAAATTGACAGTTATCACATGAGAATTCACTATGAATCTATATCCAATTAAATCAATTTATGTTTATCAATGTCCCTGAAATACATAATTCTTTTTTTCACATGCAGATTTCAATTTTGAGAATTTCAATTTTCCAAAACTTTTGATGGAAACTGGAGATTTATTTCAAAAGCGTACTAAAAGTACATAGAAAAATAGCTCTGATCATTTTCTTAAGCAGAAAATGTTAACAGAAAGATTGTAAACTGTAAATAAGACCACCAGGTATTTATGTCAACACAAGACAAGGCATAACTGGTGCCATATTTGACTTTTTCATTCTGTCAAGTAGAATAAGATAGAAAATGTAGAAAACTGAGAGCTTTCACCTTTTTAAACAAAAGTCATATCTGTGTGATACACACCCAGCTGTGACTTCACATGGATACAAATTAGGCTTTCCAAAATACTATCACATAAGCAAGGAGGCATCCTGAAAGGATTTGTTCTGCCCAAGGGAGAAAAGATATGCATTAAAAGGAATTTAAATTAAATGAAAAGAGGATTACTTCACATTCTGAGTCCTAAGTAATTAATTGACTTTGCCCCCACCCACTGATTCTGCAGATTAGCATTACCTGCTTCCAGTCACATTTTTTGCATTTCTTCTCCCTGCTTGCAGTTTCTTTTCAAAGCCTGTTTAAACTTTATTCATTTGCTGTCCTTTCTCTAACTATATTTCTTCAGTAAAAGGCAGCTTTAAAGGTAAGCAGAGATTAAAGGCTACACACTGGTCAGCACTGTTTCCATAAATCCAGTCTGCTTCTCACCATCTAGACTTTATTATTGACCTACCTACTTTTCAAAAATTGATAGAAAAGATTAGTTAGGATTTGACATTACTGTACAAATACTTTCCATTTTCATCATGCTTCAAGTTGAAGAAAAGAAGATTAGAATTCATTGCAGTAGATGCAGCTCATTGCCCAGTCCTACTGAACAATGCATATATAAAACAATCAACAATTGGTATTGTTATTATTTGGATAGAAATTGCACAGCATTGGAATATTTTTAATAATGTGCCAGGTAGCTAAAACCCACTTAGTCATGTGATGATGAAATGGGGTTCTGACTGCTGTGACATCATGGCCTACCCAAAAAGGTTAGTATGGTGATATATCTAACACTACATTTCTTTTTTCAGTATTGGATAATATTGTAGCCTTTGGAAGTTTATAGTAGCACGCTAACTTTTATTTGCATTCAGCATGTGGGAGCTGCATATTGCAGAAACATTTGAAAATATAATGTCACTCTCCTCTCCTCCATATTTATAGATTGTTACTGGAACAAGAGTCCTTATCTTGAGTGATAAAGGCATGAATTTTGTTTGTTTGTTGCCTGTTTGAAAGCCAACTAAATTTTATTGTTAGGAGAACATATGTGAGAGAATAAACTGCCCTATTAAAACACAGACACACACAAATGCATGCACTTCTCAGTGGCAGATAACAAAACAAAGATCCAAGCATCAATAGCAGGTATCTGCACCTAATTGCTCCCCTTGTCATAATTTGGACTCACTAAGAAATATGCATAGCTACTTGAGGAGATGAGAGAGGGGTGGCTACTAATCTTTAAAAGGGAACCCTTACAGCATGTGAATTAATCAACAGAAAATTCCTTTGAGCGTTGCCTGTGTGATTAGCCTGTATGGCTGGATATATATAATATGACTTCCTAGTTGTATGGTGCTTTTTCAGGAATAAGAGAGAGCTGAATTAGGTCTTAGTTTCCAAATTATTTTTCAGTAATTTTAGTTCTGTAGTTCATCAATAGTTTTAAGATGAAAGTATAATAAATACTCTTCACGTTATTTCTTTGCTAGCTGTGTTGTCAGATTAAGGTAAGGAAAGAAGGAAAGAATTCAAAGGAAATATATGAGCTGCTCAAATTAACTTCAGCTCTTAAAAATCTTTTCTACGGGCACAAGCTAAAAGGCTGAAATCCCTTTATCTTGTATTATCACATGGAAGTATTTTAAATGTAAGACCTATTTTGCATGTATTTTACCCTCTATCCATTGATTTTTCTAGACACCTCAACAGTATATTTTTCCAATATGAGAAGGACAAGCCTTATTAGTAAAGGAAAGTTCCAAAATCTAAACACCAGTTCAATGAAATGAAGTACAAATACTGAATCAAGTACTTATATTTCTAAGTTATAAATAATGAAGAAAAGATTGTAGTTGATTATCTAAATGGCTATTTCAAACTTTATGATTCTATATTATATTCAAAACATTTTCATATTTTAGAGAGTAAATTCAGAGTTCTGGTATACAGCATAACTTTTTTATCTGCTTCCCTTAATTCTCTTGAATGAAATAGGACTCCATCATTCTGAAGGAAATTCTGGGGAAGGCAAAAAATTGCAGTGTGAACTTAAGAACAAGCACAGCAAATGTTTGTAAACAGCAATGATTTTTGCTTGCAGAAAGCTGTCACTTGCCCAAGGTAGGGTGCCAAATTTTCCCTCATCTCCCCTATCCACTATATTTCTTCATATCCCCAAAATAAATTTCTTGAGGGCTGAGGAATGCACTAGAACCATGCATAATGTTACATGGAAGGGTGATGTACTGTAAGTGAAGGGATTGGCTAAAAGCAGGTGCAAAAGAGACATAATTCAGTTTCCTCTGAGCCATGTTCATAAAGGCTTAATTCTAGATATTTTTTTCCAGGATTATTCCTGCAATATGAAAAGTAATAAACAAGATAATGAGTTTAAGTACATACAAGCTCAGGGAAAGTATTTTCTATGCAATAATGACAAACAACTGACTATGTTTTATGTTTGAAGTTATTTTCTGAAGATAAATAAGGTCAATTAATCTCCCGTGAGAGATGCCACTTCTCTCAGGGCATATCTAATTACTGTTTAAGCTGCACCTGTCCTATGCTAATGCTGGATTCACTCTAAACAAATTTGAAAATTCTTGTCTGGACTGGAATACCTTGGCAATAGTTTGCAGGATTCAGTCCAGCCTGAAGGTTACCATATCCTCTGATTTGACAATACCTCAGAAAGTACGTTTTCCACCTTTCTGTTCCAGGAAGGCAATTGCCAAATACTTTCTTTCTTGTGGACAGTCTTCCTTAACATCCATATATAGTTTTGTGTGTATGTTTGTGTGTGTATGTGCCTATACATACACATATATACACATATGCATATATACTTACAGAAAGTTTATATATAATGCCTTTATGTATGTATGTATGTTTGTGTATGTGTGTGTGTATGTGTGTGTATGTATAAATGCATATACAAGTAAGCAGCTTTTAAAAAAACTTTCTTAGTGGCCTATTGTTTCTAAACTCTTTTAGAGACATTTCATTATAATATGTTGTAAAAGCACAATGGTTGTAACACTTTCTAAGTGTAAGGTTGCTGGGCTATTGATTATTTGGGAGATAGGGTTGAACCCTTCTACTTTGAATGATTGGAAACGCATGTTTCAAGTGACTGAAAAAACAGTGAAATGATACACCCTGGACTTATTATTTTTAAAGTATAAAGAAAAGTAAGAAGGTTAGGGAAAGAAAAATAGCAATTATACAAAATTCTGTCAGGTTTCAAATTAGCAGCCTTCTATTTACATAGGAAGTATTATGACCATCATGCTATTATAGCATTCATGGTAGAAAAAAAGCTCTAAAAGATGTTACAGACTACATATAGCCCTCAAGTTATTTTGGCAATTGGGACCAGAATTTCCATTGCTAAGTGATGCAGTCATAAAGTGCAATGTCACATGACCACATTGCTTAGTGTCAGCAATTCCCTTCTCTTGGTTCTTCCAAGGTAAGGGACTGCTTCCCCTTCAACTCCTCCCAACTGCTTGTTCCCCTCCTATCTCTGCCCTTTTGGCTGCCCTGTACCCTGACTTGTGAGACAGCAAGCAGCCCCAAAATCATGCAGCTCTGGGGATGCTTGTTGTACTGTGGCTCAGGAGCTTCTTGGTGCAGCCGCTCCAGCCACTGCAGCCCAGCCCAGCCCCACAAAGCTGCAGCTGACCTGTCCAGCCCAGCACTGTAGCACGAAGCCCCAGCCTGTCCCAGAAGTGCAGCCACCCTTGCCACCCTGCACTCTGCCGCTACATCTTCTTGCTCCCACTGCTGATGAGGCATGCCTGACCTGGCCCTTCACAAGGCAGCTGCTGGCCATATGAGGCCTTCTTCCTGAGGTCTGGTGAGGAAACTGCCATGCATGATCTTAGGAAGAAGGTTTTGCACAGCCAGAAGCTGCCTCACAAAGGACTGGGCTGGGCATGCCTCATCAGCAGTGGGAGTAAGAAGACAGCGAAGGTCAGCTGGGAGAGCAGGGGCCATGGAGTGCAGGAGGCTGAAAGGACAGAGATGGGGGAGATAGGTGGGTAGAGGGAGTTGAAGTACCAGTGTGGTCATAAGTGCAGGCAAGCTGCAAAGTGCCCAAATTTTGATCACATGACTGCAGGGGCACTGCAACTGCCATAACATCAGGGACTGGGCATAGGTACTATTTGTTCAGCGCTGCCGTAACTTCAAACAGTTGCTGAACAAATGGTTGTAATGGTCAGTATGGTAAACACTGACTCCTTTGAAGGGGTGTTTCTGCCTGCGTGAAGTATCTAATGAACTGCTTGGGTTAGCCTGCAACGAACTGATGCATACTATTCAAAATAGACAAGGGTCTCAGAGCAACGTAACGTGGAGAAATGTACTTCAGAGGTGGAGCAGAAAAATGAACCTTACGGCTGTATTCACAGTGAGTGAGAGATTAATAGAGGGCAGCAGCATCTATTTCTATCTTCCAGAAATGGTTGCCATCTTGTTGCAACAGGTTAACTGAGAAGTGCAAATAAGTTCTCATTAATGAACATGTCACTTTGAGGATAAGGTAATATCCCTACCATAAGTAATAGAGCATTACTTTTCCAACCTCTTCAAAGACAGCCACATTTAAACAATTGCACGACTATATTGAGAAAACTTTTTTTAAATGGTGTTCCAAGTTCCTAATAAAGATTTTGCTCATGCAGACACCAACTTTCAACTTTTCAGTGTGATTATATTATTATTTTGAGTTACTCCCGTCTGTCCTAATCTTCTATAGGAATGTACTGATAAAATTTACGTATATGATATGCCATGTTTTCTATTTCCCAATTGGTTGGAATACTATCAATATGAAATGTATGATGGTGCTAAGATTTAAACAGGGTGAACACGCCTATGATTAGGTATTCTACAGAGGCTTTTAAGACCAAAATAGCACAAAACAATGAGGTAGGTCTGGGATTTCCATTAAAGCATCTACTGCACTATGTATTCAGTTAAGCAAGCCCTACTTTTAAGGTTGGTATTGTTGTTTTGTCCCTTCAGCTTAGAGGCAGCAGTCATTTTCCATACAAACATATTCTTTATTGTCCAGTTATGAATAAAACATGGGGAGGGGTCTTTAATTAATATAAATGTGGCTTGTTTACCTAAGCAAGCTTTTAAGGTAAGATGGTGAACATGTTTTATTAGCATATGGAAACTTCTGTGCTTTATTGACTTGTTCCCTAATGCACAATTCTGGTTCCTAAACACACATTGAATATAGGATTTCAGAAAGGAAAATAAGATTATGGATCTGCCAGAAGGTTTATAGGTAAAAGAAATGGGATCTAAGAGTATTATAACATGATTGCATTCTACTTTACTTTGATACCATTATGATATCATGTTCAGAGCAGGAATGCACAAACAACCAATCTCAATTATATCCCCAGCAGGAAAATATACTCTTTTGGCATATATTATAGATACATATGTTCCTTCTTTTGCTGCTAGATAAACCATTGATGTGATTCTGCAGGACTGAATCTGGAAGGTTCTATTCACAGATACTGTTATTTGTATTCTACTTGTGGACATTTGAATTGGAATGCTTTTGGGAATACCTCTCTAATTCCCATGACTTCTTGTTCAGAGTAACAAGTTCACTGCAACTGATAGACAATAATAAGACAAAAATAAGAAAGGATAATTGCTCTCATGAGGGAGCCTTCCAAAGCATCTGATCTATCACTATGAGGAGGGAGAGAGTGAATTAGATGGACTTTTGCTTTAATTCTGCAAAACTATTAAGTCCTTAATTTAAGAATTATGGTCATATGGAAATGCCATTAACATTAAGGAAATACTAGTGAAAACTGCGTCCCCGCAAAGGGTCAGACATGACTCGGTGCTTACACAGGGGACCTTTCACCTTTTTTTTTCAGTAAGGTTTTAAGATACTATTCCAAATATTCTATATTTCATGGTCAAAAAAATTGATACTGTACTTCTGAAGCAAACTAAATATGTTGATTCCTAACCTAAAGAGTGGCACAGTATAGAATTTCTGATGCCAAAAAGAGAGAACATATTAGTTTAAAACCATTTAAAATTGTACTCTGAGGGTAGACCTTGAGGCAGAGCTCTGCCACAGAGCTCCTATGTCCCAAAGCTGCTGTATTCATTTAAACCTAAATACATCATAGAGTCATTAAAAAAAAGAATGAAAATAAAAGGAACTTTTAACATGGAGAAAATTATTTCTCCTGTGCATTTCCTTGTCTTCTAAGTTCTGTTACCATTCCATAGTTTGGCTTTGGGCTCAAGAATTTCTAAAAACTATCCTGATTCGTACATTATCTACCACGTTTTTACTTGTAATTGAATTCTCAGAAATAAATCATAATGGAATGATTATCATTGTTGCTTTGGGAGCAAGGAGATATACCATATCCATTAAATAAAAGTTTTATTATAATAATGGAGGCATATTTCTCCCAATATTCTTGCACAATTGTTTGGATTCAGTTCCCCAAAAGTTGGTTCATAGCACATGAGGTGTAATGGTATGTGGGAAAGACCTTAGGAGAATGGGCCAAGAAATACTGCCTGGGGAACAATCAGGAGCCAGCATAGCCCACAGCTGGATAGTTGGTGGGGCAAGAGGCTCAGAAGAGACCCTCCCCAGTTTTTCAGGCTGTAAAGGAGACAGCAGGAGAATTGTACTTTCAGACTTACAAGGTTCTGTTAATGTAGCTTCACAATAAAGTAGAATTAGCTCATCTGGTCTTGTTTCCTGTCTGGTCTACATAATAAGGCTGACATGAGGGTGCCAACATACATGAGAGTGCCACTATAGCACCTTTGGCAAATCAAATCTAAAGAGCTGCACACATTTTGGATAAAGTGGAGGAGGGAATGCTTACCAAATTTCTGTATAACACACAAAGAATATAAACAAAATCCAAAACAATATTGATAGGTTAAAGAAATGGCTTAAAATAACAATAAAAATGCAGAGTTCTTCAAGTACAGATCAGAAGTCAGATGTATGGGGATGGGATGGGAAATATATGGCTTGGTAACTGTACTTGTTAAAAAGAAGTTCTTGGAATGGTACTTGGTCACAAACTGAATGAGTCTGTCTGTCTATCTATCTACCATCTATCTCCTGCCTCCTATTTTCCCCACAACAGCAAATCCTGTGAGGATGGTTGGGCTGAGCCACCCAGCCGGCTTTCACATCTAGAATTAGTGGTCTCCTGATTTCTAGGCCGCCACCTTAATCACTACACCAGACTTGCTCTCATGGGAACTAAGTGGTTCCTTGCTATTCTGCCTTGGTCAGACCCCATAAAAGTAACGTGTTCATTTCTGGGCCCCACACTTTAAACAATAACAGACAAGATTTATTTATTCGTCATATTTATATGCCATCCATCCCACAAAAACGTGACACTGGGTAAGTAAAGGTAAAGGTTTCCCTCAACATTAAGTCCAGTCGTGTCCGACTCTAGGAGGCAGTGCTCATCTCCGTTTCAAGCCAAAGAGCTGGCGTTTGTCCGTAGACTGTTCCGTGGTCATGTGGCCGGCATGACTAAACGGAACGCCGTTACCTTCCCGCCAAAGCAGTACCTATTAATCTACTCACATTGGCATGTTTTTGAACTGCTAGGTTGGCAGGAGCTGGGACTAGCAACGGGAGCTCACCCCATCATGCGGATTCGAACCACTGACCTTCCAATCAGCAAGCTCAGCAGCTCAGTGGTTTAACCCGCAGCAGCACATGACACTGGGTAGCTTACAATAAAACCATAAAAATAGTAATTACAGAAACACTGTACAATTAAAATATTAATATTATTATTGTAAAGATTCAAACAGAGTTAGACAATGGCAGTCAGAATTAACTGGAGCCTGGAAACTAAGTCAGGCAAAGAGATACTGGGCATTTTAGTTTTAAGAAAACAAAATAGAAAATATAAGTCTTCAGTTATCTGAAAGGTGTCCCACAGAAGAAGACCAAACCCACTGTTTATTACCCCATAATGCTGGATACAGGCTAACAGATTTAATTTACAGGAAAGGTGATTCTGCTTGAAAGTTACAAAAAATATACTGCAGTACAGGTAACCCTTGGTTAACTACAGTAATTGGGACTGACAACTCCATCACTAATTGACAGGGTCATAAAGCACAACGTCATGTCACCACACTGACTTACAATGGCAGTTGCGGTAGTTCCAGTTGCCTTCATTAAAATAATCCCATGTGATCACATGACCCTGGGACACTGTGCCATCGTAAATGTGAGCCAGTTGCCAAGTGCCCGAATCACGATTACATGACAATAGGGATGCTGCAATGGTTACAATTAAGAGGATTAATCATAAGTCTCCTCATTCTATGCTGTCGTAACTTCTTAAATGGTCGCTGAATGAATTGTCATTACATGAGGACTACCTGTAATAGTAAGAGCAGTGGGACAGTTGAGCCAGTTACCCAGTGAAGGAGAGGAATTCTCTTTATTGGATGTGTTCAAGCAGGGTCTGGGCAGCCATCTGTCATGGATGCTTTAATTTGGATTCCTTCATGTAGCCAAGAGTTGGAATGAATATGCACTTCCAGTTCTGATTTTATTAAACATATCACCAAGTCTAATTGCTTCTTCATTAGCACCAACAGCATTGTTTCTCATAGTCTTTCTTCTATTGAAAGCAGGCATAGCATCTCAATAATCCTATTACAGATGGGGAAAAAACCCATTTTGAGCAAATTGCTGTTCATTCATAACTTTACAGAACAAGGGATTGTTTTTATAGCAGCTGACATCTATAAAACATTTATATCCGACTTCTTCATGTGGCTAAAATGTCTAAGAGCAATTCTGCACAGCAATTTGCTTTTTTCCCATGCTCCTGTTCCTGAAGCTGACTTTAGAAATTCCTTCCTGAACTGTGGTGGTTTGGCAACAAGCCCAGGTTGGTGCTGATCCTGGACTGTGGCCACTGCAGGCCCTGATTGGTGATTCCCCTGCTTCTTGCCCTTCCCATTTATGCAGGGAAGGCAAGCATTGCTGGTAGCCCTTGTGTGGGTGGGTCAACCACTGCCTGTCTTATCTTTTGGGAATTGCTTCCTCCTCCACATTATTTTCTTATGCTTTCCCAGATGTTTATCCAGAGGATGGCCATCCTCTTCCTGCATTATCTCACTTGTATCTCACCTAACACAGTTTTTCTTTTTGCTTTTTTTCTCATGGAACCAACATAGCCAAAATGGTACAATGACTGCAAGAAGAAATAAGAATAAGAATAATTTATTAAGCCTGTATGCTGCACAACTTCCAATGACTTTGGGTGGCTCACAACAATCAAAGAAATTACAATAAAATCAATAAAACATAAAAGATGGCAAGCATGACAGACCAGATGGAATGAAGTGAGAGCTCTCCCTCTCCTTCACCAAAGGCTTGGTTGAAGAGCCAGGCCTTCACAGCTCTTCTGAACAACAGCAGAGTGGGGGCCATCCGGATCTCAGGGGGAACCTTGTTCCAGAGGGCAGTCACTGCTACAGAGAAGGTGCACTTCCAGGGCCCCAATAGATATTGATTAATTGAAGCAACCTGGAGTGTGCCAAGTCTGGAAGGTTGTCATACCTTTGAAAGATCACACATTTTTTTTTCAATATATTGTTTCATTCCCTCTATTCAACGATCCCACTCTCGCAAGATCCTAGAATGCCTCCAATATTCTGTCACCATCACCAATGTAACCAGCTGACATTAGCTTCAAAAGAAGTTTGTTGAAGCTTTGTATCATCATGCCTATACTGCAGCATCTTTTAAATATTTTGTAACCACAAGACTATTGGAAATTGTTTCTGCATGAAAATATTTTGGTAACAATTCTTTTATGAGAGCTTTTATTAAACAAGCAACAACATAAACAAGACTCCAAAAATAATGTATTTTATACTATCACTGATCTGAAAATAAATCCTAGTGGCATCATCATATCTTTTACAATGTAATATTTGCCTTTCATTTCTTAGGAACCACTGAAGAAGATGAAGGAGATGACTTATTGTTGGGTTCTGTAGATGAATTCTGGTGGTTTCCTCACATGTGGAGCCACATGCAACCTCATCTGTTCCATAATGAGTCATCACTAGTGGAGCAGATGATTCTGAACAAGGAATTTGCACTAGTGAGTATCTCTAAATGTATCTAGGTTGCAAAATAGACTGTCAACATTTTACAGTAATTATTCTTGAAGTAAAATGAGGATAACTGAGTATAATAGGTCTGAATTACTATAAAAATATAAAAGTCTTCAGTTTGGTAAATTGAAGGAAACACTCCTAGTCATTCTGGTCACTTTAGTTACAAGATTCTAGGAATGTAGTGGTGATTCTAGGAGCATTCCTTAACAGAGGGCTTATTATGAATCAGATATTTCCAGTGACTTATGCCTCTGTACCAGATGACTTTCTTCTTGTGGTTCTTTACTTTGAAACCAAGTTTGAATTGGACAGTCCTTCAAGTAGAGGACTCTGTCAACAATCATAGATAAAGTAGGATATGGCACTCCTATAGCCCTATATTTCAAATCTCTTTCACAACAAATACCACTTTATTTTAATTAAAAACATCTGCACTGAATCTTGGATTATTCTTTTATATATTAGGATAATTTACACAGAATGGGTGCAGGTAAATATTGTAAAAACAGGTGAATATTGTAAAATTCAGGTACAGGTGAATATTATAAAAACAGACAAGAGGTTGGTCACACCTTTAGATTTTGATTCTTCATATCCTGGAAATCGTTTCATTTCCCTTTGCTTTTGATCATATTTTGAGGCATTTTAGGGTATTCCAGAGAGTAGCAGTTCAATCATCAGAAACAGACCTCTGGATTCATCTCAGTCACTGCCAGCTCCACAATATATTAGAAATACATTATTGTTGTTATTATCATTTAGCAAGTATACTATTACTAGAGTAAATAAGGTTCTAATTCATGAATTCAGAATTCCTATTTATTTGCTTTACTTCCTACTCATGATGACAATGATGATGCATACTGTTTTTTAAAATATATTATCTATTATGAATCAAGATTACCACTGCATTTTAGAAACAACAGAAAAGAAGGGGTATCTGAAAAGCCTTCTAGGCTGGCTTATAACTTCCTCTCTTTTGATTCAAGCACAGATGATAGTTTTAGGATTAAAGATGCTTTTCCCAACCTGATACCATTCAGTTATGTTGAGACTATAGTTCCCAGAATTCACATCCAATACAGCCAAAGACCATGATGGCTGAGAATTCTAGGAATTGTATTTCTCACATATCTGGAGGGAAATTTTCTTAGTTGTCTCTGAGTAGTTGCAAATCTGAAAAATCTCTACACTATGAACTTAAAGTAATTTCATGATTTTAATATTGTTCATGAAAGTCTACCCATCAGTATCAAGGGACCTGATAGCTTTGTAATACCTTTATTTCAGCATCTTTACTAACCTAAAAACATAGAGACTAAGAAATTAACAATTATCACATAAAACATTAATATCTAAAAACTGTAAGAACGAGGACTAAAGAATTAAAAGATGAAAAGATAAAATATGTACATCTGTATTCTATTTTTTTCAAAAACTAGCAGAATAAGCTGTGGCAACCAAAACTGTAAAAGTGTGCAACTTGAAATTCATAGTAACAGTATAATAGTTAGACATGAACAATGTTGAGTCTGATTGGCTTTAGCTCACAACCATTTCCCAGTAGATTTTGCTTGCTGCCAAGCAAAACTCGGAAATATTATATGTTATAAAGAGGGTAGGGTTATACAGTAGTAGGGAGATATAAAATTGATCTGTGTGGCTTGGTAAGATGATGCACAGTAGTAGAATAACGATGCTGCCGATGTGTATGTAACACGAATAGGAGAGAAGAATGTGCTTTGTGGTTTCAGTTTGCCCAACACTGCAGCAACAGAGATGTTTCAGGGTTATTCTTATACATTCCTTCTAACACTGCTAAGGGAAGAGCACTGTAGTCAGCCAGAGGTTAGGGCGTTCTAGCTAGATAAGATATATAGCTGGTATTACTATGTACCTTAGGCTTCCAGAGATTGGGAGATGTAGAGCCTTGACTAGGTGAAACTGGTCATCTGCATTCATTATAACCTGTTTGAGTGAACTGGCCTGCTTGTAACCAATTGGGGAGGGGGGCAGGTTTAACGGATGTGGTGATAGCCCAAGTGATGATAATTTAGCCAACAGGATTTGCTTCCAGGTGGATTAACATTCATTCTACAGTGAGGGAATGGTCATATGCCTGTTGGGAGAAAGGGTCTTAGCTTTAAAAAAATGGTATGGACAACTATACTCTGGGCTTTACTTTTACCAGGCCTTCCTCTACTGTTAGAGACACAGTAGGAATACAGCTCTTAGGAACCGGCTATCTCTATTTTTAGTTGCTATTCATTTTTTTTTAGCATGGCACCATTATTTTAGCCATCTAAAAATGAGCTTTTTGGCATGGTATTGCTATCACTATCTGCTCAGGAAGATCTCATGAACTTTCTCCAGTCCTATTTTCAAACAACCTTTTTATTCCAGAATATAAAGACCTTTTACAATTGAGCAATTTTAAATACTATTTAATGATATTATTCTCTCTTAAGGTTCCCTAGTTTTCCTGGAAAGCTTTCCTAGAGAAAGAAATTAATGTTAAATCAATTTCTATCAGTTTCTCTTCTCACAATCATTCCTCAAATAGTTCTGTTACTTTTCCATACTTCCTGAGTTATTATATTTTAAAAATATATATGGTCTTCAATACTGTTCTGAAGAACCATAGCTTCACATTTCTACTTGATTCAAATTCAGACAACCAGATAATATCCTGGTTAATAGAAGTTAAATTTCCCCATTTGGTCTGCAGTTCATTTCCACATGCAATAGTATTTCTTTAGTGAGAAAAATACACCCCCTTTCCACATTATCTTCCTAATGGAATTGGAATAACATGGCTTAACATGGTAGGAATGTTTTAGCACAGAAACTCTTGTGGAAACAGAATAAAATAAAGGCTGGGAAAAATGACAAATCAGAATTGACAGATACATTCATCCTACTTATGAATAGACATGTATATGATTGCACTTTCAGGCTATCGTGTTAGCCTTACCTTATTTGAAAGCTTTGCTGAGCTGAATGAACTTATTTTTGAATAAACATGTCCCCAGAGGAGATTCTGAAATTGCTTCAGTCATGTCCAGGATGTGTGCTTTTTCTCTAAATCATTATGAAATTATTATGCTCATCAGTAAGCCAACAGGTAATGATAATAGTTATATCTCATCCCAAACTGCTAAAATGCACTTCAAATTATTGCCCCAAAAGGTGAATGCATGGTTCAAACAGTCTTTTATAAATACATCATTTTGAAGAAAAATTGTCAGAATGTAAAGCTGCTGTTTATATGAAAACTACCATATATATATTGGATGAAGGCAAGATCTTTCTGACATACAACAATGTAACTGTAAGCACCCCACTCTTTTGTGGGTGGATTATCAAATTCAGCCTAGGCACAAAATAATATTTACACTTACATCACTGTCAGAAGCTTCTTGGCTTCTGCTGTAGCCTCTCTATCCTGTAAAATGGTTTTCTTCTCAATAACCAGTAGGGAAATGAAAATTCGAATGCAATAATGCCAGGAAATGAACTGCTGCTATCAGTCAAAATGTATTAATGCAATTCTACCTGGAGTTGCAGATGTCTGAGACAACATTCTGAACTTGGCATTCAAAAAAGAAATCCTTTTCCTCTCCTCTCCTGAAAGCCTCATACAGAATTTTCCCCAAATCAGTTCCAAAGCAGATTTTGAGGATATGCAAGTTATAGGGGGAATCTTCACAAAATCATAGAACAGAACATTGTTGTAGAGGTTACCTACAGTAGTCCAGTCTCCTGCTCAGTGCAGGCTCCACTAGGGGGTCTCTAACAGGTGACCATCCATCCTTTTTGGAGACTTCTGGCAAAGGGGAGCTACCATATCATGTAGCACCATATCATGTGACAGCTCATACTGTCAGGAGTTCCTTCTGATGACTAACCTGAGCCACCTTTTTGTAGACCTGTTAATGTCTTTGTAAGTGTAGTGTGCTTGAGTCCCTTCAATGGTCTGGCATTTTTCATGTAACAAGAAAAAAAGGAAGAGGGGAAAGAATAAATAATAAAGAAGAGGTTATAAATGGGTGGATGGGTTTCTGAAAATCACTCTGTTCTGCCACATTTTGCTCCAAGTCTTAGTTATCTATACTACATTACTGAAGATAAAATCCTATCCTTTTATAATGGAGAAAATGTAGTAGCAAGCACCTACATCAACTACCCTACTTTTTATCCTATATTAAAGAAAACATAAGGAAAAATGTATGAAGATTTAAGCAACATTTTAAGTGTATAACTTTTAGCATTATGAATATATTATTTTAAAAGCTCAAAGAAACTGGACAACTAACAACACCCTTCTTATACTTATTAATAGGTTTATTGATTGAAGATTTTCCCCATATTTATGTCCCTGTATTGTTCATAACTTTTTGTTATGGCTTCTGGCCAAAACAAATAAATGAAACTGAACCAAATAAGAGCCCAATCAATCCACTGTACTGACAATATGCCCACATTTTATATCTTGGCTGTGAAGCCACAGATTTTGTCCCTGATGAGTCTAGCATTGTATTCTGATCTTCTAAGTTACTTGAAGGCAGCTTCACTAGATTTTAAAAATAACTGTTGCTTCACTCAAAGGCACATCAGAAACTTTTCACAGTATATATTAAAAAATCCATTTAAACACTGTCTGTGTTCACACTTAGTTAAAAATATATACCAGGTATAATCTGCCCCAGCCACAAAGAAATGTCTTTAATGTCCCTTTTAGAATTACTCTGCACTGTGTCTCTAATTCTTTTGTTTACAATAAAATGAAAACATTTATTGCAAAGATTACCAAAAATCCTGAATACTATGTGCCATATAAATTGGCTCAGGTTTACTTGTAGCATGAAACCTATGTACCAGACTGCTATACAGTTGAAGAGTTTAACACCATTTGGATTAACTGGAGACTAAGGTAATTCACAGGAACCTACTTAGTTTTACATTGCAGAATCTTCAGACAAATAGAGCAGTACCTATTGGCATTTCCAACCACATATTAATTTACTTTCAGTCATTGGAGTATAAAACAGCCTACCCTAACTTGTGACCTACCAGATGTGCTCAGACAAAGTCACCCAGTATTTCCATATGGCAAACCCAAATGTGGATTCTGAATGACATAGTAGTGCAACATTTCCCAGTTGTTTCTACTTGTCCAATCCGGTCCAGCAGGATGGACATATTGTGGGTCCAGTCAGCCAAGGACCAGGAGATGTGCCTTTTCTGCCATGGCGCCAGCCCTCTGGAACATCCTCCCTCCTGAGATTAGGATGGCCCTGACCCTTTTGGCTTTTCGGAAGGCCTTGAAGACCTGGCTCTGTGCCTGGGAACCCAAGTGTGCATAGGGCCCTCTTTCATGGTTGTGCCGATATCAACGTATTTTAATATCTCTTGGCTGTATTTATATTTAATTTTCTGTATTTTTTAAACTGTTTGACTGTTTTTTTTTTATTATTATCGTTAGCCACCCAGAGTCACTGGTCTGAGATGGGTGGCTATATAAATTAAATAAATAAACATATCTGAAGGCACCAGGCTGGGGTTCCTGCTGGCAAATGTTTTGACAGATTAGGTAATGTTATGTTCTACAATTATTAGCTTTGTGGAGGCCCTTAATATGGTAATCATTTCCAAAATTTGTCATTCGACCATTAACAATTAATACAAACCTGCATTCTCCAGTTGTATTCATCAGGATACAAAATACATTTAATACTTTAAAAGACTGAAAATTTACAGTGGGATAAATTGCTAGAAAAGAGCAATGTGTTTCCCTCTCCCCAATACCTTTGCATGAATAAAATAAAATAAAATAATGCATAAAGCTGACATAGTAAGAATGAAATAAAGTAAAATAATCTCCTAGGGAACTTCTTTGCCTGCCTGAGAAACAGTACTTGAAAAAAAGGTGTCCTTGTGTTAAAAGTAGAAAGAGCTTATGTAAATCTTTTAATTCAGCAAGGTGACAGCTGACAGCCAACATTTCACCTCTCTCCTTTTTGACAAGACTCAAAGCAATTCAGCAGGGATCGCCTTGTTGTGCCAACAGAGGGCAAAAGTATTTTATTTCCCTTAGATTGTTGGAAGCATAAATTTGCTGTGCTAGAATTGTTACTGCACTTGTTGTGCTAAAACTCTAGCCATTTAGAGAGCACTGTTTTGTGGGTGAGCCTCATTCAGGGATATTCCAACCTTGGGCTTTCTTCATTTAGCATCTCTCATTTTAAAAAAGGGATCTTTTACTCTTGAGATAAAGGAGTGTGGCCAGTGTTCTATCCAACTGCTGACCCAGAATTAAACTTCTTTGTACACTTGTCTTTATCTAGACAGAATAAAAACAAAATATGCCTTAGCCATGTATTTTTAAATTATATGAAATGCAAGGGTGCTTGAGAGTATGTAAACATTTAGCATTTAGGACTTTTTGTTCAGCCTTATCACAAATCTCCCCAGACATAGGCACCAGTTTTATGAGCCTAGACTTGAAATTTGTCATACCAAGATGTGTATATGTAGAAGATAGACTTTATGGAACATACTGGATTTGCTACTCAGAACTGAGTCCAGATCTATGTAGAAGTAATTTAGCCACAGTTTATTATGGCTTTCAAACATATTGTTATTTTGACTGATTGATTGATGGATTGATTAGACTTTGAGGCTATCTGGCTCCAAAAAGACTCTGGGCAGCTTACATATTTTAAAAGAATATACTGTATATGTATATTAAATATGTAAATATATGTATGTAAATGTGTGTGTGTGTATCAATCACATAGCTGCCCAGACAAAACCACAATGTACCCCCACCTCACCCCACCTCCCAAAAATATTAATTGCCAGGGGCTCCACAAACTTGGCAATTCAGCCAGTCTTAAGAGACTTCTGGAACGTTTAAAGGGTGGGATCCGTACATATTCCTAGAGGATGCTGTTCCAAAGGGCAAGTGCCACAACAGAGAACATTTGCTCCTCTGTCCTGAAAATGACAACATTTAACATATACATATTAGTAGGACAGCTACTCAGGATTTTTATAAAATAGTTTTATTCTAGACTTGTGTGAAACTATTGTTCCAGCAAAGGACATCATATTTCTCTCCAGATAATGCTGATTCAGGTGTTTAGGAAGAGATCTGGTGGGTTTCAGTAGTTCGTCTTCTGGACCAGAATGCACTATTTTTTCTTTCTTTCTTTCTTTCTTTCTTTCTTTCTTTCTTTCTTTCTTTCTTTCTTTTTTCATGTCTTCAAGTCAGTGTTGACTCCTGGCAACTGCCTGGACAAGTCCCTGCAGTTTTCTTGGCAAGATTAAAAAATGGTTTGCCATTGCTTCCTTCCTAGGGCTAAGAGAGAGTGACTGGCCCAAGGTCACCCAGCTGGCTTTGTGCCTAAGGCAGGACTAGAACTCTCAGTCTCCTGGTTTCTAGCCTGATGCCATAACCATTACACCCAATAGGCTCTCATATACTAATTATACTATAGTATATTATATACTATATTAATGAACATATATAGCTACACATTTAGAAATAAAGTTTTCTAAATTTCTAAATAAATAAATATCAAGCCCATGTTAAAGATGCAGGGGGAGGATAGGCGACTTATTTTATCCCTATCCAGCAATGTTAACCAGAAGAGCTAACTCAAGGACCTGTGGGGTTACTGATCACCTGATCATGTCAGTTTTTATTCTGTTACACTATTTTTTAAGATTTACTTTTATCCCACCTTTATTATTTTTATAAATAACTCAAGGCAGGAAACATACCTAATATTCCTTCCTCCTCCTGTTTTCGCCAGAACAACAACCCTGTGAGGTGAGTTGGGCTGAGAGAGAGTGACTGGCCCAAGGTTACCCAGCCGGCTTTCCTAAGGTGAGACTAGAACTCTCAGTCTCCTGGTTTCTAGCCTGGTGCCTTCACCAATAGACTGAACTATTAGATTTCATGTTCATGGAACCCTAGAATGGAAGCGTTGAAAGGATCCATAGAACCTTCTGCCCAGTACAGAATCCCCAGTCGACACCAATCCAGCTTCTGTATAAGTACAATAAAGGAGACTACCGACACCTTCTCACCAGTCTATTCCATTGTTATAGCTCTTACAGTTAGTAAAATTGTATTTTACTATAATTGTAATTGTAACTGTAATTACAAACAATTGTAATTGAAATCTGCTTCCTTGTAATTTAAATCCATTGTTTCTTGTCTTGGAATTATGGACCAGCACTGAATAAGTCTATGCTGTCTTCTGCATGACAGTTTTCAAATACCCGAAGACAGCTATTGTGTTTCCCTGAAATCCTCTCTTCTCCTAGCAAAACAAATACAAGAATTCTCCATAAGTTTTTTTTTTTTCTCCCAAGCCCCTTCAGCCCAGAATTGGACATAGTTGGACCAACATAGGATAGAAAGGAATGGTTACTTAACTTGATCTCGATGCTTTATTTCTCTTTATGTGGCTGTAAAGGAATGTGGAGATAATCTTGGTGAAAGAATGAATGAAGGGGAGAACGACAACTCCGCCCTTGGAAAGTGGAAGGCATAAGAAAGAAACTCAAAATTACCCTTCAGTTTGGTATAAGAGGGAGCTGAGACAAACTCTGGCAGGCTTTCAAGATTCTGTTATTGTATTCTATAGTAATAAAGTAGCATTGTTTTCTGAAGAGCTGACATAAATTTTGCATTTTTCCCTTAATGGTTCATCCATTCCTACATCAAATTCATCTCCACATTCCTTTACAGTGGCACAGGATTGCAGTTGCTTTTTTTGTAACTGCATCACACAGTAAGGGCCGCAACTAGGGAGGGCAAGTGGGGCATGTGCCCTGGGCGCCGCACTGGGGGACACCAAAATGAGCATTGGGGGGGCACCAAAATGGGCACGGAATCCATGTTTGCCCTGGGTAACACAGACCCTAGTTATGGCCCTGTACAGAGTTAGCTTTTCTTCAGCTTGTGGTCCATCAAGGTACCACTGAGTTCACTTGTTGAATCAGCTCTGTATTCATCTAATGGTAGCATAGTCTCGCCAACTTTTTGCCAGCTTTCCTACTAGAATTTCATGGGACACTTTGTCAAACATTTTTCTGAAGTCAAGAGATACCATGTCTACCACATCCCCTGGTTAACTAAACTGGTTATTATATCAAAAAGAAGATCAAGTTGGTTTGGCATAACATGCTCATGATTCAACCATACTGGCTGTCATACCAATCAATGCATTTAAAAGAAAGGTCACAAACCAATTGTTTAATAATCTATTTTGGACTTTTCCCAGATGGATCAGAGTCAAGTTGACTACTACCCATTTCTCCCCACTGGACTAATGTTTGCATTTTCCTATACTCTATACCAGGTTTTTTTCAAACTTGGCAACTTTAAGATGTGAAGACTTTAACATGCTGGCTGGGGAATTCTGGAAGTTGAAGTTCACACATCTTAAAGTTGCCAAGTTTGGAATACCCTGCTCTATACCCATCTGCCATGATTTTTCAACATCCTCAAGATCCTTGGAGACTTTGGGATGTCATTGATCTGGACCTAGAGATTTGTTTATAGTAGCCAGATATTTCCTAACTATCAGTTTACTTACCTTGGGTTCTCATTCTCTCCTTATGTCACTTGTTTGATTAAGATCCATTTGAACACAGTTACCCTTTGAGGAGAAGACCAAAGTATATTAGGAGTTGAAGAATTTTATCCTTCCCCCATTACCTCTTTCTATCTATATTTTCCAAACAGTGGCCCCACTCCTTCCTTTTTATTCTTATTACTGACATAGGGAAAAGTTGTTTTTATTTCTTTTAGCTTCTTTTGCAAGGTTACATTCTTTTACACTTTAGTCTTTATCACTTATTCTGTTATTAGCTGATCCACTTCCTTGGCAATTTCACTATCTTCTATTTCACAGATATATTCCTTTCAGTTCTTACCTCAGTTGAAATGTGCTACACATTCACTGGAATAGTGTGCAATTGTACATTTAGTATCTTTAGTATACCTCCTATACTACTTTTGATCTAAGAATTTCTGTCCAACACTTAATACTATTCTATGCTTGTTGAAGTTAGCTTTTCTAATTTTTGTTGTGCAAAGATGCTCCAGTTCCATTTCTGCAGGTCACTTCCTCCCAAAGTTCCCATTGCTTTTACCTCTTCAATTAGCTTTTTTTATTGGTTAGGATAAGATTTAGGAATGCTATTCCCCTTGTCTTTTCTTCAATCTTCTATAAAATGAAACAGCCAACAAGACCACTAAGACTCTGAGAGACATTGCAATCTTAACTGAATTGATTTTCCAATAGTTGTTTGATATTAGAAATGTCCCATTATTACTAAATGCTTCCTCCCTTAAAGTTCTGTAATCTGCTCCAGAAAGGCATTATCCAGATCATATGATGGCTCATTGCCTACAGCACATCCCCCACAATAATATCATTGTTGTTTCCCCTTCCTATAATTTTTACCAAATGCTTTTGATTGAATGATCATACTCATATTCCTGGATTTCTACAGATGTGTACATTTCTTTGACAAAGACACTCATTCTCCCCTTTTGTCTGGCATATTTGTTTTGAATAAGTTATTCCTATCAATTCTTGCATTCCATTAATGTGTTTCATCCCATCAGACTTCAGTAATGTACACTAAACCATGTCTGTCATTCTCCGTTAAGATTTATAATTCTTTCTGTTTGTCTTCCATACTCCATACTTTTGTACACGTACTTTGGTTTTCATTTCTTAAAACCAAAGGCTACTCTTCTTTTGTGAATTGGCTGATTGTGCAAAAAAGCCAAATGGGCTTTGTACACATTTAACTGTGCTCCTCATTTTACAGTGTGATATTCAAACTGTTTCAAGCTCAAAGTAGTTTCACATTCAAAACAGGCTGTTTAAATCTGAAAGTGTTTCACATTTAAAGTTACTAATTTAAGCATTCATACCGAAGTACTGGTCCAAGAGATACTGAGAATGCTGTCTGAAAAAGAATATATTAATGTTGAGCAAAATCGAGATATAACAGAGAATTCCTTTATATCATTGCCTAAAGCCAGCAGTATTTAGTCTTTACTTTGCAAGGACACTATGCAGTTTTTACTAATTTTGGCTTATAACAGAGCAGTACAACGTAAGAGAGGAAAATTTATTAATGCTTAACTCTGATATTGCTTTGTGGTAGGAAATTAGAGTGATCAAATATCAACTATTCTCTGTTTGTTTTACGTTTTCAATATGGATTATCAAACCTTCCCTCTTAAAAAAAGTAGGCTGGTTTGTTATATATTGAATGTCATTTCAAACAACTATAAAAAGGATATTTAAAAAGTTCAATTATATGTTACCTTTTGTCTACCTTCTTTGACTTTATCCTGCGGATTTGTCAATCTAATGGGGCTGTTTTGTTTATTCAGACTGTGACAGGTGGTGTTCTCCTATGGAATCATAATGTATCTTCTTGTGAATTTCCCATATATCATCAAAAAATCCTGACATCTAATTGCCTTTCCAAGGGTTCTTATAATTAGCACCTTTATTGCTTGATAACTTTCTTCTGCCTTTTGTTATGTGCATGTTTCATCAAATTTCAATTGGAGAGTGAGCATTCTAGCAAATCATTCTTCTTACTATCAAATGACAAGGAGTAATTCTTTGATCACAAAATATGGCCATTGGTGATAGTGGTGGTTGCTAATAAAGTAATTTCTTTTTTTTTTACATCAAAAGCTAACTGAAATTTGGGAAAGCTGAAGAAATCAGGAGCCTACAAACTATAAACTAATGCTTTAATGTAACATAAAACCTGGATCTAGTTACTACCTGCCTGTTTTAGGAAAGCCAAGATGTTTGTTATCTAGTTTTTATTACTACAGATGGGGGAGCTGCTAGTCATGATGGCTATAGATTATATCCAGTGTCAGAAGCACAATGCCACTCAGTAGCATTTGCTGGGGATTATTAGTTTCCAGACCCACTTAGTGGCCTTCCACTGCAGAAATAAAATGTTGCACTAGATATCATCTTTCTTGTGATCCAACATGACTTTTATAAAGTTCTTATGACCTTTCTCCAAAGATATGCCCAGAAATCAGTCTCTTTTCTTTTCCCACATACTGTATGCTTGTTTAAGGGTTTCAGTTACTGTAATTGTTCTTTTTATACCTGATGTTTTTCAAAAACATCTGCAAATATATCGTAATTCTGGGGGGGGTTTTATGTTCATGTGCCTTCCCCTCATTTGCCCACTCTCAGGAACATGGTATTCCGACTGACATCGGCTATGCAGTGGCTCCACATCATTCTGGTGTCTACCCAGTTCATATTCAGCTTTATGAAGCTTGGAAGAAGGTCTGGGGTATTAAAGTGACCAGCACTGAAGAATACCCTCATCTGAAACCTGCACGGTACAGACGGGGCTTCATCCACAATGGCATCATGGTACATTACATTTCCATAATTTCAGAAATTGTGCAAAAATGACTAAAGCAGTATTGTTTCCCACACCGCTTACAATTCTGAAAGTGTTTTGAATTAAATGGTCACTCTTGGCTATTACATATTGGGGTTAAATTTTCTTATATGAATTTAGTGAAAGCTGGAAGGATAGTTAGGAGATATATCCAACCAGCTAGTTTGTTTAATTAACAGGTGCACATTTTTCTTCACATTAATCATTTTATAGATATCAAGTATGGACAAATTTAGTAATTCATTTTGCACCGTATCTAAAATACAATTACATCTTGAGAAAAATGAATAAGCAGGTTATGTATGGGCCTACAGCCATTCCTCTAGCTACATCTCTGTATAGGATCACAACATGCTTTATTTCTTTTTCAACCAACTCAGACAAGTTTGCATATTTCTCCTACCAGTTGTAAGATAATGAGTACTCAACATAACAGAAGAGGTAAAATTTCCAGCCAACATAAAGAGAGGGCAGCTGTTTATATGATCTCCTGAATGTCATGGCACAAGGTCAGAGCAGTTGGTTTGAGGTCATATCCTCATAGGATTAAGTTGGTTCATCAGTTAGATAAAAAAGGCTAGCTAGCTGGCAGCTATAACAACCGTGGAGTGAGAAGGAACAGATTGGAACAAAAGAACAGATGAACATTATCTCCAAAGGAAATGTCAAGGGAGTTTTAGGCAGATGAGAATCAGAAACAATTATTAGCGTCCATCATTACTCTATCAGTAGAAAAGTTGCTCAAGATGTTTATATTGAGTCTCATGATTACAGAGATTATTTCAAAAAAAAATTGGGTGGGCACAAAAACCTACACTAACCTTCCAGGAATATTTCATGAGAATAAATACTTTGAATGAAGACATGGTTTCAAGTCTCCCTGCAAATGTGAAGATTGTTTTTCACATAAATAGTTACTCACATTTACATGATTTATGTTTGTTTGCAGAAGTGATGAGGCCAATTGTGTATTTATTTTTTAACATAACTTCATATATTTTGAGAAGATGATTGCTTGGAGAATCCAAGCTCTAATATTATAAACTAGCATAGATTGTTTTGGGCTCAGACATACTGTAGTAGTATTCTGCTGCTACATGAATACAGACAAAAAAAATATGATCAACAGGCATTTGTCTAAATAGATTTAAAGATAAATTTGAATACTGTAAATGAATTGAAGAGATATGTCAACTGGTCAAAATAATTCCACACAGGATCATTATTGGGAGAAGACATCATTTGGCTTCTTCCAAGTTCGTACTTCTTTAGTGGGTCCACTATAACTCTTTACATCTCATCACTGTCCTTCCTGTTACCCATTCTCTATGAAAATTCAGGTTATGACAAGAATGAGGAGATAAAATAATATTCTTCACAAGCTTTGAATTCACTTTCTGATGAAAACTAGCTATATGGAACCTCAGTGAGAAGAAGAAATACTGCACTTAATGTCTGTTGCTTGGAATAAAACATGACAGTATCCTTGTGAGCTTCCCAAATGCTGGCCACTGTGATCATCCAAATCCTGGACTAGATAAATCTTCCATCTGTCCAACATCATTTGTCTTATATTCTCACATTGATAACTATTTTGTGTTTCTCAGTACTTCCTGTATGCAAGTAGGCACCATACATAAAACATGTTTTTCCTCCATGAAAGACAAGGAGATATATTTTAAGATACATTTCTCATCTGTAGTTTTATAAGTACTTATATTAAAAATAATTAACATTAAAATATTATTGAATCTGGTTAAACGTTGTCAACTTTTTATTTCAATAAAGATTTTTTAAATTAGCCAATTAATCTAGTTTATTAATCAGTTCCTATAAATCATATATTACTGTATTCACAATTAAAGCAAGAATTATTCAACTCAGTACTTAAAGGTCTTAAAAGTGATTAAAGCTGACACCTGTTTAATGGGGAGGAGGGGCTGGTTGCACAAATACTACCATATGTTGTGACATGGCCCTCAACTGACCTTGAACTTGCTGTGTCCTATGGCAGGAAAAAGAAAGACATCTTTCAGTCACAGACTGAAAACAGCAGAGGTTCAGCTATCAGAATGTTACAGCTGATGGAATCACATACCTATGCATCATACACCAGTGCATGCTTATATAAAGACATATCCATACCAAAAGTTTGCTAGTTGTTGTTTTATCTTTCTCAGGTACTCCCTCGACAGACATGTGGGCTTTTCACCCATACAATTTTTTACAAAGAATATCCTGGTGGGCCTCAAGAACTAGACAAAAGTATCCAAGGAGGTGAACTGTTTCTTACCATCCTTCTTAATCCTGTAGGTACTTTTTGTGTTTAAATAATAATAATAATAATAATTGCTGTATTAAGATAGTAATATATTCTATAGAAACATAATGCATGAGAATGTTTAGGAAGCAGCAATTATTTCTTTCCAAATAAAATCTTGTCTGAGATGAGTATCAATTATTCCATAAAGAAAAGATTCAATTGGAAAGTTTACTATTATGTTGGATAACATTTTATTACAGTATATAATAATGGTGATAATGATTAAAATATAATACATTACATAATATTTGAGGCTTTCCAAAAATAGTTTTATTTTTGCAACTATCCTATGAGACCAGGTTAGTATGTCTATATATTGTAGATACACAGGAGAGAATAACCATTGCTTATGTAAACCAGTCTAATTGTAGCATATTCAAGGCAAGAATTTTCTGATTTATAGCTCAGTGTTTTCAGCTCTGTGTTATACTACAAACATTTCAAGTTGATGTGTAATCCTGGATTTTATTCATTTTTTGAGCAAATAATAATAACCATAATAATAATAATAATACCAATATTATAATTTATTCTGGAATTTTGTCTCCAATCAACCCAGTTGCTGATAACCAGATATTTCAAATTTAATCCAAAACTGTGTCTCCTACTTAATATAAAGTGCCTACTCTTGTCAGCCCTACTTAGTAGACCAAACCAAGAAATCAACTCCACAGGAAGGCTAAAACTACTTTTATTATGATTGGCTATAATAACAGAATCTTGCAAGTCTGATTGTATTGTACCTCCTTCCCTTTTTTTCTTATAGTTCAATGAATTAAAGAGGTTTCAGTCTAGGCCACTTCTGAATGTTATCTCTCTATAGTGGACTTAAAATATGTTTCAACAATCCCCCATGTCCCAATTACCCTGCAACAGGTCTTACATATCTCCATCAAGGTCATCTTCCTTACTCCCTAAACTTTCTAATTCTTAGTAGAATAAATTAGCTACTAGAACTAGATTGCAAAAGTACATATGACTTTGTTCTAAATACCAAGGCTCTTTAACCTAACACATTATTCGCCATTATAGATAACAATGTATCATACTATTCCTATTTGGAGTGATCAAAACTAAGAAATGTGATTAAAAAAAAAAAAGAAATATAGCTAAACCAAATGTATATGAACGCTATTCACTATACTACTCTAAATCCTTCAGTCCATGAAAACCATCCTTGCTTTCTCCATGACCATGTACTGCTTCATTTATGTTCTGGTCACCCTGGATAAACCAATAGGAAAGTCAGGATTCTCAACAGTTACTGCTATAAAGTGCAAATATTAATCCAGAATATAGGTGGAATGAGAAATGAGAGAGCCAGTCTCACAAGAAAACCATATTTCAGGTACCTTGCAGAAGTAAGCAGGCTTATCCTTACCATGATTTGATTATTTTGTTGCTAGTTTCCAGTGAAAAAGTACTGTTTTAATGCATAAAATTGCAAGTTTCTATCATTGTTTTATTTGATATATAGATTAAATTTGAATGATAGACAGTGATACATTTATTTGTTGCCTAAGCCTACCTTCTCATTTTAAAGAGCTGTGGCCCTGCAAAATTTGAGAATATTATACAAATTTGTATAATAATTCTCATTTATTGTAGTCTATCAAGCATTCATGCACTGTCACATCTAAACCTAAATTGTGCCAGGGAACTTACTTTTCTTCACCACCTCATTTTCATTCTGCAAGTCAACAACCAATTCGTCATTTTTGCCATGGTCCACATATGTTTGGATTATCAGTATTCAGTTCATCTCAGATGCTACTGTACACAAAAAGACTGGGTTTTGTTATGGATTAACCCATACAGTTAGTCTGTACTTTGCAGTGTACATTTCCATGTTTAGACTTAATGCTGCATTCTTACATATTTAAAGACCATGAATAAATGTTAATAACTATTTTTCTTAATATGGCTTTTTAAATGTTTTGTCTTGCATAGCTACATAAATAAATATTTTTACTGCAATGTTTATTTCTAATTCCTGCCAAGATCTTTTTGTCCGTGCTCTGTCTTGTAAATTGGAGATTTTTTTTTTACTAGATGGCCCAATTTCTAGCTTTCTAGAGAAGTATCATCCTGCCAGAGAGACAAAATTATAGCTCTGAAAAACAAGTGGGTCATCATTTTTTAAGCTTCCGAAATATGGGTTGTGAAATTTACTTTTAAACAGTTGTGTAATAAAATAATTTCCTCTGTACCTCAGGAATGAAATATGACTTGACTTCAAAGAGTTTGGAGAAGATTTAAATATATGGAACACTGGTATTTAAGAATTGTTAAATGTATAATATGACCTACATTTCAAACTAAAGAGAACTTTAATGATGCCTTTATTATTTAGAAAATTTCTGTCTCCGAACTTGCTTATCACTGCCTCTACAGTGTGATTAGAAAATGTTCTATTCCTGCCTTTGCTTCACTTTAATCCTCTCCTACATACTTCCACTTCTTCTTAAGCTTCTTATGATTTCCCTGAACAACCACTTGCTAAAATTTATGATGTTTTGAACTCTGAAACTAAATATTCTTCCTATTTTGTGTCACAACCTACTGTAATCATTGACTGATAACCATTTCAAGCAGTGCATTCCATGCATATCAACACAGAAGTGTTCAAGCAGTTTGCTCTTAAGTAGCAAGTTTATTTATATCCTGCCGTTCCTCCCAGGAGATGAAAACAGTGGTGTCCTATCAAACAAAACCAAAGCTTGCTTAGCTTCACCAGTATTTCTTAGTATATGTTTTCAAACTGCCCTTTGGGCATTGTACTGTTGCTTCCTAAGTTCACACAGAAAGGAACAGACACAGGTTCCTACCTGAATGCTAAAAGTGCTGTCTCTTTGGAAGTCAGGCAGAATACTCACATTTTTCCTTCTAGGATTAATATGGCAGATTATACTGCAACATAGTGCTTGTTACATCCTCCCCTCAGTTCAATATTATGACATGGCCAGCCTCTGCAAACTTTAATTCATCTATATCCTATCCATACTTCCTTTTGGTATTTCTTTAGGTTGTCCTTTAGTTTGTTATGACAGCCATTTTGTGCCATGAACATTTTTTCAAGTAACTAGACTCATTTAGACATATACCTTTTTAAACCATTACTTTCATACCATCCTTTAAAATTGGAGGAATAGGAAAAGTGAAATTAGAATGTCCATGTATTTTGCCATAACAATTAAGGTGTTAACATCTCTATATAAGAGACTTTAGGTTATACCACGATAGCTACAATAGATATTAAATAGGAACAGGAGTGGATTCAGGAGAAGGAGCAATATGATGGCAAGTGCCCTGCTCTCTTTGAATTCTCTCTATAATAAACTGTGTATTGGGCAGGGGGCAGGAGGCAGGGCTGAGGCTGGGGGTTGGCAGCCCAGCATTCATAGCCTTCTTTAATATAAATGTTTCCTTCATCTACTGTATTGGCAATTATAGTTTTATTTTTTATAGTGGTTTTATATAATTCTTCTGATGAGAATGTTATGCATAGAACGAACACAGATGGAGGGAAATTTTTGGCAAGTAGTCCTTATAGTTGTCAACTTAAAGACTATATGTGTATAGACTGGTTTTCTATGACAACAATAGAATTAGAGTGCTTTAGTTGGCATGGGCCTTGGCATTTATCTAAGGCAAGATCCTTCTCCATGCAGGATTCTTGCCGAACTCTATTGAGGCCCTGCTTGACTATTACAGTACAAGTAGACACACAAAAATCTGAGTTCATTACAGATTTTACTTCAGGGAAAGCTGTAAAGTATGAATCGCTGGGGATGATATAGAAAACTATCAATTGCATGGGCAGAGTTCATGCTAAGAAGCTCCTACATCAAATGAAAGTACTCTGTGCTATGGTTTCTGCCAGTTTTGGCAACAAATTACCATACAGTGACCCAGGACTTCTCTTATATTAGTTTTATGTGAAAGGAGAAACCCAAAGGTACTTTAAGGAAAAGGTTTAAATTCAGAACTTTACCTATTTTGGCTGCAAAAAGCTATGTTTTTAAACATCACTTAATGTGCGTAGCTTCAAATATGGAGTAAATTAGCACATTAGACAGAGTGCAAAACTCAATTTGCTCATGCTGATTCTGCAAGACTCATACATCAAGTGCAATTTTTTTGTTACTTTATTTTAAATGGGAGACAACAATATCAATTAAAAAAAAAACCCTGCTATCTGCAGTCTGAACTGCAACAGTCAAGAATTCTGTCATCCTTTATCTTTCCTAACTCAAAATTGTCAGTTGCATAATCTTCAGCCATAATAAATAAATATCAGCAAAATGAGATGGGAAATCTGATCTCAAAAATGTTATGTTCTTTCAAAAATCATTCCAGAGGAATTGCAACAGAGTAGGTATGCTTCCTGGGTCCTGCAAGATGACATTCTTTAAATGATAGGTGCCAGAATATGCCTACCCTGCTGGACCATACTGGATGAGCAGAGGAAACTGGAGATAGGTAGTCCCTCAGTGTGTGGTACAGAGTGGTAGGCTACAGTATTACAACCAAAACTCTCTCCACAACTCAAGTTCGATCCCAGGGGAAGCTGGATTCTCTCTCAGGTAGCTGGCTCAGATTGACTCAGCCTTCCATTCTTCTGAGGTTGGTAAAATGAGTACCCAGCTTGCTGGGGAAGGTGGCGACTGGGGAAGGCAATGGCAAAACATCCCGCTATAGTCTGCCAAGAAAACATCGCAAAAGCAGCATCCCCCCAAAGCGTCAGACATGACTTGGTGCTTGAGCAGCTTTCACCTTTCACAGTCCCTCAGATAGCCAGGCCATATGCTTCAAATGGCTTTAAAGATGATAATTAGCACCTTGCACTGCACCCAGAAGCCAACTGGTAAACAATACATCTTACAAAGCAGTGGGGTGACACACATAATGCCATGCCCCCATCACTGCCCCGCCACCACATTCTGAACCAGGTGTAACTTTGGGTTGGTCTTCAAGGGCAGCCCCAGGTAGAACACATTGCAGTAATCCAATCATGAGGTGACTAGGGCATGAGTGGCTGACTGAAGGGCCTCCCAATCCAGGAAAGTGCACAACTAGCACACTATGTGTACTTGTACAAAGTAGGGAAGTGCAACCTCATTGAGAGTCAGCAATGCAGTACTGTGGGGCTGGGGTTGGGAATTAACATAGCAACTCAGTGTTGCGTGGATTGAGCCTGAGTCTGTTCCTTCCAATCCAGACCCACACAGCTCCAGGCACTGGGTCAGCATCAGGGTCTTCTCCAGTAAGTTTTGACTTCACATTACCTGTTCAAAATATTCAAGCTTCATTATTAGTGTTTCCAGTGAGCAGTCTGGTTTTACATCATCTAATATTAAATGATTTGTTCTTCTGTTGGTCCAAAGTATTCTCAACAATTTTCTCCAATATCATAGTTGAAAGAAAAATTCAATTTTCCTTCACTTGGCATTTTTGTTGGTCCAGCCTTCATGACTATTTGTTACAACTGGAAAAATCATAGCTTTCACAATATGTACATTTATTATCACTATGATGTTTCTACACTTTAATATTTTTTTAGATCTATCAGTCCTGAGATCCTGAGTAGCAGACATCTCCTAATTTCCTGGCTAGAGTGACCATCCCTGTGAATTTTTAAGTCTAGAAAGTTAAAATCTTGTCACTTCAGCATCTTCTCCTACTATTTGCTTTGGGTTGGCACTGCTTTTGCGTGGGGGGGGGTTGTTATTTGTTTGTTTTATTTTCTTTTTTGTTTGTTTAACAACCACTGACTGGCTTTTGCACTCTCAAAGTTTTAGTAGGCTATCTACTGAACTTTAACATTGGCTGGTTAATCAGATTTTCTGTACTTGTATGTCAGTCTCATCTGGTCATGGAATGTCATTCAAGTGCAGTATTTATGGTAATAAACTTTTTTGTAAGGGCAATATGTCTGTCATAAAAACATTCATTATTATTAAACCTAATTAAGATGGGACAAAGCAGAGGTTTAGGAAGGTAGGGATAACAGAATGAGCCTTTTGCTATAATAACCAGGTTCCACACCTGTACATCTCTGTGTGACATTGCACACACATAAAAAAAGTAGTAGAATTTGTTATGCATGCTGTTGTGATGCTAATTTCATCATTTTGGATGAAATGGCCAGATTCTGTGGATACCTCTGAGGGTAGGGCACGGCTATAGACCCTTTGACTGTCTGAAGTCTCATTGTTGGTGAGAAAGTAAGATGTTTTAAGGGGTAAAGCAGCTTCCATAGGCTAGAGGGCTGATATAGACTTTGTCTATTCCAACTTTAGGAAGCAGCAGGGGAGTTGAGGAGGCAGACTTGGAGATTTTAATTAAATTGGTGGTTGTATATCTGCAAATTTGAAGCATATGTTTTGCCCTCAAAACCCTTTAAAACTTCCAATGTATTTTAAAAATTCACATTTTTCACTCCAGCCACTCTGGGAGGTATGAGGGTTACAGGCAACCACATTTTGCAGTAGCTGCAGTTTGCAAATGATATTCAAGGGCAGTCCTATGTGGAGTGCATTACAGCAGTCTATATGTGAGGTAACAAGGGCATGATTTGTCAGCCCTTTCTGTTCCAGGGACATCTGAAATTGGGCCACCAGCCCAAGCAGGACAAAAGTCCTCCTGGCCACAGTTTACCCTTGCCGTTCCATTAGAAACACAGAGTCCAGGAGAACCCCAAACTGCTCTTTTGGGAGGGAGCCCAACCTATCAAAAGCTAGTGTTGATATCGTCCTTGACTCAGTCAGCCTCTGAACCAACAGTAGTGTAACTTGCTAAGGGTAAGACTCACAGTAGCCTCTTTCTCCAGACCAGAACTTTAAGCTTCCAGACATTGACTGAGTCAAACACCCCACTGCATCTCCAAGTTAATCTGGATAACAGATGTAGTGCTGGGTATCATCAGTGAATTCATGATAACATACCCTAAACCACTGAATGACCTTTCCCAGCAGCTTCATGTGGATGATAAATAAAATAGGAGAGATGGTTGGACCTGCGGCACCTCATGCCTGACCTCTCTTTCTCCATACACACAAACTGGAACCATTCACTCATGAAGAAGCAGAACCACCAAAAAACATGACCCAACTTCAAACCCTGGTGAAGTGTCAGGCCCATGGTAACCTGGAACAGGCCTATGAAAGCTGCTTTAGATCCTAAACCCAAGAACAAAAGGTTGAAATCACCCAGTACCAATAGCCTAGGTGTATCAACCACCAAACTCACAATGAGTTTGAACAGCCCAGTCAGGGATGCCATCATCCAGCTAGAAGGCAATACAACAAAAGCAACCCTAGCTGGTCCCTCTGGCCCAACTGCATAAAGAGGCTATCCTGTTCAGACTATGCAGCCAGGCAGAGGAATATCAAAAATATTCTTTATTAAATAATTATTTACAATAATCAAGTCCTTGAAGCAAGAAGAACTGAATTCAATCAAGCCCAACTGGGCAACGGCAAGACCACTGGCAGGATTGCATGAGGAGCTGGTGACAAGGCAGCAGAACAGAACTTCCCAACTGGGGCTAGAAGGCTGGAAGAGACTGGAGCATGAGGAACCAATGAAGCTCAAGACAACAGGTCTCGAATTGGAACAATACTGGAGCTATGCTGGTGCTGGGACACTGGATGGGGCTGGTCAGAGCCCCCTGGACTCTTCTGCAGACTAAGGATCAGACTGGATGGGACTGGATGACCCACACTGGACTGGAAACCAGTGACTGGAGACTTGAAGTGAGACTGAGAACTGGAAACAAGGCTGGACTCGACTAGAAGCTCTGGACTAGGCTGGGTTCATTGGACTAGGAACTCAGAGCAAGACTGGAAACTCAAAGCAAGGCTAGACCTGGCTGGATGCCCTGAACTAGGCTGGATTCCCTGGACTGGTGACCTGGAGCAAGAGTGGAAACTCGGAGCAAGGCTAGACTCGACTGGAAGCCCTGGACTAGACTGGATTCTCTGGACTGGAGACCCAGAACACGACTAGACTGTGATACCAGTTCACAACAAGATAGGTGTGAAACTCCTGAGCAAGACTGAGCACTCAAAACACGGTTAGATTGGACCAAAGATAAACTGTGAGACTGGGAATCAAAGGCACAGTGAAGCTACATGGGAGAAAAGGAGCTAATCTGCAGTCTAGGAGTGTTGCAGGGCTGCACCAAAAACTTGGGGTGAAACTGTGGGACAGAGGCACGGCAAGGCTGGAGTAAGGTCGCTGGACTCAGCTGGGAACTTGGAGCAGGACAAGAAGCACACCTAGTATGCACACAGGACGACCATAAAGACCCAAGGCTGGATGCAAGGCTGAGATTGCTGGGCTCGGCAAATAAAGGATCCTCGGTGGCAGCAGAAGCAGGATTCAGGTCCTCTTCAGTAGACAGCAAAGGCACTGATCGCTCTTCAGCAACAGACACTGTCTCCGATGCTGGTAGGGAATCTTCTGCTGAAGCTGCAGGCTTGCAGGATAGGTTGTCTCCGGCAGCTTGCTCTTCGCGCATCTGCCCTTTATGCCAATCCTCCGCACACCTGGACCCTTCTGCAGCCAATTGGGTTGCCCTCTCTTTCATGCACTTTTCAGCCTGTCGTTGACGTGTGCTGATTGGAGGATTCAAATCCTCCCCCGAATCCTAGCCAATCTTCCCGCACTGCTGACTCATCCTCCAGTTTCGCTTTCCCGGTTTCAGCCTGGTAAGTTTCTGTTTCCTCCTCTGACTCAGAAGGAGTTTTGCTTTCTGAGTCAGAGGCAGGCTTGACTCTGACAGAGGCCTCATTCCAGAATAGATGTTCTCATAACCATCAGAGTGGGCTAGAATGGAGAAACACCTTTCCTACTCCTTTTCCCTTCATGATCTAGGCTGATGCAACATCTGAATCTCCAATGGGCACCACCACCCCTTTTGTTATTCATCTAGCTTTTGGTAATACATGCCAGATCTTTTTGTCCATGATAACATCATGGACTATTATGTCTTATGGCAGATAGACTAGCATTCAGCAATATTGCCTTAACCCAAGATCCCAGTGATCCTGATGCTGGGGTATCAATATGAGATAGAAAGCTGGAAGTGGGGCTTGGTTCCTACTCCTGCGATGGCTTGAGTTTAGATAGCCTTGCAATATAGGTTTCTAATTGGCACTTTTTTTGCTTTAGAGATTACATGAGAAAATATTCCTGTTATAGGTATTCCAATTGCAGAGGCTTCTTAATGATATTAGGAAGGGATGAAATCAGCTTATGTCACGTTAAAATGCATCTTTACTCTGGATTATACTGAACACATACATTTAATAGGTCATCTTATTACTGTATACCTGATTAGAAGTAATTTTCCTTCTTTTAACTAAGAGTAATCCATAAGTATTTTGCTTTTATAGATATATCCACATTTTTCTCTTTGGCAAGCATTTTGTGCATCCTTAGAATAAGTCAAAAGTTGGGAAGAAACTTTGCTTAGCATTTTTAAATTTTATTTACTTACTTTCATTTCATAGTCCCAGCTCCTGCTCACCTAGCAGTTCGAAAACATGCAAATGTGAGTAGATCAATAGGTACCGCTTCGGCGGGAAGGTAACGGCGTTCCGAGTCGTCATGCTGGCCACATGACCCGGAAGTGTCTATGACAACGCCGGCTCCAAGGCTTAGAAACGGAGATGAGCACCGCCCCCTAGAGTCGGACTCGACTGGACTTTACGTCAAGGGAAACCTTTACCTTTACTACTTTCATTTTATAATGCCCCACTCCATAACGATTATGGTAGTGAGTGATCTTGAATGCAGCAATTTGTTTCCATTTTGTTTCTTCCCACTGATAGGATGCCTAAATATCCAGTTATTGGGACTTAGTATACAAATAAACAAACATGTAAGGAGAAATTGACTGATTGTCTGAACTGGTCGCTTTCAGACAAGTCAGAATTCAAGAACACAATATATCTTATTTTGTGCCCTGGACAATAAGTGAGCAATAAGTTCTGTCTTGCAAAAAAAGTTAAGAGTATGCTGTCTCTTTTTGCTGTCTTGTAAGTATCTAGATTTTTGCAGCCCAGATGTGATAGCCTTATCAATAAATCACAATCCCAGTCAGGCAACGCACTAACAAATCTTTCCCAGCTTGTTCAGTGGTCATATAAGGCATAAGCAAAGCAGGAGCATGAGACTTGTTCATGATAATGTAGGATTCCCCAGAATTCTGGCAAAACCTTCTGTGGGAGCATGACTAGCAGCTATTTAATTTCTATGAATATTTGTAGTTATTTTTCACAGCATCTGCTTGGTGGGAAGGAACAAAAGGAGGCAAATGATAACACATGTGTCATGCAATCATCACTCAAGTAACACATGCTTCTGTCTGAGATCATGAAGCAACTCAGCAAAGTATATAATCATATCATTCTGCAATGATATGAAAGACGCATCATCAATGTAACAGGTGCCTATGATGTCACTTCTTCAAAGTGGCACCTGTTGTAAAATTCACATGAATGCCTGAGAAAAAGACTTGGCATTAATTAATAGTAGAGATATAATGCACTGGAATGTCTAAATCACTTCTAATTCATTTTTGAAGAGTGCAAAACCCTATTCCTAGCCTATATCCACAGTATGATGATTAGGGGGAAGGGGTTGTTGATAAAAACCTAAGGCAGCACTCTTCAGCTCTTTCAGCATCATGGCCACTTGTGATGCCAATACAAGCTCAAGTTCCATTTTAAATGTTTTGATCCAATATCTCTCAAGTGAGAGAAAAGTGGGAGCCCCTTGCTTTCTGAGCCTTGAGTCCAAGCTGCGATCATCTTGGTGATCTGGCATGATTTCCTATTTCTACAGCTGACCAAACTGCAATATGCATTTTTAATAAAAATTCTTGCATAGGGTGTCTGCATATGTCTTTCTTATCCATGATATACCCTTACCAACTTCCCAGTGTACTATTATTGCCTATCTGTTCCTACCCCTGTGAGAGAAACAGTCAAATAGGATTCTATAGCCAAATAAACTAAGGGATTAATTTCAATTTTAGATTAAAATATAACAGCAAATATTCAGCTAATGGTTTGCCATTTAAGATTTAACTGCAATATTAGCAATCATTATTATACAAAGAGAAACACAATCTAAAAGTTATTAAGTGTAGGCGATAATAATATGAATAGGCTTTTTATTAAGACTGATATCAAGTATTATTTTGTTTTTCTGAGAAATAACAGTTATGTATCCAATAAATATCAGTAGAATTAGGAATAAGGGAATCCTGACTAGCATGCATTATCCTTAAAGGATAGCATTTCTTAGTTAATTTAGCTAATTGAATTACAGCATAAAAATAAAACCACCCAGGGAAAAATCCTGAGATACTGTCCAAGCTAAACTCAATTATCTGTCATTGGAAGATAGCACTTTCAGGGCCTACAAAACTATTGAATAAAGCACACATAACTGCAAAAGGTCATTGGGCAATTATCTTTAGGCAAAAACACACACTGAAGATGGGACAACACTAAGTGGAGTTTTAAAAGTTATGGTTCTGTTCAGTGAACAGGGATACCTTTGATATTCACTCTCTAGAATGAAATGGAAAATTATTGGGTTGGATGATTTAGAATATAGGTTTTCAAAGTACAAAATAATGCTTTGATTTATAGTTATGTCTTAAGAGAATTTTGAAGAATCAGCACTGCAAAATATAAAAGGGAACCAAGTGAAATAGATTTCTTCCAAAACTGCTATTACAACCAGTTAAACTCTGTGTGAATCTCCCAAATGGAGTGTAAATAAAAATACTGCCTATGTGGAAATCTCTACTGCTTTCAGATCTCTTTGCCATTATCCAGTAGAAACTTGGGACTTCATTGATTTTTCTAGATTTGTCCTCATTGTTGCTCATGCACATACAAGTCAATTTAGCCCTACATAATGGTGAATATATTAATTTCTACACTTTCTTTTTTCCAATATGAACTTCAATTTTTTACCAATGTTCAGAGTAAATATGTGAAAATATATATGCAGTCATATGTTTATTTCTTGCAGTATAAATATTTTTATAAGTACTAATACATTTTTTCCAAGAAAACTTCCATAATATGAAGCATTAGTGTTATGAACACTGTGCCCAAAGATATGCATTCATTGGTACCCTTACAGTTGTTAACTGCCTTGCAAATGCAGAATTCAACATATATTGATGAGTTCTGGTTCACAGGTGTTCAGAAAGTATGAATTCAGTAAAGTTGTATTCTACTGTGGACAAATTATGCACCTTTGCTAGCCTGATAAATATAGACTTAATGGTTTAACAAAAGAACAATATTAACAACCAGAGCTGTTTAATGCTTAGGATTCAAAGGCAAAAAGTGCTGCAAGTCCTTAAATTCAGGCATCTTTTCTTGATATCATTCTGCAATAAGGAGTTGCAAAGCGGTGCTATATAAGCACTCTTACATGCTCAAAAGTAGCTTTTTGCCTTTGAATCTAAAGTGTTGCACAGCCCTTTTAATGCTTCTTTACCAGATGATGGTTTACTACAGCGTACATAGAACCATTTAATAAGATGGACAGTTTGCTAACTATATGTTGCTCTTCTTTCAGGAACTTCAAAATAAGCTTTTCAACAGGAGCTTTCAAAAATCAGAACTATTTGGCACTAATTGATATATTTAATACTGTGTTGTTGTTTATTCGTTTAGTCGCTTCCGACTCTTCGTGACTTCATGGACCAGCCCACGCCAGAGCTTCCTGTCGGTCGTCAACACCCCCAGCACCCCCAGGGACGAGTCCGTCACCTCTAGAATATCATCCATCCACCTTGCCCTTGGTCGGCCCCTCTTCCTTTTGCCCTCCACTCTCCCTAGCATCAGCATCTTCTCCAGGGTGTCCTGTCTTCTCATGATGTGGCCAAAGTATTTCAGTTTTGCCTTTAATATCATTCCCTCAAGTGAGCAGTCTGGCTTTATTTCCTGGAGAATGGACTGGTTTGATCTTCTTGCAGTCCAAGGCACTCAGAATTTTCCTCCAACACCACAGTTCAAAAGCATCGATCTTCCTTCTCTCAGCCTTCCTTATGGTCCAGCCCTCACAGCCATATGTTACTACAGGGAACACCATTGCTTTAACTATGCGGACCTTTGTTGTCAGTGTGATGTCTCTGCTCTTAACTATTTTATCGAGATTGGTCATTGCTCTTCTCCCAAGGATTAAGCGTCTTCTGATTTCCTGCCTGCAGTCAGCATCTGCAGTAATCTTTGCACCTAGGAATACAAAGTCTTTCACTGCTTCTACATTTTCTCCCTCTATTTGCCAGTTATCAATCAAGCTGGTTGCCATAATCTTGGGGTTTTTTTAGGTTTAGCTGCAAGCCAGCTTTTACAGCTCATATCTAGCTGATCTGTGGGTCTTCCCTAATCTCTTTAGTCTGTTCCTAAATTGTGCAAGAAGAAGTTCGTGATCTGAACTACAGTCAGCTCCAAGTCTTGTTTTTACTGACTGTATAGATATCCGCCACCTTTGGCTGCAAAGGATGTAGTCAATCTGATTTCGGTGTTGTCCATCTGGGGAAGTCCATGTATAAAGTCATCTCTTAGGTTGTTGGAAGAGAGTGTTTGTTATGCAGAGTGAATTTTCTTGGCAAAATTCTATCAGCCTATGTCCTGCTTCATTTTGTTTTCCTAGACCATGCTTACCTGTAATTCCAGGTGTCATCTGACTGCCCACCTTAGCATTCCAGTCTCCTGTGATGAAAATAACATCTCTTTTAGGCATGTTGTCCAGCAGGTGTTGCAGATCCTCATAGAACTGCTCTACTTCAGCTTCTTCAGCATCTGTGGTTGGGGCGTATATTTGGATCACTGTGATGTTAGATGGCTTGCCCTGAATTCAAATTGAGATCATTCTGTCATTTTTTGGATTTTATCCAAGCACTGCTTTAGCCACTTTACTATTAATTATGAAGGCTACTCCATTTCTTCTGTGGTCCTCTTGTCCACAGTAGTAGATCTGGTGGTCATTTGATGTGAAGTGGCCCATTCCAGTCCATTTCAGTTCACTGATGCCCAAAATGTCTATCTTTAATCTTGACATCTCACCAACAACCACATCCAATTTGCCCTGGCTCATAGATCTTACATTCCAGGTTCCAATGGTGTGTTGATCCTTAGAACATTGGATTCGCCATTCACCACCAGCACCGTTGGCTGCTAGGCGTCCTTTCGGCTTTGAGCTAGCTGCATCATCACGTCTGGGGCTAGTTGAACTCATCCTTTGTTCCTCCCCAGTAGCATTTTGACCATCTTCCGACCTGGGGGTCTCATCTTCCAATGGTATACCGACATATCTCTGGTTGTACTGATCCATTGAGTTTTCACGGCAAGAATACTGAGGTGGGTTGCCATTACCTTCCCCAGGGATCGCATTTAGTCTGACCTCTCTGTCATGACCTTCCCATCTTGGATGGCCCTTCACAGTTTAGCTCATGGCATCATTGAGGTGCTCAAGCTCCAGCACCACGACAAGGTAACGATCCTTTGATTTAATACTGTATATTTAGCCATATTTATTTTTTAAAAAAAATCATACACACACATACCACATCACATCATATCACATCGGAAAAAGCAGCAGGCTTGTTTAGTCTTCTTTGACTTTTAACTATAGAAAGTGGTACCTAAATGCTAGTAGAAATCAGTGAACAATAATTATTGCATTATCTGTTAAATTTACATCAATCCATGAATTCTTTCCAAGCTTTAGTAGCATTATTTTTTTCTTTAAAAAGAAGAAAAATGTAATTGAACATGGGTGACCTTCTATTTTTCCTAATGTTGTTCAGGTCTGTAAAATTGTGGTTGTATCATCACAAGTCCTGCTTCCTCAAACTCTTTCCATTTGAGTCCCTGTAATGAACTTCTGCTGTTTTCATTAACTGTATATGCATATCTCTATGTGCAATCTTTTTGGTTTGAAGGAGGTTCTTAAATAAGATCTTCATAATACCTCCAGTGCCATTCGTTGTTCTCATTTATCTTTAGACTGAGGACACCTAGAAGCAAATGCAGGTTGACAACTTTTATGCACTGTCTGAACTAAAAGTTTTATTCAGTCACATATGAACACACTCATGCATATATACTCAGAGTCCAGCTGGCCAGGTGCATTTCACTGCCAGGAGAAATCAAAGCAGGTATGCTTCATCACTGATAACTAACAATAAGGCTTGGCTGTAGCAGCTCAGTGCTCTTCTCACACCTCTTTTCCCCTTGAGAGCCATTGCTTCATCCAGTTTGCATGAGAATTATCTCTTATTTTGAGGGTCATCTTTTTAGTGTCTTATTTAAAAACTTCATTGGGGTAGCTTTCTACATGCTGCATAAGCTGAAATCTTCAAGAACAAACTTTTCTGCCTCTTTGGCTTGTTTTGAGGGGGTCTCAGGTACACCATATTTCATATATGTATACATATACATATATATATACAGTATGTATATACAGAAGATACATGGTTGTACAGTTCATCTGTGGACACGGAGGTGGCTGTGCAGTCCCAGTCTGGAAGCAGAGTCTAGCACAAGGGGGGCACTGGAAGTGCATTGTTGTAATAACTGTGGGTGTTATTCTGTGATGCTGCTCACAGTTTTCTATCAGTTTTTGGCAGCACCTGACTTCAAAGCCAGTGGAGGCTTCACAGCACAGGGCTTGCCAGCGGGTTCTGTCAGCAGTCGCAGCTTCTAGTTCCCTTGGCTGGATGTCACAGATATCCAGTAAAATGCAGATATACATCCCAAGGTGTGCACAGACAGACACAGTTGTACACACAGATAACATGGTGACCCACAAAAAGCTCAGTACAGCTACAATAAGAAAAAAATATTTCCACTTACCCTGTTAAGTGTTTTCTGAACCAAAGTTGGTTAAGAAATATTTTTTAAAGCTTCTAATAAATTTGATCATTTTATTTTATTTATTTATGTATGTATGGGATGTACAGGTCATCAGAATGGCTCTGGAAAGTTTACAGAATATAACAATAAATAATAAATAATAAATAATTACATCATCAATAAAGTGATGTGCTTTTATGGACTTTTTCCAAAGAAAGTCTGGAAAAAAACAATCATTCAGAAGACCAAATCATAACACAAGGATACATTTTACACTCTGACCCAAAGCCTGGGGATAGAGATAGGTTTTAAGGGCTCATTTAAATAGGACCAGCGTGGGAGACATGTTAATCCAGGGAGGTGCTCTAGAGGGCCATGACAGAGAAGGAATACTTCCAGGGTCCCACCAGGTGACATTTAGATACAACAGTCAAAGTGGATAGCAACTTTCAGTTTACTAAATAATTGCATTTAGAAATTTTTCCTACTAATAATTTTAATTTCACATTGAAAAATAACTTCCATCTTTTGATCTTACAACAAGTTTAATATAGTTATAGCAGAGATCTGTTTTCAACATTGCAAAGTGATTTCTTGGATATCCAGGATATTTAACGCATCTAAGCTAGAATAAAATATTGTTTAAACCTGTAGTACATGGATTATACACACAACAATATATTTCAATGTTTGATATTATTTTGAATATTTAATGTTAGCATTCAGGATTAGCTGATCGCAGAGATTGAACAACTCATTATTTACCCATTCTGCGCATAACAATAACATGATTACAAGATTATGAAATATGGCACAAAAAGAAACAGATCAACTTAATTAACATTCTGTTTCAAGGTTGCATTAAGAAGACAAATAATACCCTTATTTTTAGATTAAAACTGACTTTATTTGTAAATATATCCCACAGGATATATGGGGATAATGTTGATTTAGATAACAACCTTCACCTATTATAACAATTCAATTTGCAGCTCCTGACTTTTTCATTTTCTAAGATATACAATTTTATTTCTGTCTCTTTTTGTAGCTTTATCCACATGCATACATACAAAACAAATACACACACATTCTTACCTGCCTCTTTCAGAAATGGAAAGCATTTTTTTCTGTAATTGAGACTGTTCTACTAATTGCATCCATATAAACACAGTTAGAAAATTGCAACAGAATTAATTCTCCCTTTTGAAGGTAGAATTATTCCAGCATCATGTCTTCCTAAACCACTGCCATTATGGTTACACTTTTGTATTGGAAGCAGTGTTTTCTAATACTGTGGAATGAGACTTAATGTCACGTTCAATTAAGAGGAGAGAGCGAGAAGGACGAAAGAGGAGAGTGATGGTGATGATGATGATGATGATGATAAGGAATTAATCAGAATATAGAATACATAAATTTCTTTTAAAAATCATTATCATTTTATATACTCTCTCTTACTTTCTATAAACTAGAGCTTGGAAAAACATTCTGATAAAGAATACAGAAGTACAGTGAGGTTTTTCTGTTAGTTAAAAATTCTAATTTTGTCAGCAAGAATCAGCATACAACTTTCTCCAAAAGAAATATGAAAGTTTTTCCTCCTGATACTTGGTCATACATAAATAATTAAAAAAACTAATATATTTTATTATTATTAGGATTTGAATATGAACTGGGGATATAATTATAAACTAATAGTTTTCATGAAACTATGCAGGAATAGTTTTCCATAATCTTTGGCTAGCACACATGAAAAGTAAGGGGAATATCCAAATGATTTTTCACAAGTACTCTTCATTCAGCCTGGCATATTTAAAGCATCTCCTGAGATGAGGCTATACATCACATATGTTCATTGTCTACAAGGTCTCATACAATGTGTTTCTCAATTTATCTCCCTTGTTCTAAAGACTATAAAGAACAAGCTCATAAAAGTTTTTTGTAAAGATAAGCTAATAAAAACACCTCTAAAAATTATCTTCTTGCAGTGAAGAACAAGACATTTATTTGTCATGAAATTATCCTTGAAGTGTTTGGGCTGCAGTAATAATCAGAGGCCTAATCATCCAATGAGTGGGTGGTAACCAAAATATGTTGTTTGTTTGAGAAGAATATATGATATCTCCTTGGTTGTTTAGTGTATTTATATATAAACATATAAGGAATGCTTATAGTGATATTAGAGTTGTGGTGAGGAACATGAATATATGTATACTTTTGTGTGTAAATGATGTGGCATTGTTGGCTGAAAACTTGAATAATTTGCAACAAATTTTAGATAGATTGTATAAAACACATCAAGATTAATATGGATCTGAAAATCAACCTATGAGAGACCAAGATAGTTGTATTTGACAGGTAAAACAAAATGAATAACTGCAAATGGTAAAAACAAGAGTGATAGATACTATTGAATATCTTAGCAGAATGTTTATTAAAGATGGGAAAATGGATAGAGAAATTTTAAGCCATGCAAATGCTGGTAGAGGGGACTAGGTATATGTGGTCTCTTGTGAGGAATGAACATTCATAAAAATAAAACTAGCACTATATTAACAGTATACTTCTGCTTCTAGTTATGTGGAAATGAGAATTGGATATGTTTTACAAAACACAAAAGTAAGTTGTATGCAGTAGGAATGGGTTATTTAAAAAGTGTATGTAGAAAAGAAAGAAGAAATAGGATGAAAAATATAGGGATGCTGAATGAATGTGGACTGAATACAAAAGTGAGTGAGTGTTATGAAACAAGTATGTTGAGGTGGCTTGGCCTTTTAGAAAGAATGAAGGGTGATCAATTTCCACAACAAATATAAGTAGTAAAAGTGAATGGGATGAGAGAAAGAAGACAGAGAAAGTTGAATGGAGTTGAAAGAAAGAGAGAGGTGAGAATATTAAACGACAAAAGATAATGCATGAATGAAAGCTGAAGTATCTTTTAAAACAAGCATTTTCAGTGAACTGAAATGGACTGGAATGGGCCACTTCACATCAAATGACCACCAGATCTACTACTGTGGACAAGAGGACCACATAAGAAATGGAGTACCCTTCATAATTAATAGTAAAGTGGCTAAAGCAGTGCTTGGATACAATCCAAAAATGATAGAATGATCTCAATTAGAATTCAGGGCAAGCCATCTAACATCACAGTGATCCAAATATACGCCCCAACCACAGATGCTGAAGAAGCTGAAGTAGAGCAGTTCTATGAGGATCTGCAGCACCTGCTGGACAACATGCCTAAAAGAGATGTTATTTTCATCACAGGAGACTGGAATGCTAAGGTGGGCAGTCAAATGACACCTGGAATTACAGGTAAGCATGGCCTGGGAGAACAAAATGAAGCAGGACATAGGCTGATAGAATTTTGCCAAGACAATTCACTCTGCATAACAAACACTCTCTTCCAACAACCTAAGAGATGACTTTATACATGGACTTCACCAGATGGACAACACCGAAATCAGATTGACTACATTCTTTGCAGCCAAAGGTGGCGGACATCTATACAGTCAGTAAAAACAAGACCTGGAGCTGACTGTAGTTCCAATCACGAACTTTTTATTGCACAATTTAGGATCAGACTAAAGAGATTAGGGAAGACCCACAGATCAGCTAGATATGAGCTCACTAATATTCCTAAGGAATATGCAGTGGAGGTGAAGAATAGATTTAACGGACTGGATTTAGTAGATAGGGTCCCGGAAGAACTCTGGACAGAAGTTCGCAACATTGTTCAGGAGGCGGCAACAAAATACATCCCAAAGAAAGAGAAAACCAAGAAGGCAAAATGGCTGTCTGCTGAGACACTAGAAGTAGCCCAAGAAAGAAGGAAAGCAAAAGGCAACAGTGATAGGGGGAGATATGCCCAATTAAATGCAAATTACAGAAGTTAGCCAGAAGAGATAAGGAGTTGTTTTTAAACAAGCAATGCATGGAAGTGGAAGTGGAAGTGGAAGAAGACAATAGAATAGGAAGGACAAGAGACCTCTTCCAGAAAATTAGAAACATCGGAGGTAAATTCCAGGCAAAAATGGGTATGATCAAAAACAAAGATGGCAAGGACCTAACAGAAGAAGAAGAGATCAAGAAAAGGTGGCAAGAATATACGGAAGACCTGTATAGGAAGGATAACAATATTGGGGATAACTTTGACAGAGTGGTCAGTGAGCTAGAGCCAGACATCCTGAAGAGTGAGGTTGAATGGGCCTTAAGAAGCATTGCTAATAACAAGGCAGCAGGAGACGACAGCATCCCAGCTGAACTGTTCAAAATCTTGCAAGTTGATGCTGTCAAGGTAATGCATGCTATATGCCAGCAAATTTGGAAAACACAAGAATGGCCATCAGACTGGAAAAAATCAACTTATATCCCCATACCAAAAAAGGAAAACACAGTGGCATTCATTTCACATGTCAGCAAGGTAATGCTCAAGATCCTGCAAGGTAGACTTCAGCAATTCATGGAGCGAGAATTGCCAGATGTACAAGCTGGGTTTAGAAAAGGCAGAGGAACTAGGGACCAAATTGCCAATATCCGCTGGATAATGGAAAAAGCCAGGGAGTTTCAGAAAAACATCTAGTTCTGTTTTATTGACTATTCCAAAGCCTTTGACTGTGTGGACCATAACAAATTGTGGCAAGTTCTTAGTGGTATGGGGATACCAAGTCATCTTGTATGCCTCCTGAAGAATCTGTATGACAAAGTAGCAACAGTAAGAACAGACCACGGAACAACGGACTGGTTTAAGATTGGGAAAGGAGTACGGCAGGGCTATATACTCTCACCCTACCTATTCAACTTGTATGCAGAACACATCATGCGACATGCTGGGCTTGAGGAATCCAAGGCTGGAGTTAAAATCGCTGGAAGAAACATTAACGATCTCAGATATGCAGATGATACCACTTTAATGGCTGAAAGCGAAGAGGAACTAAAGAGCCTTATGATGAAGGTGAAAGAAGAAAGTGCAGAAGCTGGCTTGCAGCTAAACCTCAAAAAAGCCAAGATTATGGCAACCAGCTTGATTGATAACTGGCAAATAGAGGGAGAAAATGTAGAAGCAGTGAAAGACTTTGTATTTCTAGGTGCGAAGATTACTGCAGATCCTGACTGCAGTCAGGAAATCAGAAGTCGCTTAATCCTTGGGAGAAGAGCAATGACCAATCTCGATAAAATAGTTAAGAGCAGAGACATCACACTGACAACAAAGGTTCACATAGTTAAAACAATGGTGTTCCCCGTAGTAACGTATGGCTGTGAGAGCTGGACCATTGGGAAAGCTGAGCGAAGGAAGATAGATGCTTTGGAACTGTGGTGTTGGAGGAAAATTCTGAGAGTGCCTTAGACTGCAAGAAGATCAAACCAGTCCATCCTCCAGGAAATAAAGCCAGACTGCTCACTTGAGGGAATGATATTAAAGGCAAAACTGAAATACTTTGGCCACATCATGAGAAGACAGGACACCCTGGAGAAGATGCTGATGCTAGGGAGAGTGGAGGGCAAAAGGAAGAGGGGCCGACCAAGGGCAAGGTGGATGGATGATATTCTAGAGGTGACGGACTCGTCCCTGGGGGAGCTGGGGATGTTGACGACCGACAGGAAGCTCTGGCGTGGGCTGGTCCATGAAGTCACGAAGAGTCGGAAGCGACTAAACGAATAAACAACAACACCACAATTACTGAGTTTTAATACTTCAGTATTGTTCTCTCATTATCAATGAGGTCTCATTACTCTGGGTAGCATGTTATAAGACTCACTCATTCCCTTCTATGTTTACTGCTTACTAGCAAAAGGAGGAAACATGTCCCTCTCTGAAATGGGTTTCTCTCAGACTAGTATTTGGAAGCATGCTGCCACCAGTTAGGAAGTAACATTGATACTTCTGAATTTATCCAGTCCTTTTTAAGTTATCCAGGTTAGTGATCCCCATTAATTTAGAATTATGAGAAGAAGTGCTTTCTTCACCTTTTGATTTTCAATCCTTTTTCTAATGATACCTACCACAGAATTTGCCTTTTTCAGAGCTGCCATGCACTGAAAAAGTTTTCATTGGCTATCCATTATGACTCCAAGATCATTTTGCTGATTGGTTACAGAAAACTTAGTCTTCATCAATGTACTGTATTTGTGAATATATTTCCCTTTTGAAAGCATATTCTTTGTGATGTGGAAATAGACCATCCAAAATATAAAAATTATTTTAAAATAACCCTTTATTTATAATTTACTGTACTGCAATAATGTCTTCAAATGGCTCAATCTCCATGTTATTGTTTGTTTAATTTTTAATATTAATTCTAATCCCACTCCAGTTTATTAGAGAGGGGAATAAGTGTTATCCAGGCTTATCTGTGTCAGGAACTGCATGAAAACTCCATGCATTAGTGCTGATTTAGGACATATAAAAAGTGTCCTGCATTTATCTTCAAGATTAAAATTGCCTTCTCAAAACACCACCACTTTTTGGGAGCATTTGTTATGTTTCTATTTTTAATTCTAAAATGAGATATACCACTTTATCCATTCTGCCTGTACTTGATTGATAAAATAATATTGTACTTACAGTATATTTTAAGCATTATACTTGTGACCCCTTCTACATTAGGTAGCACAGTTCCAATAGCTTCAGTAATTTATAAGAAATTGTACATTTTCTGGTCTCCACTCTGTCTTGCAAAAATTCCTGAAAAGTTCAGGTCCTGAAGATTTGTGTTTGGAAAACTTGCAAGTTAGTATCTTTTAATATAGGAAAATAAAAATAGAAATTTCCCAATAGTAAACACAAGTTTCACTATGAATTCCAAAATTCATATTTGTGAGATGATGCTTTGTATATTTTGTGCATGTCTTCCTTTAACCTGGAGTCTCAGTAAAAAGGCTTATTATTAATATAATCCCCTGAAATTAGATTTACCTACTAAGGTTCTCCCGAGAGATAGACTAATATAAAATTATTGGTTATAGTTATAATATAAGGAATAGCACTTTAATTTCCTAACTTAGCTTTGTTAGTACTGTATATCTAAACAAAGCTAAGTTAGGAAATTAAAGTGCTATTCCTTATATTATAACTATAACCAAAGCAATATTTCTTGCTTTTTCACAGAACTAACATCAGCCTAGTAATTCAGCTAAATAAGTATTAAATTAATCTTGGTGAACATTTTCATGAATTTCCATTACCAAATTGAATTTATGTTTTTATTCAAGGCAACATATAATTGCATTATATTCATAAATTTGAAATACGGAATATATTTTTAAAATCAATCTTCAGGTAGCTAGCCTGGAACCTATTCCAAGAAATACTACATGTTGACATTTTCATTAGTCACATATGAAAAGGAGAGTTTTGCACCCTTTTCAGCCTTGACTGAAAGGCAGCCAACAGAAAGCTGGCCCCTATTTGGCCTGTTGTCACTATTTTCAACAGGAATTGCCAAAGCAAATCCATGAATCATCATCAAGCCACAAGCTGATGGGTGGCATTCAAAGGAAAGAGGTCATTGAATTGGAAAGCTTCTGCTGTAAGACATCTATTGCTATTTGGCAGAAGTCTGCATTTTCCCTGCTGAGTGACATCTGGAATTCACACATTCATATAAGATATTGTTGTCTCTCCATGCTTGATGCATCTAAAGGTTGGATTAAGGTACATAAATAAAATGACAGCACAAAATGTTACAGCATGAAATATTCTTGGCTACAGTTTATCTAACAGCAGGCAGATGGGAAGGCAGGCAGGCAAGCAGGAAAAATATTAAGTTTTTCTGGGAGAAAATTGTAAGTAGTGTTTATTGGGGGAGGGGAGAATATTTTATTTATATAGTGCCAAAGACCATGTGACTCATAGCTGTTTTGTAACTTCTTTGAATAATGATAAAAGTAATTTTCCAATGAACAAAGCCTATATGTACATGTTTTAGAAAAACAATGTAACATATTTGGATGAAATAAAGAGAGCAGGCATAACTATTTATTGAAAATTAATACATGTGCCTTAATGTGCATAATCCATACATATTTTAGAATACACTGAAGTATAAAATTGTAAGGTGGCTCCCTTATTTTTAACATTCCATTATCTTTTATTCTTTGTTTTAGTTGGCTTTTAAATGTCTTTTAATGTATTTGTGGAATGTTTTTAGTTCTTTGTACGCCACCCAGACTCACTTGTTTGTGAGATGGGTGGCTATATAAATTTGATAAATAAATAAATTAGATGACCTGATCTACTGTAAATGTGGAGGAAGAGTCTATACATCAGAAAGTTTCAGACTGGTGATTTCATGCCAGTTGAAATTCAAATTAGAGAATACATGATACAAAGCTCTGTCTTTTAAGATGCCATGCTAATAAGATGAAATACAAAATCTTTGCTTTATTTCTGTTATACTAGGCATGTTCCCATACAATCCTTTTAAAACTAAGAGCTTGCCCAGTATCCTAGAGTATTCTAACACACCAATTTTTTTTTATTTTTTAAAAAGCAGCTGATCAAAATGGTGGGGAAAAAATTGACTAATCAAAAAACTCATACCCATGCAAGAGAATGAATTCTAACCTCCATACAAACCACTGGGATTGACTTAAAAGACAGCATTTAAAGCTAGGGATCCATGGTAACTTGAACCATGATCCATAGCTTTTAATGCTGTTTGTAACTGAGAAGCACTCATATGTCACATTCTTTCACATTGCTGAAGAATGTAAGAATATAAGTAAAGAGTACCTTGAACCACAGGGTTTTCTGGTTGTTTCCCATTGAAAAACTAACCAGATGGGACTATATTTAGCTGACATTGTATAGATGCTGCCTCCTATTGTAGATACATTGAGAGGAGAATGCTCAGAATGGTTTGAAGAACTGAACCCTGGTAAATCTTAAACTGTGCTGGCAGGCTTTTTCAACTCCCCAGTTCTGACTTTACAAAATTAAGCCCTGGAATTGGATATTCATTTGATAGTCCTACATGAAGCTTGCTTCTAAATGAATAGGTTTAGGATCACCATAATAGGTTAGATAACACTCTCTGTGTGTGTATGGAACCAAGTGCTACATATCTAAGATTAATTATATGGTATTTAGCATGCATTGCTTTTTTAATGAATCAGGACTGTGTTGGAAAGAAAAGAAAAATGGTTTGTCAAGCATGAGCTGATTAAAATACAGCAAGCACCTTCTGTTCTTGGTTCAAACAGCTGCCTCTTAGAGCTGCCGTAATGAACTCATTGCCCATATTCTATTTTTTTTCCTCAGTAAGATCACTGTTTACAAGCTCATCTGTCTCAAGTCAAAACAGTTTCCATTTGTTAATAATTCACTAACAAATCATTGTGAATGAGATTCTAAGAAGTATTAACTAACTAGGCACGGAATGTATTTTTTTTGTAGCATGTTACTGAATGATCATGGGAAAGATTACTCACAAATTTAGAGGCAGATGTTACCAAGAAGTCGTTGATATTCAGCTATATTACTTCCTTCCTCTGAGTTTAAAGGCAAATCAAGGACTTTCTCTTTCTCCAAATCATAAATGACTAGATGTGGAAGAATAAGCTGAAACTAAACTTAGATTAGTTACTGATTCCAGGACTAAAGTTCAGGATTGAAGAGATCTCCATAAGGAACAGTTTTATAATGCAGAGGTCTTCCTGGATCCAGCATTGATACTTCAGTGCAAAGGGCCTTTTAGCAGTTTACGCTCACCTGGGAAGACAGATTTGGCTTTGGTGACTCATGCACTGTATTCTGTACACTGGATTATTGCAATGCAATCTTAAATCTTGCATTGCAATGAAGGAAAGTCTCTGGAAACTGGGACCTGTCCCAGCTTCACTGACTGCTGGTTGCTTTCCAGAACCAGTTCAAAGTGTTCATATCTTAGGACCAAAATATTTACAGGAATGCCTATTCCTGAAAGTTTCTCCATGTATTTTAAGTTTATCAGTGGATCACCTTTTGCAGGTCCTGCCATAAATGCTTTTGACATTGTCATTTTTTTTTCTCTTAGCAAAGGCCCATGAGGTGGAACAAACGGCTACAGGAGTTAAAATAACTTATTTACCCAGGAATGTTAATGTAATTGTAGTTTTATAGTTTTATTTTTATATCTGTTTTTTTAATAATGGTTTTAATGAATGTTTTAATAGATGATTTAAAGTCATAAAAGGATTAGATAGCATTAATAAGTAAAATAAATTCAGAATTTCAGGAAAAATGGCAAATACTAATTTAATAAACTGAATATCAGATTAAATGTACTGGAAGTATAAAGGTTCTATAGTACTTGGGCCCTGCTATAACATAGAAACCAGTCTCTCTCTCTCTCTCTCTTTCTCTGTGTGTGTGTGTGTGTGTGTGTGTGTGTGTATATATATATTGTATGTATATAATTTTATTAAGAATTTTGATTATAATAGTAAATTATAATACAAACTCAACTTAAAGAAAGAAAAGAGAATAGAAAGATGGAGTAAAAAGTTCAAGGAAAAAATAAAAAGAAGGAAGAAAAAGAAAAGTAAGAATATAATAAAGAAAGAGAAAAGAAAATGTATAAAGAAGTTACTTCCAACCTTCCTCACAACAAGTATAAACAAAGTTAGTGACTCTTCTCCCTTTCTGGGCTACAAACATTTATCTCTTCATCCCATATTCCAATCTCTTATCTATAAACTAATCCATAAATCATCATCTTTTTAATCTTGGTTTCAGCAGAAAGTCCATAAAGGTTTACCAGAAGTATCAACATATCTTGTTTTAACCTTAATCAAATAAACCAATTCCATATTGCTTCCTTTTACTTCTAACAGTCTTAATGTCTAGTTCATTCAAATATTGTCATAGGATTTGATTTCTCTTCATTTCTTCTTTGTCCCATCGCACAGAGTTCTTCAAGACTTTAACAATCCTCATTTATAAATCCAATAGAAAAAAAATTGTCCAGGTCACTCTCCTGGTTTGTCATTTCTATTTTCCTTTTCAATTTTAAAATCTCAGTCACTTTCTTTTATAGATCCAGTGAATCTTTTATAGATCCAGTGAATTGTCTGGAGGTCTCTAATAGCTTAAAAGTAGTTAATGAGCAATTTCCAAAAGTGATTAGAAAGTGAGGTTTGCTAATGTAGTGTCCTTTAAAGGTGTCTGCCACGATTTTAAGCAAGGTGGCTAATCCTATCATCTCCCTGTGCTCAAATTCATGGAAAACCACTGTCCTGCAGTCTCTTTGCAAGGAGCAGCCATCCAGAGCACATATGGTTGATCTCTTGTCCTCTCCTTAGCTGGAGAGGTTCCAAGGAACTGGTCTACCTACTGGTTCCTCAGTCTTTGCTGCAATTATCAGTTCCTCTTTCCAGAGCCATTTTTAGTTCACCAGACCTTCCCCAGAAATCACATAGAAACCAGTCCTAATGCGAAGAACTGATTCCCTTAATGATCTTCCATGTGGGTATCCACAGTGACATTTCTAGCTTTAAAATGGCAGGCACAACTGGTCAATCAAAGCCCCACCCCCAGTCAGCCCGTTAGTAGAATAAACCAGGAAATCAACTCCACAGCAAGGTGAAAACTACTTGTACTGAAATTGGCTATAATAAAATCTTGCAAGCCTGATTGTTCTGTTCCTCCCCCGCTTATACACTGGTGAATCAGGGAAGCATCTGCCTGAGCTGCTCCCAAATGTTATCTCATTGTTCTAGACTTAAAAATGTTTCATCCCCTTTTGCTTAGGTAATGGTTCTTGCATATTTCATCAAGGTCATCTTCACGATAGATAGATAGATCTTCCTTAACCTCTATACTAGTGACATTGCTGTGGACACCCCTGCATGAAGAATCTCTTTCAGCTCCTATAGAATTTATTTTAAACAAGCTTTTCTGGGAAACTTTGAATCAGCAGTAGGTCTCTAAGGGGCATTATCACCCTCTCCATTCAATAAGGAAAAAAAACCCTTCTCATTTGGTTGTAAATTTTTTACAGCTTTTATTTAAATCATTAGGAAAGAGCATACAAACCCATGAACATTATAACACAGGTAAGTAGTAACATTAAACAGTACTAATTTACTGAACTCAGTGGGACTGAATTATTTGGTATCCTTCAGGAAAGCTTACTAAGAGCTCATAGTGCTTCCTCTTACAAACATATTGACCAGTCATCTTAAGCATACATAGGTGTCAAAAGCACAGTACATATTCAACCACACTCTCTCTCTCCTCATTTCCTTGGCAAGTGTGCTCATTCCTCACTCTGGGTAAGTCACTCTGTTTGAGTCAGGTCTTCAATCTGTCTGACCCATATGAATCCAATCTTCCTCTCCTCCTCTTGGTCCTTCAAACCTTTATTCTTCCCCATCGTAATTCTGTGGAAATTTGCTTATAGGCAAAACTTTCTAGCCTCTCTCCAGCCAAAGCGGCCAAACTGTCAAATGATATTCTTAAAGATTTTGCACCCCACCAAGATGCCTCATTTCCTCAGTTAGCTGTAGGAAGTGGAATTCCAGATGGGCAAAGTGCTTCAAAGAGAAAAGCCTTGTGCTTTCTCCCTTTACCTCTTGCTTACTCATGAGCAGTCTTTCTGCCAGGGAGAGGGGACTCTCACTTTTCAGTTTCCAAACACCCTTCATTTTGTTCCTCATTCCCTCTTCTCCCTGACACACCCTAAACATGCTTCTGAGAAGTCTGTCTCTTCGCAAATTATCTTTTTTTCTCTCTATTTTACCCCTTTGACTACTGGTCTATTTTCAACAAGATGGATAGCATCAAATTAATGTTGTTACTATTCATTAATACAGTGAACAAAGGCTTATGGAATGAAATCCTGTGTCAAGAGCCTTTAACCTACATCTGAAAAGCAATACAACTAGAAATAACTTCTTACCAATCTTGAATTGGGACGTTATTCGTTGATCACTCACTCTATGAAGGTACAGAGCACTCCCCTTCGGTGAATAGATGTAAGATAAGCATTTAGGCTTTTTGTCTTCAAACTCTCAACCATTTTTAACAAGTCAAATCAAATCAAACTTTCATTTTTACCATTTTTTTTTACTGAGTTACAACCTGCTATTGATCTCTTCATTCTCTTTTTTCAATCATGCTTGCAAAATACCTCTTTGTTGTTCATCTCTTCCCAGCCTCAACTCATTCTGAGCAATCCCTATAGCTAAAAATTGTTAATTTTGATGAACTGTCTTTCTTCCTTTCTTTACATGTCCTATTTTATATTTTGCTCATTTTTAATGATGCATGTATGCACTGGAAATCTCCAGTCATTCTCATTATATTTGTTTCTGGGTCCTTAGTAGATTCTTTTCACAAAAGTTTTATTTTTTAGTTTGCCTAACCATATTCTATTTAGTATTCTTCATTGCTTAATAAAATTTGACTCTCCTGAACATCCCATTCTCTCTCTCTCTCTCTCTCAAAATCAATCTCTCTCTCTTGCAGATGTTTGTGTGATTTAGTGCTACTTTGTAGATTTTGAGCAATAGTGTCTTCAGAAAAAAACACCTCCACTGAGAAACTGAGAAAACATATCCTGTTTACTCCTCTGTAGTGCCTTTGTTGCTTTTCCTGGTAGAACTTCAAAAATCATTTTCTGCTAAATGAAGAATGGGGGAATTTGAGATTTGGAATTCCTGTTGATTATGGACTGAGTATGATCAGCAGTATTATGTGGCTGCCAAATGCAATTTTAAACTCTATCAGCAGAAATATAGATTCTGAATCATGGAAAGTATTGGTTCCATTTTACTACCCACTCTAACTACTATGTTGTGTTCTGGGCATCCCTCTTGAAGAATTCAGACAAAACGGAATACATTCAGAGAAGAGCAATAAAGATAATTGGTGGATTGGAGACCAAGTCCTATGAGAAGAGATTGAAGAAACTATGAAGAGTAAATTGAGTGAAGATATGATAGCACTCTTCCAGTTCCTGATGGGATGTCAAAGAGAAGTCCACATCCCAGAATACAGGAGATGGAATAATTGATTTCAGTTATAGGAAACAGATTCTAGTGAATGTTAAGGGAAAACTTCCTAATGTTAAAAGAAGCAGAGTGGTAGAACGATTGCCCAAAGAGGTGGTGACTACCCCTTATTAGATTTATTCAAGTTTAGAGAAGGAAATTGGATTTGATGGCCCACATCACCACTAACTCTATGATTCCTTGTTTTTATGCTGTTTCCTCAAATAGAAGGTGAACTAGAAACAGCCATAAATTCTATATATTTGAAAGTTTTTCCAACAGTTCTTTTGAATAAAGTAATAATAGGTAAATATTACAAAACATTGCATTTATATTATACCATGAGGTACAATATATTAAATTATATTTATATTATAGCATGAGCTCCTGCAACTCTGTAACAGAGAAAAATGGATTTTTAGTTTAACTAGGATAGAATCACTGCTATTTAATGACTGTATTCCTTAAAATTTATTTATTTGTTTGTTTGTTTGTTTGTTTTATTTTTATCCTGACCACGCTGTAATTGTCTATACTGTCTTGTCCTGAAGCCAAACAAATTAGAATATATAATGGACTCACAATGACATCTCAGAATGAAGGCAAAAGTATTATCCTTAAAGCAAGGAAGCAGATCTGAAAAGGAAAGAATAAACTAACAGAAATATTACAATTATAATTGTTTTATGTCTTTTCGAGTCTTGTAAGAAATGTCAGGGCAGCAAGCTCATTAAATATTGCTCATAAGAGGGTCAAAGAAGCAAGATGAAAACAGTCTGAGTGACCGTTTATGAAATAAAGAACATTCAGCACTAATAGAGCTAAGGATAGGTCATGAGGGAAATTCCTTCTGAGTTCCCTTCATCTTCACCTTATGGATGTACTAAAAGCTTTATAAATAATTTAGCAAACTAATGGACATGTTTTTAAATACTATTAAACCCACTGTTAAAGAAGTGGCACATTGGCAGGAAGTATATGGGCAAAAATGGAAAGCACGTGGCTTCTATCTTGTGGTTATTCTAGAAAGCAGAAGAGGACAGTGTAAATACAACTCTTTAGGTTATGGCAGGCTTGCCAGACTCCAATTTAGCTTTCTGTCCAAGAAACACTTAGAGCAGAACTATACATTAGGGCTGTGCAATTAAATTCAAAAGCAGAAAGGGACTTCAGTGTGAGAAGACATGAAGGTAGACTGTCTGCATCTCCTTAAAACAGCCATGCTTTTCTGCATGAGCGCACAGTTCAGGCACTACATGATCACAACAGAAAAAATTATTTGGCTTAAGGAGTTCAATAGATGTGCTAGGTTGTGCCCTCATATGTTGCAGAGCTCTGGAATCTGAAGAACTGCACAGTCCAACTACCTGTTACGTAAAATGTAAAACATAGAACTTGTCCTAACAACCAGGAAACACACTGAGACAAGGAACTGGTCTCTAATATTTATTGCTAGTACTTAACAGGAATCCTAACAAACTGAAGAAGCGTGGGAAAACCCAGACATATAACCCCCAAGGGTTAAGGCGGTCCCGATCTGTGTCTCTTTGAATGGCTGAACAATTCATCAGTGCTACGCATGCGCTTGACAGTCTGGATGGGAGCCCCCTGCTCGCCATCCTTACTCATGACAGAACTGTTACAAAAAGCCCTTTGATTGCTTTCTTGCTAATACTGGTGGGACTAGGAAACTGTATTAATGAAATGTACACATGAATCCCCACCCACTTGAAAAAAAAAACATGTGAGTAGCCTATTCTTTTATTCAGCCCCTTCCCCAATTGCACACAATAACGTAACATTTAGCTTTGCTCTGAAAAACACTTTCCCATGACCCAGAAATCCCTATGCACATGAAACTACATGCTCACAAAACTTTACAGTCTTGCTTTAAAGAGCTCTGCGTGCATACGCAGTGAGAGTCCTTTCTGAGGTCGTCTGAATATGCACTACAATTTTAGTAAAGGTTTTTTAAAAGAATATAAAAACTAACACAAACTAATATAAAGCAAGAAAAACAAAGAGAGAGAAATCAAAGAGAAGTGCAAGAAAGGGAAAAAAGTAAAGGAAAATAGAAAAGAAAGAAAAAAAGATACAAGGAAGTAGCTTCCAATTTTCTTTACAGCAGTTATAAGTTCAGTTTTACCTCTTACTCTATGGTTACAACACAGCTGTCTTCTTTCTATAATCTATTCTTATTCATCAAAACCATAAATCCTAAGTTCATTCTTTTCTGTTTCATGCAAGAAGTCTATGAGGGGTTTCCAGTCAACAGTTAATGTACATATTGTCTTTTCTCTAGTCAAAGAATTCAATTTAGCCATCTCAGCAAGTTCCATCATTTTCACCAACCATTCCTCCATTGTGGGTAATGCCACATCTTTCCATCTTTGTGCATACAATAATCTCGCTGCAGTTATCATGTACCTGAATATGCACTATGGTGGAAGAGTGTTTATAATGTTTAAAAAATGGCAGAGGGTGATTTTTTTCACTTGAATCATTAATGCTAAATGTTGGAAACACCAAATGATTGTTTAGTTGTAAGGAAAAGTGGAGGAAAAAATGCTACAGGATGTACTCCAATTGCATCTCCAAAGGAAAAGCAGGTTATAAATTTAAATATACAAAAAGGACAGGCAGTCACATGTATTGCTTCCTTTAAAATTTATTTGTGATGTATTCATATTCAGAGACTCTTCTTGCTGAGGAATAGTACTGTAGTCATGTTATTTATAGGTTTCCTAAAATCATCCAGATGTAATCATGCTAGAAATACGATCTGTACCAATTGAGCAAATGTTCTATACAGTACTTAGTTATACTCATGAATGCTGTTGTATCAGAGACAATTCAAGCATGACCAATGTGAAAGACAGAGACGATTCTATCAGGCATTGGTGTTTCAAGCATGGTAATGCTCAAATTATACTTTCCCACCCCTGAGAAATTTCCTAAACAGTTTGTAAAATTTAAGCTAATTATTTAAAAAGGAAGAGGCTTGCCTGACATTACTAGCATTCACACAAATCACTATTCTAAATTTCTTTTCCTAATCATCAACAGAATATTCTTAATCTTTAAGTACAGTCATTTGTAAACTGGGAAAGATGGCTATTGTGGACACATTGTGTCTAAGACAAACAGAAATTGTCCTTGTTCAAAAATATTGAATACATGGAAAGATATAGCTGTGTCCTTTATTTTCCATGTTGAAACTCCATTTGCACACTAGAGCAAAATGCTATACTAGGAAATTTACTGTATTCCTTATATTTCCTATATTTGAGTGGGAGAAATGGTTCCCACAATAACTTTCCTTCTATATAGGAGTTTCCAAAAAAATGGAAACTCCTTAACTGCCACAATTTTTTAACACCACTTTTCTCTAATTGCAATAGTGGCATTAGTTAATTTACATTTCCATTAAAATGTATATTTCTGCCTAACCAGAAGTGAATGAAACAAAACAGAGTCTTATCATTAGATCCCACTCTTTTTATCTTATAATAATTGTGTGATTTATTCATTTTCCATGTATATCCTAGTTTTGGTTAATCTTATAACAAATCCTTAAACTAGGTAAGGAACATCTCTTGATAAAGCAGTGACTTTGCACTTAGGAAAATTATTTTTTCCATTATGCTCTTCATATTTGAACCTATCCCTTTTGGAAAAGCCATAATCATCCAAAAGGAAATAAAATAGCATTGTAGAAAAGATAGGAGACATATTTCCTTCAAACAAAAGGTCATGCATCATACAAACCTAGAAGACTACCTATGTTACCATGAGTTCTAAAAGAGTAAACCAACTTTGAAAAAATTAGATAGACTTTCACTTTAGGGCCAGACCAAATATTAATACAAGTGCATGCATGCTTACTTTTGCTTGAATAGACTTTTTTTTTCCTATGAGGGGTTATAGTAGGAAACAGCTTTGTCAAAATCCCTCTCATTCTTTTTACTACTTTTCATAATCTTTATGAGAAAGTCGTATAAACAAAGAGATGTCTGAACCAATATAAAAGTGAAAGAACTTCATTCTCTTGTTCTGACTTTTTGCAGTAGCCATAAAACTAAAGGGAGTGGGGTCTTCCATGTCCGTTTTCATTTCAGGAGTTTAATATTTTACATAATAAAGTATATGCTTTGAACTATGACCTCTTTTCAGGAGTCTTCTCTTTGCATTGCCTTGTATTGTTGCTACCCTTGTGACTGTTGCTAACCAAGGACTCAGAGAGTCCTTGGTGCTCTCTAAGCTTGGTTGTTTGCTTGCAGATGTTTCATTATCCAAATAGGTAACATCATCAGCTCCTAGTTGGGTAGTGAAATTTCTGCAAGCAATCAACCAGGCTGAGAGAGTACCAAGGACTCCACAGTTCAACCCTGAGCTACAGATATTCTCTTTTATTGATAATCTATGGATGGCCAACCCAGCCATTTTAACATTTATCAGCAAAAGTTAGTGAAAAAAAGAACACAACTTCCACATAAAGTCTTTCCTTTGAGAAATACTGAACTCATCTCAGATTCAAACTTATCTGTCTACTTGGTTGACCGATTTACTGCATTCCTACCTGTTTCCTAACTCAGTTCCATGCCTGCTGATAACTGCTTTTTGATTACCACTATCTCTAAAAAGGAGAGCCAGTCTGGAGTAGTGGTTAAAGACACTAGGCTGCAGACCATGAGTTCTAGTCCTGCCTCGGGCATGAAATCTCCTTGTCAGCCCTTACAAGAAGGCAATGGCAAACCACTTCCAAAATACTGCCTGGATTGTCCATGTAGCCACCAAGAGTCAAGGATGACTAAAAGCCCCCATAAACAAAAGAAAAGAAAAACCCATTTTAAGAATTGATCTGAGCAAAAGGGAAGCTTTTTGTAGACAACTTATACTTCTCAGGAATATCAACAAATTCCATGAGTTTCTATTACCTCACAGTTATCATCACACACAAAAATGTGGAAAGTGAATACATGAGAATTAATTACAACTGCTGTTTGGATTGACTATGACATCCCATTATGAGAGCAGTTTAAAAATTGAAACTGTGAGAAATGTGGAAAATGCAAGTGATCCTTAAGGGCTGAGGGTAGAAGAAAATTTATTTGAGATCCAAGCCGCATGTGCCAACACAGAGCTACATATAAAGGTGGCTTATTAATTGCTATTCTCTTTTGTTATTTGTTTCATATTTTTATCAGAATTCATCTATTAAGATATACACAACACATCCTTGAACAGTAATTAAAGTAGATTGATAGTAGAGCCCTTTAATAACAGGCAACTATACACATCTAGATCTGAAATATAACTACTGCCACCCAGTGATATTCTCCTGCTATTACAAGTCGCTAACAGTTGTATGTTTATTTTCAGATCAGTATCTTCATGACTCATTTGTCTAACTATGGCAATGACCGACTAGGTTTATACACATTTGTCAACCTGGCCAGTTTTGTTAAAAGCTGGACCAACCTGAAGCTGCAGACTCTACGTCCAATTCAGTTGGCTCACAAGTATTTTGAGCTCTTTCCTGAACAAAAGGACCCACTCTGGCAGGTAACATCTACTTGACTGAACAGCATGGTCCCAATATTTATTTGCAATATTGTTGCAGTGAAGACTGCTGGGCAAAAAATTAGAAAAGCAACGTTTAGCAATAAAGACATTTTAATCTGTTATAGATGGCTTGGTAGATTCATTTCATTTCCTTTTCAAAATCAGCATGTTTTTTCTAAGAGCACATTGCCTAGCAGAGAAGAAACTGGCAGTTACATTACCTTCATTAACACCTTCCTGGAGCCAGGCTGTGAAGTATCGGCTCTCAGCTTGGTTGATATTTACGAGAGAAAAAAGAGAGCAAGAAGAGAGGAAAAAACAGGGGTTTTTTTCCTGGTGTATTGTTTTGCAGTAACTTGTTTTAACGAATTAGCTATGAGGTGAATTAACAATGAGATAAAGCAGACAAATTACTGTATGTTACAGAATAATTAGGATTTAAGTACTACATGAGAGGAAGGACCCTGACACCTTTTCAAATCTTTGTAAATAATAAGAAACAATCTAGAAGTCATTTGACAACAAAAGGGGAACTTCACCTCTTTGTTCCAAAAGGAAAGATATTGTAATGGAGGGTACAGACATGGATATAAATATGGTGGGTTGACTCCTCTTGCTCTCTGAAGGGTGGATCCCCAAGTCTGCCCCCATAACCCCTAGTGTTGCACATATACACACTTGTACCATAGTCCTAGGAAGACTCTGGTATGCTGTAACCACCAATTACTTTACAGAGAAACTTCCAGTTTACACCTTTACTCAGGAGGAACAAGATAGAAAATCTCCTACTCCAATTTTGATGGCTTAGCAGTTGGTTAAGATTTTTTTTCCAAGATGGCACCTGGTGGGAATTGAATGTTAGAGTTGACAATGACTTGATGGCATGTAATCTATCAATAAAAACTTTTCGTAAATATTGGGGGCGAGGGGGACTAAATTGTTTGTTATGTTCGGCGGGTTCATAGAGTGGGAACAATGGAGTTGGTGGTTGAAATTACCATGTTGGTAATGTCACGGGAGGAAGTTCCAGTGGAGAGCATTGGGGTACTGCAGAGCCAGAATGGAGGTTGGACCAGGGAGGCCTACTGTGTGCAGGCACTGGGACACAAATGTAGGTCTGCTGATTGCACTGAGGTGATCTCTTGGAACTGTAGTGTTGATGACTATGTTGGCACTCTCCCACCAAACTGCTGAATCTGGAGCCTGTTTGAGGCTCTGTATTTTCATATAATGGGCATGAAAATAAATAAATAAATAAATGTCTTCCTTTATATTGCAAACAATTCACCATTCACCACTTGTCAAAAGCAATTATCATATCAGGGTCTTTTTTATTATTGGTAACCAAATGGAAATATTGCATTGATGGAAAACTAAGGGAAGATACACAGTAAAGAGCTATATTTTGAAACAATGAAAAATATTTTTTGCTGAAGAATTAACAAAATACAACAAACTTATTAAAGGAAAAAATCAGAAAGTCACATTTATTGCAATGAAGTTTCTTATACATCACTCTAATCGCTATAGATAAACAAGTTTATAATATTTAAATACATTACATTCATTTAAATTCATTTTGGTAAGAAAGCAATAATGAAAGCTAGAAACTATAGTGCAATTGTCATCTTTGGTCCTGTACAGGGTGGCACTGCCCCAGACAGACCCAGTGCATAATTTGGGGGTCCTCCTGGACTCACGACTCCTGCTTGATGAGCAGGTAGCAGTCATGGCCAGGAGGGCCTTTGCTCAACTTCGTGTTACGCCCTTTCCCTGATTGAGTGGCCCTTCGAACAGTCACTCATGCCCTGGTCATCTCCCATATAGACTACTGTAATGTGCTGTACATGGGGCTACCCTTGAAGAATATCCAGAAGCTTCAACTGGTCCAGAACACAGCTGTGTGAGCAATCTTAGGTGCCCCAAGGGTGTCACATATAACACCTTTGTGTCATGTTCTCATTCTAATGTCTAGTTAACATTGTAACGTTTCACATGTCATTCTCTGTTCCGTGTTCCTTCACCCGGAGTTTTTTCATTCTTTCGCCCTCCATTGTTTTGAGGGCTTGGAATGCATGTTTGGGTTTGCGCTCCTGTTCAAGGTTACTTTCCCAGGCGCGTCTAACGGCTTTCAGCACCTGGGAGGGGGAGCGTCCTGACGAGCGACGGGGCGGGACCTGCTCACAAGCAAGGCTTTTAAGTTTGTATTTGGCGCGCTTTTGCTCATTCTCAGCTTTCTCTGTATTTGCATACTATTCCTTTAATAAATCAGTTATCTTTAAGCCCGAGCTTGTGAGACTGAGTATTTGGGTTTAGGCAATCATTACATAAAGCTGAGAATCATTTTATCCATTTTCCGCTAGCCCCATCCAATCATTGGATAAGAGGGAACGCTAGCGATGACAGAACCTCAACTTCGCGCAAGTGAGGGAAGCGAAGAAGAGCGGGAGGCGGCCAAAAGCCGGCCAGTGCTAACTTCAAGAGCGCAAAGAGCAGCACGTCGGGAGTTGCGAGATATCCAATTGGACGAGCTGCTGATATCCATGCAGGAGAGTCTTAGGAGTGATCATAGAACCGTTATGGAAAGAACACAGGGGAGGGGGTCTCCACAATTGACCTGGGAGCACGAAGTCCCCTTGTCACCGAGGGTGGTGGTAACTAACCAACCCTCGGAGGAGCCAGTCACTCCGGCCCGAATGAGGGCATTAGAAGATAAAATGGAGTTAATAGTGACGATCCTCAAGGATCTACCCAAAGAGGATCTACCCAGAGAGGCAGAGCCCAACCTGGAGGATTGGGAGGAAGAGCCGTCACAGTACCCCAGGCATAGTACCATGTCGACCCGGGGGAGAAGCAAGACTCGATCAGCCCGTCAAGGAGGGGAGAGAGAGGCAAGACCTCCTAGGGATCGACCACCCATGGGGGCTCGGCGCACGCTGACATTCGCGGCACCGCCACAGCCAGCTGAGCCGGCAAGAACCTTCCCACCCTTTGGAGTGAAGTTCGATGGGGATCCCACAACGCTCTCCTTCTTTATTACTAATGCCAAGCACTATATAGAAGATTGGGGTCGAAATTTTCGGTCTGAACATGGCAAGGTCAATTTCATTGCCAACAAACTGAGAGGAAAGGCAGCGGATTGGTATGTGCAACTATGCCAAGCTGAGGCAACTGAGTTAGAGGACTTCGATGAATTTTTGTGGGCACTTAAAGAGCATTTCGAAGACCCCCTAGCTCAAGAAACGGCCAAAAATGACCTGCGGAAACTCTACCAAGGGTCCCTCTCAGTTGCCAAATATGCGTTGGAGTTTAAAGCTTTGGCAGGAAAAGTGGAAGACTGGTCTGAGCCAACAATCATCGAATTGTTCAAGCAGGGGCTTGAACCCGAAATCCTTCGATGGGCTCTGGGCAGAGATGATCCGAAAACGCTATATGGGTGGATTCAGTTGGCGGGCAGCGCAGAAAATGCCCTACGAACCTATGCCCATACCAAAGAGCTTAGACAAACACGTCTCGCGAGAGGAGCGCGCACATCTGGACTTGCCAGCCGCCCCAAACCAAAAACCTGGGAAGAAGAAAGGGAGCAACGGTTCTCCAAGGGCCAGTGCCTCAGATGTGGGAAAGAAGGACATCGAGCCACGTCGTGCCCAAGACGCCGTCCAGAGGAACGACAGACGAAACCCACGGTAAAGACACCTGCTCCTGCTCCACCGCGAAAACTGAAGGCAGCCCTCGCGGAACTGGACCCCCCAGACCTTCCTTTCGGAGAAGAGGAGGAAGAGTTGCAATTCGACCAGCCGGCGGGAAATGCCTACCACCTGCCCTGAAGGGCGCCCTAGGGCAGGTGGAAGAAACCGGGCGTAACCATGATTCGGTGAGTGGAAACTTCCCCACACTGACTGTTAAAGTTAAACTGAGCTCAAAAACCAAAACGGTGGAAATGTGGGCCATGCTAGACTCGGGTTGCTCCCGTTCCCTAATGCACCCTGATGTCGTAGCGGCTCTGGAACTGCCCACGTTCCCTTTGTCAAGACCCATGATTTTCACCCAATTGGATGGAACTATGGCGGGAGGGAAAGCAGTCAACCTTTCCACGGGACTGGTCGCCTTGCAGATGGGCTCCCATCAGGAAAAGCTGCCATTTGTGGTAGCTCCAGTGGGGGGTCCTCTGGTAATCTTGGGGATGCCTTGGTTTGTGCAACAAAACCCTTTTATCAACTGGCTGCATAGAACTGTTACGTTTGCAGATGGATTTTACAAAGTACCCGAAAAGGACCTACTGGAGGACATGGGGGGTGGAGGGCTAGCGTATACCACTGTACAAACGCTTCAACCTCTTGAGGGACTACCCAATCAATACCAAGATTTTGCTGAAGTATTTGGGGAAAAGGAAGCGGATCGCTTGCCACCCCACCGAAAAACGGACTGTGCCATTGAGTTTTTACCAAATGTAAAATTGCCTCACCCAAAAATATACCCCATGTCTCCCAAAGAGCTTACCACGCTAAGGGAGTTCATTGACAAAAATCTGGCTAGGGGTTTCATTGAGCCGGCAAATTCCCCGGTAGGAGCTCCTGTCCTATTCAGGCCAAAAAAGGATGGGTCATTAAGGCTTTGTACCGATTTCCGCGGGCTCAATGCGGTCTCAATATTAAATAAATATCCTTTGCCCCTGATCAAAGATATGTTATCACATCTGGCCAGAGGCAAAATTTTTTCAAAACTGGATTTGAGAGAAGCCTACTTTCGCATTCGCATAAGGGAAGGGGATGAGTGGAAAACAGCGTTCAACTGTCCTCTTGGGGCTTTCCAATATAAAGTCTTACCATTCGGTTTGTCCGGGGCACCTGGAGTTTTTATGCAACTGATCAATGAGGTCTTGCATGACCACCTATTTAAGGGGGTACTGGTATATTTGGATGATGTATTGATTTATACTGAAACCATGTCAGAACATATCCACTTGGTGCGTCAGGTACTGGCTAAATTGAAAAAAGCAGAGTTGTACGCAAAACTGTCCAAATGTGCTTTTCACCAGTCGCAAATTGATTACCTAGGGTACCGAATTTCAGCTCAGGGCATTGAAATGGACCCTGCAAAAGTAGAAGCTATTGTGGCATGGGAGCCTCCCCGTACCAGGAGACAATTACAAAGTTTCCTTGGATTCTCTAATTTCTATCGGGCATTCGCCCAAAATTTTGCAGAAATCGCCCTCCCCCTTACTGAACTGTTGAAACTTAAAGGACAGGGGGATACGCGACGTTCAAAGAACCCGGGCGCGCTCCTTACATGGACTCCAGCCTGTCAGCAAGCGTTCGAAGCGCTCAAACAAATCTTTACCACAGAACCAATATTACAGCATCCAAACCCCTCTAAACCCTTCGTTGTACAAGTCGATGCTTCTGATTTTTCCATAGGGGCAATTCTCTTACAATCTGACCAATCTGGCGCTTTAAAACCCTGTGCCTACCTCTCTCGCAAATTTACGGAAACAGAGAGAAGATGGCATGTTTGGGAAAAAGAGGCTTTTGCTGTAAAAACAGCTTTAGAGACATGGCGACACCTATTGGAAGGCACTTCAAACCCTTTTGAAGTCTGGACTGACCATAAAAACCTGGAAGCCTTAAGCACCAGTCGGAAACTCAGTCCCAAACAGCTGCGCTGGGCTGAGTTTTTCAGCCGCTTTGACTTCACTCTTAAATTTATACCCGGCAAGAAAAATTTTTTAGCTGATGCACTTTCGCGCAGACCCCAAGATGCTGGCCCAGGGCCAACGGTCCAGGGCACCGTCTGGACCGACAAACAATTAAGTTTGGCAGCTGTGACTCGCAGCCAGACCAGAGCGCAATCAACTCCGCCTCCAGCCGCTCCGCCTTCCAGCCGCCCGCCGCCCTTGTCAATTCCCTCCGATTTGCAACAACAGTTACTTTCCCACCTTAAAACAGATACTTGGTTGCAAACCAATAAACACATTTTAACTTTCACCAATGATCTTGCTTGGCGCAACGATCGTCTCTATGTACCCGAAGCAATGCGAAAAACCATACTCCAGCGCTGCCACGATGACAAGCTAGCTGGACATTTTGGCTACGTAAAAACTTTGCACCTCGTTCGCCGCCAATTCTGGTGGCCAACTTTACTCAAAGACTTAAAGGAGTATGTCACTGCGTGCCCTGTATGTGCGGCGATAAAGCGCAAACCAGGCAAGCCCCAAGGTCTCCTTCAACCCGTTGCCACTCCATCTGTCCCTTGGCAGGATATCTCCATGGACTTTGTTGATCGACCCCCTAGTCAACGAAAAACCGTCATTTGGGTCGTTAAAGACTTTTTCTCCAAACAAGCTCACTTTATCCCGTGCGCTTCTATCCCCACCGCACAACAGCTGGCACGCCTCTTCCTCATCCACATGTACCGCCTCCACGGTATCCCCTTTGCTACATAGACTGCACTGGCTTCCAGTTTGCTTCTGGGTCCAATTCAAGGTGTTGGTTATCACTTTTAAAGCCATACATGGCATAGGGCCAGGTTACCTGAAGGACAGTCTCATCCCCATCACATCGACCTGTCCCACCCGGTCATGTTATGGACCCCATCTGTAAAAGAATTCCATCTGGTGTGGTCCAGGACGTGAGCCATCTCTGCAGTACCTCCTGCCCTCTGGAACATTCTTCCCCCAGTGGTGAGACAAGCCCCCTCGCTCCTGGACTTCCGCAGAAAATTAAAAACTTGGTTGTGTCAGCATGTCTGGAGCGGGGAGAGGAATAGTCAATTGTGGGGATGGCTAGTGCCTTAGAACAGCCCTTGATACTCACTGATTGAGGTATAATCTTAGCCTATATTTTGCTATATTTTATATCTTTTATCTATTTATATTTATATTTATATTCATTGTTATAGTTATTGTATTTATGGTGGTATTGTATTTTAAATTTTGTTTTTTGTAAATCTCCCAGAGTCCCTACTTGGGGGGGGGGGAGATGGGCCGTAATAAAATTTGATAGATAGATAAATAAATAAATATTGCAAAATCAGAAGATGCTTAATTTAAATACTCTAATATTCAAAGTTGTATTATCCTGGAATATAAATTCTCCATAGCCATCCAGGCCCTTTGGAACAGCCTTCATGGATGTGATTCATGGGGAGAACTATCCTTTTAACCTTCTAGAAGGCTATGAAGATCTGGCTCTTCCCCCAGGCAATGGGCTAGGATGGGGTTGATTTGGAAGTTAACAGTATAGGTGGTTCTGACATTGGGTAAGATGTGTTATTATGTTGTTGTTCTGACTGGTTGCTATGAGCTGCCTGAGATCACTCTGTGCAATAGGCAGCCATCTAAATTGTTTAAATAATTAAATAAATTTGCCATATGAAGAAGGGCTTCCAACCCAGTATCATGAAAAATTGTCTTCTTGCCTTTAATGCTGGAATTGCAATAGAGTTATGGCTGAAAACAGAGCCAGGCTCCTGCCATGATGTCAAAGGAGTCTCACTAATTGTGTGTGTGTGTCTGTCTGTCTGTCTGTCTCTGTGACCTTGTTCACTTGTCATTCCATAACAAAACTAAAGTTAAAAAGAAAGTCTGGCAGGTTAAAAACTCATGATCATAAGTTTGTCCTTCCCATAGAAAAAGTATTTAATAATTTATCAAGCTGCTTAAAATAACTTAAGGAAATTAGCATAGGAATATTTCTAAATATCAATCTTGAAGTAATATTGTTTTTACATTTATATTTCTCCATGAACTCAATGAGATTTTTGATAATCTGTTTATGTTAATTTTTACCTAAGATAAAAATTTCAATTACAAATCTCCATAGAAACATTAGATTCTATAGGAAATATATGAAACTTTCTCCAAATAATCAAATAATGTGATTAATAAGGAAACTATGAATTCTATATCAATAAATTTTAGTATAGAAAATTCATACGTAATATATCACTGGCACATAACCGTTTGTGTTCAACTCCTGCCGCTGTTATACCTGAAATGTTCTCCCTTTGTCTAATATATTCCAATATCAAATTAAAAATAAGCAAAGTTTAAAGGACACAAAAGTTTTGTGAGACATCTTGATAGATAAAGAGATAATTCCATGTGTAATACCTATAGTAAAGAGAGAAAAGCACCATACCTTGATCCAATTAAAACAAATGGTATACCAAATTATATACTGATTAAAAGTGCTCCCAATAATACTAAAAATCTAAAAGAAATGGATAGCAATCAATTCCAATTTCCATACTTAATCATTGTTCTGTATTACTATTCTATGTTATCGTTTTGTATAATCCATATTTTCAAAAAGCGGGGCAAAATAAGACCTGCAAACAATGATTCTGCTCTCACCCATCCTACATGGAACTGCTAAATAGAGTATGCCAGATTATTATGAATACGTAATACTAGATCGTTTCATGCCTCAAGACAATTCTTTTATAAAGCATTGTTTTGAGGTCAGTGGATTTATGGGAGTTAAGCAAATTTAAAGCAAATAAGGAACTGAACTTTTATACCTCAGATACAGTATGTATCTTGAATGTTCTGATTTAAACTGAGCTGTTCAATTGTGTTTTATCAAATTATGTGACTTTATAATTCACTAATCGCATCAGTCAAAACAACACTTTAAATTTAGAATTTCTCCATGTGTGAAGTTAAGTTACAAAGTTAAGTTCCTTTGTTCTCAGGGACAGTGTTTTATTTAGAAAAAACACTTAAGAGATGGAAAATGAATTCTTGAAACCTAATTTGTGTGTGTGTTTTGAAATAATACTGTTTATTTACAGCAGGAGGGTACAACTTCTCTGAGAAGAAGGTCACATTTGGCAGTTTGGTGATGTACCAGAGATGGAAGAAAGGAAACAATTGAACCAGGACTAAAACTATTTTTAATTTAATTTCAACTTAATTAAAAATAGAGTAATATAATTATTCTCTAGGAAAATGTTTAATAATCTGTTGTTCTGTATCATTAAACAGTATAGTATATACTTTTGGAGGGCCATTACTAAGTGTTGGGGTACTGCTTTTTAACCCTGGGGCCATACGCTGTGCTTTCCTACTTTAGAAGTAAAAAGGTTAATTCCTGTAATGTTAGCAACAGATGTGAAGAATATTTGCTATGTAAAACTAGACACATAGTTCTTCTTATACTTATTTTTCCCTTCTCTTCTTATCGCCCATGCTACTTCACAGTCCCAACAGCCTGCCAATCAGATTTAGAAGAGTTCATGGTCAGACTGGCATTCTGAAGATCAGAGAACTGTACAGCATCTCACAATCTAGATCAGTGTTTCTCAACCTTGTCAACATTAATGTGTGGATGTCAGCTCCCAGCATGTTGGCTGGGAAATTCTGGGAGTTGACATCCACACATCTTAAAGTTCACAAGGCTGAGAAACACTGATCTAGATGGATCGTCAGAAGTATAGCACTGTAATAGCAAGGTGCTACACTGTTGTAATGCTATAGCCACTTGATCACTTTAATGCTGCTGGCAGCTTGGTATTTATGCTGGAAAAGAGATTGCAAGTACATCCCCCTTAGCATGAAGGGAGAGAGAGAGAGGTCTTTTCCAGCTGTATATGTATGCATGTCTGTGTTCGTACACATGCAATTACTTATGCATATTCACACAACATAAAACCTAGCATCACAGCCCTGGAGATTAAAAGTTTGACTAGTAGTCTTTCTGTATGTGTTGGAGTTCAGATTGCTATTCAAGGTGATAGACTGACTAGCCATCTGTTTCTCATGTTGAAAAATCTTACTGAATTTCTTTGCATATTGGACTTCTACTTTGTTCATTTTAACTACCATGTTTTAAAAAAAAATGTTATTTTTTTACATTCTTTCACTTTATAAATGGCATATGAAGATTTTTGCTTCGGTTTGCAGGAAATATATAGGCTGGCTTTTTACATTATTTTGGATATTTTTGCTTAATAAAATATAATTCCCCAAGTAATGTACAAAATCAAGTATAAAACAAAATTAGAATCACTAACATGCAAATAATCATAATAACAGTGAAATACAAATCTGTTGCAGTAAAATAAAATAGATTTTAATCTGTGTTTGCTTTAGACCTCAAATCAGGAGTGCAGGTATCTCTGAAGTAGAGTATCTTTGATTTTTCTGCAAAAACACGACTATTTGCTACAAAGGACTTCAGCTGGACAGAATACTAAATATTTGAATATTCTGTAGAAGTAATTTGTTTTTTTCTTCTCAGAATCCATGTGATGACAGACGCCATCGTGATATCTGGTCTAGAGACAAAACTTGTGGCCACCTACCAAAATTCCTTGTGATTGGACCCCAGAAAACAGGTAAGAGAATTATATAGTAAATAATAACAATAACAACAACAACTGCTTTTCCAAATAGTGAAACAATGTTGTCCAGGATGTAGTGATTTCGTAAGTCTGCTGAACTGGAGAAACCATGAGGAACAATTTAGTGTCTTTTTCTCTGGACCCCCAAACTACCATTGTTTTGCCAATAATATGGCTCTTTTCTTATAATAATAGTAATAGTAGTTTTATAATAATCAATATAAGACATTTCCTAATACCATGTAATGAATATAAATTCCTAATATTAACACAACTCTAGTATAAATTTATAGTTAATTTTAAGAAAAAACAATTTAAGTTAATTCTTTCACATAAATTTATGTAATATTAATATATAATTCCATACATGGGATTTTCTTCTTCCTCTGGGAATATATTTCTAGAAAACCATTATCTTTTTTATACCTCTTGCTTTTTTTCCCCATTATTATATAATCCTGACTGCTTTCTTTTTCCCTGTAGGAACAACAGCACTTTATTTATTTCTCCTTATGCATCCTTCCATCATTAGTAATCTTCCTAGCCCAAAAACCTTTGAGGAAGTTCAGTTCTTTAATGGAAACAACTATCACAAGGGAATTGACTGGTAAGAATAATAAAACAGAAGTAGATTTTTAGCTAATACTGAATCACAGAGGACTCATTATAGAAGTATTTGTTATACCTAAATAATTTTCAGATGAATTTTCTATGCATGGTGCCATATGTATCAGTTAGCAATTAGATAAGTATCTTATCAGTGTGATCTAAGAATTATCTTTTTTTTAATTTGACATTATAATACCAATATTTATTTTCTTTGTAATCAAATGCAATTTGGAAAAGAGCTGGATTACATGTTTTGTTTGCTTTTCATCTCTTTCCATTTGTTTTTAATTTGGTGTTCTAAATGCTATATAAATTAACATTAACAAAGGAAAAAAAAGTTCTAGGCTGAGGATATTCATGAAAGGAATGGAAAATTAATCAGAATTATCATAACAATGTAAGTTGATGAAGCATCTATATTTAGAATACACTGTCCAGTCTTTTGCCCCACTTCAAAAATGTTATCATGTAGCTGAGGAGGATAACAAGACCAGGCAACTTAAATCATTACAATGTTGAATTGTTTTTCACATGAAAAGAGGTTAAAGAGGATGATGAAAAAGGCTATTTTAAAGAAGCTATTTGCAGTAGATGTGTCTACTCAAAAGTAAATCCCAATGAATGTATTATATACGTCAATAAATGTATCAGGAGGAGAGAATAGCTCCAGAGGCAGTTGGGCAAGAAAAGCGAAAATAAAACTGCCAATATTTCAGTACTTACAATATATCTGGCATGGAACTTTGGAGAAAGATGTATCCACATTTCTTCTCACTGCACCTCAAAAAGTCATCACATACAGTAAATAATAGACAGATAAGGACAACCAACATGCTCAAAAGCCTAGAACGACTCCAATATGTGAAAAGTGGCAAGTTAGTTTAGAATAGCGAGAGACAAATTGTACAAGTATAATATACTGTGTATTGATAAGGATTTCTCCCTCTCGAAGTAGTAGCACCATTCAATTATATCTACTATCACTCAGATACACACAACTCTTACATATGCTTTTAAAAGTGTCTTGGCAAGCTGAAAAAAGTCTTTTGTCCTCATAATTGCTGATGTTGCATTTTTACTTGCAGGTATATGAATTTTTTCCCTACCCCTTCAAATATCACTACTGATATTTTGTTTGAGAAAAGTGCCAACTACTTCCATTCTGAAGATGCTCCCAAACGTGCAGTGTCCTTGATACCGAAAGCAAAAATCATCACCATCCTCATTGATCCATCTGACCGAGCATACTCCTGGTATCAGGTACGCTTCTTGGAATGAAAAAAGTGAGTTCACAACTATGAGAAATCCTATCAGAGCCATTACTTTGATAGCAAGGGAATTATTTCTGGTGCTTTATTTAATGTATTCTCATTTCTACTTAGATAAATTATACAGATGAGGCAAATAATATGTGCTTTTCTCTAAAGCATTGCCATCAGAAGGCCCTAGGAAGAGACCATTAACAATGGGCTCTACATCACTGCAACAAAATATTGCACAGTTGTAACCTCACAGCATATTAATTTGTTGCAATCTCCTGCTCTATTGCAGTATTAATTTATAATACAAGTGAACCACAGATGATGAAATTTGGGTTTAATTAAACTCAAGCATGATGGCAGTTTGAAACCTACAACTGTGTACAATTCCCAGTTCTTTATTTTTTTTAAAAACCCTACTCACTTAGTGCCCATATTACTGAGGATAATGGCCTCTATTGAGGCACTGTGCAATAATCAGTTGCCACAATCCAATTAAAACAATATTATTTAAAGCTTATAAAAGCCTTAATTAAAAATTGTTCTATGAGTTCCCTTATGTATGACAGTATGATCTTCCTCGAATCATAGAACTGTAGAGATGGAAGGGACCACAAGAATCATTTCATCCAATCCTCTGCAAGGAAACCAGAAGGAAAATAGAAAGAAGAAATATTGATTTCTCAGGAGAACACATTTCAGAATTCCAGAAAAGATCCTATACCTTAACACATAGCAATCTTATCTTTCTAGAGAAAGAAACATGGAACAAAGCTTCATTCACAGGTCTTAAAGTTAAGGGAGGTTTTACAGAAAGAGGATTTTTTTTTTTTAGATATTTGGAATTGAACCAATGTAGGTCTTTAAAAGTCAAAATCAGCATTTTATATCTAGCTTGTTACTGAACAACAGTAGGTATTACAGAACAGGTGTAACTGCTGGAGGGGGGATGCTGATCAAACTGTAGAAAATGATAGGCATAGCCTCACAACCTTTTATTACAATAATTTTATTGCAGAAAGAGAAGACTCTAGGGAATCTAAAGACTGACCATTTATGATAGCATCATTTTTATGGAACATATGCCATAATAAACTTGTTAGTCTTCCAGGTGCTATAAGACACTTTATTATAGAGGGGGCAACTGGCAAATCAACTAGAGTTGTTAAAGGGCACTTGTGAAAATGATTAGGAAACTCTCAGCTACTCTTTCTATCGTGTGGTTATTTAACACTGCATTTTCCTCAATTAGCATCAGCGTTCTCATGAGGAGTCCACTGCTCTAAAGTTCAATTTCTACGAAGTAATTACTTCAAATTATGGGGCACCATCTGAACTAAAGGCCCTACAGAAAAAGTGTTTGATTCCTGGCTGGTATGCTGTCCATATAGAAAGATGGCTAAAATATTTCCCCTCTTCACAGGTAATTGCCCTTTCACCAAATAATTTTCTGTGATAAATGTTCATTATTACCTTATAACTTAATATTTAACATGTTTAATAATGAATTGTAACATGTTTAAAAATGAACCGATAAACTCTTGTGCTTTTTTAAAAAACACAAAGCACTTTAGACACAGAAAATCATTATGTTCTCAGTTCTAAAATGTAGAATTACTTTCAGAAGAACTGGGATCTCTTACCAATTAAATACTGGAGATTCATACTGAGGAAATTAAAAATATTTTTTGTAGAATAAAGCTAGAGGTTTCAAGGGAGGAGCATTAGGTGAACAACAGATTTCACCCAAAATCCAATGTTTCTAAGTAGCAATTTGGTAATTTTATGCTAACCAATCTCATTACTATTGAGAAATAAAAGAAGTCTGTCTCAGTGGTGATAGAAGATAAAGAAGACATTCAAGAAAATGAACTATTCAGTGAACTTCAAAAGAAGAATAACGCGTATGTGCATATCTAATTTCTAGTATTATTAATCTGTCTGGCTAGGAAAGCATTTTTGCCAGTGTAAGCATATCTTGAGTTAGGAAAACTGGCAGGCAGACCAAAACAGCTTGGTATATAGGTGGTGATAGAAGAGGGATCTATTTACTATTATTTCATTTTGGTACCATCAAAAAGGGAGGAAGTCCTAAATGAAATTAATGTCTTCAAATCAATTGAACTCAATCAGCAACTGTTTGTGACACATAGGTTCTACCTGGCTTCATGAAGACTGTTCCTTGATCTTCCATATGTGGTACATGAGCTGCAATAAAGAGTGAGCTGCTGTCAACCTGTCTATTTGCCAGACCAGCAACCAGATCAGTTGGCTGGCCAGTTTTGGACTCTTTTCACTTGTATAATAAACTTGCTTAAGCTTTGTCCCAAAAGTGAGGGAGTCTAGAATATATATCTGTTCATATCTACTGAACTTCTAAGCAGACATGTACAGGACTGTCCTATTATTTGACAGACATAACTTTTTAAAATGGGCATAAAAGTCTTCACTCTCCACTCATGATAAGCTTAATTTGGATAATACTATTTTAACTGGAACAAGTGTTCAGTTGTGGGATTGACTTTGACTTCAGGGATTTTAAGGAGAAAGTCTTATTGATTACCTTTAGAACTCATAATTGTATTATTGCTTTCAATCAACAAAATGACTTTTCAGACAGAAATCCCCAAAGCAATTGTGTATTCAAAGTTCCCAGCTCTGCCTCTGAGCTCAAGCTAAGTTCTCAATATCTGGTTCATCTATCACTGTTCCCATTTCTGATTCCATTTACTGAATTTATTACACAAAGCTATGTGGAACAAATCTGTGATTAGCTTTATCCAGAGCTGTCTAGAGTGTGGATTTTGCTCCAGATTCTGGATCAACCTGTCTCATGTCTTAAATAAGAATTATTTTATGTATTCTTAAATGCATTTTCAGAAGTTCAGTGTACTGTTCCAGGGACTAATTTAGGAAACTCTAATTATTTACTTAGGGAAAATGCTCAAAGAAGGAAGTTTTAATTTTCTCAGTTTAAGTCTATGCCATTAGGTATATCTTCTTTTTCAGGTTAATAAATGCAAAGTTTTTCCTGTTGCACATTTGCCTTATGGACTATCTTGGGATTGTCCTAGTTGGTCCTTCTTTTAAGTTGGAGGGTGGAATTATCCTCCTACTATTTAAGAAACAAGGGAAGCACAGTGATCAGTAGAACTTCTACTCCAGTTTCACTATGATCATGCTAAATTAACAGTATGGGAGAAACCAAATTTGAAAATAGCTAGGCAGTCCAAAGTGATCCTGAAGCCTCACAACAGATGTGTTTGTTTTGCTGTGCCATGGAAAATGAGACAATCCCATCTTTCCTCTAAATGCATAAATGATGCTTTAATGCTTCACACTTCCTTTGAGTTTTATATTTAAATAAACAATTTACCTTATCTCTACAGTTGTTAATTATTGATGGACAGCAACTAAGAAGTGACCCAGCTACTGTAATGGATGCAGTTCAGAAGTTTCTGGGTGTTTCTCCTCATTATAATTATTCTGAAGCTTTAACGTGAGTTACATTTCTTCTTCTTTTTCCCCTTATCCTATACATCTCTATTTTGCATTAGTATCATGTTATATTTGTAGTAGCATTTTACTTTTTAAAAACATCTGATATTAGACATACTGCAAATGTGAAGATAAGGGATTGTTTAGTTCTAGTTGTTCTTTTTGTGGCATCTTCACATCTTTCTTACCTCAAGGTGCATATAGAGGTAGACATTAAAATGAGAAACAGCATAGTTGATGTTTTCTGCATCAAGAAAAAACTACTTTCTGCTTAAAGGCTAATATTCCAACATTATGTAATTGTGACCAAAGAATTCTATAGAGCATAATGTAGTCAACATTAAGCTCCTTTTAATAGTTTCATGGTGTGTTAACCCAATGCCTAGTGAAACCAAAGATACAAAAATGCCTAACCAATGCTGGATTCCATCTACATTCTTCAGCACTAAGAATCTACCAAATAAATAATTATTGAGAATTAACATTTTCTTTGATAGCAAATTTCCTTCCAAGTATATTTCCTTGGAAACAAATATATTGTTTGCAATATAATTCTACAGCTTCATTTCTTTTCTCATGCACAGCAAGCAATATTGTTTCTCCTCTTGGGAAATTACTGAAAACCAGCAAAAGGACTTTGCTATGCACAAAGAAGATTGGGAAATCCAAGCTAGAAGTGAACTCTTTTCAGTATATCCATTTAATCAATGATTTATTTAATTTTAATTGATACCACTACTAAAGATGATTTCGACAATGAGGATTAATGTAGTAATAGACTGAGCTGGAAAAGTAATCTCTCTTTGTCTGAAATGTGTTGTCATGAGTGTATATGTAGGTATATTGCTATTATTGGAAAAAGCCCAGGGCAAAAAAAAAAAAAAAGTGGGGGGAAGCTCATTATTGCTATATTCCAGCCAATAATACATTCACCTTCCAAGGCATCTGCCAAATTTAATTAAACTTTTTAGTGTTTTTACAGCTGCCTTTTCACTGTTCTAAGTATGTCACAGGTCCCAAAACAATATATTCAATGGCAAGAACTGTCTGATTTATTCCCTAATGTGCATTCTGAAATCCACTAAAATGTATCCATCCCCAACTTTGAAGAGTAAATTAATGTATCTCTGCCAAGATGGTTTTCTGCAGTGAATAGGTTGTTGCGGGATGTTGTCATCTCCCTAGCCCACCGCATTCACCTAAGCAATTTTTTAGGTTTGATCCTCAGAAAGGATTTTGGTGCCAGCTTCTGGAGGGAGGAAAGATAAAATGTCTGGGGAAAAGCAAAGGCCGAAAATACCCTCCCATGGATCAAGAGGTATTATTTTAATTTAAATTTTGTTATTTACTGCAATATTTAGTATGCCCAAAGAAAAATGAAATTGTTTCTATGGCTGCATGTGCTTCAAAATCATTCAGAAGAGGTGCTTCTGATTGTGAGGCAGTGCAAATGCAGCATCTCTTCACATCAGCTGCACAAAGCCTGAAAAAAGATTCAGTTTCAAGAGGTTCTCCACTCAGACTTTCATGCATTCAGAAACATCCTTTTCAAATCATTTTCAAAACATGCCCAGCCCTAATAGTGATAATATCATCACAGGGAGCAGTGTGAACTACACATTTTTCAAAGAACGCTTGACAAGGAGCCTTCTTTCCTCTCCTCTTGCTATTGTTGCTGTTCTTTTATTTGTACTTTTCCTTCAGACCTAATCTGTATAGTCGTCACAGGGAAAAGTGAATGCCATTGCTTGTTCTTGCTCCTGTCTTTGCTCTAGGGAGCAAATAAATGGCATAGGAGGCCATTTGGCCCAGAAGATTTGAAGGCTGGGAATTGTCCCTCCTACCTAAAAAAGCTTTTGGTGGAAGTGCAGGATTCCCAACTTTTAAAGTTGAGCCTACTGTCAGATCAATGTTACTTTTATTGTGAATATATAATACCAATTATTTTCATACTTTGTTTACCACAAGTATGCACCCAAACTAATTATTTGAACAACTGGTAATGTTAGATCCCAGATCAGCCTCCTTTTCAGTAAATTGTATGGATACAGATGTTGGTATACCATATATATTTGCATATAAGCCCATCTGTGGATAAGCTGACCCTTGAATTTTTAACCAAAATACCATGAAAAATGCACCATCCATGGATAAGCTGACCCGCATTTTTCATGGTATTGGTTAAAAATCATGGGTGGGCTTATCCGCAATGGGCTTATATGCAGGAACATACATGATATATGGGTATTTTAAATAAATATTACCATATATACTCATGAATAAGCAAACCTAAATTTTTGGGTGCATTTTGGCACCTAAAATTCTCAGCTTATCCAAAAGTATATACAGTAATGGATCATCTCATTCCATTGTACAGGTGTTAGGAAGTGACCTAGATTTTGACACCGGTATGAAACTTTTTTTTTTCTGCCTTTTCAATGGCACAGAAAGATTTCTTCCCATTTGATCAACATCCTTGGGAGTTCTATAAGACTATAGAAGTCATAGAAGTACACCATTACTTACTATGAAAACTAAGATTAGACATTGCCATCCTTTCTGAATCACATGGTTATGCAATATAATGATTATTTGTTAGCTTTATATCTTGCTTTTCCTCTTAAGAGTTCTAAACAATACATGAGAGAATTCCCTCTTCCATTCATGCTGCAACAAGAACCTGTGAATTAGATTGGGCTGAGAGACTGTGATTGATCCAAAGTCCATGAGTATGAACTTAAACCTGGGTCTTCCCACTTCTAATCCAATACTTTAACCATTACAATCACACTTACTGTCACATTCAATTAATCTACATGATCAGACAATTAGCCTGTGATTCAAATTATAGTTCCTTAATTTGTGAATTAATGAATAGTTTAATAAATGCATTTTTCAACCTTTGTGAATCTTCTGCATAACTTGGAATTATCTTCTTATTTGCCATAGAATTTTTTAAACAAATCCTCACCAGGAAGCTAAAGCACTGTTAACTATCTGAAGGTTTCTTTCTTTCCCTTATTCTCAGTCTAGGGCATTCCTTTCAAATTACTACAGGGATCACAATGTGGAATTGTCCAAATTGCTGCACAGACTGGGACAACCTTTGCCATCTTGGCTAAGACAAGAGCTCCAGAAATTGAGATAGCACAGAACAGAAGTGAAAGTGCTTTGTTGTTCTGCCCTTCACTTCCTGGCTCACTCTCAGCTGTCAATTGAAGATCTGATGATACTATTCTTAAAGGTTTATTTAAAAAGGCTGCACCAAAAACAAGCAAATAAAACAATCAGAGCTTTGAAGTATTATCCTTTATCCATTCTGGGGTTCATATATATTCTACATACCCAGAAACTGTACATATATGACTATATGATCTATAGTTATCACCATATATGACAAATTACAATCTGTCAGGATAGCAGCAAAGGATGGATGCATCTAACCATGGATTGCAAGGTTTGTAATTTTCTTGGCAAAAGCAATTTTAGTCAGTTTCCATTTCCGTACCTTCACTGTTATTTGTGGGCTGTTCTCACAGACAGAGGGATATTTTCAGTAAAATAAACTGGTTTATTCTCCAAGAGTATATCTATTAAAGGTATATTTGCTTGTTGCTTGCTTTCTTGTTCCTCCTTAACAATACTGAAAAGACTTCAACCAGACAAGAGCATAATCTTTGACCAGGAGTTTCCCAGCTCTTCAGGTAACTTCTTAGTGTGGTACAGTAAAACCATGCTATATGCTGTTTGCTCCACGCTCTAGGGCATCCACAGGGAGGATCAAAAAAGTCAAGATAACAGCTGCAACAATGCAGTTGGAATCCTGTGCCTTTTTTACATGCATAGCATTAAAAAGGGGCAGGGTTTCAATCACAAGATTGCAGCCACCATCTTGACTTTTTGTTAATCCTTTCAGATGCCTCACTAGAGCCCACTGTGGGTTCCTGTCTGGCCTTGTCATCACCCCCACCAATCCAGGCTTCAAGATTTCTTTTTAGTTTGCAATTTAAAAGATAGCTTTGAACTATATAAAGTTTCCAACTAGATTGTTAGCATAGTCCACCACCATGTTGATGAAGGCATTGCAAGGAAGAGCTCAGAAGTGTTCTCTCAATTTCTATTCATGTTTGCATAGAAGGATGGTTTAATATAACCTAGGCCCAAAACTTTTATGCCTTTAAAATAAAAAAAACAATAGGATTTTGAACTGTGTCCCAAAGTATATTGTAATTCAATATTGTATAATTATATACTGGGGAAAATATATTCTGCCCAGCCAATCTTTGTTGTCAGTCTGGATGTCTTATTTCGGACAAGCTGAAATTTCTGAACTCTTCTCAACAGTAGCTTAATGTATATTGATCGTTGCAATAATCAAAACATACTTGTTCTGAGTTCTGAGTTTATTAGAAGCTTAAATGTGTTAAAATAAGCATTTAAACTACTGAGAAAATATTTGCTTAACTGAGATTTGTTCGTTCTGTGAACTACCTCAGCATAAAATAATAAGTATTTTATGCCTTATTTCTCTAGCCCATGGCAGAATCTAGCAGCAAATGTTATCTTCAAAGCAGGTTTGTTTTGAGGAACCTTTCTGCAGGAACTATAACACATTTTGTACTGGAGAAGTGCTGCTTATACTTTTTTGCATATTGGCTATCCATATTGGATCCTTCAGGGTATAAAGTGAGATCCTATTAAAGCTTTTTAGTTGGGGTGGGAGAATAAGTATGGATGATTGCCTCCCCCCTCCCCAACTCCATCCTACAGTTCCCTACATTGTCTCACAAGCCACTCTGGAGGATCTGTGAACCTTTTTAAAATGGATTTTCCTAACATTAATACATCACTGTAAGCAATATGCCTGTCTCCATTTAGTTCTGAATGAAAAGATCTTTCCATTATGGTGTGTTCCCTCCAGAAATAGTGTTGAAAAATTATCTTTGTTGCTAATACTCATACTTCCCTTTCTTTCATGATTTCCTAAAAACTCTCACATGGTTTCACAATGCCTTTACAAGCTTTCTTAAAATTTGCATTCTTTTCCTAAGAATCTCTCACCACTTTTGAACACGTAAGCAACAACTCAGCTGTTTAAAAGTGTTGGGGAAACCTTTTGTCTCAAAGCATACAGTATTTACACTACAGAAAAATGTATGATTCGACTACCTTAGCACTTTTATGGAATTATGGGTCCCAGGATTCTATGAAGAAGAGGAAGCCGTAGTTATTGAATTGGAATTAGTTGAATGACAGTTTCTAATGTCAAAATGCTATCAAAGGGAATAATTATCTACATTTTAAAAAAAATGTTTTCTTTTTTCTGCATCCAGTGCATCCTTCCCATGCAGTTTCAAAAATGTGGATCCCAGGACTCGATGTTTCCCAATATTGCTACAACTACAGTGATGAATAAAGATTCACAAGTGGTGACAACGCTTCTGTCTGCAGAAGCTGGATTTGTAAAAATAGAGACAGAAAATATAGTCTACCCACTGGAAACTAATTCTGATACTTTCATATTAACTGCCTTGAAATAAATTATTTTCTATCTAGCCACTGCAAATCCCATTTCCTCCATATATATTTGATGCTGAAACTACAGGAGACATAATTTTCCATCTCTAGATTTATTTGGGGTTTATTTTATTTATTTGTTTAGGGGATGGTATCAAACTTGTGCCTCACTTTTCTTTTTCTTCTTCACACTTCTATGGAATAAAAACTTCTACTGCAATTTTCTGAGGGGACTTTCCATCATTTCACAGGATTTCTAAATATTTGGAAACTCCCCTTATCCCAGTTGCTCTCTCTTCCGAATTTCAGCTTCCCTACTGACACCATTCTCTTGTTCTTGTTACCTGTTCACAAGGTCACCCAGCACTGAAGAAGCAGCAGCTCAGCATTTAAGGATTCACCTTCCATTCCCAGCATAATGCATAAACAAGCAACTTAGCCATAATCTAACAGCTGCTAACCTAACATGTTAATCTTTAGTTTCAGTCTGAATCATGTTAATCATGTTTAATTAATTTTAATAAATTTATTTAAATAAATAAATTTAATTAATTAATTAAACATGATTAACATCACTACCACATTTTGCCTTTGACTAATCATGCTGCATACCCAGATTCAAAGAAAGTTGCATCAGCTCCAGGGTAGAAACAATTATTGAGGTATAATACAGCTTCAGAAGGAACTCTGCTGTTTAGATTGTGTGAACATAGCTTCTAATCTGATTCTAAATCTATGCCAAAATATGGTCCATCAATTTGAAAGAGCAGGAGAATACTCCTCTAGATTCTAATCTAATTCTAAAGTTCATTCTGAAGTTCACCCTAACCCATCTGGAGAAACCTCACTAGGACTTAATTTTGAAAGAGGGCAGATCTAAATTTTAGAAGAGATAATGGGAACATTTCTCCTTTCTTCCTGCTTCCTCCAAGTACAACACACACATGATTCTGATGCCTGCTGGTGGCATGATCAGGAAACATAACATACAATTGTACAGCATCACAATAACACTGAAAAATGGCTTATAGCTGCTGGAATGCTTAAACTATTCAATTTCACTCCTAATCTTCCCTCCCTTCCCCACTATCTAAGAAGTCCCCATGGTATTTGTGCAACCAAATGCCCCAGCTTTTTCATTTTCTCTAGTGAGGAAAGTCAAATGAGGATATTTGCCTTGAATTGTATAACAGCAGGACACAGCAGTAAGATCCAATCATTTTCTCTACTGAGGGAAGCAAGTCTCAAAATGTATATAATTGCTATTTTTTTATTTAAATATATTCAAAGTACATCACACTTGATTTTTCCTGCTTGTCAGATAACGGGGTCAAGAGCTGGCAGTGGCCTAAGCCTCTCTACATCTCTGAGGACTGGAGTGGAAGGGAAGGCTCGGTGTGGCCTCTTGAGTAGGCTGACCATGCATCCTAGCTGACCTGCACTGTCCTGTTTTGTAATTTACTCCAAGCATTTCAGTCAGGTCACAGAAAATAGTATTATACATACCTGCAGAGGTGGAGTACAGATTTAGCCACCTGTCACAATTCACTCCCCTTTTCCCTGTCCAAAAAGGCAGAGGAAAACAGCTTTGAATGGCTAATTAACTCATACTTCCCTCTTGCCTAGGGAATCTCAGGTTTGGCTGTGTGTCAAAATTCATTCTCTCCTTGCCTGTGCAAGCTTTTCAGGGAAAGCCCAGGCTCCCTAGCTTTATACGCACAAGCCTGAAGATTATGACCTTTGACTCAAGTTCAAGTCTAACTATTTAAAATTGCTAAGTCTACTTATTTATCCAGTAAATCTATAGGCTGCCTCATTCCAGACATCTTTGAGCAGCTGCAACATTTAAAATCAGTTTTCTTGCCTTTGGTTTGCTTTTTGCCAACAGCTGGCATCTGCCATCACTCTAGTCCTTCTCCAACCACTTTCCCTTTCTCCTCTGCCAAAGCAGCCTGTAAGCACAGCAAGCACAGTCTAGACTAGTGTTTCTCAACCTTGACAATTGTAAGATGTATGAACTTCAACTCCCAGAATTCCCAAGCCAGCCATGGGAATTCTGGGAATTTAAGTCCACACATCTTAAAGTTGCCAAGATTAAGAAACACTGGTCTAGAAACACTCGTTCCCTGCTGATGTGGCTTACTCAGAAGGAGGCTGGGGGTTTTCCTTCACCACATTCAAAAATTCACAGGCACATCTATTCATCTCCAAAGCCTGAGGTGAGGGACAGCCAATTTTAAAAGAATGTTTCTAAAAGGCAAAGACCCATCTTCTAAACATTTCAGATTAACCCCTCCCCTCCAGCACAAACAGAAAAGTTGTAAATTCTTCTTAGGATGGATCCTGTATCTGTTGGACCTGGGACCACATTAGAACTATCGCATCTCATGTCAGCAAGATTTCAGAGACTTCTTGTAAATTTGGGCTTGTAGGGAGTAATGGAGAGGAAGCATTGTACCGGTAGTCCTCATTTAGTGACTGCCTTGGAGAGTAACCATAATGACAGTGATGAAAAAGTAACTTTGCTACCAATGCCTGCATTTACAAACTTCGCAGCATCTCTCTCTCAGTCACATGTTCACCATTACAGTCAGCTAGCATGCATTGTCTTGTGCCTGACCAGTTTTTCCCCACCCCACCCTGCCCCCAGAGCGGAGAGATTGCCTAAAGAAGCAATCTCTTCCTGAGATGCTTTTCTCCAGAGCATGGCATGTCCCTAAAAAGTACTAACTGCAAGTTAACAAGCTCAGCTCTGTGACCTTAATTAACTGATTAGAACCCTCCAGCCAGCTGCTGCCTGACACTGACAAGACCCCAATCAGTTTGTTTGTTTGTTTTATCATGTTTTTATCACCACGGTTTCACACTGAAGGCTTTTGTTTGCCTAAGTGGCTTGCGGCTCGCAGCTGTGAGCATGCTCAGCAAACAGGTGGCCCTAGTGCATTCCTTTCAGTGTGTATTCCCCAATGTATGCCTGCTTACTTTCTTGTAATTCCTTCCTCTTCAATGAATGTAAATGTAAATATCAATTATCTTCTTGCTAACTATCACAGCACTGGGGTGTGCACTCCAAAGGGCCAGGGAGTGGGGAAAAAAGGCTATAAGGTTTGCCCTTTTACCTGGCTTCCTTGTGAGTCAAATTCTAGAAACCTTCACCGCCCTTTGGGCTTACCTGGCTGTTTGTAAAGCAAAGGAAAGCTGAAGTAAAATCGTAAGCATGGTCACAGTCATGACCACTTTGTGACCACTTCACTTAACAACCAAGCCGACAGAACTAATTGCTAAACAAGAACTACCTGTAATTTCTCCTTGTATGGACAGTTGCGATCGGGCAATATATTCCACGTTTTGAACCAGTTCTTCAAAGGACTGATCAATTGCTTAATTTAATTAGCAAACATTGAAGAATGTAATATGGCAACCTATTGTGAAATCCTGTTCTGCAGAATATGTAGCAGGCACTGGAGAGGCGAACTTGTTCCACACTGAGTGTGATTTCCTAGTAAATGCTATGTATAGTTTATGCTTTACTTTTTCCTCATAAACTAGACTTAGCTTACAATAGTAGACTGCACCAAATCCTATTCATAATGCAGGCAAGAGGAGTTAAAAGTACATTATTATCACACTTATTTATTTAGATTTAGGCACCACCCTACCCCGAAACAACTCTGGGAAGCTCACAATATCAAACAAGAAACAAAAGCACAATGCAGTATAATATAACTGATCTGCAGAAGCTGCTGCAAATTTTATGTGCCTTCTTCCTGATTTTTTTTTTTAATCCATTCAGTCATGTCCAATTCTCAGAGATTGCCTGACAAGTCCCTGCAGTTTTCTGGACAAGATTTTTGGAAGTGGTTTGCCATTGCCTCTTTCCGCGGGCTGAGAGAGAGCAACTGGCCCAAGGTCACCCAGCTGGCTTTGTGTCTAAAGCAGGACTAGAACTCACAGTCTCCTGGTTTCTAGCCCGTTGCCTTAACCACTACACCAGACTGGCTCTCTCTTTCTGAAATAAACATATATATTTCCAAGATGCAGCTTCTCACATCTTTAAGTCAGATTTGGAGGCATACATTTTCACTAAAGACAAAGTGTGTTTTTAATGCATAACCTTAAGTATTCAACATCATATACTAGTTTAAGACTAATATTCTTTGCTAGTATTTCTTGTATACATTTTATTATAATATCCTCTTTGTTTTGCATCAACCAAAATGGTGTCTCATTTTAGAATGCTGATAAAAAGGAGAGAAAAAAAATTACTCTGTCACTGTATGAAATTTGGTTATACATTAAACTGCATTTGTAGTCTTCTTAGGAAATTCTCTAAAAACATATAAATAATGTCTCCCTTTCTTTCTCGGCTTTGCATATATAACTAATACAAGAGTGCACTGTTCACCAACATAATTTAATCTAAGCATGAATCAGGAATGTTACATTACCCTCTTGAAATACTCTCTTATAGGACTTCAGACAAGCTTTTTAAAGGTTTTTATCTTTTAGCAACCAAGATGTGATATTCCTTTTTAAAAGGCTATAACTAGATCACAACAACAGGCACTAAAGGAAATTGAGTTTGCTAGAAAGATGTATAGGTAGTCCTCAAGTTATGAAGGCAATTGGGACTGGGATTGCCATCGCTAAGAAATGCTTTATCATCATAAAGTGTGACCTCATCGCTTAGTGACAGCAGCCCTGGTAACCATTGTAACCCAAAGCCACTCAGGTCACAAAGTGGGAAGAGGCAGGAGTCCCAGGTAAGGAGCACAGGGGTGCCACAGGGGTGTGTGGGTGTGCCCCGGGGAGGCCAGAGGAATGCTTGGAAGGTCCAGTGCAGGCTGCACATGAGTCAGGGGAGGACCTGGGAGGACCAGCTCTGATGATGGTGATGCTGCGGGCAGGAAAAAAACCAGGAACACTTGCTGGAGTGACTTGTAACCTTCCCTGTCAGCTTCCCCATTGACTTTGCTTGTGGGAAGCTGGCAGGGAAGGTCACAAATGGTAATCACATGACTGCAGCTCCCTGCGACGTAATCGTGAGCTGGACCCCCAAACACCCAGACTGCAATCATGTGACCATGGGGGTGCTGCAATGGGCAGAACTTTGAGGATCAGCCATACATCCATTTTTTCAGTGCCACCATAACTTTGAACAGTTGCTGAACAAATGGATGTAAGCTGAGGACTATCTGTACAGCTATATTTGCTGTAACTTTCTCCAGATCAAAATCCTACTAAAGAAGGAATTTTGTCTAAATATTCATGTGTCTAAATGCTTTTCTGACTGAATTAGAAGCCTTAATTGGGTAATGTGATCTTTTTTTACTGGGCCTATCATTATAAGAAAATGAAACATTCTGGTAAAGATGCAATTAACCACTTTATTAAAAATACTTATTTTAAGAAAGGAGTTTTTGCTAAGATATATCCTCAGCCTGGAATGTACTGAAGTCTATATCTAGTGTAATAAAACTGTGCTTAATTTGGGTGCTGGTCACATTCAGTCCAGATTGTCTTCTTCAGATGAGCTAATTCTGAACTGAGAACAGGAAAGCTCACTGTTCACTCTTTCTTATTACAGTACAGAAATTCCCTAAAGTTATGACAGTCTAGATTTAGATATAAAAAGGCACATACAAAAGCAAAGATAGCCATGGAAAGAATTTATACTACAGCACAGATTGGTAGGTTGCCTTCTGCTTTTAATTCATTTTGATTAAATTATCAGCTGCTATTTTCTCCATTTCTTATTACAAATCAAGCACACTTGCACACACACATTAAAAAACACACACATATTTATCTAAGTTACTGGAGAGATAGGAGCCCAAATATGTACTTCCAGTATTTAGTAGGGTAGGTGCAAAATGAAGTCTTTAACTTCTGCATTTAATGATGTCTCAGTTGGATTATTACAATCCCTTTGCCCCTTGTTTCTTGAATTTCTTTGTCTAAATTTGTGTTTCATTTAATTAAAATGCAAGCCATGAAACTAAGCTGATGATATTAAAGCTGACACAAGGGGGGAAATTTTGCATCTGGCAAATCTGACTTTTAACCTCCAAAGTCTCAGTCTCAGGAGATGTTAGGGGATAAATTTTCCTGTTAATATAACAAACCCTGCCCTGAAATCTCAACAAATAAATTCTGTTGACATTACCTTAAGGAGAGAGGTGAGATATCTCCTATCCTAAATAAAACCATTTTGTACATACAATTTGCTGCAGGATCCACTTTTAGAGTATAAGTATGGATGTTCCTGAAAGCACAAAAGTATTTCTTAAAGGGGGCAAGAAAAGATAAGCCTTGTGGATTGTTGAACTACAAAAATGTATGTGTTTTATTTTTGTAGTGTAACTTCTGCATCCAAAATAGTCTCACCTGCTGTTTAGCAGTCTAAAAAGTCCTGGTTTCAACTAGGTTTCTTTCCAATAGTATCACTGCTCTAGAGCAGAGAAGGTTCCCTTGCTTTGAGAGGCAGCACTTTTAATTTTTAAGTTTCCAAGGATGAGACGAATGTAGGAGGCAGGGAGGCAACCATTTTTTCCCCTTTTTTAATTTGGGAGCGGGCGTTGGGGTTAATGCTGTGCCAAAATCAATCTTCTAATTTTTCAAAAGTTTTCTTCCCTTGGAAAAAAAGAGGATTTTACCTATCCTTATCTCAGGGTGCTTGAGAATCTCTGTCAGATTTATTTTGGGATTTTTTAGCTTATTTTATTGTTGGAAATGAAAAAAGGATCTTACCATGAACCTGTTTCTGTTTATGCAAATTTCCAATCATCCCTGGCTGCCCACGCTACCCAGTCTGAAGCCGAGAAAACAACAGTCCTTATCCCTTGAGAATTCCATAACGTGTGAGGAATCAGGGAGCCTGCAGAGATATCCGCATAGCGTGAAATATAGGATATTCTCACACATCCTTGGGCCCCATCTTAGCTAGACAAGAACAAGGACATCACCACTCTTTTCTTTTGAAATAGTTTCTGAAGCAAATTCATCAGACTGTTGGAACAAAATGCAAGTGACTTACACATCTGATACTAGTTCTGAGCCCTGAAATCAAAAAGTCCAGCTGATTTTAAAGGAAGTCATTTTAATAGCTTTCTATCAACATCTCTACAAAATCAATATTCTGTGAAGCTGAACTAGCAGTGGAAAAAGTGGTTGCTATGCTACTTCCCATACCTTCCAATAAACACAGATGGGTGGATTTTAGGTATAGGCCTTGCTTAGAGGAATATATTGGATAATTCTTTTTTTTTTCCTTTTTCTTATCATAGAAAAGAATATTTTATGTTTAATAGTTCTTTAATTAGGAAGTAATAAAAAAAATCTAAAAGTCAATTCAACTGTGGCATGATTTTGGCTGAAATGCTTTAACCAAGTTTAGTCAAGAGAAAAAGGAAAACATATTTACAGTAGGCAATACCTATCATTAAAGCTTATGCCTAAAGTTGTTAAAGCACTTAATCAAGGTTGTATTATAATTGGCTGCTTGGTTATTAATTGTTAATTATTTGCTATCGGAAGGATGAAACACTGTTGGCTTACTTTTTCCAGGTCCAAACCATATTTGATTCAGCTATGGGACTCCTGGGTGTTTACGCATATATCATAATTTCTGCAAACCACGTTAGGCAAGCGTTTGTGTCAGAGATTATAATTGTTCTTCTCTATGAACTAATGATTGTGATCCTTCATGAGCAAGCAATATGATTGAACATAAAATCAACATTACATTTAAATTTTTGATTTTTAATTAAAAGTTATGGCAATATTTAGTGTTGCTCAAATGGAATGTAAGTCATCCAATGGATTTTCATCCAATAATCTGCAGCCCACTCCACTGCCCCAATTTTATTTTGCTCCAGACAATCCCTCAATCTACAAAACAGCAGTTAAATGTGTCTAAGAACTGTAGTAGGTAAGGGAACTGACAACTCCTCATTCCACTGAAGAAAGTCATGCCCTTTGTAATTTTTTAAGCATACAGAATGAATGTAGACTCAGTACAATTCATGTATACCTGATAACTGCTTAGGATAGCTAGTTAAATAGAGGAATGATGTTGAGGATGACCACATTTCTTCCAGACTATCATAATTTTGTGTAGATCCATCCCCCTTTGATGATCTAAGCTGAAATTTGAAATTTTCTTTTTCTTTAAAAGTGCCATAAATGTTGAAAGATCTAATTATAAACCTTATCAGATATTCTGGGCTTCTTCTTACAAATGCCTTGCTAATTCATTTTTAAGTTCATAGTCAATAGCAGCCATGCAGTTAATTTTCAGTTTCATGAAGGACCTTGTAGTATGATTTGCTGAATTGCCAATAGTCAGTGTTGCATTTAGGAAAGTTAATAAAAAATATTTTATGCTAGTATGAAGTCTTTTAAGTAAGAACAGAAATGGGTCACAGGAATATTAAGAGTGACTTTTTGACACATTAATTTCATATGTTTTTATAATTGCACAAGCTCATTGAAAAGAGAGAAAGAATGTGTAGGATGGAGACAAAGTCAGGAACTGTTAATTTGTTAATATGGTCCCACACTGACAAAAAAATTGAAGTTGGGAAAGAAGGGGTTGGAGAGAGGGAATAAAATTAAATTAGCATTTGTGATCATTTATTACCCTATAGTTTATGTTATAACTAATCAATTCATCCTCACACCTGAATATTTCTCAATGAGAAAAGAATTAAGAGGACCAGTGGCTTCATTCAGGGATTGATAATTTATCAGAATGGAATCACAAATGTACCTCTTTCTAAGAAGCCTCTATTTATAAAGCTGGCTTTATTTATCAAGGATAATTGCTGTGATTTGGTATCTATCAAACAACCTGCTGCAATGCTTTGAGTCTGGATTTCCTTCATCTGTCAGGAAATTTGATTAGATGGTTTATAAGATGTCCTTTAGTTCTGTTTCTAGAATAAATCACCACCCTTTTAGTGTTCAGGTTGGTTAAATCCATATTAAACCATTTCACATGAACTGAGATATCTATTACTTTTCAGGATTAACCCTGGAAGTTAAACCTCTGAATGGGAGGTGGGGGGTAGGGTTGGCCTCCTATGTATGCATGAATCATCACCAACTGTTTGGAATTTTCTTCCCTCCCTCATACTTAAGAGATGCCTACCATGATGTAATTACTTATCTCTTCACCAGGGCCATCCCTCTCTGAATCTTGTGTTAGAATAGGATTTTTTTTTCCTCTTTCCACCTCTTTTACATAGTTTTAATGAATTCTTAAAACAATATTATATACCTTGGATTTTAATGACTTTTAAATGTTATTTTTAATTTAACATAATCTACCCAACTTGCTCAAGATCCTGCATGGTAGACTCCAGCAACTCATGGAGCAAGAATTGCCAGATGTACAAGCTGGGTTTAGAAAAGGCAGAGGAACTAGGGACCAAATTGCCAATATCCGCTGGATAATGGAAAAAGCCAGGGAGTTTCAGAAAAACATCTATTTCTGTTTTATTGACTATTCTAAAGCCTTTGACTGTGTGGACCATAACAAATTGTGGCAAGTTCTTAGTAGTATGGGGATACCAAGTCATCTTGTCTGCCTCCTGAGGAATCTATATAACAACCAAGTAGCAACGGTAAGAACAGACCACAGAACAACGGACTGGTTTAAGTTTGGGAAAAGAGTACGGCAGGGCTGTATACTCTCACTCTACCTATGCAACTTGTACGCGGAACACATCATGCAACGTGCTGGGCTTGATGAATCCAAGGCTGGGATTAAAATCACTGGAAGAAACATTAACAATCTCAGATATGCAGATGATACCACTCTGATGCGAGGAGAAACTGAGGAGCCTTATGATGAAGGTGAAAGAAGAAAGTGCAAAAGCTGGCTTGCAGCTAAACCTCAAAAAAACCAAGATTATGGCAACCAGCTTGATTGATAACTGGCAAATAGAGGGAGAAAATATAGAAGCAGTGAAAGATGTTGTATTTCTAGGTGTGAAGATTACTGCAGATGCTGACTGCAGTCAGGAAACCAGAAGATGCTTAATCCTTGGGAGCAATGACAAATCTCGAAAAAATAGTTAAGAGCAGAAACATCACACTAACAACAAAGGTCCTCATAGTTAAAGCAATGGTGTTCCCTGTAGTAACATATGGCTATGAGAGCTGGACCATTGGGAAAGCTGAGCGAAGGAAGATAGATGCTTTGGAACTGTGGTGTTGGAGGAAAATTCTGAGAGTGCCTTGAACTGCAAGAAGATCAAACCAGTCCATACTCCAGGAAATAAAGCCAGACTGCTCACTTGAGGGAATGATACTAAAGGCAAAACTGAAATACTTTGGCCACATAATGAGAAGACAGGATACCCTGGAGAAGATGCTGATGCTAGGGAAAGTGGAAGGCAAAAGGAAGAGGGGCCGACCAAGGGCAAGTTGGATGGATGATATTCTAGAGGTGACAGACTCGACCTTGGGGGAGCTGGGGGTGGTGACGGCCCAAAGGAAGCTCTGGCATGGGCTGGTCCATGAAGTCATGAAGAGTTGGAAGCAACTGAATGAATAAACAACAAGCCCAACTTTTGATAAGTTGGGTGTAAGATGTGAACTATAAATGGATTAAATAAATAAGTAGGTGATGTAATCCATGGCATATAGGAGAGAGAATTTGTATGTCAGCAATGTGTATTGCAGACTATATTACTCATATTAAAATTAGGGGCTTGTTACAAGTATATCCATGTTTCCACCCAACATTTAATCTAATTGGATCAGTATTATGCAAATCAACACACAAGACTTTTCTATCCTGTCCACATCAAGCCTTAGGGGTCTAACTGCAAATCTAATACATGAAACAAAGGGTTTTGTTTACTCTGTACCTTTCTGTTCATCCCAAAGTTGTATCATCATCATCATTTTCACTTTGTATTCCTGTCTTCTGCAGCATCCTGATCATTCCAACATCTTTTCTCATGGTCTATTAGAATGGGAATGAGAGAAAAATATATAATAAAAGGTAATTTATCAGGCATGAAGATGTCCAAGTGGAAGAGTAATCAGCAGTGATTCACTCAGACTCCATCAAATTAATCATTAAGCAAAATTTCTAACTACATGAACAGCATTAACAGTAATAGCTTGACTGTACATACTCTAGTAAATGACATTTTGATAGACTACCTTTTTGCAGTTAGGGAGCTATCCCCAGATTGGATTACATAATTTACATTGCTAACAAACAATTGCTTCATAGTTATTTAAACACCAACGCCCATGTCTTGCTCCGTGTGATTAATTGGAGTTCTTCCCACATGGCATCACTGCCTTTGATGGAGCAGGTTGTCTCAAACAAGTGAGGCAGCCTATCGCTCACTGCTGCAGCCTTTATTGCTTAGTTATTTATGCTGATTCATCCTCTGCTTGGAAATGGAAACTGAAGGCAAGATGGGCATGGTTCTGGAAGTATAAAGGCACTAAGCCACTAGCAGGTCTCAAATAATAAGATATGAAAAACAAATTGTCTAAACGCTTACAAATAATAGCAAAGGACATTTACTGTTACATTTGGATTATATTTCATGAAAGGCACAGTGTATCAGTAGGAAAAGAATTAACTGTGACCAGAAAACATTGTGAATGATTAGTAGTTCCCATGATACCCTGGGATTGATTTCCTTTTGAGGGCAATGTAATCTCTGGAGATGGATTTATTTTTCTTGTAATATCTACTTGCTTTTAAATATATTTTACTGGAGTCTTCCCCAAACTAGTGCTTTTCAAAGGAATTAGACTGTAATTTTCATCACCTCCAAGAACTGTATCCCAACATGCAGCTGATTCCTTTTGGATTCTTTACCCCCAAACAAATCACTTTTAGCTAATATGATTTGTTTTAAAGAAATGGGTTATCAAGAAATTGGGTAGTGAGGGAGGAAGGAAGGAGAGAAGGAGGGAATCTGTTATGTTTTATTAAGCTATTTTTTGCACAAGCCTCTGTAACACCTTGCAAATATGCAGTTCACTAAGCAAGAAAACAGGGAGGACAAACATAAAGAAACAGGATTATCAGGAGGGTCTCGCTACCATGGGAGCTCTGGATCCAGTACCAGATTCTCCTGCTAGAGGATGTTCCACAGTCTCCTGAGGAAATTTTTTTACAGAACTGTGGAAAACAAGTAAGTTCCCATGAATCGAAGAACCCCAAGAGAGATCTTGGGAATGAAGAGGTGTAGGTGATTCCCTGTTGAGAGGAACCAAGGCAGCTGTGTCTAGATCCAATATGATGTCATGGGACATATGTTGCCTTACAGGTGCCTATATCCAGAACATGATGGAAAAGTTACCAAAACTATTCAAACCCATTGTCCTACCCATTTGATTTATGTGGGAATGAATTACATAGCCAAAAGAGATTTTGCAAAAAAAAAATAAAATTGTGGAAGCTAAGTTGCCTTGCGCAATAAGGTGAAGAAACTGAAAGCAGAAATAGATTTTCTCATCACTGTTTCCAGTTCAGGGTCACAGTTCAAAAAGAAGAAAAAAGCCAAGATTTCAGAAGTCAACAACTGGCTATGTAGATGGCATCACTGAGAAGAGTTTGAATTCAGCGACAATGGAATGTGTTACCTTCACAAAGGACTCCTGGGAGAGACAAGTTACCACTTATAAAAACCGAGAATGAAATGTTTGGAAGCTTGGAATTCAGTTTGCAGAAGTACAACAAAAAAGTCAGTAAGTAGTGCCATGCAAGACCTCAGATATTTCTATATCAACACATAGAGTGTAGTACATAAATACGAAGAACTAGACATTTTTACTCAGAAAGATAAATATGATATGATAGGCATCAATAGAATTTGATGGGAAAATAATCATGATTGGTACCTAGCAATGAAAGCTACAAATTATTCAAAGGAAACAGATCCAAGAAAAAAAGTGTATTGCACTACATTAGATATCCGTCTGTCTATCTATCTATCCATGGACATTCAGATTTGGAGCACAGATATCACATCGAAAGTGTTTGGGTATAAAATGAAGGAGAAACAAAAGTGATACCATCATAGGAGTTAATTGTATTGGGCAGGCAGAAGATACAGATGATGCCTTTCACTGTCACATGACTAGTCTAGAGACATGCAATACTAATAATGTGAGAGTCCAATTATCCTGACATCTGCTGGGAATCTAACTCTTCCAAGAGTCAGAATGTAACAAATTGTTCTCTTTTTGCAACCTCATTTGTCAGTAGGTGGAAGGAGGAACAACGGATGCTGCTACCTTGGATAGAATTCTCACCAGGAAAAAATATGGTTAGGAAGTACATGTGACATTTGGGGGGAAATTACCATGTATCCTTGAATTTGTGATATTCATGGGAGGGGAAACTGAGAAGAGTCAGACCTACATACTAAAGTTCAGAAGGGTGGTCTCTGATGAACTCCAAAGAAAGGTAAGACTTTTAATCCTGAAGGAGAAAAGATCTAGGAAGAATAGGAAATGCTATAAAACAAGATACTAAAGGTGACATTTGTGGTGAAGGGAAAAATGATGATGATGATGATGATGATGATGATGGTGATGATGATGATGATTTAAATCATCATCATTAAGAAACAAAAGCCAAATGTGTAGATTTGTTGAAAGAAGAAAGTGGCAAATTGGTAATAGATGAGAGTGAGAAGGCAGAACTTCTTAATTTGTTGGAGCCAGGATCAGTTTTTTCAATCCAATCTCCTTCTTTGATATAGTTATTACCTTAATAAATCAGGGGGATGTCATGGTCAGGGCTAGGACCTCAGCAGAGCCTCTCACCATATTTTCATAAATAAAATGGTAAGATGCGGACTACATAGTTCCATTGGAGGCAAACTGAAGACAACTCAACTGAAACCAGAGCCAATGACCACGACAAAATTAAGAACTGGCGAGTAGACCAGCTCTTCATAATTCCTCTCCAGACAAGGAGAGGACTTGAGATTGCCCACAAGTGCTCCAGACAGTTGCTCCTCATGAGGACACCACAAGACAGCAGTCTCCAGTGGGTTTAGAGCTCTGGGAGATGAGGGAGTAGCCATCATGCACAAACCATGGTTGAAACACTGGGTTTGCATATTTCCTTTTCTAATCACTTTCAGAAATTGCTTGTTAACTGCTTTTCAGCTATTAGGAACCTTTGGATCAGCAAGTCTGAGAACACCAGGTGAATTTCCTTCAATCCTTAGTGAAAGAAGTTTTAAATACTAGTTTAAGGACTTTTAAAAAAATTAATAAACAGCAAAAGGGTGATTAGTACTTTGATTTTGGAACGTTACAACAGACTAAGGGTCCAGTTGGATTTGAAAAAGGATTTTGGAATTAATTATAAGAATCCTTCCCATGGGAAAATGCTTTTGTTTTGAATTCTTTAAAAAAAATATGATAGGATGGGACCTCGAAGGTTGGACACTAGAGGGAACCAGAAGGCACTAAAGATTGCAATTAAAAGAGAAGAACACTTAAATTTGATTTACAAATACAGAATGAAGCAAAATATTTTAACATTGGACATATTGAAGGATATGTTTTAACAATGGACCCAGAAGTTAATGTTAAGAGTGTCTGCCTCTCTATATAGACTGTGTTTAAAAGATGTTATGTACAAGGAACAAGTTCTACCTGACAAGATCAAGACTGATCTGGAAGTGGATTTTAAAATGACAGGCTACAAGAATGATATGGAAAAAGATGCTACACTGGACATACAAAAGAAACCACCTGATGTCTTAATAATTAAAAGGGATATACAAATAACAAACCAAGAGAGTGACCTGTATAATTTTCCTATATTGGATTTACAAAAGAGGCTTGTTAAAGCTTTGAAGAATTTTGTGAGAAGGGACAAAGAAAAAATGAAAAGAAAATAAGTTCTAGGACATTATTTGAAGGGACAAAAGACCAAGATTGTTAAAAGTAAAAAGAAGAAATATAAAGTTGGTTTATTTGATCAAGGTTGAAATAGATATGTTGTTATATCTGGTAACCCTTAATGGAATTTTGCTGACATCAGGACTGAAATGAAGAGGCTTTAAGGATTTGTTTATAGATAAGAGATGGGATATGGGAAGAAGAGATCATTTGTTGTATTTTAAGAGAAGGTGATAAGTTACTAAACTTGTTTATACGTGTTGTGGTGAAGGGAGAAGTCACTTCTTTATATATTTCTTTTCTTTTTGTTTACTATATTCTTAATTTTTTCTTTCTTTTCTATTTTTCTTTCTATTTTTTTCTTTTTTGCACCTTCTATTTTTTTCTTTTTCTTTTTAGTTTGCATTAGTTTTTATTGTTACAATTGTAATTTTTAATAAAATTGCTATTTAAAAATAGAAATTCAACATAACCCAGCAGTGTGACAAAGCTGGGTTCTTCTTTACGGTTCCAGAGGGCAGAACCAAAACCAGTGAGTTCCAACTAGAAGGAAATAGCTCCAGGCTCAACACCCAGAAGAGCTGTAAAAGCTGGCAGTCAAAAAGGCTGCTACTTGAAGTGGTGGCTTTTCTTCTGTAGGAAGTCTTCAAACAGAACTGGTGGCCATCTGTCAGATGTGCTCTTATGGATACTGCAGAGGGTTGGACTAGATGATGAAGTACTATTCTAGGATTCTGTAATCAAAAACTTGATACTTGGAGATTTCTACATGTCCTACTCTAGGGCCTAAATATAGACAAATTACAAGGAGACATCCAACTGTCAGAAAGGCACAGGTCTTAAAGAAACCATATTGTGGGTAGATTTGTTGGAAGGAAGGGAGGGAAGGCAAAAGTTTGCCATGTTTCATCAAGCCATAATTAGTGCGAGATTCTGTAACACTTTGCAAATCTGTGTGCTAGGGTGAAAAACAAAATAAAGTGATTTCACAAGATCTTAAAATAACATAAAGCTGGTAGACAAGCTGTGTGAATTACAAGTTATTACATTGCCAGTGCCCTCTTTAAAACTCTTAAGTAGAGCTATCTATCCAGACAAAACAAGGTTAATTTCCATATGTTGCTCTTTCACCCTCTCTCAAATATGCATTTGTCACTCCTTTGAGCCAAATACATAACCCCACCCTGGAGCCTTTAACAACCATAAGGGGCATGGGTCTAACACACAGGTGTTTGCCCCAACAGCCCCAAGAACCCTGTCCACTTCCTCAGAACTATCAGGTTGAAATTCTTCCCAGATAACTGGGCCAGACTGTGCCTTAGTCACCTCTGTAGGATCTGCCCAGCTGGAGTCTCACTCAGAGTGAATCTGAATGACTTTATTTGTCAGAGGTTGATAGTATTCCTCACATTGTCCTCTTGACTCTTCCTTACCCAAGAAGGCCTGGGTCACCCTGGGTAACCCTAAATAAGGTATTGGATGGCAAATGATGGACACAATAAGAGCAGAAAAATAATTACATTTGTTCTTTGCTACAAGGCAATCTTTAAGAAAGGCTCTTACCTGTGGTCGGTCAGTCTCTCTCTTCAGGCTTTCTGTAGCAGTACTCTAGGCATCTCTTCTGTCACTTCATCTTAGGAAGGTCCTCTGTAAACCAGAGGCCCACCAGGAACCATGAGCAGAGTGTGCACAGATGTGAGCCAATCCAAGACCCTAGTCACCCTCTTATTCCAAGCACTGACCAAGCCCTCAGTCAGACCATGGCATCAAAGCCTCAGGCACAGCCCCAAGTTCCCTCTTGGACCCTGCAGAGTCTATCATGGGAAACCTTGTTGTTAACTTTCAGCAATAGTAGTCAGAGCTGGTTCTCACAGTCACAAAAATGGAATTCAGAGGCACCAGTTTGCCCACCTCTGCTTTACTGCTTCATCAGTGGATTTTTTTTTATTTGTGACAGAAATATTTTTTCTTTATTTGCTTGGCCATATCAGTTCCTTGACTAGTAAGGTCAGTCATTAACTAAGCAGCTGGCTAAAACTTCCCTGAAGAACCTAGAATTTCTCATTTCTATCAGAAACAAGCACAGAAATGCTCTGAATAATGCATCAATATTTTTTGCAGAACAGTGAACAAAGAGCAACATAAAACATCCAACCCAAGTTTGATTACAATGTCTATGCCATGTTTTCTTTATCCTGCTGCTGCCAGCATCCCAGGCAGTTTTTAGTCTTTTTGCTCTGAAACTGGATCAAGAGGAGATGAAATCAACAAAATAAAAACGACTGGCAATGCAGAAGATTAGTAAGAGACAAGGAATTAATTTTGTTTAATCTTTGACTCAGCCTTGGCACTAGAAGTATAAGGAGCTCTTTAAAGAAATTGTAATCCATAACTATTTCATTTCAGAGTTAGCCCCAATGAGTACAATAGGGGCTAATATGCAGATTATTTGTTAGTCAACAAATATTTTCATTGAACTCCATGATTCTTGAAATTATAGTCCAACAATTGGTCCAACCCATTTGAAAGATGTTTTATGCCTTTCATGAAAGTCCAAAATGATGCCTTTCAAATGTGTTGGAATTTAGTAGGGCTAATGGCAAGAACCAGTCGAAAGAACTGATTGATTCAAGTAATACTTCCAACCCAGAGCGCACCAAACCTGCCAGATCCAACCAGCCAGGCAGATACTATGCGAGACAGGAGGTCCCTCAAGTAACCAGGCCCTATGATATGTAGAGCTTTATAGGTGGCAACCAGCATCTTGAATTGCACCTACAAACAAACTGGTAACCAGTGCCACTCTCAATGCAGACGTGTTACATGGGCATATCAAGGCATGCCCATCACTGCCCATGCCACTGCATTACGGAGCAGAAGTTTCCGGGTGGTCTTCAAGGGCAGCTCCATGTAGACCATGTTGCAGTAGTCAAGCCGTGAGGTGACCAAGGCATGAGTGACTGTCTGAAGGCCCCCCTAATCTAGGACAGTGTACAACTGGTATACCAGATGGTGTTGGGCAAAAGCCTTCCTGGTCACAGTTGCTATCTGCTCATCAAACAGGAGCTGTGAGTCCAGAAAGACCCCCAGATTGTGCACCATCTTGAATGGGGAAATGCAACCCCATCCAAGGTCAAAGTTGGAACGTCCCCAGATCTGGGCAGTCCAAACACCCACAGCCACTCAGTCTTGGTAGGATTGAGTTGGAGATGGTCCCTCCCCATCCAAACCAACACAGTCTCCAGGTACTGGAACAGAACCTTGACAGCCTCACTTGGCCAGCCCAGAGTTGAAAGATACACTTGCGTATCATCAGCATACTGATGATACCAGTCCCCAAACCAGTGGATTACCTCACCCAGCAGTTTCATTTAGATGTTGAAAAAGAGGGGAGGGAGAATAGAACCCTGTGGCATGTGAGACTGGGCTGAAGCTGCCATAACATAAAGATGAAGCATGCATGTAAACAGAGAGGACAAAATCCAGGAATCTTGTCTAAAAGATCCCTTTGGGGAGGTAGATAAGAAGGAAACAAGTCATTAAGGAAACAAAAGAAAAATGTCACCTGAAGCAAGCAAAGGAAGCTGGGCCTGAGCACACTGGAACCCCCCCACCAGTCCCTTCAACAGCTACCAGACTTGTAAATCAATAAGGTGTAGCTGCCAGTCTTGTGAATCAACATAGCAAGGACTTCAGTGGATAAAAGTGGTCCTGGAACCTGTCCACTCTTTGAGTTGTCCTGGATCCAGACTTGGTGGCTTCTCTTCCTCTAGATAGTGCCTGGAAGTTTAGTTGAGAAGGACATGGGTAAGTGGGGGTGAGTGTGTGCATGTGTGCATTGTAAGAGAGAAAGAGAAATGTACATTGTAACCAGAAAAGTTTTGCTGCTACTTTAAATTCATTGGCTCTCTGTGTATTCCAAAAAATCTGTTGTGCATCAGAGTTTTGTTGAAAGTGATCTGTGTGTGTCCCTAATTATATCCCAGCTGTTGACCAGAGCTGTGTGTTTAGCCACACCTATCCAGAAAACCCAGGTAGAAAGCAATGGGGGCTTACAAGTTCCATATGCCTCAACAGGCTGTGAATGCATGAGCGAGTGACCATAAGCCAATCTGATAGCACATGTAACAGGCACCCCACAGATGAATGTTCTAGGGGACGATCTATCCCTGCCAACCAACACCGATTGGAACTAGCCCTGGAGAAAGGAAGAGAACCACCATAAAATGGTGCCCCCAATCCCCAACCCACAGAGCCAACACAGAAGGATACCCTGGTCGACGGTATTGAAAGCCATTGAGAAATCAAGGAGCGCGAGGATGGATGCACCACAACCATCTCTGCTCCGCCACAGGTCATCAACAAGCATGACCAAAGCTGTCTCAGTACTAAATCACTAAATAAAATGAAAAAAAGCTTGCCTTGTAATTATTGTCTTGGCATTTGCCATTACAAGACCGTCTCTGCTGTTTTGAGTGAGTGAGTGAGTGAATAAAATACAAGGAGCTTATGAAAATAAGAAAAATGTTGTTAAAAAAAATTGCACAGGGAATGTTATGCTACTGAGTAAAATAAAACCTTATTTATAACTAAAAGAAAAACTACTTTGAAAAAATAGTAATAATTCTGCATAATGTCAGTCAGGTATATCTTTAAAGTTTGCAGTTAAAAGTGACTGAGCAGAGACACATGGACTGTATATCATTTTAATACTGCTAACAATCAAGCATGTATGTACACTTTTTGTAGGCACTGTGATTTGTAAAAGGCCTGAAGCTGGCTTAATGTTATATTTTAAAAGATTTCTTTTCACTGTTATAACCTTGTCGTTTATTCTGTTTCTTGCCAAGAGAACCAGATGGCTCAGTATTAATGAGGTTAGAAAATGAAGCTATAGTGTTAGCTCAGAGTCTAACTCAGTAGGTGGCACACAAATGCCAACAAATCAACCCTTCACATGTACCTCTAGTAACATCTAGTGATGGAATGATGCTCAGAATTTGAGTGCCATGCAAACAGAACTTTATTTTTCTTTTATTTCATTTAAAAACTTATATGGCTGCCTATCTTATACTTGATAATCCTAAATGGCTCACAATAATATCCAATAAAAACAGAATAAATAAAACCAACCAAACACCACAACAACACTATATAACCACAGCACAGCAACATTCCATGAACTATCCATTTACACTTGCATTTTCCAAGCTCACTTCTATCCTAGCCCAATGCCTGGGCAAACAGCCAGATCTTTATAACCTCCAGAAGGCTAACAGAGTGGGGGCCCTCCAAATCTTATGAGGTAGACTGTTTCAAAAGGTAGGGGCAGCCATAGAAAAGGCACATCTTTAAGGTCTCTCCAGATGGTAACATTTAAGGGAAGGAACCTGTAGTGCACCCACCTGCCTAACCTAGTAGGACAGGCAGATACCCTCAGGGAGAGGCAGGGGAATTTTTGCACATTTTTGCAAGTAAGCTGGACCCATGCCACTTTAAAGGGGATAACCAGAACTCTGAATTGCACCTGGAAAGCAACCAGAAGCCAGTACAGCCTGTGTGGCAGCTCTGCAACATGGGCAAATCATGAAGTGCCTTGAACTGCACAGAGGGGCATGGATCCAGAATACAGGTGGCAGAACTCAGTGACAAGGACCCTGTCCATTTCCTCAGGATCAACCAGCTCAAACTGCTCCCAGATGACTGGGCTTAGAAGTGCCTCTGGCACCTCCGTAGGTCCAGCCAGCTGGAATGCAACTCAGAGCAAAGCTGAGCAACTTTTTTTGACAGATGCCTAGAGTAGTCCTCACAGCAGCACTGCAGGGTTTCCCCTCTCCCTCCTTACCCCAGAAAGGACTGGTCACCTGAAACAGGGTCACCAATCAACTATCTGCAGATGTGATAAGCAAGCCTTCACCAGTCTTATTGCCACAAGGTAAGTCCTAACGAAGGCTCCCACCTGTGCTCAGTCAGCTTTGCTCCTAGTCATCCTCCATGGTGCTCTAGGCATTACTTGTGTCACTTCCTGTCCCAGAGCAGCCCTGTAAAGCAGGGGGATCCACAGGATCTGCAATCATAGAAAGTCCGCACAGGCGTGATCTGGTCCAAGGCCCCTGTCTTGTGCACATTCCAAACTATGACCAAGAGCTCAGCCAATTGTGCACCAGAGCCTTGGGAATAATCCCAAGCTGCCTCTGAAATGCTATTGGATCCATTAGTTGCCTGGTGTAGGCTGATCACGCAGGCCTGAACTCCGCACCTCCCTGCAGTGGAGGGCAGTTACAAAAAACTCTAGGGCCAAGAGGGAGTGATCTGTCCGTGACAAAGAGTAATGTTAACATTCCCCATCCCCAGATCACATGGCCACTGCATTGAGACTATCAATTTACCTAAATTAAGAATGTAATAACTAAACTCCAAAGTCTGGTCTTCTTCCCTCTCAAAATGGAATACAATCAGGCAAAACAAACCCAAGCATCAAGTGGATCTAGGAAAAGACCCCAGCCTTCCTGTCATCAGCAAATATTAGAAACATAGTCATTGCTGCCAGCTATCTTTTACAGCTACAAACACCCAGCCACAGGAAAGCTTTCTCCCTCACTCTCTGTCATGCTCTCTGCTGTGTAGTTTTGGCTGGTAAATACTGTATTAAAAGTAGCATTAGCTGAAAGGCTCTGCCCTTGTGAGATTGGAAATCAGAGAACATGTACATCTTCGTTGCTCTTTTACAGAGACAGATATATTCTCCCTCTAAATATATCCTGATCGCTCAGTCTTGGCTTATGGCCAGATGCTACTTATGGTTACAGCATACATTGCTCGATTTTGCGCAGCAGCATGTAAGGTCCTCCAGGCCTTGACAGCTCAAGTTCCTGCCACACAGGTGTATCTCATTCATAGCCTAGACTTAGTCTGCCTCTCTGATTTCACCCATGGGTCCCAGTCAGGTGGTTTTATAGATGTATTTTAATTTTGTTTTACATTTTTATTTACCAGTTTCTTAAGCTAGGCTGTTTTATACATGGTTACAGATTACTTATGGACATATTTCTTGTACCGGTCTGAGACCACAATTTAAAAAACTGACTAAGTGACTAAGACGCTAATTTAAAGGCAGCATTACATCACAAAAGCCCATCAGAAGTCCATTTAGAACATTCAGTATTTCCATTTTAAAGCATAATTTTAAAACTTTCATATTAATTTGAAATAATATTTTTATTACAGGATTTTCCTAGAAATCAGCAAGTATGTTTTATGTTTTTTGAGCCATCCAGGGTTGTTGCTACAATAAGTCTTTTAAAATAAACACACTAAAAGGCTCAATGATGAATTCCTCCACAATGTGTTGTGTGTCATGCTACTATATGTGTTGGACTCCAACTCCCATAGCCATATAGGATGGTTCTATTGCCACATAATGCTATATCCAATCAAGCAATGAAATTATGCCCTCCTCAGAGCCTTTGATCCAAAGTACCCGCAACATCTTTTCAAAATTACAAATCTTCCTCTAAGCCTAAGGGACCCCAACTTATGGCTTATATCTATCATCTGCATGAGGAAGAACATGATTTAAACTTTGCATACTTCTAACTTCACCATGGCTTAATGAGGCAGAATTCACAATTGACTTCAGATCATCTGAACAGTAATGAAATTGCTGCTATTTAGGTTAGGATAATCTTCATAGACTCTCACTGAGGAGCAGACAATTAAAACACTAAACTGTTGTGCATGGCACTGTTTGTATAATAGGGCTATGCAGATATTCCAGGAGGTGCTTTTACTTCAACATGGTCTCCTCACTTCTAAAAGCAAAGTAGGCATGTTGCATAGAAGCTTTCTCAAGTGCCAGGTGAGGCTATGAGGCAATGCAGAGCACCTCATAAGACATATTATATCACTTTTTTTTGGTCTCCATTAGGAGGATCACATTGTTTCCAGGGTGCAACACTCCACATTAAGGCAAGTTGAACCTATCTCATGTTGACCTATTAGTGCTTTTAATACCTAAAAGTCTTTACTAACTAAATTGGACTTATAATGTAATACAGTTTACTGGTCTGCAGGCAAAACTCTGAAATTAAAAGATTTAGTAATTTCCCTATTACTGACTGGGCAATAGATGGCCCTAAGACCATATGGCACAGGCTGACCATACATACCGTTTTGAATGGGACAGTACCGTTTTTTTAACATTTCCCAACCATCCCATTGTTTTAATATAAATGTCAATTTTGTCCTGTTTTTTAAAAATGTTGGAGACATTATTGGGAAAAGAGGGGAAAAATTGAAATTGAAATTGAAAAAGAGGCTGACTTACCCACTGGCAGTAGTTCAGGGCCAGACTCACCACTGCCTATCAGTGCCAGGGATTGAAGGGCAGAAAAATGCTCCCAGGAGAAAGCAGCACGATTGGTCCCTGCTCAAAAATAGCAGGCAGCCAATCATATAAAAGGACAATAGCGAGTAGAACGGGTTCTCAGAGACAACCATTCCTATCAGCTGTCAAAAGCCTTGAGCTCAGAAGACCTCATCGCCACAACGCAGGAACCATTCCAACCCAGCATTGAGTCTGCAACACTCCTGCCTCCAGTAGATGATCAGGGAGCCCAACCAAGCTGACGCTTCTGCACCAGACTTCCCTTCCATCGCAGACACTTGCCTGGCTGTCACTTCCATCTCAGCACTCCTTGCTGTCACTGCGACCTCCATTCTGAAACCTCGCCTCGCTCTCACCAATTCTGAGCCTGCCGTTGCAAGGTGGTCTGCTTCGGAGTTCTGTGGGAAGTCTGCTTCGGTCCTAGACTAGTGCCTGCCTTGTGCACTGCTGCTCCAGAATATTCCACTGTTGAACTGGACCTCAAGGCTTGTCCGCTGCATTCTGAGGATCCTGCCTTTGAACCTTATGGATTGCCAAGTGGGTATACTGTCATTTAGACCTTGCCCTGCTGCCAATTGGTCCTATATTTCTCATCTCACCCTATTGCCAAGGGGAACCTTGACCCAGACCTTGCCCTGCTGCCAATTGGTCCTATATTTCCAGTCTTGCCCTGTTACCAAGGGGAACCTTGACCCAGACCTTGTGGGTGATCGTGAGTCCTCTCCTTTCAATGGAAAATGGAAAGTAATACATTGCTGTTTTAAACTTCATATTTTTAAGTCTTATTTTTTATAGCTTAAAGTCTATAGTTTAACCTTCATATTTTTTATAGCTTGAAGTCTACCCTTGCAATGCCAAAGACAAAGAGGTGAAACTGCAGTTTTAATGACTATCTCCAGAAGGAATTCAGATTTATTAAACTGGACAAACTGTGCAGTGATGGAACAAAAGTGGTATGCCAACATTGTAATATCCATTTTTCCATTGCTCATGGAGGTAGAGGTGACATCCACCAACATCTACATAGCCAGAAACATAAGGATGCTGAAAAGACACTGGCTTCAGTTAAAAACATCAGTTTGTTTATGAGACATGATGGTGATAGTGAAAGCAATAAAATTGCAGCAAGTGAAACTGTTTTTGCTTATCATACTGTGCGTCATGGCCAAAGTTTTTGTGCAAATGATTGCTTGTTGACATTGATAAAGAAAATTTATGAACCAAAATTTTCCTCAGCATGTACCAAATCAGAAGCAATAATTACCAACATTTTATTCCCATACATATTGGGCAAAGTAATAGAGGATTTGAATATAACAAAAAGCATTACAGTCAGTTTAGATGCATCAAACAAAGAAGACATCAAACTTTTTCCAATCGTTGTGTGCTACTTTTTGCCAAATTGTGGTGTTCAAGACAAAATTATAGACTTTGTTTCCATACCTGCTGAAACATCTGATCTACAGTGTGCTATGTTGAAGGAAGTAATTGACAAATTTGCTTTACAAAACAAAATTGTTTCTTTGTGTGCAGATAACACGAACACCAATTTTGGTGGTTGCAAAAGACTTGACAAAAATAATGTGTGGTGAAAACTTGAAACTGAACTGAAGAGGCCAATTATCAGTATTGGTTGTGGGGCACACATTATACACAATTCCAGTGTGCTGTTCTGTTTACCAATTGATATTGAATGTTTTGCAGTGAAAGTATACAAATACTTCCATATATACACAGAGCTGAAGAACTGAAAAACTTTTGTGACTTTACAGGAAACAATTACCCTAAATTGTTAGAGCATGGAAATACAAGATTCTTGTCCTTGAGTCCATCAACTGACAGAATTTTAAGCATGTTTGATGGCTTACTTTCTCAAGAAAAATGCCCTGTTACGTTGCGAAAATGGTTTGAAGACCCCTGTTTGAAATTGTGGCTGTCATTTGCAAGAGATCAAGTGCCTATGTTCCAAACATACATTAGTTTGATTGAAAAAGATAATATTTCAGCTACAGAAGTAGCCATAAACATTGAAAACCTTGTAAACAATTTAGAATCCAGAAAAAGTGAAGTGTTTATAACTTCTGATGTCAAAAAACAACTGAAAATGTTAGTAGATTCAGGAGAAATTAATGAGGCTAAGTTTCTTGAGATAGTTGAGAATTTCTATGAAACCAGCTTAGAATATATCAACAAGTGGAAGTGCAGCATAGGAGACACTGAGATGTTCAAGTGGGTGCTACTAAGGAAGACACCTGAATGGAAAGAAATACAGGACAGCCTGAACGAGGAACTCATCACATGCACAGAAACAGAAGAAACTCGTGTATTCGATCAGTGGACCCTCATAAAATCTACAGTTGTGAGGCAGTTGGATACATGGAATACAGAAAATATTTCTATATCTGATAGACGGGTAAAGATTTTTCCTGAAATAAGCAAAAAGTGCCTAGACTTTCAAGACTTTTGTAGTATTGTAGAGTCTATTCTTTGTCTTCCAGGAAGTACAGCACCTGTCGAGAGTGTATTTTCTGTTATGAACACTATGTGGTCAAAGGAGAAATCTAGATTAAGTGTTGAGACAGTGAGGGCTATGTTAGTTGTAAAACAAAATTGTGTCATGGAGTGTGAGAAGTTTTATGATAAGGTATTGAAAGACCAAAATTTGCTGCGTAAAATTACATCATCGGAGAAATGTTCATGGTACAATCGTGCTGAAATACAGTCTCCCTCTATGTCTACCTAAATTTTTGTATGAGTTCTGTCACTGAAGAATAATTGTTAGCTCAATATGTTCATGTAATATTTTTTTTTTCATTTTAATGAAAACAATATATATATATATATATAAAAACAGTACTCTTTTTAAGGACCAGCAAATGGATCTTAAAAACTCTTTAAAACTTTTTTTATCATCTTACTTTTTCATGAATATGGAATATTACATAAGTGTAACCCCATCCCATTTTGCCATCCCAATGTCCTGTTTTTGTCTCAAGGAAATATGGTCAGCCTAATATGGAGGCTTTGGTTTACATGTGGCCCTTGTAATCCAATAATCAAAAACCTGCTGCTAGTGAGCAGTTCAGACTTCTAATAAAGGATATTTCTTACCTGGCAGATGAGAATAGCCCTCCAACTCCACTATACAGTAAGTCTACCAAGAGATTATCCCTGGCATGGGCTTTGATAGAAATTAGTTGCTACCCTGATGAATTCAATTCAAACTATATGGAAAATGTGTGTTGTACATTTGCTGGTGTGTGTAACAGCACCCTGGGATATGCAACAGACACATGCTGGAAGTTCTGATCAGCAAAACCATCCAGGCACATATCCAGAATATGCTTACAAATTTTGTTTCTCATTTCACATAGTATTTATTATTGCAATAATTATTGTATACTTAAAAACATGAACTGTTGTACATCACCACATGCAAGACTGCTTTAGTATACAGCGGCAAAATCCTATTGGCACTCTGAGCACACACACTGATGCATCAGTTACATCATAGCATGTCAATTGCAAATCAGCCTAATGTACTTATTATAAATGTAGATAGATATAAATTAGTTACAGGACATGACTTTTTTCCAAATTTCCATGAACGTAGCAAAAATTTACACAGGGTAATCTTACAGACACATATACAGAGAGAGAGATTAAAAAAAACAAAACTTATATTGGGTAAAGGATCACATCTTTATACATAAACTATGGGTTTTGTATCAGATTTGGCAGATTTTGGCACAACCTTAGCATTTATATTGCTAAATCCTCCTGGTGAAAAAGGAGAAACACGGAAACCAGTGATCACTTGGACTCTTTCTGAATTTCAAAGGATAGCTGGAAGCTGAGAAGCAGTCTGCTAGAATCAAATGAGTACTCCTGTTGCCTGATCAATGAGCTGTGGCAAAACCCTCTTCCTGCTGATCTGCCTCTTCAACAATGAATCAACAGAAATTAAAGAGGGTTTCTCAGAACAAAATCTGTCTTTGTGGCTCCTATCAAAGGGGCTTTATAAGTATTGCGATCCTGATAGCTCACAAGATAAAAGGAAAGCTCTCTCCAAACCCTACAATGGCTGCAATCTGAGACATTGTGGTGTATAATGAGGCCAAAGCATTGATATCCCCCCACCTTTCCTTGTCACTTCCTTTTCTTATCTGCCTTGAATTGCTTCTTTCATGACTTCCTTTGACTCCATGGCAGTGGCCCTAGCAAAGCCTAGAAAAGAGATGGGATGTACCCCAAAGAAGCAATGATTTTGTCCTTTTTCTATTTTTAAGCATTGTTTTATAGAAAATAAGTATATCCATATATTATCTGATGTTTGTGAAAAGAAACCAACTTGAGAACAGTTCCAGGGGATTATGCTATTGCTGACTAAAATTTGAAAAATCAAAATGAGTATGACATTTGGCAATGCCATTCAGCATGTTTTCTTTTACCTCCTTAGACTTCTTTAGCTGCAGCAACATATTTTCTGTTTGCTGTAAGCATGAGAACATAGGAATAGCCTTACTGGGTCAAGCCAAAGCCAGTCCTAGTCCAACATATTTTTCATGGGAGCTAACCAGATGATTTGAGGCTGCTCACAAGCAAGAAATGGAAACCTATACCTCTCCTACCATTATTACTCTGCAACTGATACCTGGAGGCAAGATGGCCCTGATCCCTGAGGTAATATTTGAGTATTAAAGACTAATACTGCTTGTTGGACCTGTCCTCCATTAATTTATCTGATCCCTTATAAAGCCATCCAATTTAGTGGCCATCACTGCATCTTGCAGCATTGTATTTCACAAATTAATCATGCACTTTGCAAACAAGCCTTTCCTTTTGTCTGTATTAGATGTCTGTCCAGTCAGCTTCATTGGAAGACCCTGGTTCTAGTGTTTTGAGAGAGAAAAGAAGGGTGGACCCATTACTTCCATACCACACATGATTTTATACAACTTGATCATTTCCTTACTCACTCACTCACCTTTTTTCTAAGTTAAGGAATCCCAAACATTTTCTAATAATATATGCACTTTACTTTCCTCATCTGCCCTTTTTTGAGGTCTATTATATCCTTTGTCATTATATCCTTAGCCAGAACAGTATATAGTATTCCAGATGTGGACATACCATAGTTTTGGATAAGACTATTATAATGTTAACAGTTTTATTTTCAATTCCTTTTCTAATGGTCCTAGATGGAATTTTCTTTTTGTACAACCACCACACATGGAGCCAGCATATTCTCTGAGCTATCTGCCACAATCCCAAGATCTTTTTCTCTTGGTTAGTTACAGAGAAGTTCAAACCCCATCAGTGTATATGGTAAGTCTCCATGTCACCTTAGACTTATTTAAATTGAACCACATTTGCCATTCATCATCTTTGAAGAGATCTTTCTGGGGTTCTTCACAATCACTCAGAGGTTCCTGTATGTGGCCATCATATGTTTGATATCATGATAGTTTGATATCATTGTAAACTTGGTCAGCTATCTGCTTATTTTAATTAGAGAATATCTAAATGTGGGGGAAGGAATAATGCAACACAAGCCACTCACTTGGTTGTCATGGCAGACTTTACAATGAAGCTTTGATTAGGGAAGTTGCGGCATTTCTTGCCTTCAACCTTTCTTAAAAATGACTCAAATGTAGTGGGTGAATCAATAAACAGTGCTTACAATCCAAGGCTTAGCCACTTTCCCAAACAGAACAATCCAATGCTCTTGTCAAAGATGTATGACGGGTGTGACAACAACAAAGTGTCCTCTGAAATCACAGAATGTTTGAAAAATCTTCATCAGGTGAGTTTATCTTCAACTCTGAACAAAAGAAAAATCAAATATGAGCTTAAGAACTTAAAGAATCTGAAATAAAGAGCAAAGAGCTAAATAAGATGTTGATCTTAGAAAGTTATAAATGGACTAAAGTTCCAGATAAATTTGGAATATTGAAACTTTTATAATAAGACTTTGGAATGAATTAGATAAGAACAAATAAATACTCATGGGAAATAGATCTGTTTTGGTTTTGGAAGACATAACAGATAAGTAATTTTATGAATTAAAACCTAGACACTAGAGAAGACTAAAGAATTTAGGTAGAGGGAAAAATGCATGCCTATAAAATGCAAAACATTATAACAATGAAAATACTGAAGGAGACTTTTGAAGAATGGAGTCAGAAATCCACAATATCCACATGTCAGTAATGATGTCTGCTTCAATTTCCAGTGGGACATGGACTGAACAGCTGTGCCCGCGGGCTCAGTGGGCGGAGCTGACAATGAAGCAGTTTTTTCAGGCTCAGGTAGATTTTCCTGAAGCCCAGGAGTGTTTTCTGGAAAAAGGAAAACACCTGGAATCACTCCATCTGTCCTCTGGATGGCTGCTTGCATCCAGAAGATTGCAAACAGTGTTCGCATTCAACTGGTAAGAGCTAGCTGGGAGGCGGGGAAGCCACCATTTTCCAAGCTGCACTGTAGCCTTAAAGGGACGCTAGGCCCAGCCACCCCATTTCTAAATCACCCAATTTATATTTCTTTTAAGTATGCATATCCTAAGAGAGGCTTTCTACAGCACGGAGAAGCAGGTTCTCTTGGTGATTATCATTTTTGGAATTGTTTTTTTTAATTCTTTTTAAGTTTTGGACTTTGTTTTCCCTCCAAATATTAAGGAGGATTGAGAGTAAATAATTGTCTCCCTCTTATTATTCTTGCACTAAATTTGCCAGCATTTTCCTACATGATGAATCGGCTGATTTGAACCTTCAGCTTTCTGCTTCTACTTTCCCTTGGGAACTGTCTGCATATCTCACTTTCACTTGTGTAAACACATCCCAGAAGTTTTCCATATCTTCAACTTTCACTGGTTAAGCTCCTAGGGGGCACCATAATCTACTGTGTGAGACATGGAGGATTTTAAACAGATTCTCTTTGATTTCCACCAAGATTTTAAACAGATCCTTTTTGACTCCTAGCAAGTTTTTATGCAAGACATACAGGACATTGTGGAAAATATGAAGTCCAAAATGTGTCATCTGGTTGGGGATGTCATGGATGAAATTGAGGAATTCAACAGTGATAGAAAAGTATCTGTCCTGACTAAGCAAAGACCATGCCGAGAGGAGGAGAAAGTCTCTAGTGTTTTATTACTGCTATTGTAGACAGAAAATCCTACCAAACTGAAGAAGCATGGGAAAACCCAGACAGATAAACCCCAAAACTCAAGGTGGGTCTGTTCTGGGTTTCTTTGAATGACAGCTCAAAGTCTCTAAACTACGCATGCATTTTCCCCCTCCTGCTCACCATCAGTACTCATGACATCACCCTCCCCTCCAGATTCACATTCCATTTCAGCCGCCTCCCTTCCCAAGTTCCCTCTTCCCTCCAAAGTCTCATGAGAGTCCGTCTCCTCCTCCAAGATCCCATGGGAACTAGGCAATGATGGAAATTCTTCAAAGGAAAACTACTCCAAGGACGAATCACTGCTGCTCTCCAGTTCTGATAACACTTCTGGCCCAGGTGGCTGCTTCTGGAAAATTGCTAGATGATTAGAAGATTCCTGCCCCCTCCCCCTTGGGAAATGCAAGCCCAACGTGGAGGGCTACACCACCTCCTCCTCTCACTCTGGCCTCTGAGCCTCTGATGGGGGTGGAGGTTGCCAACTTACAAACTCCTCTGCTTGGGATTCCTCTGCTTGCTCAGCCAAGTGAGGAATCTCTGGGAGAGTGCAAGGCTTGGGTTTGTGAGGGAAAATCTGATGGAATCATTGAACCAGTGCTGGTGTGTGCACATCTCTGGCATTTCCCCATGTGCGCTCTTCCTCAGGGTACCATTTCCAGTGTATTAAATATTGGATGTCCCTTCCCCTCCTCCTAGAGTCCAGAATTTCCTGGGCTTCGTATTCCTCTTCCCCATCCACAATTACTGGGGGTGGGGGTGGGGCGCAGCTGCAATCACAAGGCACTTGGGGGAGGGTCTTTGGCTAGCAAGGATCTGTGAAACACAGGATGGATTTTCATGGATGGTGGTAGCTGTAAATGATAAGTCACTGGATTTATCTGCTGCATCACAGTGAAAGGCCCCACAGACTTAGAGTCCAACTTCTTGGAAGTTAAAAACCTGGTAGAGAGCCAAATTCTGTCTCCTACTGTCATGTTCATCATTCCAATGTTCTGGGTACATCGTAACATTTCGCATGTCAGTTTCCTGATCCGTGTCTGTCATTTGCTGGGAGGAGTATTTCAGCCGTGCCGGGCTGTAATCTCCTTACTGTTACTCTGGAATGTGTGTTTGGGTTATTGCATGTGTTCAAGGTTACTTTCCCAGGCCGATGTCTAACGCTCACCAACACCTGGGAGGGGGTGGTTGCTATGCCGGGGCGAGGGGCGGGATCGAGTTTGGAGCAAGGGTTTTTAGTTTGTATTTGGTGTGCTTTTACTCATTCTCAGCTTTCTCTGTATTTGCATACTATTCTTTCAATAAGTCAGTTTTCATTCAGAACCTACTTGTGGACCTGAGTATGTTAGAATAGGCAACCATTACATAAAGCTGAGAATCATCAAAAAAAATTTCCACTAGCCCCTGTCCAGACTTTACTGTGAGGGGAAGCGCTAGCGATGAGCGAGCCAAAATTACAAGAGATGGAGAGCGAGGAGTTGAGCGAGGGGGAACCGGACTCCACCATGGTAAGAATGGAAAAGATACCCCGCAGCGAGACCCCGGAGTGTCGCGAAGAATCCAGTCCTAGCCTGAGGGGTGAGGAGGAGCGCAAGAAAACCCCAGAGATGACCGGCACCTCGGCCGGGGGCTATATCACATGGGATGAAGCCTTGGGGGCTCTGCCAGGGGCAGCTCAGGCGTCCTGGAAGCAGAGGTACCCGCTGTTTCCAAATGTGATGAGAAAAGACGCACCCGAGGGATCACTAACCCCTGACCATATAAAGCTGATGGAGGCTAAATTGGAGTCGGTTGAATACATGTTAAAGAGAATGTCGATGGCATGGGGTTCACCAGAGAGAGGACGGGAGGGCTCCAGTCGCAGGCATTCCACCCCCTCGTCGCCCCCGACATCCCCGCGGGAGAGAAGCAGGGCACGGCACCGTGGTGAGGCGAGGGCTCCAGTGGTGACGATCTCCAGATCCCCTCCGGCATAGAGGAGGTCCCTGGGGGCGGTAAGGAAGGAGAAGCGCCCAGCTCTGGCAAGGGGGCCGCCCAGTGCGGGGATCAAAGATTTTACCATCAAGTTCGATGGGGACCCCACCAAGTTGTCCTTCTTCCTAACTAATGCCAGAAGTTATATGGAAGATTGGGAACAGAGTTTCCGTTTGGAACGGAGCAAAATCAACGCCATTGCTACCAAGCTCAAGGGGCGGGCGACGGATTGGTACGTGCAGTTGTGCCAATCAGAGGCTCCAGAATTAGAAGATTTCGAGGAGTTCTTGTTCACACTAAAGCAACATTTTGAGGACCCGTTAGCTAAAGAAAGGGCAAAATGGGCTTTGAAGGGGCTGAGCCAAGGGTCCTGATCCATGGCAGACTATGCGCTTGAGTTTAAGGCGCTGGCTGGGAAAGTTGAGGATTGGTCCCAGTCCACATTAATAGAGCTCTTCAAGGATGGGCTGGAAACAGAGGTGTTGTGGTGGTCCCTGGGGCGTGATGACCCAAACACCTTATATGAGTGGATCCAACTGGCGGGCAAGGCTGAGCATGCCCAAGAGACTTTCGCTCACAGAAGGGCGCTGAAATATGGCAAGCCCAGTAAAGGGTCATGGGCCCCGGGCCCCTCAGGGAAGACCAGCCAGTGAGCCTGGGAAGAGGAGAAGGAGCGACGCTATGAGAAAGGGCTATGCCTACGATGCCCACTTGCTAGAGGGGGCTACATGTCCTTTCGAGGTTTGGACTGATCATAAGAATCTTGAAGCGCTCCACGTGCCTCGGAAGCTCAGCCCAAAGCAAATTAGGTGGGTGCAATTCTTCAGCCGCTTTGATTTCAAGTTAAAGTTTATTCCGGGAAAGAAAAACTTTCTAGCTGATGCACTTTCCCACTTGCCCCAGGATTCTGGCTCTGTTCCTGATGTGGTGGGTACATTATGGACAGAGCCCCAATTGAGTATGGCAGCTGTCACTCGCAGCCAGACTCGCACGCAGCAGCCCGCTGCTTCAGTTTCACCAAGAGGAGGAGGGTTGCCAATTCCCTCTAACTTGCAACAACAGTTTCTCTCCAAGCTGAAATCTGACACCTGGTTGCAAGTGAATAAAGACACTGTTACTTTTGACCGGGGTTTTGCTTGGAAGCAAGACCGTCTCTATGTCCCTGACGATTTACGCAAGGACATTTTGCTCCACTCCCATGATGATAAAGTGGCTGGTCATTTTGGTTTTGTAAAGACCCTCCACTTGGTTCGGCGCCAGTTCTGGTGGCCCACGCTAAGGCACGATGTCAAAGACTATGTTGCCTCCTGTCCAGTGTGTGCCATGTCCAAACGGAAGGTTGGAAACCCTCAGGGTTTACTGCAACCAGTGGCCAGTCCCTCTCATCCCTGGGAGGAAATTTCTATGGACTTTATTGTAGATTTACCTCCGAGTCAGAGGAAAACTGTGATTTGGGTTGTAAAAGACTATTTCTCAAAACAAGCCCATTTCATTCCATGCGCATCTATTCCCTCCGCCCAACAGCTGGCCTGCCTCTTCCTAGTACACGTGTACAGGCTCCACGGGAGCCCCGCCTGTTTGGTGACTGACTGCGGGACACAGTTTACTTCCCAGTTTTGGCGGGCATTTATGAAACTGGTGGGCACAAGACAAGCGCTGTCCACTGCGTCACATCCTGAGACTGACGGATCTACAGAGGCGCTTAATTCAACACTGGAGCAATATTTGCGTGCTTTTGTAAACTATCAACAAGACAATTGGGTCGATCTCCTACCATTTGCTGAGGTCACCTACAACAACGCACTGCATCAAAGCACCAGGCAGGTCCCTTTCCATACCGTGTTTGGGCGGGACTTCGTTCCCATTCCCGAGCTGCCTCAACCGGCTTTACCACCATCGTCCCCCATGGACTGGGCGTCACATCTGGGGGACTCCTGGCCCAAAATTCAACAAGCCCTTGCAGATGCACAGGCTGCTTACAAGCGCCACGCTGATACAAAGCAGGTGCCGCCACCAGCTTTTAAAGTTGGGGACAAAGTCTATCTCTCCACCAAGTTCATCAAGTCATCTCAGCCCTCTAAGAAATTAGCTCCCAAGTTTGTGGGTCCTTTTCCTATTGTGGGCCAAGTTAATCCTGTTATGTTTCGCTTGGACTTACCCCATAATCTTAAAGGTTTACACCCCGTTTTTCATTGCAGCCTGCTCAAGCCTGTTCACCAGTCGGATTGCTGGCATCCACAACCTTCACCTCCTGCACCCATTATGATTGATGGTCAACAGCACTTTGAAGTGAAGGAGATTCTTGATTCCCACAGACTTCGTTCTACCGTGCAATACCTTGTTCGTTGGAAACATTTCCCTCATCCGGAGTGGGTTGCTGCCCGCGATGTTCACTCTCCTATATTAGTTACCCATTTTAATGCTGCCTATCCTGCTAAGCCTGCTCCTTAGTTTAGCTTGTTTAAGGGGGGTGGTATGTCATGTTCATCGTTCCAATGTTCTGGGTACATCGTAATGTTTCGCATGTCAGTTTCCTGATCCGTGTCTGTCATTTGCTGGGAGGAGTATTTCAGCCGTGCTGGACTGTAATCTCTTCAGCAAAGGATTGTTACCTTGTCATGGTGCTGGAGCTTGAGCACCTCAATGATGCCATGAGCTAAACCGTGAAGGGCCACCCAAGACGGGAAGGTCATGACAGAGAGGTCAGACTAAATGCAATCCCTGGGGAAGGTAATGGCAACCCACCCCAGTATTCTTGCCGTGAAAACTCAATGGATCAGTACAACCAGAGATATGTCGGTATACCATCGGAAGATGAGACCCCCCAGGTTGGAAGATGGTCAAAATGCTACTGGGGAGGAACAGAGGATGAGCTCAACTAGCCCCAGACGTGATGACGCAGCTAGCTCAAAGCCGAAAGGACGGCTAGCGGCCGACGGTGCTGGTGGTGAATGGCAAATCCAATGTTCTAAGGATCAACACACCATTGGAACCTGGAATGTAAGATCTATGAGCCAGGGCAAATTGGATGTGGTTATTGGTGAGATATCAAGATTAAAGATAGACATTCTGGGTGTCAGTGAACTGAAATGGACTGGAATGGGCCACTTCACATCAAATGACCACCAGATCTACTACTGTGGACAAGAGGACCACAGAAGAAATGGAGTAGCCTTCATAATTAATAGTAAAGTGGCTAAAGCAGTGCTTGGATACAACCCAAAAAACGACAGAATGATCTCGATTCGAATTCAGGGCAAGCCATCTAACATCACAGTGATCCAAATATACGCCCCAACCACAAATGCTGAAGAAGCTGAGTAGAGCAGTTCTATGAGGATCTGCAGCACCTACTGGACAACACGCCTAAAAGAGATGTTATTTTCATCACAGGAGACTGGAATGCTAAGGTGGGCAGTCAAATGACACCTCGAATTACAGGTAAGTATGGCCTGGGAGAACAAAAGGAAGCAGGACATAGGCTGATAGAATTTTGCCAAGACAATTCACTCTGCATAACAAACACTCTCTTCCAACAACCTAAGAGACATCTTTATACATGGACTTCACCAGATGGACAACACCGAAATCAGATTGATTACATCCTTTGCAGCCAAAGGTGGCGGACATCTGTACAGTCAGTAAAAACAAGGCCTGGAGCTGACTGTAGTTCAGATCACGAACTTCTTCTTGCACAATTTAGGATCAGACTAAAGAGATTAGGGAAGACCCACAGATCAGCTAGATATGAGCTCACTAATATCCCTCAGGAATATGCAGTGGAGGTGAAGAATAGATTTAAGGGACTGGACTTAGTAGATAGGGTCCTGGAAGAACTCTGGACAGAAGTTGGCAGCATTGTTCAGGAGGCGGCAACAAAATATATCCCAAAGAAAGAGAAAACCAAGAAGGCAAAATGGCTGTCTGCTGACACACTAGAAGTAGCCCAAAAAAGAAGGAAAGCAAAAGGCAACAGTGATAGGGGGAGATATGCCCAATTAAATGCAAAATTCCAGAGGTTAGCCAGAAGAGATAAGGAATTATTTTTAAACAAGCAATGCGCGGAAGTGGAAGAAGACAATAGAATAGGAAGGACAAGAGACCTCTTCCAGAAAATTAGAAACATTGGAGGTAAATTCCAGGCAAAAATGGGTATGATCAAAAACAAAGATGGCAAGGACCTAACAGAAGAAGAAGAGATCAAGAAAAGGTGGCAAGAATATACAGAAGACCTGTATAGGAAGGATAACAATATTGGGGATAGCTTTGACGGTGTGGTCAGTGAGCGAGAGCCAGACATCCTGAAGAGTGAGGTTGAGTGGGTCTTAAGAAGCATTGCTAATAACAAAGCAGCAGGAGATGACGGCATCCCAGCTGAACTGTTCAAAATGTTGTGAGATGATGCTGTCAAGGTAATGCATGCTATATGCCAGCAAATTTGGAAAACACAAGAATGGCCATCAGATTGGAAAAAATCAACTTATATCCCCATACCAAAAAAGGGGAACACTAAATAATGTTCAAACTATCAAACAGTGGCACTCATTTCACATGCCAGTAAGATAATGCTCAAGATCCTGCAAGGTAGACTTCAGCAGTTCATGGAGCGAGAATTGCCAGATGTACAAGCTGGGTTTAGAAAAGACAGAGGAACTAGAGACCAAATTGCCAATATCCGCTGGATAATGGAAAAAGCCAGGGAGTTTCAGAAAAACATCTATTTCTGTTTTATTGACTATTCTAAAGTCTTTGACTGTGTGGACCATAACAAATTGTGGCAAGTTCTTAGTGGTATGGGGATATCAAGTCATCTTGTCTGCCTCCTGAAGAATCTGTATAACGACCAAGTAGCAACAGTAAGAACAGACCACGGAACAACGGACTGGTTTAAGATTGGGAAAGGAGTATGGCAGGGCTGTATACTCTCACCCTACCTATTCAACTTGTATGCAGAACACATCATGCGACAAGCTGGGCTTGAGGAATCCAAGCTGGAGTTAAAATCTCTGGAAGAAACATTAAAAATCTCAGATATGCAGATGATACCACTTTGATGGCTGAAAGCGAAGAGGAACTGAGGAGCCTTATGATGAAGGTGAAAGAAGAAAGTGCAAAAGCTGGCTTGCAGCTAAACCTCAAAAAAACCAAGATTATGGCAACCAGCTTGACTGATAACTGGCAAATAGAGGGAGAAAATGTAGAAGCAGTGAAAGACTTTGTATTCCTAGGTGCAAAGATTACTGCAGATGCTGACTGCAGTCAGGAAATCAGAAGACGCTTAATCCTTAGGAGAAGAGCAATGACAAATCTCGATAAAATAGTTAAGAGCAGAGACATCACACTGACAACAAAGGCCCGCATAGTTAAAGCAATGGTGTTCCCTGTAGTAACATATGGTTGCGAGAGCTGGACCATAAGGAAGGCTGAGCGAAGGAAGATCGATGCTTTTGAACTGTGGTGTTGGAGGAAAATTCTGAGAGTGCCTTGGACTGCAAGAAGATCCAACCAGTCCATCCTCCAGGAAATAAAGCCAGACTGCTCACTTGAGGGAATGATACTAAAGCCAAAACTGAACTACTTTGGCCACATAATGAGAAGACAGGACACCCTGGAGAAGATGCTGATGCTAGGGAGAGTAGAAGGCAAAAGGAAGAGGGGCCGACCAAGGGCAAGATGGATGGATGATATTCTAGAGGTGATGGACTCGTCCCTGGGGGAGCTGGGGGTGTTGATGACCGACAGGAAGCTCTGGCGTGGGCTGGTCCATGAAGTCACGAAGAGTCGGAAGCGACTAAACGAATAAACAACAACAACAAACGAGCTGTAATCTCCTTACTGTTACTCTGGAATGTGTGTTTGGGTTATTGCATGTGTTCAAGGTTACTTTCCCAGGCCGATGTCTAATGCTCACCAACACCTGGGAGGGGGTGATTGCTATGCCGGGGCGAGGGGTGGGATCGGGTTTGGAGCAAGGGTTTTTAGTTTGTATTTGGTGCGCTTTTACTCATTCTCAGCTTTCTCTGTATTTGCATACTATTCTTTCAATAAATCAGTTTTCATTCAGAACCTACTTGTGGACCTGAGTATGTTAGAATAGGCAACCATTACACCTACAACAATCGCTGGCCCTTCTTGTCTTTGAGCATCTGCAGCTCTCTTGTAAGCACTTTTTGCCCTGTTCAGCTGCTCCTTTAACAACACATGTGTGGCTTGTTGCTCTTTAAGAAAATCAGCCGCTGCTGGAACAGTTCCCTGCAGGGAGGAGGTGGGCAACACTGGAGGGTTAACCCCATAGAGTGCTTGGAAAGGAGACATCTTGGTAGAGGAATGCACAGAGTTGTTACAAGTAAGTTCTGCCATGGGAAGCAGGGCTGGCCATTTGTCTTGCCAATAAGTGGTGTAACACCTGAGATATTATTGCAACCATTGGTTAATTTTCTCTGCTTCTCCATTACTAGAAGGATGATGCAACAAGGATAGGTGGATCTGGACCCCTAATGACTGGAAAAGGGCCCTCCAGAACCTGGAAGTGAACTGAGGTCCTCTGTCACTCACCAAGTGATTTATCATGCCTCTATATCTAAAAACATGGTCTATAAACAACTGTGCTGTGGCTTGTGCAGATGGGAGGCCCTTGCAAGGAATAAAATGTGCCATTTTAGTGAAGAGGTCCACCACCACTAGTATGGAAGTCAGTCCCTGGACCAGGAGTAGATCAGTGATGAAGTCCATGGAAACTGTATCCCAAGGCCCACTGGGGATGTGGAGGGGTTTCAAGAGTCCTGCAGGCTTCCCTGGGAGAGCTTGGCTCATCTACAGGTATGTCAAGTAGCAACATAACGCTTTATGTCTGCAGTCATCTTAGGCCACCAGTAGTCTCTCAGAACTCTATGGAGAGTTTTGAAAACACCTCTGTGCCCATGGTCATGGTAGAATTTCAGTACTTCTTCCCTCAATGAGGGGGGAATGTATAATTGCCCACTATGCCAGAGGATTCCTGCTTCCCCAGTGAATGGGGAGGCAGTGTCTTGCAGGTCCCTCTGGAGGTCATCCATCCTGGCCCTGGCATATGGGTCCTGTCACTGCTGAGCTTTGACCCTTGTAAAGAGGTCCTCTGCTTGTCTGCCTGCTGCTAAAATCTCTGTCTGGTTCCCCCAGTAGACTGATCAAAGTTGTGAGGTTCTAATATAGTAGCCTGGACCTCCTGGTGTGCAGTGGGGGTTGCCTGAATGGATCGAGACAAAGCATCTGCCAAACAGTTCTGAGCTCCAGGAACATAAGAGATAGCAAAATTGAAATGGGAGAAAAATGGGCTCCATCTGATTTGGCGTGGGGTGAGCAATCTGGTGTTTTGTAGCAGCTGTAAATTCTTGTGATCAGTGCAAACTTTCACAGGAAAGGCTGCACCTTCTAGCCAGTGCTTCCACTCTTGGAATGCTGCTTTAATTGCCAGCAACTCCTTCTTAAAAACATCATAGTTTCTCTCTGCTGGTGAGAGCGTGTGAGAGAAAAAGGCACAAGGAAGCAACCTCTTCTCTACTTTGTCAGTATATTGCAATAAGACAGCAGCAACAGCAAAATCTGAACCATCTGAATGTATTATGAATTGCTTCATGGTATCAGGATGCTTTAAAAGCAGTTGGGATGCAAAGAGTTGCTTAAATTCTTGGAAGGCTGCTTGCTCCCTCTTCCCCCCAAAGGAATTTGGATCCTTTCTTCAAAAGCTGTGTGAGGGGCTTGGCCCTGTCAGCAAATTTATGTATGAATTTTCAATAAAAATTGGTGAACCCTAGGAATCTTTGTACATCTTTCACATTGCAGGGAGGTTGCCAAGAGAGAATTGCCTGGACCTTTGAAGGATCCATGGATATGCCTTCTGTTGATCTTCTATAGCCCAGGAAATATAATTCAGTTAAATCAAAGGCACACTTCTCTAGCTTGGCGAACAGCTTGTTCTCTCTCAGTCTTTGTAAGACATTATGTACATGGGTTACATGAGTTGTAGCATCCTCAGAGAATATTAATAAGTCATCTAGATAAATGACCAGATACTTATCTAGTAAATCAGAGAAAGTTTGATTCATAAATCAAGAAAATAAGGCTCCAGCATTGCTAAGCCAAATGGAAGAACAAGGTATTCAAATTTCCCATACCTGGTATTGAAGGCAGTCAGATATTCATGCCCCTCTTTCATCCAGATCAGATTGTAAGCATTCTTGAGGTCCAACCTAGTAAAAATGTGTGCTTTCTGTAAACGATCCAGCAGGTCAGATATTAAAGGCAATGAATATTTTTTCTTTGACCATGATTTTATTGAGGGAGCTGAAATCATGTACAACTCTCAAGGGTGCCTCCTGAGCTGCTGGTGCCAATGGGTCAGGCTTCTTTGGTACAAAGAATGTAGGAGAGGATGCTGGGGAAGTAGAAGGTTGGATGAAACCCTTTTGGAGATTAGTATCCAAGTAATCTTTCAAGGTGGCTAGTTCCTTGGGTGAAATGGGATATTGTTTCTTTTACCTTAGCTCCTCTTAGCTCCTGGTATCAGCTCAATAGTGCAATCACAGTCCCTATGGGGGGATAGTGCTGTGGCCTCTTGTTCGCTGAAAACGTCTGCAAAATCTGCATACTTGGCTGGTAACTGCACCCCCCTGCTTCAAAGACTGTGTTGGTTGCTGGAGAGAGAAGGGCAGCTTGAATCATATGATGCTGGCATTCCTTAGCTGGAAAGGAGATTGCTCACATAGCCCAGTCCAACAATGGGTTGTGGAGCTTCAGCCAAGGTGTGCCCAGGATTATAGGTATATTCAGTGATGTGGTAACATAAAGTTGAATCCACTCAGTGTGGTCTCCTGTTGTTAGCCATATTGGTTCTGTGGATCTTTGAATCAGACTGGCTTTGAGGGGCTGGCTGTCGATGGTCTCAACTTCTGTGGGACATGGCAATTCCATGGTCAGGATATTCAGGTCTTGTACTGTCTGTACATCAACAAAATTGATGGAAGCTCCAGAATCAATGAGGGTCTCTAACTTGGCTTGGTGCTCTGGGCTTACGTGCACTATGACTGGTAAGTAGAAAAAAGATTGCCTGGAATCTTCTGAATGAGCCCTTCTTAATGGATTGATGGTCTCCCTGCTGAGGTTTATGGAGGGAGACCGGCAGAGTTTCCCTGGTTGGAAGTAGAGGCAGAGCTGGCTCTTGGTTCTGCTGCTTGCCCTGGGGCTCTTGCGGAATTCGCTTGGTTTCTTGCTGGGCAAGCTCTCACCATATGCCCTGGGGCTCTGCAGTAAAAACAGAGGGCTTCTCTGTCTCTCAGCCTTTGAAGTAAGCCTCCTGCTCACTCCTATCTGCATCGGCTCCTCTGGTCCTAAGTAGAGAGATGCTGCAGAGAGAGCTGGAAATCCTGGAAGTGTCATTCTGAAGCCCCTGCCTCTCCCAGGCTGGAGCTGTCTGAGCTCTTCTAGTCTGGTGTCTATGACCACAGACAGCTGATATAAATCTTCTAAAGTAGCTGGGGTTCCCTGGTGCACCAATTCATTTTTTATGTCCTCTTCCAGCCCCTGTTTGAATTGGTCTTTCAAGGCACTCTCATTCCAGTCCAGATCCCCTGCTAACAGTTTGAAATCAGCAATGTAGATGTCATGAGTACTGATGGCAAGCAGGAGGGGGCCTCTATCCAGGGGGGAAAACGCATGTGTAGTACTGAGGAATTAAGCAGCCATTCAAAGAGACACAGATCAGACCCGCCTTAACTTTTGGGGTTTATCTGTCTGGGTTTTTCCCACACTTCTTCAGTTTGTTAGGATTTTCTGTCTTATGTAGCAGTAATAAACACTAGAGACCTATTCCTTGTCTCAGCGTGATTCCTGACTGTTAGGACAGTAAATTCCCACTCTCTTGTTGACTTGCTTGAGCTTCTGAATTTCCCAGCTGGCAGTGACCTCTCTGATCAGGTCATCAAATTGTGCTCGGAACCTTGCCAGAAAATTCTGGTAGTCGTTGAGAATTGGGTCATTGTTCTCTACCATGGAAATAGCCCATTTGGCTGCTGGACCCTTTAGCAGACTTAAAATAAAGGAGACTCTGGTTCGGTCTGTTGGGAACTCTGCTGGTCTGCTGTTGAAAAACATCATGCACTGTGTAAGAAAGGTTCTCCAGTGTCCAGCTTCTCCCCCAAACTTCTCCGGTAAGCTGTCCTGGGATCTCAAAACTACTGGCAGAGCTGATGCTGCTGCTGGCACTGGCTGTGGGATGATCGGAGCTGGTTGTTGTAACTGTTGAAGCATAGCCACTTGTAATGTGTTGACCTGGAGATCTACTTGCTGCTGGTGTTGCTGCAAGGCTGCTACCAGTTGTTGTATGACTTGTCATAGCTCCTGGTTTTCCGAAGACATTTTGCCAAAAAAAAAAATTCTTTCCTCCCTCTTTCAATGGGAGTTAGAGTTTGGTAGGATTGATGTCCTGACTAAGCAAAGACCATGCTGAGATGAGGAGAAAGTCTCTAGTGTTTTATTACTGCTATTGTAGACAGAAAATCCTACCAAGCTGAAGAAGCACAGGAAAACCCAGACAGATAAACCCCCTGCTCACCATCAGTACTCATGATAGTTTCTTCTAAGAGTGAGATCAGGATTTCTATTGAGATGCTGGATGAAGATCGTATAGTAGAGTTAGAGTAATCTAAGGGAGAGAGTGATTTGCAAGCCACAAGTGAAATTGATCTTCTGATGGAACGCCATGGAAAATGAGGAGTTATTATGTATGGGAGGCTTTCTGAAGAGAAGTCGGAGTTTTTGAGGGGGGGCAGTTGGGCTGTCTGATCTTTTAAGAAAAACGCTCTGTGCACATTGTGGGATATGTAAATGCTCTGGTTTATTTTGAAGTGGGATAAGGGTTAAAGAATATTTATCTGGATTGCTTTTAAGGTTTGGCTGATTCCATTTATCTTTAATGATTTGCATTAAGATTAATAAGGTATAAAAATTTCTACTTGGAGGGTTTTGGGTTTATTAAGATTAAGATCATTAAAACTGTTGTATTATTAAGTATAATGGCAGAAAACTTATGTGCTTTTTATTTTGATTTTTATTATAGTAGACAGAAATGTATAGAATAATAGTAGGAAGGGAATAATTAAATAGATGTTATTTTGGGGGAGGGGGAAGTTGTTTAGAAGGTTTATATGAATTTTGCTTTTTTTCTTTTAATATAAGGGGAGGGAGTAACTGTACTTAGTGATTTATAATGTGCCAATGTGGAATGATTTATAGAAATAATGTGGTTTTGGTTTAATATAGAGTAAGGGATTGATTATGGAAATTTTTTGTGTATCCTTGCTGTTAGAAGTCAGAAGTCACAATTCTCTGTAACTTTGAAAAAGTTTTCTCTTGTGTTTTCACACCTTTTTAGTTTTCTTTTTTTGTTTTTTCATAGCTTTTATCTTTTCTTGAAACTTAAAATTCTTATTAAAAAAAAGTAATGATGTCTGCTTCTATGGATAGACTATGTCCAAAAGATGTTATTGAAGAAATGTCAGATATAGAACAAATTATATCTGACAAGATAGAGATGGTATCGAAAGTGAATTTACAACTGATAGGCCAAGATAATCACTTCGAAAAGGATTTACAAAAGAAATTGGCTGATGTTTTAAAATTCAAAAGGGAAATACAAATGATAAACCAAGAGAGTGACCTGGATAATTTTTTTTTCCTATTGGATTTAAAAAGAGGCTTTGTTAAAGCCTTGAAGCCTATGCAATGGGGCAAAGAAGAAATGAAGAGAAATCAAATCCTATGACAATATTTGAATGAACTAAAGATCAAGGCTATTAGAAGAAAAAGGAAGAAATATAAAGTTGGCTTATTTGATGAAGGTTAAAACAAGGTATGTTGTTACTTTTGGCAGTCTTTTAGGATTTTCTGCTGACACCAAGACTGAAAATATGATATATATATGGATTTATCTATAGATAAGGGATGGGATATGGCTTGAAGAGATAATTGTAACCTTAGAGGGGGTGAAGAGTCACTAAGTTTGTTTATACTTGTTGTGATGAAGATTAGTAGTCACTTCTTTATATATTTCTTTTCCCTTTCTTTATTATATTCTTATTTCTTTTTCTTCTCTGTCTTTTTTCTTTTTCCCTCCACCTTTTATCCTTCCTTTCTCTTCTCTTCTCTTTCTTTAGATTTAATTTGTATTAAATTTTACTATTATAATCAAAGTTCTTAATAAAATTATATATCCAGATACAGTAAAATTACCAAAAGTCGGAAAGAACTTGCTTCAGAGTTTAGAAGAGAGGCAAATTAGATGGCACAATGTGCACTTTACCCCTTTAATACAGAAGCTCTAACTCTGTTTTTAGAAGGAATCTGAGTGTCCTTCAGATATTGCATCAGTTAACATAAGGTTGCACCTAAAATCACAAGAGTGAAATTCAGGGATAAGCTTTTTCATCCAGGTCAGGTGTTAGGAAATGGTTGCACTTTATCCCTGCAACACTTATTATCATAACATAAAATAGAAAGTTGGGGAACCTTGATGAGATGGGTGTAGAAAACTGCAGAGTGAAGAAACAAAAATACCCCACCATGTAAGCAGACTTTCACTCACATTATAAGTGATTTTTCTGCTACTGAGATTCAAATTGCATTGCTTGAGGCAATTTATAAGTATACTGAACTGAAATACCTGAGGATATAACCTCTGGAAAGCTTGGCCTACATACAGAATGAAGGTAGAGTTCAGCACACCGAAACAGTTTTCTGTTCTATTCTTTGGGGGCAACAGATGTTTGGTGATTGCATTAAAGCTTAAATAGCATTTGGAGGTGCTCTTTGTTGCATTGGTGAAATATTAATAGCAATTTAGGTATGCTGCCAAGTGGTTAATTATATCCATTTATAATACTAAAATGTTGAACTAATTAGTTCTGTTGCTAAAACATGTTTGTAAATTCTAATTTCCTTTGGTCACTTCTTTAGCAGTAACAAATAATTCATTTGACTCTTTGGTTAGAGAAATGATATTGCCATTAAATTGCTCAATTGCAGTTATCTACCACCCATCTGGAATCAAGAATCAGTTTATTGATGAACTGGATTCATGGCTTTTAGAATTATCAGAGATAAATTTCCCTGTGAAATTTCTGGGAGATTTTAACATTCCAGATAAATATTTCCTATTTGGTAGAAAAGTATATTCACTGATTACCTTACAATTTAGAGCTATCAGAGACTCCATCTATCCATTACCAGAGCAATGTTACTAATTTAATCTGGACTAGAGACATGCCTCTTGTGTTTAGTGATATGCTTAAGAAAAAACATTCTGATCACTATATTGTTAATTTTATTCTTTAAGGCAAACTTCCTCCTTCCCTTGTATTTCACAAAGTTAACACCAGGCCAATTTCTAAGATATCTACCAGATCATTTGCAGAAATTGCTTTAGCACTTCTTTCTGTTAACTTGATTTCATCTATATCAGAATCCCCAGAGGTGCTAATAACAATCTATAACTGTACCACTTAGTCCTAGATCTTTTATTCCAATTTATGAATATAAAAGCAATTTGTGAGCACAGTTAACTTCTGACTTATACATAAGCCATATTCAAATTAAAAAACTGGAGGAAAAATATAGAAAATAGTCGCTGATAAGTAAATCCTCAGAACAAACTCTTTCTAATTAATTTGCCCCACTGGAACATGCAAAGCAATATAGTATATTGACACTTAGTAGCTACATCTACTAACGCCCACCAAAGCCAAGTCCCGCAGGTGGCTTTTGGCACTATCACTTTTAACTCACCTGTACCTACTGCTGTTAAGAAATGTTTTTCCTTGCTTGCACCTAATGAATTTGATAATGATTTTTTTGATCCAAAATTTTAAACACCCAAGCTTTAACTGTCACTAGATGCAGTCTCTCAGATTTAGGTGATTTATATTATATTTTACCTAATCTTCTTTTTCCCAGGTAAAAATAATATCCAAAATTCTACACCTCCTATCCATTAGGGCAGTGTTTGTGTTGGGTCCCTTAATTTTATACACCTTCCCTAAACTCCCTTGAGTTCTTCTGATAATGCCCAGGTGTATTGTTCATGTTTTGGATGCCACAGTATGGGCATATCTTTCCAAGTGCCTTGTTGGAGCCTTAGACTGGATGTGTATCCTTATCTCAAACCAAACATGGACAACACAGAGACTGTTGTGTTCCTGATCATCCCATTCCTTCCTGTTTTCCAAGCTACATCTGTGGGCCTTCTCAGTGGTAAGAAACCCAGGAGGGTAAATCAGTGAGGACTTTCTTTAAAGTCCTTCATCAATAAACCGCCAAAACTAAAAACTTGCATTTAATGATTGTAGGTTCCATTGGTTCCTCACCACAGAGACCACAGAGCAGTTGGAATTCCTACAAACCGCTCTATATTCTTAACATTCCTTCACTAAAATTATTAATGGAGGAAATTTCAGGATGGTTCCTGAATACCCCTGTATTTTTCTAGTGATGCAGCTAAATTTAAAACAAAGCAATTTCTTACATTTCACAAATGGATGAAAAATAATAGTTTGATATTTGGCAAGTAAAGAATGCTAGTTCTAAGGGATTTTTTTTTTTCTCATTGTCATCCAAGCTGTTCAAGTTTAGATTTTATTTTCTGTTATAACAATTGCACAGATAACCTCGTTTCTTCTAAATGGAGAAATATTTTAGGCTCAGACAATGTGTCAGTGCTGAACATATTTCAGTAGGGTTCATCAGTACACAAGTCTTTTTCCTGGACGTGTAATACAAGCTTATTTTCTGTGATAACTGTCCCATGCTGCAACATTTTTATATCTTATTAAATCAGATACTTGTTTTCAGAAATAATTTCATATACTTATAGTTATTTATAATATTGCGGTATATGTGGTGCATCAGGGCCGCAACTAGGGGGGCAACCAGGGCATGTGACCTGGGTGCTGCACTGGTGGGGTGCCAAAATAAGCACTTGGGGGGCACCAAAATGAGTGCTGGGGTGGCACCAAAATGGGTGCAGAATCCATGTTTGCGCTGGGTGACAGAGACTCTAGTTGCAGCCCTGTGGTGCATTGTGTCTTTTTATCTTGTAAACTGCCAGATGTCTGGCTACACACACACACACACACACACACACACACACACATACATATAAATATTTCTCATTGTCTTGAAAACATGAAAACATATGTCTTGAAAACATATGGAACCAGTTTGGTCTAGTGGTTAAGGTACTGGGCTAGAAACCAGGAGTCTGTGAGTTCTAGTTCCACCCTACGAATGAAAGCCGGCTGGGTGACCTTGGGCCAGTCAGTCTCTCTCAGCCCAATCCACCTCACAGGGTTGTTGTTGTGGAGAAAATAGGAGGAGGAAGGAGTATTAGGTATGTTCACTGCCTTGAGTTATTTATAAAAATAATAAAGGTGGGATAAAAAATAAATAAAATAAAATATTGAAACCTTGACATCTCTCACATTTAAAAAGAATTAAAAGAACTTTCTGGAGCAGCAGGTGAAATCCACAGCTAGAGAGACCTATGGCCAGCTTTGGCTGATCTGTCACTTGTGACCCTACCTAGGACAGGAGGACCTAGGCATAGTAACTCATGCCCTTATCACCACCATGCTAGACTACTATAATGTACTCTACATGGGACAGCTCTTAGAAACTACTCAGAAACTACAATTGGTCCAAAATGCAGCAGCATGCATATTTTCTGGCTCCTGTCATTAGAACCTCATAACACCAGTTTTGTGGACATTGTTTGAATTGCCACCTGGTTTTCAGGTAAAGTTTAAATTGCTTGTTTTAATCTATGAAGCCCTTTATGGTTTGGTACGTAGATATCTGCAGGACCACCTGCTCCAAGTAGAACTTGCAGAAGTTGCTATCCAGTTGTAATTTTATAAGAACATATTAAATATATAAGAGGTGGCCCTATTCACTTACATAATTAATTTAATTTTTAACTCAGTTAAATCAGCTTCAGCTTTTGTCTTAGCCCATTGAATGCCTTCAGGTATGTTTATAGTCCATGCCCTGAAATCAGTTGTCCAGTTCGGAACTAAAATACCACTAGGAAGATATTGTGAGGTGGGGACCCTGCCCTGAAATAGCTTATCACTAGATGTCATTTGACCTTGAAGTTGCTGTTTACAGGAAACAGCAACTAGGGCAAGCCCATTTTTAGTGAGAAACAGAAGGAGAGGCTCAGTCTAGAGAGAAGCAAATCAGAGTGCCATGGTTATTCTTTTCCCTCCAAATTAAAAAGGGACTAACCTAAAGCCAACATTTTAAAAGCCTGCAATTTACAGTAAAGTATTATTTGTCACTACAGTATGTTAGTACATTCCTGAGGTGCTCTTCAACAGAGAGGAAAAATCCAAGGGAAATTATTTTTACCACTAGATGTCACCAAAAGCTTAGAGTTGGTCCATGGATTCTCTGTACAAACCAGTATTCAAGGGGAAAAAATGTATTTTAAAATTATGAAAGCACAATTCCAGCCCCAACAAACATTTTATGTCCCAGGATTTCTTGATTATTTAGGACAAAAGAGAATTACTCTGGTCATAGCACTAGAAAATGAATCATAATCTAGGCCTAATTTCATGTACATCTAAGAAATGTGAATGATCCAGCCAATGTGACTGAGATTACAGGCATCAACAGAGGGGACAGAGGGGACAAATGATGAAATATACATTACAACGTCATGACATAAACATAACCACTTATGTACTTGCATACAGTATACTTGTACATCATTATACTTGTTTCATTATTTTGGCATCATCGTGGCTAGGAATGGATGCCTATGATTCGAAGATGATCCGCTTCAGAAGCTGTTGCAAAGGATGTAGAGGTACAACCAAGACAACACACAACCTCCTGCAACTCAAAGTTGCATGTCAGCATCTTCTGCAAAATGGAATGAGGCCTTTAATTATTTACAGTATTTCTTTATGATCTTCCATTCAAAGAAAGTCCTTTCATAGCACAATTTGAATGTTATCACTAACAACTTTTTAAATTGCTAAAATTGTACATCTATTTTATAACTGATACCTTGCACAAATTTTTAATTTATTGAGTAGAGAAATATCAACAGAAATATTTACATGTTCCTGAAGACCTTTAAGAAGAGAATGAGAGAATCTGTTATATACAGTATAGGCTGAAGAGATAATATGAAGGGTTCTTCAGATATTGAGGATTTTTTGTTTCCAGTAAATTCATTTTCAGTTGCTCCAGAAAGCATACACAATCAGATTACATGCATGCATACTCTAAACATAAGAAAAAATGTCCTGACAGTACAAGCCCTTCACATGCAGAAGCTGTGAACTCTTTCTTGGATGAGGTTTGGTGATGACGTACCCTAAAGTATATTTTACATTCTCCTCAATATTTGTGAGGGGAAGGAATAAATTAATTGTGGTGTTGCTGCTGTGGAGATAATATGGGAGGGGAAAGCTTCTTCAGGAAAGGTAATAAATAGAACTATTATTGATTGATGCTTATTGTACTTCATAATGGAGTCTTTCTTAAGCACAGGAATACTGATGGAGCTGGAGATATTTTACTAGGAGCAAACCTAGACTAGGAAAGCAGAAAGTAGTCGATAATAAAGCTAGTTCCTAAGAGTTATCCATTAAGGAAGAAACGTGAAACATACTGCTTTTATGATACAGGTTGTTCTATTTAACTCCATAGTTTAATTACGACAACTTGTTATAGAAACAGATTTGTTAAAGTAACAGAACTGTGATAGCGTGTAAGCATGACAGACTTTATTTGTAGGAAGGAAAGGTCTGAGGGAAGTCCACAGTCCTAACCATAGCAAAACTTCCATGTCTCAGAGTGACAGATTTATGAATAAATTTAGAGCCTGGGAAGAAAAGGGTTAACAGCCCATACATAAGTTAACCTGTTTGCAACTCATTTTAAGTTATTTAATAAACTTAATTGATTTGTGTTGTTCTGCATAATGTTTCACTGTATGTGTACTATATGTGTGTGGTGACAGCAGCATAAACAATAGATCCTTCAGAGATTTTTCTGGGGTAATAGGATTCCACTTTAATTTTGAAGAAGAAAGAAAAATAAGGAAAGGGTCCCGCACCAGTTGGAGTACACAGAGGCTCAATAGTGATTAAATTCAAGGATACATAGGGTGTAACAGTAGTTGAAACTGAGCACAAACTCTTATTGTACGCACATAGTATGTCTTATTTATAATTATGTATTTTCTATATCCAATTTATTAATAGTGCAACCATGTTGCTCAATTAATTGGAGTAAGCCTCTATATTTAGATTGCCTGGAGTATAGTACAGTACGTGTGTCCTCACTCACTCACTCACTCACTCACTCACTCACTCAAGAGCTAGCTTGGTCTAGTGGTTAAGGCTCCAGGCTGGAAACTAGGAGACCAGGAGTTTCAGTCCTGCCTTAGGCCTGAAAGCCGTCTGGGTGAGCCTGAGCCAGTCCCTCTCATTCCGCAACGTCAGGCCTGGGCGACAAGCAGGTCAGTCAATTCCTGTTGCAACCAATGGATCAACATTTGGTTGATCTGAAAAGTAGACCCTGCACCCGCAGGAAAAATGCTAGGAACCACAATCTGCTTAGGTTCATTATGCTCATTAATGGAACATGTTTTAGATAATCCTACACCTATGTTTTATTTGTTTTTTAATTTAACAATTAAAAGTTATTACTAAGATGTATATTGGATATCTGCAAGAGTTCTGGAATAAAGAGCTGGAATATCATACTAGCAAATTAATGGCAAAGGCTCTTTAAAATGTTAAATGGGGTGTTAAACTTCTTAAAATGAGGTTAATTTAACAAGGTTTACTGGGCTCCCCAGAGAAGTTTTCAAAGGTCTGATTAAGTTAACATTAATATATATATAAATGTAGTAGGGGACACTTACTCTTCAGATACTGGCTTCTCCCATTAATGTTCCATTTTGCTTTGATATCTATAAGATTGTTAAAATGTTACAGAGATCATTACAGTTTAAGGACAACAATGCATTTTTTTATTTACATATGACAATCTTGAAATATTATGATATGATGAACTAAATATACGGCCATCTATATTTATTTTGTAAAAGTATTTTGTTAAGAAATGTCCCTCAAAATTATACATTAGCATTGAAAATGTGTGTTTTGTTGAGAAGGCAGCAAGAGGATAGTTCTATTACTAAAATCTCAGTCTTAACTAGTTTGCATTGATTAACTGACTTGCTTGTTACCTTAACTCTGCATCCCATCTCGGCTTCCCTCCACTATTATTTTGTAAGTGGGATGGCTTGTTAGCAGTACATAGTGGGTGTGGAATTTTTTTTTTCAGTTCTTCTAGCCTTCCTTTCGTCTTTCCCTCCTTTTATGACCATCACAAGGTGCTTTTTTTCTTGTTCTATACATGAGGAAATGGAGACATAGTTCTGTTTTCACTGTGTCTTTAAAAACACCTCAGTGAGGTCATACTGTGTTTCTTTTCCAAGCTTAATAATAGTGACCTTAGTAATCTCTTGAATATAAGCCACAGTTAGCACTTCTATTGCTCATTATTTCAGCATCTTACCAGACCACAGAAAAAAGACAAATGGAGGTAATAGAATAGCGGCTGTATTATCTTCTTTCTTTTAGACATTATACAGTCATTTTAAGATTAGTTATAATGTGGTATACCATGGGTCATAACGCCATTTGGGAGGCTTTGATAAACTTCAATATATAATGGATGAATTAAAAGAAATACACTGAAGCTGTGTTAGAAAAAGTTATTTTGCATATATATTCAAGAGGAGAGCATGGTCAGGTGTGTGTGTGTGTGTGTGTGTGCGCGTGCGCACAGGAGCACAAAATCATAGAGTTGGAAGGGGCTTAATACATTCAGTAAAGGAGTGTCCACCCCTTTTCTGGGCAATAGGTTCAAACTGTTAAATTGCTCTTACTAATAGAACTCTTTTTAAACATTTAATCTGAATCTGTCTTCTTGAAACCATTATTCTGTATCCTGTATTCTGCACTGAGACAGAACTGGTCTTGATCTTCTTCTACGAGATATATTTTCAGGTATTTGAAGAGTGCTATCATATTTCCCTACCTCTCCAGGCATCTTTCTCAAGGCTAAACAACCCAGCTGCTTCAATACCTCTTTGTAGGATTTAGTTTCTAGTCTCCTGATTATCCTTTTGACCCGGATTCAGTTTCTCTAAATACTGCTTAAAATATAGTGGCTGGAAAAGGAGAGAGTACTTAATCTGTGTTGTGACCAAAGCAGAATAAATTAATACATCCTGTGATTTGGAAATATTTCTGTTGCTGCTGTCTAAAATTGCATGTGCTATTATCCTGCTGACTAATATTCTGTTATAAATAAACTACTTGAAAGCCAGTTTGGTATAGTGGTGAAGGCACCAAGCTAGAAACTGGGAGACTGTGAGTTCTATTCCTGCTTGAGGCATAAAGCCGGCTGGGCAACCTTGGGCCAGTCACCATCTCTCAGCCCTAGGAAGGAGGCAGTGGCAAATCACTTCTGAAAAACCTTGCCAAGAAAACTGCAAGGATTTGTTCAGGCAGTCGCCAGGAGTCAACACTGACTCTAGGTCACTAAATAAATAAATAAACTACTTATTCCAAGACATTTTTTCAAAAACATGTTTACCAAGCCAAGTATTGCCATACTGTGCTTTCCAAGTGAAAAACTTTGCATTTGTCTTTAAATTTCATGTTTTTTTACTTTCAACCCATTATTCTAAAATTTTTGAATTGTATTTCTAATTTTTCACGTTACCCAATCATCTGCAAATTTGGTAAATATTCCCTCCATCTCTCCATTCAGGCCATCAATAAAAGGGGCACCCCACTTCATACCTTTCTCAGCTTGATAAGCTGTCTCTGAATATTTTTCAGCTAGCTATGGATCCACTTACTTGCCATCCCTCCAGCCCACCCTTAACTAGCTTGTGTGTCAAATGTTTGCTGGAGCCCATATAACAAGTTGCCTATGGGTCCTGACTTTTGGTATACTCTGTGCGTGTTCCCTTCTCACCCCTATGGGTAGTACTGTATGTGTCTTACTCAATCTCAGGTCCTCTACCAGAGGCCTGGGAGTTGGAGGGTTCTGCGTTGTAACTTAGCTGTTCCTAGCACTCCACTCTTCTGGACAGAGAGCTCTGATGTTGCTCCTGGGATATGTTGCAGCCACTCTCCCAGCTTGGGGGTCACAGCCCCAAGCGTTCCCGCCACCACTGGGACCACTTTGGCCTTTACTTTCCACATCCTCTGTAATTCCTTCTTCAAGCCCTGGTACTTCTTCAGCTTCTCAGTTTATGGTTTTTATATCAGTTAGCAACTTAATTATGTAATTAAACAGCAAATTGTTTATTTTATGGGACATGCTGAAATGGAAGAGGTTTTCTAGAACATAAAAATATACTGACACAACAAATGACATTACAAAAGATTATATAGACATTGTAACCTATGAAACTGGGCAAAACCCCTGAATGAGATGGATTTCCTGTTGAATGGTATAGATCTTTTAAAAATCTACTAAGACTTATATTGTAGGTGGTCTATAATCAATCATTTAAGCTCTCTATAGTTTCTTCATTGTTTTATGAGGCCTACATCGCAGTCTCCTTAAAGCCTGAGAAAGATCCTACAAGACCTGCTGGCTATAGAGCAATACGTTTGCTTAATATGGACGCTAAAATATTAACAGTAACTTTAGCTAGGAAACCACAGAAAGTAATACCGTCCATAATACACCTATCTCAGTCTGGATTTATAAAAAAATAGATAAGCATATTATTTGCCTGGTAATTGATATTATGAATATACTGTAAGGTAAAGGTAAAGGTTTCCCTTGACGTAAAGTCCAGTCGTGTCCGACTCTAGGGGGCGGTGCTCATCTCCGTTTCAAAGCCTTGGAGCCGGCGTTGTCCATAGGACACTTCCGGGTCATGTGGCCAGCATGACTCACGGAACGCCGTTACCTTCCCGCCGAAGCGGTACCAATTAATCTACTCACATTTGCATGTTTTCGAACTGCTTGGTGTGCAGGAGCTGGGACGAGCAACGGGAGCTCACCCCGCTGCGCGGTTTCGAACCGCCGACCTTCCGATCGACAGCTCAGCGGTTTAACCCGCAGCGCCACCGCGTCCCCCATGAATATACTGTAGCTATGGATAAACTTGAATCAGCTTATCTATTTTTGTTAGCTGCTGAAAAGGCCTTTGATATGGTCTGGATGGAATTTATTAAATGTGCTTTAGGATGATACAGGTTTCCATTACCTTTGTTCATTAGAATCAACTAATGACTTTGATAAGTGAGAAAAGTCACAACTTTTACATTCCTGAATGATTTATTTATATCTATGACATACTGTATTTGTCATAATTTAGGATTAGAAAATATCTATTTCCCTTTACATTTGAAGCACTTAAAATATATTTAAACTTTAAATGCACTATATATTATAACAATAATAATATGCTTTAGTCTCTAGTGAATCTGAAGACTATTTTTCTTCTGTAACTTTGACAAATACAAAAAAAAAAATGTATATTTGACATATACTGAACTTTTAAAGACATGGGCACATGAAAGCTGGCAAATGCCTCCAAAATCCCATTGGAAGTCTAGCTCTTATGTTTTCAAACGAGCAAGATATTAACCAGAACTCCAGTGTTATGAAAGTATTGGAGTCAAGACTGAACCAAAATTCCGCATCATCGATTTTTTGAGCAAAGCTGAGATTTAGATTTCTTTCACTAAAGAATCCTTAAATTTAGTTATATCACTGTTAACATATCTAAATATATTCAGGCTTCAGGAAGCTATCTTGTGGCTGCGCACCCCTCCCCCCCAAAACAAGACAAAACTAAATTTTATTTAAAATTAGGATAAATTTTAACAGTTAATATGATTCACTCTACATTCCTTAATCACTTTTTTTCTTATATAACATTACAAAATAATACTTTCCTGGCAACTATTGTGGTGGATTTCAGTAATGCTACTGGTTCTCAAGAAGGGAGCACATTCAAAGGATGACAAGATATGAGGAGACAGTCCAGGAGGTGATTGTGGGAAAACCAAGAGATTTTCCAGCTTTCCCAGGTTATTTCCCCTTAGGTTAGGTAGAATAGCTTCAGTCTGGCAAGATTCTATCTGTATGGTGTGAGCAAATAAAGAGTTTGGCTGGATTGATTCGTTCTTGGGCCGGGCCTGATGTCTATCGGAGATGCTTCTTGGGACACATCCATAGCTTTTGTGACCTGCATTTGGATCTGAGGTCTCACATGCTGCCCCTCTGGTTCCAACTATGCCTTGGCAAATTCAGGCAGCTTCAAAGTTCCTTCCAGGTATATGATTTGATATTATTCTCTGCATGAAGGTTCTGACACATACGTGACACCAATGAGGCAATCAATCAATCTCTCAGAGTCCCTGCATGCTAACCGATTGTTTTCTATAATTGTGGAACTACTTTGTTTCTAATACTTCATTCTTGTCTTCTTCCAAATACTCTCTGGAACATATAATTAAGGCTAAAATCATTTGAAGTGCCATACCTGTTGATGTTTCATGGACCAATGATTTTTAGACCAAAATGGGAAAGACAATCTCATAGGTACAAGGATAAAATCGGTGTAGAAGCAATGTGCACTAGCCTAAGTTTCTTGGAAGTCATGTAACATTTAAGTATAATAATTAATTAAAATGCATTCCTGAATGTTATTTTCTCATTTTAACCACACAAAGTATGCCACTACGTAGGTATTTTTATTTCTGAAAACAGATTTTAGTCAATAAAAACAGGTTTTAGGGTTTTTAAAAGTTCATTGAAGAATTAAAATGTTTCTTCAGTGTTGAGCTTAACCCGCTGAACCGATAGGTATAAAATCAGCTATGCTTGCAGAACATGTATAAAGTCTTGTACACACATATTTGGATCCACTTAAATATCCAATGTTTTCATAATATAAATTCTATTTCTTTTGAGTAATCTAGGTATACTGAGAAGACGATATGATGAGAAAACCTGTGACTGGTGCCAGTGGGGGATTTTCTCCAGAGATAGGCAGCAATTTGAACAGTGGGAAGCAATTACAGGCTATTACAGGGGAATCAAAGGCTAACCTTTCTATAGGATAGTGCTGTATGGCAAAGAGAGAGGTACTAAGTCTTCTGTATCATCCTCCCCAATGAATAATGTAACCTTCCACACTATCATGTATGCAGGACAAATGACAAAACATGCATCATGACACAAACCATTTGATTTATATATTTCAATTGGACATCAGGAAGTACAGGTAAATATAAAATACCAGGGTAATGTTGTGATACCTTGAGTTATTTATAAAAATAATAAAAGTGGGATAGAAAATAAAATAAATAAAATAAATAAATACTGTGATGTGCATATCCTTATTTTTGCATCATCAGTGTATATTGCCTGACCTTCCTCACTTCTGCTTTTTTTCCTGAGTCATTAAGGCTATGAAATTTTTTTTTAAAAGTCTTGAAATATGCTACAGAACAGGTATCTCCCTGGCTCATACTTTAAATGTTTATACATATATGTACATGTGTGTTTGTGTGTTTATACGCACACACACACATTTGTAGTTTCACCCTTTGTTACATAATTGACATCAAACATACTTCAAGATAGGAATATGTTCTTTACTGTATATGTGATTCATTACTTGCATGCATTGTTTCATACTTTGATTATAATCCATTTCTTTATTGATCTCTTTAAAAAAACCTACAAATATTTTCATTTAAATATGCATTTTTGCATTTGTTGCCAGTAGACTCTCAGTTAACCGGCACCCATGGGGATTGGTAGATGCCGGCCAAACGTAGTTTCTGGTTTAGAGTTACTATTAAACCCTAATACCCACTAGATGGCAGCAGAGAGATACAGATTTTTTTGCTGGTTGCTTGAGAGTGCTGGATTTTTTCCAGTTCAAGTTTTGTGCTGGTTGCTTGAGAGTGCCAGTTGCTTGAGTTCCGGTTAACTGAGAGTCTACCGTACGTTTCATCTCTAAATGCTAACTTTTGAATACATTTTGAATTCCAAAATATTGACATCTCTACTGAGCTAATAATAAAATAGCAGTGTAAATGGTTTTCCTATTTATCTAAACATCTGTCTATATTTAGTCATTATAAGCACCTACAAAAGTGGTCAGATAACTAGGTTTTAATTCACTGACTAACCATGTCAAGCGCAATCTTTGGTATTCAAACAAAATAATTCTAATTTTATACTTCTGATTGGCAGTTAACTAAAGGCATGATCATGATGAATACAAGAAAAAGTAACAATTTGAATTAGTAAATACATCACATGTTCTCTTCAGCTTAAGCTCTTCAGATTTAAAACTAATTTTCTTGTATTTTAATATTCAGTGCTAATTTTAAACTGAAAGTCAAAAATTAGTGAACAATGAAGATGCATTTTATGTCTAATTAGTACTTTGATAAGGATTACAACTCTACTAAATCCATCGATTCCTATGAACCGTATTAGAAATGAGCTCTAGGGTCTGTTTTGTCCTTCCACAGAAATAGTATTACCAGATACAAAATCATTATTACCTTTGCTATTTTAATTGAGCTAAAACACCTATTTAATATCAGCACATATTTACCACATAAGTAATATCAAATGCTAAAACATATTTTGTTCATTGATTTAGAAGAACTAGGATATGTAAATATATGTCAAAGCATCTTTAGCATGCAAGCTCAAAGGTGCCTATCTATTTTAATTATCAAAATATGAAATTCAATGAAAAACATTTTATAAACCTGGTTATGAGACACTAGATTCAATTTCCTCCTCACTTCTGAAACTCTGCAGCTGGTTTTGGGCGGATCACTATGTTTCAGCCTAAGATACTTCCTGGCCTATTTTGAAAGTTAAAAATGCTGTGATACGGCAACATTTCATGTAAGGCACTTAACAAAATAAGATAAATAGAACCTTGATACAAAATAGCCAGATCTGAAAAATAAGATGGCACATAAGCTTTCCTACGAAGGGTTGCATTATTTAAGAACAGAGAACCCCATGTATTCAGCAGTCTTAAAAATTATCATCCAATATGTTTAAATTGAAGGAACATAAAGGAACTGAAGATCATTGGAATGGGGCTAAGGGAGAGGGCAATATGGGTGATAACCACGGAGGTTATTTGAAAATGTTTCTGGCAGATTGTCAAATACATTAAGTCTTTCATAAAATGACACCGAGTGCATACACTAAACAAACGCTCATTTTCTTTGAGAAAAGTCTAGGACAATATATATTATTCATACATACATACATACATACATACATTCATACATACTTGCAGCTCTAATTACACATAAAACAATATATTTGAATAAAGATATACTTTCAACAACTTTTTTCTGTATTAAATCCATGTTTATTGCTTAAATTGTGTCACAGTGGAGATTAAATTATTCTTAATCATCCGGTCAGTGCTTGTGTACTTCCTTCAATACAAAAACATTAAAGCTAACTCATTCATACACTCTAGGCTCTGTCACTCTCCCACCACTCATTGCCTCTTTGTGTTCCCTCAGTTGCCACACATTGATAGGATTGTAAAAAGACAAAGGCTTATTAAGAATACCACACTCTTCAAGTATGTGGAAAGTACAAATGCCTATACTGAATTTTAGAAATGCATCTGCAGTTCTACTTTATTATTGCTATAATATAGAGGCTCCTGATGGGATGGTAATGCAGCATCACGTCACTGTGTACGAAGATTATTTTAATATACAGTTTTTAAGAAGTCTTCCCACGTTAGTGAACATTCAGTTTAGATTTATTTTTGTTTTCAGACATGGGATTTCAAACTGCAAATAAATTAAGTGTACACCAACATGTGCAGTGGAAATTCCAAGTAAACAGGATGACAAAGAAATTTAAGAAACATATAGTTGCCAACACTGGTTTAACTGGACAGTCCTAATATTTTTAATGTCCAGTATTCCCATTCTCGGTTTAAAAACAGAATCCTGTATTGGTTGCAGTGATTGAAAAAGCATTGTGCAGAAAGGGATGCTACGAATGTAGGCAGAGGCACAGTGTTTAACTAGTTCATAGGTTTAATGTCATGCATGATATCAAACCTCTACAAAAACAGTGTAACTGACCAAAAGATAACCTCCATTGTATTCAGGTAAATGGTGTTGGCAACTAGATAACATGGATCAGATTACTGTAAAGAATATAGACAGAACTAAGTGAACCTCTGAACCATTATGGTTTTGGGGACAAAAACTTAATTGTAGTCATGTAATAGTTAAGACATTCAACTTTATAACAAACCCCAGAAGTGGTTTGATTCTGCATTGCTCAAGGGACAGGAAGAATCCTTTTCCAAAGAGCCTGTGGCAGAATATTTTTCTCTCTGCTTAATTTATTTTTATATCTATTTATTATATCCACATAGCCCTTTTAGTTATTGAAAGAGAACGTTACTATGGCATAAATGATGAATCTAGGGAAAGGTAAGCAACATAACTAAAAATTACATAAATATAAAATTACAGCTTATGGTACTCTTGTGCAATTTCCTTTTCTCTAAAGAAATGGAAGAGAACAGAAGAGTTAAGTAGTATATCAAAAGTATGGTATATTGTCACCATATTCTTCAATGCCTTTTAAGAATATGATTTTTATGGCTGCATTATAATTCTACAGTTTGTTTACTGCTATGTACCAAACATTATGAAAGATGACTTTGATTAACATCATTGTCAGATAACAAATTAAACCTTGGATAAATAAAACCAAGATCTCTTTGCTAAAATGTGAATGAGTGCATGAAAAAAGGAAGAACCTTTGTAAGTAAAAGGAAACCATTCCTTTTCTGGGACACACATATTAAGATTCACAAATTGAACAGACATGAATATACTTAATGAATTACTTCAGAGAATTAAGGCTTCTAGAAAACATCAGTGCCAAAATGACCTTTCTCCATCAGTATTAAGAATAAAATACATTTTGTATTTTAGGTTGTGCTTCATTTTTCTAAAGATTTTCCTTAGTTCTGCAGAATTCAATTGCATAAGATTACATACTGTAGGGGAGCATTAGAACTGTTTATTATTTTACTTTAAGTAGGTGTTAGACTGTTACAGCTATAAAATTTAATTATGGTATTGATTGGTTGCTAATGTACACTGAGTAGTTGGCTCATTTCACCTTTTTTTCATGTTTAATGTGACCATTTCTTCTATACTTGCCATTTGGTATCCCATTTTGGTAATGTCCATTAACAGCAACACGTTCATCAGTGGACCAAAGATGTTTGCTTTGCTTGCAAATAAATTTTCCTATCCTGGACAAAATGTAGCAGAGTAAGGCAGTACCAAGCAGCACAACAAAGGCAATATCCAATAAGAAATACTGATAAAAAGAGACAGTATAAACTGCAGCACGTAGATGCTGTGCTCCATTGTGACGAAGGATGTAATTAATCCAGTAGACTGTTCGATCAACAGGATGGTCTGGTTGGTCTTTATGAATTTCAGACAGCTTCCGGGCATGTCGCCTATAGCTATGAAACAAAAAAATAACAAGAAAAATTCTGCATTTTCAATTCTACCATTCCCACAACTATTTTATCATAATTAAACATAATTTATTATATGGTAGATGTTGCAAGGACACATATAATTAGTATAAGTACTTAATAAACTTTTATTTTATTGGAAATTTAGCAAACATTTTTAAAGAAAAGACAATTCTTACCTGGGATCATTAATAACTTTCACCAGTGCATTATATAATTCATCCTCAGTAAAAGTCTTCCAGTTTAGTTGTATACCCATGCCTTTGGCCTGCACTCGAGTCATGGTGTCATAATGGTCTCCAAAAAGAGGGATTCCCACCACAGGTACACCATGGTACATGGTTTCAAAAATGCTGTTCAGACCACCATGACTAAGGAAGGCTTTAATATTAGAGTGACCTAAAGCAGCAAGTACAGGAAAGAAAAGTTTTTTCATCATAACACAGAACAAAATCTATGTATCCAAAACTGATATGTATGTAATATTTAATACTGCAATAAGAGCCCCAATCCTTCATTTCCCACAGATTCCTTTGACATTTTTTTCTTACAGATGGCAAGCATGCATGGAATTTCTCACTGCAGCTGCCATAGGTAGGACACAGAAAATTAAACAACTGTACTTATTATTTTAGATACAAATGAGATAAAAGATCTATCTCCTTACTTCCTAACACTGACAAAAACAAGTCGTACAAAAATGGCTTTACTTTCTTAATGACTGTTGAGTTGACAATAATAAAAATAATATATAATATATATATTGCATACAAAACCAATCTGCTTAAGATATTACCTTAATAAACAACATTTATATACCTGTATTTAGCAATCTTGTTAGAATTATTTGCAATCAAACCATTAATTTTTCATTCCAAGGATTTACATTGACATTGCATGCAAACTCAAGGAATATATTTTCACAATCAGGTATTCTATTTATCTCAACCTGAAATGTAAATCCTTAAATGGTATTTCCTCATATGGACTGATTTTATGTGAGTAGGTAGGATTTAAAAAAAAAATCTGACTCAATATGGAGCAGTGGTTAATTTGTTAGACTAGAATTGGGAAGATCCAGGTTAATGTCCATCTTAGTCACAGAAGTTCACTGGGTGACTTTTCACCTCTCTCTCTCTCTCTTGACTTAACTATCTCATAGGGTTGTGATTGTGGAGGAAAATTGAACAAAGGAGTGCTACATACACTGCCTTGAATTCCTGAAGGAAAGGCAGAATATATAACTAACATATATATAAATTTAAATTTAAATATATAATATTCAACCACCTTTATGTGCCAGGTTGGTGCCAAAATCTTCCTAAGATGTGTACATAATCTTAAGTACTTAATAGTTTAGGTAGTGCTTCTATAATACAGGTAGTCCTCATTTAGTGACTGCAATTGGTTCTGGCGAAATGGCCGCTAAGCAACACAGTTGCTAAGAGAACCGTTTGACAGAGAGAGAGAGAGAGAGAGAGGCTGTAAAGATCATGGTTGCTGCAGTCTTATCCAGATACAATACTCTCCTACAGTGTCCTGTCCCTGACCCTTTCCCCCCCACTTTTTTTTCCCCCTCGCAGGGTGGAGAGGTTGCTTGAACAAGCTATCTCTTCCTGAGCTGCTTTTCTCGGCACAGCACTTTCCTAAAAGTGCTCAAGGAAAGTTAACAAGCTCAGCTCTGTGACCTGAATTAATTGATTAGAAACCTCAGGCCATCTCACAGATGCTGTCTGAAACTGACCAGACCTTAATCAGTTTCACCCTAAAAGCTTCAGTTGTGGTAAATGCATGCATTGGTCAGAAAATGAATTTCTATTACCATTTATTCCTGTCAAATTTGCGAATGGTTGCTACTGAGCCAGTTGCTAAACAAGGACTACCTGTGCTTCAGTATGAATATGCTGCATAAAAATGTATAGGTCTTATGAATGCTTGGCTGATGCATTATCTCAAATGTAATTTGCGTTTATACACAGTCCATCATAAAAAGTAAACAGTGTAGTTTAATCCGCAGTAACCTGCAACTTTTGGCCTCATTTCATGTATCCTGAATTTCAAAAACTGTCTAAAAAAGATCAATCAAGACCTCTGGAAAGAGTTACTTCTCTCTTCCTGATAGCCTGCTACTTGAAACACAGAAATTGGTGTCAGAAAGAGAGGGGGGAAAAGGTTGCATCAGAAAGATAACAAACTGGTTCAAGCCACTCATGTCTTCAGCCCCATCTACTCCATGCATTATCTCTGAGGGAATGTAGATTTTGATACAAAAAAATTGTCCATCTCTAATCTAAAGTTAATAGAACTAGTCAGCTACTTAATTATCCATATTGATATTCCTATAAAGAGTTAGGTTACAAATAAGTCTAGTATTAAAAAAACAGGTAAGGTACAAGAGGTTAACTCTAAATGATAACTCCCAACAATACTTACCTAATAAGTCATTTTGTGGTAGCCATTCTACGAGTTTTGTATTGTTACCTAAATTCCTAGGTTTTTTACCTGAAAATCTAAAATACAAAAAAAAAAGGCAGCTTTAAACTACATTCTGAGAAGAAGATATACATTCGTGTATTGTGAGTTTTCAATGTTCAAATGCTACTCAATAAAAAAAAATAAAAAACCAATATAAAAATCAATTATTAAATATACCCATAAACATATTTATAGATATATCACCTTATATACATACTGTATCCCCATGCATGCAATAACTATACTGACATGTCTGAAAGTGAGATGCATTACTGATGAACTTAGAAACAGTTTCACAACCAGGTTAGATGCCATATTGTAATAGAAAATACCTTAGACTGAGCAAGGTAGTGTAATGCAATGAACAATGTTAAGATCTACAAACTTCCTAATTTTGTAGGTTATTTAGTTCTTTCAAGGATACCGTAAGCCAGCCCACTATTCTCCTGATGCTCCTTGCTTCCAACCTGCTATAAACGGCAACTGCTGTTTTAATGGCTAAATATCTATCCTGAGTTCCTGTACAAAAGATGGACTATACATCTTACAAACAAATACTCTCATAGCTAAAACTTGGATATACAAAACTGTTTAAACAAAGGGTAAGGTTGGGGATGGACCTTAACCTATATTGCATGCAAAAGTTCAGGCATCCCTGAACTTTTGTTGTATGTTTGAGTGAACGCAAGTAGACATAGGAACTATCTGGTATGACTGAAACAGAACGTATCTAAATTTAAATGCATATTTATTAGTTTTTCAAAATTTATTTAATTTTATTTACAGTGCAGTGAAGAGAATATACAAGCAAAGTACTGGGGTGTTGCTTGGATCCTCTCCTAGCAAAGATCATGGGGGTAGGGGAGAAGGAAAGAGTAATAGCCCCCCCCCTTTTTCTTTGCTTCTTGATTGCGGGGGAGTAGGTACCCATAGCAGCTGCCTGGAGAGCAGGCTTGTTTCAGGGGTTCATTTAAGTATGTGTGGGATTGAGGGATGGTAGTACTGGTGGCTGTGATCTCAAAATCACTAAGTAAAAATCTTTGAGAACTCCTGGAGTATTGAGGAAGTGCCAGAAGATTAGAGAAGGGCTAACATTGTTCCAATCTTTAAAAAGGGGGAAAAGTGGATCCAAGAAACCAATCAGCTTGACATCAGTACTTGAGAATTTCAATTATTATTTCAATTTATATAGCTGTCCATCTCACATACATAGCTCTAGGAGGCTCACAAGTTAAAACAGCAAAAAACAAACTCATATAAATAAAATTAAAAACAATTAAACAGTTAAAATAATTAACCAGAAACATAAAAAATGTGGGAAAGTGCCAAACTACAGCTCACAAACAATACAGCCATCTTGCAGGCTCCCTACCTCCATGGGATCCCCAGGCCTGAAGGCACACCCATGTCTTCAGGGACTTCCTAAAGGCCAAAAAGGTTGGGTCCAATCTAACCTTAGTGGGTACCCCAAGAGAATGGGTACCATGGCAAAAAACATTCTCCTCCTGGGTCCCGTCAGATGGAAATCCTTCGTAGACGGGACCTGCAACATGCCCCTTCTGCCAGATCTGATGGGACAGGTAGATGTAACTGGAGAGAGGCCGTCCCTCAAATAACCTGGCCCATGCCACGTAGGGCTTTATAGGTCCTAACCAGTAGCTTGAATTGAACTGGAAGAAAACTGGCAACCAATACAGCTTGCCAAGAAGCGGTGTAATGTGTGCTGATCTTGGAGCATACATACAGTAACTGTCTGTGCTGTTGTATTTTGCACCAGCTGAAACTTCTGGATGCTCTTCAGGGCCAGCCTGATGTGGAGTGTATTACAGTAATCCATCCAGGAGGTGACCACACCATGAGTGACCTCCTGGATGAGGTCAGAGCCTCCTGATCCAGGAACGGGTGCAACTGGCGCACAAGGCCCTTCTAGCTATGACCACCACCTTCTCCTTGAGCAGATGCTGTGAGTCCAGAAGGACCCCCAGATTGTGCACAGGGTCTGTTTGGTGCAGTGCCACCCCATACAGCACCAAGGATGGTAAACTCCCAGATCCTGGAAACCCCCAAACCCAAAGCCACCCAGTCTTGCCAGGGTTGAGCTGAAGCCTGCTGTTCCCCATAAAACCCCCACAGCTTCCAAACACCTAGATAGGACCTCAACAGCATCACAATTCATCAGAGGCAGAGATGAACAGCTAGGTATCATCAGCATATTAATACTTCACTCCATGGCAATGGATGAAATCACCCAGCAGTTTCAGGTAGATGTTAAACAGGAGAACTGAATCCTGCAAAACCCCACATAATAGGGCTAAGGGCAGACCTCTCACTCCCAATCAACACTGACTGGAACCAACCACAGAGGAAGGAAGAGAAGCAGTGCAATACAGTGCCGCCCACCCCCAATCCCCACAACCAGTCCAGAAGGATACCATAGTCAATGGTATCAAAGGCAGCTGAGAAGTCAAGTAGAGCGAGGATGGATGTAGCAACCCCACCCTGCTCCTGCCAGAGGTCATCCAAAAGTACAACCAATGCTGTTTCAGTCGAATGCCCAGGTCTGAAATCCAAATGGAAGGGGTTTACAAGCACTGATAAAGAAAGAATGATTACTAGAAACCCGTATGGATTTGTTAAAAATAGGTAGTGCCAGACTAATCTTACTGCTCTTTTTGACAAAGTAACTGGATTAAAGGACCAAGTGAATGCTGTACGTTTAGTATATTTAAACTTCAGTAAGGCATTTGATAAACTTGACTGCCTTCTTGATAGAATAATGTGGATGGTCCTGCTACCAGATGGATTTGCAGCTGGCTGAACAACCATACCAGTACCATTTATTTATTTGTTTGTTTGTTTGTTTAACTGAGGAGATAGAAAAGATGCTCAGATGACACAAAGCTGGGAGGGGGGGGGGTAGAGTGCTGCTAACACCTCAGAAGCCAAGCTCAAGGTTCAAAAGGATCTTAACAGAGTTGAACATTGGGCTTTACCAACACAGTGTAGTTCACTGGCAAGAAATGTAGGCTTCTGCACTTAAGAAATAAAAATGAGATGTAAGGGTATGAGAGAGGTGGTACCTGGCTCAGTGATAGTACTTGTGAGAAGGATCTGGGTGTCCTGATAGGTCATAGATTAAGCACAAGCATAAGGTCAAGATCATGAGAACTGATAATTCCACTCTACACTGCACTGGTCAGACCACACCTAGAATATTTTGTCCAGTTTTGGACTCCGCAATACAAGAAGGATACTGAGAAATTGGAAAGAGTGGAGGCAACAAAGACAGTGAGGGGCTTGGAAGCTAAATCCTACGAAGAATAGCTAAAAGAACTGGATATGTTTAGCATAAAGAAGAGAAGCTAATGGGAGATATGATAGCGGTTTTCCAATACTTGAAGGGCTGTCACATGGAAGAGGATAGGGATTAATTCTCCATAGTGCCTGAGGGTAGGACAAAAACCAACAAGTGGAAGCTTTAAAGAGAGTTATCAAAATTTAAATAAGCAGGAATTTCCTGACTGTGAGAGCTCTCAAACAGTAGAATAGCCTGCCCACTGGAGTTATGGGTACTCTATTACTGGAGGTTTTCAAACAAAGGTTGAACAAATGGTTGAAACAAAGCCATTAGGTCTGAGATGGTCTGAGGATGGTCTGAGGATTCCTGACCTGGGCAGGGGGTTGATCTAGAAGACCTCCAAGATCCTTTCCATCCCTATGATTATATCATTAATAGGGGGTTTACCACTGCTTGCTTCTGTGCAGTATGAAATTATGCCTTCGCCATTGTGACTAAAGATAGAATCTGCCTCCAGCATCTCCTTATATTGCTGCTGCCTGATATAAGTGCTTGCTTTAGTTCAGCAGCTGGGATGGCCTTCATCACAACCATATACTCTTGACATACACTCCTGGCATAATTTGCTCATCGCTCCCAATAATACCCCTTACCATGATGAGGCAGCATTAGAGGATTAACAACTTTACAGAAAAAAAAATAGCACTGAATTAACTGGAAAGGTGTCCACATTTCAGACACTTGCAATATTGACTGATTTCTTATTCTGAATCTGTTAACAGCTACCCATATATAATAAATATACATTCCAGCTTTCAGAAAGATACCTCGTTCAACTTTGCATCACATTGTATCAATTTCTATTCACTTAGAGATTAACTGAACTGTACAGTTTGACCTGAAATACCTGAACATGCCACTATATATTCACTCATCTGGGTTACGGCATTGGTATGCTCCACCAGTCCCACCCATTCGGAAGTAACAACACTGCATATGCCATTACACTCAGCAAATGCACTAGGCATTCTTAAGAAAGACCCAGCAAAATAAACCTTTGGGTAGACAATTTCATGAAGCAGAAGTAGCCAATAGCTCCCCTGCCTCTTACTGACTCAGTTGCTGAGGTTGACAAACACTGACCCAGTGTTTCTCAACCTCAGCAACTTTAAGATGTGTGGACTTCAACTGCCAGAATTCCCCAGCCAACGTCTGAAACTGTGAAAAGTATTTCAAGAGAGAGACAGAGACCAATATGAAAAAGTAAGAAAAGGAATAGACCTCTGGCTCCAGAATCCACAGGTCAACAATTTTTCATAAAACAAAAACATTCACCAATCCTACGTTATTCATATTCTAGTATTTATTGTATTACTATACTTACCTCCAAATCACTCTTTGAGGAAGACTAGCCAAAGCATTTGCCAATTTATTTGCTATATCTTCAGGTAAGTATTTCACTCCAGCTCCAAATGATACAAGAACAAAGCCATTTTCATTAGCACCATTCACCCATGTTTGGAGATCCTATGGAAATAACAGGCTTGCTATCAACAAACTTAATATTGGAAATGCATGCAATAAAAGTATGATGTCATAACAATAATAGTGTTTAATTAAAGATTCATCAATAAATGTTACATGCTTATAGATACTGTACACATTAAAAATATCAAAAACATACCTCTGTACTTACAGGAAAATAAATGAGTTCAAAAGGACAGGGTCAGGCAGCAGGAAAATGAGTTTTTACCATCTCTAATAGGCATTTTATACTTTGTGGTACAAGACAAACACGAACTCAAATAATATTTGTTTGTGTGCAAGTGTGAGTGTGTGTATTCTCACCCCCATTCCTGCTAAGAATATCTTTGGCAAAAGGGTACTGGGAAGATTTATCCAGCGACATATAAACATGGATACATTTTATATAAGTTATAGGGAATTCTAGTAGACAAACGCTAATGTAACCTTCCCAGCTTTAAATTTAAAGATTTAAAATATATATTAAGAATGAGCAGAATATTTATTCATCAGATTTCACAACTACACAACTCTGATCTTGAAATGTTTGTCCTCAAAAAACTTGGCTGTTTCAAGAGGCATAGTTTTGAGCACTCTAAATGTCCCAAGTATAGCAGTTGGGCTGATTTTTATGACTTGAGATTTAAAAGGTTTGAGGGAAAAAAACAGCCCAAACATGTTCATTTATAACCCCCGGAAGTGAGAAAGAAAAACCATAAAATAGGTGTTTTCTATAAATAATGATGGAGCCAGCACGGTTAAAGGATTGGGTTGGCACCAGGTTCAAGTTTATCTTCAACCATGGAAACTCACTGGTGACTTTGGGCCTGTCACTCTTACAAGTCCAAACAATCTCACAGGATTGTTATTGTGAAGAAAAATAGCAGGAGGAAACACTTTGAATACTGCCCTGAGTTCCAGAAGATACAGTGGAATATAAGGCAGTGGAAGACACATACATGTCAAACAGTTTCATCCCATAGGATAGTCACATATACCTTGTTGATTTCAAATCTTAACTTCTTCAAGTGCAATGCAATACAAATTACCTTAGTTATGTTTTTATAATTGTTACATTGGTAAGCCAATGTTCAATGTTATTTATATAGTACATGAGGACTATTCCTACACCTAACGTTTTTATAATCAATAAAAAGAGAAAGGAACAGAAAATGGAGACAGAAATAGTTTGGAAAAAATATGTTCTTTATTTTATTTTCAAGATTTGTATGGCAAATTCAAGGACAATTCTGGGCAGCTCACAACAACAATAAAACCACAAAAACAGTAACAACTATAAAAACAAAAAGTAAAACTTGGCATCTCAGCCATCTTCCTGGGATGCCTTAACACACCATCCATGGGCCATCTCACTGTACCCCAGCACCTGGGTGTAAACAGTCAGTTATACATGAATAGTTGCACTTATGCTTAAGAAAAGAGGATGGAAATTAAGGGCATAGCCACAATTACTGTTTAAACTGCTGCTATCCTGTGCTCATGCTGGCTTGACTTTAAACAGTTTAAGAAAATAAGTGAAATATCAAAGCTGAGCTACTGTCCCTTGACCCTGAGTGGGAAGAATAGATAGGCGGTGAGAATTCACAGGTGATCACTTGAAGAACTGCAAGTATAGTCAAGTAACCAGTTAGTCTTCACTGTGGTATCTGATTCAAACATATGGATAATCAACTAGGAATCTTACTTGGAAGTAGATGAAATCAGGAAAATACTAAGGGACAACATATGCCCAAAGGCTGCAAAGGTGAGATCCAGTATCTAGACAAAAATGGTTAATGAAAGTCAAAAGCTGCCTTCAGATTGCTGTCTGTGAAATGTCCTGCAATAGCACACCCTGCACTGAAACAGCTGTTAGTGATTGATCATGTCTAATGTTCGCAGATACCTAATTGCTAGGGATGTATCTTCAGATAGTAACAGAGCTTAATAGTAATCACTATTTTGACAACTACTTGCTTTGTATGGGAATCCCATTCATCCAGAATGAACCTAACATCTACCACCTGACAGCTACCACCTGAGTTGTAGAGTGCTTAAGGAATAAAATAAGTAGAATTTGATCCTGGCACAGATGAAAGTCCAAGATCACCTTAGTAAAAAAAAAAAAAAAAAGGACCTACTGTTCCTCAAGGAAGAACTATCAGCCTTATGGAACACTAAGTCAGTTTATCAGTGAACACAATCTACTGCTCTGTTAAGCCGATATTAACACCACCAAGAGAGCTATTTTCCAAGCAATGAGGTAGTGTGAATAGGTAGCTAAGGGCTCAAAGGGCACTGAAAGTAAAAACAGAACAAGTAATAAATTTCATCCTAATATGACTGAAGGATTCACAAAAAAATACAGTTTAAGCAGAAACTGCTTAAAGACTGAAGGGAAGAACACAACCACATTGTCCAATGGACTGCAAAAAAAAGTGCTTGCCATCAGAAAAACTTTGCTGCACTGATTGCTGGTTTGCTTCTGGGTGTGATTCAAGGTGCTGATTGTTACCTAACGTAGGGCCTGGTTACCGAGGGACCACCTGTTTCTTACAACATCTGCTTGGCTGATTTGATCCTGCAGGGTTGGCGCACTCTGTGTTCCTTCAATTAAACAATGTCATCTCTCAGGACCCTGGAAGCGTGCCTTCTCTGTAGCAGTGCCTGCCCTGTGAAATGAGGTTCTCCCCAAGATCCAGAGGCCCCCATTCTGCTCTTGTTTAGAAGTGCTGTGAAGAGCTGGCTCTTCACCCAGGCCTTTGGCAAGGGAGAGTAAGACTCCTCGTTTTATCATGCTTGCCACCTTTTACCTTTATCTTTTATCAATTTTATTGTAACTTGCTTGATTGTTGTGAGCCATCCAGAGTTGTTGCGAGTCAGGCAGCATACAAGTTTAATAAATTAGTAGTAGTAGTAGTATTACTTTCACAGCAAAAGTACTGAATGGTCTCAGTTCATACCTTGAGCTTGATAGTGGGGAGGTGTGATGGAAATACCTTACCGAAGTGGAAACTGAAAGAATGTCTGATGACACAAAGCTATAAAGTGGGGCACATTAGGTTTGGCAAGCCTGGCACAGGGTTATGAGAATACAGTGTCATCTTAAATAACTTTCTGATCAGCTTGGCAATCAGAAGCTGTAAATTAACCAGAGAAACTGGAAAGAGTCTGCAAATGAACTGAGACCATGCCACCATCCACTGAAATACTGAGCACAGATAGTGTTGCCATGTGTTGCAAAAATATTGATTTCTTGTATCCCCCAGCTGCAAAAAAGGCTTTCAAAAACTAATTAATTCATGCAGCATAGGTATTATCCACCTAAGAGCATCTGCCAGCACACTGCCTCTCTCTGCAAGATGAATAGCCACAAGGAAAAGATACCAGGCAGCATACCAATCCCACAGCCTCAGGGGAAGGCTGAGTAAAGAGGGCAATTTCATACCACCCTGCTTGTTTATGTATATCACTACCATAGAACTAAGAGAAACTTCACAATTTTATTAACTGAAAGCATGCAGCATCCTGAATACTGTAAACAGTTCCATAGATGAGTACTGCTTCTCTTGAAACCACTGGACCTGTATACATGCTCTAACTGTGGACTTCCCACCTCATATTTTATGTGACTATAGTCAAGACGTAATACAGCATAGAGTCTCAGAAAGACATTTTCTACAAAACATTGCAAAGAATGTACCACCAGTTCAGAAAGATGAATACATGTGGAAAAAGAGCATACCAATTATAGACCTCCTGTTTTCTCATATCTAAACTTGCAAAGGTTAGGCACTCTGGTAGCTATCACCATAAGACCCAACCACAAAACTAGTAAGAATAATTAATATCCAGGCAGGATATCCAGGACAGAATAACTGAATGCACAGTGACTAAACTCAACAACTTTTGATTATTTACCTCTGGTCATCTGGCAGAAAATTAAAGTAGGATGATGCTTTCTCTATGAAGAAATGTTGATATGTTGCTTGGCAAACTAAGTAATTCACCACTTACAGAGACAAAGCTCTAGAGAATAAAGCTTACTACCCATCATATCCAGTAAGTCTCTGGAGGGCAATATTAAGTCTTGCTACCATGATGATTCTGCATGAATATGTCCACTGCTGCAACTGGGGCACCTTGGAATGGCATTGATCAGTCTCATCTTGATCCAGAACCACTTAATACTCAATTTTCTCATGATCCATATGGGTAGAATTGCCAAAAATTCTGCCAGCAGAGCCTATGATGAACAGGATTAGTGACATTCCTGATGACTAAGGGGACTGTGGGCCTCACAAGAAAAACACTGCTGAGCAGCATCTGAAAAGGGAATGATGGACTAATTTCAGCTCACCAAAGACCCAATTCTGTTTGCCACTGACCCAAACAGAAACAAGCATTGTGATGAATACTGCACCTTCCAAGACTGATTCAATTAATTATAATCTGCGTAGGAAATCCTGTTAGGTTTTACACCTGAAGACTAGGGATAGATAACAGAAGCAGTGGGTTGAGGGGGAGGCATATGGATTGTAGGCAGCAACAGTGTGAGCACTGGTAACGTGTTGATACAAACAGAAGAAACACTGTGACTGATGTTTTCAAGTCTAGCCCTAATTAGACCTTCTTTCCTTTTTGGAGTCCATGGGCCTCAAACACTATTGTGTCCAAATGCATTCCCACCTGCTGGCTCAATATCAAATGATTTGGCAAAATTAAAACCTCCAACCAAGCTACTGCCCACAATGGACTTGGAAAATGTTTACACATCGTCTAGCTTCAGCAGCTCAGCAACATCAGAACACAAAAATATCAAACAGATTTAGATGGGGCTTCTGAGATTTCCAAAGTGACATGATAGGTGCTTAGAACATCTTCCCAAAGAGATATCTACCAGTGTACCACGTAGTCATGAAAGTCCTGTTTTGTGAAGGTGTGACAGTGAGAACAGTGAGCCCTACCCTATAATGTAGCATTGTTCTAATGAGGCAGGACTCTTGCCCTGCCCCCCCCCCCAAATAAGAAAAAGAATCAGGTAAATAACAAAGAATTTACAAATGTGATAAAATTATGGTTCTTCCATATTTATAAGTGATTAAAGATACTTGAATATATTCGATCCCCAAGACAACTATTACACTCTAGGTGGAAAATTAATATCAGGAATGACAAGTAATATAATATAGATCATACAATGAAATTATGAAATTATAAATTGCAATGAATTTTTTTTAAAAAATAAAGGGGAATAAACACTGCTATTACTATGCCAAAATCTCTAAAATATTCCAATATGTGTTTGTATGAAGATGCAAAACTCATATATATGAATAGCTGGAACCATGATGAAAAGAAAAATAGATGTGAGGAGAATCACACAGATTTTCCAAAAGGCAGTTCAATATGCAAAGGGTAGTATGGGAGAAAGGGAGATCAGGAGACCTTTAAATGACTAAGATTAATGAAGCTGGACTGGAAAATAAAGAGATTTATATGGAAGCAAGAGTGAAGATACGAAACAGACTGTAGTAGATTTTGAAAATAAGGATAAAAAATCTATGCTATATCCAAGAATGGTCAGAAAAACAGTTTACAGCTTAAGAAAAACGCAAGATACGATCAAAATAAAAAACTGAGCAATTTTAACAGCATGTTGCTGAGTTTAGGTGACTAGGCTGAGTTGAAATAACATTATAAATAAGATTATTTGCAGTGCAGAGGGTGATAGTACAGTCTCTTTTAATAGATTATATGTGAGGGGCAGCTTTTCTAAACGGAGATGAGAAAAATTATTGAAAAACCCTAGTGTCGCTTGAAAGGGGATGCAACTGAAGACTTTAGCTCCGTTCGCAAAAGTAAGAATGTAAAGTTATATTTTCACTCCTTCTTGTATTGAATTGTGAATAAAAAAGAGCCTTGTGAGGCTCTGGCTTTCCTGGTCCTAGGTTTCCTAGCTGATTTATCCGAAAGAACAAGACAATGAAGCAGGACAAAAAATATTGCACAGATATTTTTGATCAAACTAATTGATGGATAGGCATTGCTGAAGTTCATTATATATGGAGACTGGAGAGGGCAGATTATAGAAGCAAGAGGATTTCTGCTGCTGGAGAAATGAAGGGTTTAGATGTGAGTATCTAGATTTTAACAGGAGAGGATTTAATGTCATAAACTGACTGGAATTTATAGTATGCCATTCCTTCTGCTTCTATAAGTCATATCTTTTTTTTTAAAAAAAATCATCTTAAAACATCTCGATTAAAATAGTAAAGAGACTTACACATATGCAGGGATATGCAACAATGAGGGTACAGAATTTGAACTTCTCCTTGCTTACATTTACATGCATGGCATATTTACAAAAATAAATCACTTAAAATCTTAACTCATCACGTCACTAACATATTCACCAAGATACTTAAATGGAATATCCTTAAAAACAAGTAATACACTTTCGAGGAAGTTAAAATTTTACATTGTTCTCCTTACTATCCTCTATGTACCATGGCTAACTACTGGCATAGTTGTCATTAATACCAGTCAAAGCTATTGTCTTCAGAAAATTAATTTGGCTCTGAAATTGTATTAGAGCATTAGAGAAGGAAAAAACAGATGGGTGTTGCACAAAAAAGTCACTCCTTTAACAGTAATTTGCAGGTAACCTAAGGAGGTTCAAGTCTGGTTAACTTGGATGGAAGACTATACTAGGGCTTATCAATTAAGACAAAAAGGAGCGGAGCCTGGCTTTAAAGAGACTTAATGTTTTTGGTGATTGAATACCCATTAATTAATGTAAAATATGAAACAAGCTATCTAAATAAGTGCTTTATTCAGCAATTTAAGTCAATTCAGCTGATAAGTGAATCTCAGATAGCATACCTTTCAACACCTTAGATCATTCTACAAATAAAATACAGGTATAAGAACTATGAGAGCCGGTTTGGCGTAGTGGTGAAGGCATCAGGCTAGAAACTGGGAGAAGGTGAGTTCTAGTCCCGCTTTAGGCACAAAGCCAGCTGGGTAATCTTGGGCCAGCCACTCTCTCTCTCTCAGCCCTAGGAAGGAGCAATGGCAAACCACTTCTGAAAAACCTGCCAAGAAAACTGCAGGGAGTTGTCCAGGCAATCTCCAAGAATCAGACATGATTGAACGGGTTAAAAAAAAACCTATAAAAAACTAAGCGCTATACATAGTTCACAGACTTTTTCAAAGCAAAATCTATGTTAAAAGGACTATAAGCATCACTAAAGTTTTTGCAAAAAATAAAATACCAGTGCAAAACATCACTGAAAGGAAGATAGTCTGCTTTAGGAAAACTTTGTTCTGAAGGGCAGTTTGTGCATTCCTAAAAATAAGTATGTGAAATGAAATCAAAACCTATATCAAATTATATTCTAGAAGCAAAAGGATCAAGTGGGTGAATGTGTTTAACTGAAGTTGTCTCTACCATTAGACACTTAGAATTACTTTTCAGAGCTTTAACCATTTTAGTACTTATACAAGTACATGATTACAAGACAGATATGGTATTGTCCTTAAGTTACTGAGTGTTCTTTGTCCTGTTAGGGTTTTTTGTAATTAGCTATTCTTTGCAGGCATAAATGCTAAATGCACAGCTGTGACTATATAGTGTGAGGTCCCAGCTGGCAGTATCCAGTGGTGCCTAATACTGAGCTTTGTTTCAGATAAACAACGCACACAAATGCAAACATAACTGAGCTTCAATGTCTAAAGCACTCTCTGTTCAGTTCTTGGAATCAGATATGCAGAAGCATCACTGACTATTTCCTAATACTTTTGTGACAAATCATCATTTATAGAAAAATGATACTGGCAATTAATATGTAATTTAGAAAATAAACTGAGAGTACTAAGTACCATGAATATTGATTCTTACCATTTCCTTCAAAAAATATACAAATGGCTACAATTTAAAATATGTTTAATTTTATAAGGCTTTCTAGATTTATTAATGAAAGCCCTAAGAGTATCCATTTGTTGATGTACCATATTTTTATATGAAATGATTTCTGGTTTGTTGTTCCTATAAATACATAAATTACATAATACATAAATACATAATTTTTTCCTACCATAGCTTATAATCCTCCTCAGGCCCCCAAATAAAGTATGCTTTGTGAGTAAACCACAAATTCTCTATACGAAGATTGTTAATAATTTGGGGTCTCCTAAGTCTAGCATCTCCTTTGAGATAGGATGTTATAAGCCCTTAAACTTGTAGCAGTCTCTAAGCTCTATGAACTTGGTCAGGATCTCTTTTATACGTTTCAGCAGTCTGATCAACAGATTATTGTGTATTTTTGTACTTGTTTTGGTTAATTTCTGTATTTTAATGTTTTTACATTATTATATTATCAACTCCCCAGAGTTGCAGTCAGGCAGCATCCAAATTTAATCACCATCATTATCTGCTGAAGATGCAGGGGCATCACCCATCCCTGTAGCTACGATTTAAAAAAAAACAAAAAAAACCCAACATCCTTGGAGCATTCATGACAATAACAAATGGAATTCAGATATCAAAAAATGAGATTCAGATTTCTCTAATAGTGCAAAGGAAGTCATATCACACTGCAAGGCAGAAAAAGAGTTCTATGTAGTTGTTTTATTCCACCTGCTATAGTTGACAAATTACAGCTGGTAGCAGTTCCTGGCCGATCTTGTCATGGCTTAGAAGCTAAGCGGGTCTGATACTATTTGGATGAGAGATCTCCAGGGAATACCAAGGCTGTAGGTTAGACAAGAAGGTCAAAACAATACCCTAGAAGAAGGTAATAGCAAACCAGTTCCATATTGCTGCTAAAAAAAACTACAGTGTCCATAAAAGCAGCAGAAGTATGGTTTGACTTAAAGACATTATAGTACCATTTTAAAACAGTCTTAACATTTTTAAAAAAATTGTAAATATCTGTCCTATTTTCTGAAAAAGCAGTATTTCTTCATGACAAATGTAAAGCCCTCTCCATCCCTCCCTCCATGCCCCCACACATAACCACTATGCCTACAGAAGCAGCAGCAACTGCCACATATGGGTATATCAGGAATTCTCAACATGGGGCATGCCAAATTTCTAGGGGACCATAGTAAATTTTTGAGGGGGTCACCCACACTTAATTGCTAGGTGTTACTACTGTTTACTACAGTTACTACACTTTACAATAGATATCTACCAACTAACAGCTGTGAGGGGTGTCACAGAGGAAAATTAGGCTCAGAAGGGGTCCAAATCTGAGAAAAGTTGAGTGACTTTGTCTATAATATGCTGTGAATATTCCTCAGAGTGGTACTATAAGAGCTCTCCTGGCTCCTCCTTGCCCAGGTGGGACTTGGCCACCTAAAACAGGGCTGCTGGATGGCTATCTGCAGACTCAATATTATCTAATTGGGTCCCATGGTTTGGAAAACCTGTGTAAATAACTACCTCACTTCATTTTCAGGGACACATAGCGGACAAAGGCTTTGGGAACTATATATGAGAAGAAGTGTCCCTTGAGATGTTTTAAATCCAATCTATTCAGGATTTTAATAATCAGCATCAAAAACTTCATATTTGGTTCAGAAAAAGATTGGCAGCTATCATTCATTACATCAGAACTCAGATGGGAAAGTATATAATTGGATGTTTCCTTACAATAGAAATTCTTACAGAAAACTAGAATGTTAAAAATAAGCTAAGCTAGAAACCTCTCTGACTACCAATTTTCTGGGTATATTGATGCCTGTGGGAGGGATATTCCATATTTCAGAGAACATTTCTTCCATATCTAGAACTGGCAGTTCAACTATCACCCATCTTGCAGAGAATTCTGGAAACTGTAGTTCCAAAACAAATTGAAAGAATCAAGTTAGAAAAAGCTGAGCTTGACTGAGCTTGAAAAAGTAGATGCTTCTCATGCCTTGGTGAGATGGTGCAGCAATATAAATTGAATAAATAAAATAAATAAAATCCCTTGTACACAGGGGGTATATATGAAAAATATACTGTCATTTTTCCATGATATCAACTTTAAAACATGAAATCATCCAGATGTTTTTAGCCTCAACAATGCCAACAAACTCAAGTGGTTTCCTCTACACAATTTTTACAGGTGAAGGTGGTAAAATAAAATAATGTAAAAAAGACTAATCAGTACTGTATTCAATTTTTAAAAGTGCCAAACAGTTTTCCCCATTTTTGCTAACTTACTCAAATACAGTTTTACTGAAGGACTACCTTTCAAGCACTCTTCAAACTTAAGTACATACTGTAGGTTCAGGAAAACAGACCTGGACAGCTATCAAGACATCTATAAAAACTGCATTGTTTAAAGAAGCCTGGTAAAATTCTTATTACTAATCTAAGAGTAGTATAAATGTTTATATAATTCTCCTATATTTGTTTTTCCCTGACAAAAGACAATGAACATTTGACAAATGGTAGCAATCCATGTGTCCAGAAATTTTTGGTTGTCTTACTAACAAACCACAGTTTTTGTGTTCATCACAGAACTTTACTTAAGCCCTTTGCAGTATGAGTAAGATTCAGACAGAGGGATAGCTGTGGAAATACACAATTTCATTGATAATTTCCTGTAAAAACACAAACAGGCAGGTTCATGAAATACTTTTTCTTTCTTAGCCCATTTTTTCTTCTACAACAAAGTAGTGATTTCTATCACTTCCAGTTTCACTCTGAAGAACATCTTAGCAATGGCACTTTCTGAAAACATGGGTTTTATGCAAGGAAAACAAGGAAGGAAAGAAAACATTTCCTTAATAAACATTTTTTTCTAGTAGCACATCATGCTCAACAAGGAGAGGAGGAATACACACCACAGGTAAACAAATATATGGAGTCCATGCAATACTTTATTCTCCATTTTTTATTCCAGGCTTGATCAACTAACGGAATTCACTGTATTTGCCAGTATTCTGTTCATTCTTCCACCCCCCAGCATGTGATTGATCTAAAATTCTCAAGTTCCCACTCCTTTTCACAATACTGAACTGTCAGTATTTTGGAATTGTCATTAGCGCTAAAGAAAATGTCTGTCATAACCATGTTCCCTTGGAGAGGGAAAGTGTTTCTAAGACAGGCAGAAATGCACATATGAATAATTCTGCATGTTTACAAGCCTCAATTGTGACCCAACTTTCCTGGCTAAAAATGATACCCATGGATTATAAATTAGCAATACATATAAAAAACACATTTATAGTAATCACAGTAAAAAAAAAATCTCTATGTGATTCAATCAGGACTGTTTTTTTAGTGATTTATATAATACTTATATATTCATCCATATTAATACCGTAACTTCTAATGATAAAAAAGAGATGAAATTCATGGCAGATGCACTTGCACCAGTTTTGAAATTAATGTTAGACATTTTCCAAATCAAAACATAAGGCAGGCAGACCATGATGTGGAAGAACCATCTCATAAAATTCATTCACAGAAAAAGTTAGCCAAAGAAGGATATTTTGACTAAGTGTTGCTTCTTCTTGTTTCATCTGTTCAAAATTCAGTAATACAGTACAAACCACAAAAAAAAAAGAATAAAAAGAAAAAGTGTAGAAAAGAAAAAAAGAGAAAAAAGAAAATATATAAAGAAGTAACTTCCCCCTTCATCACAAGTATAAACAATTTTAGTAATTTATCACCATGTGTTAAAACACAACAAATATTTTCTTCATCTCATATCTCATCTCTTAACTATAAACAAAATCCAAAAGCCTCGTCATTCATTTCATATCAGCAAAAGTCCATTAAGGGTTACCAGAGATAATTACATATTTATTTTAACCTTGATCAAATAAATCAGCTCTGTATTCCTTCCCTGGACTTTTAACAATCTTGGTTTTTAATCCCTTCAAATAATGTCTTAGAACTTGATTTTTCTTTTCTTTTTTTGTCCCTTCTCAGAGAATCCTTCAATACCTTAACAGATCTCTTTTGTACATCTAGTAAGGAAAGATTATCCAAACCACTCTTCTCATTTAATACTTGTATGTCCCCTTTAAGTATTAAGACATCATCTGGTCTCATTTGTATGTCCAATTTATCATCTTTTTCCATATCATTCTTATAGCCTGTCATATTTAAATCCACATTCAAATCAATTTCAGTTTTATTTGGTATAGCTTTTTCTTCTTCTGTGACATCAATTCATCATCTATCTATGGTATCAGACATTCTTAAGATTAATATCTGAGTCCATTGTTCAAAAATACCCTTCAAAATATCTACTGTTAAAGTATTTTGCTTGATTTTTTGTTAACAAGTTAAATTTAAGTATTCTCCTCCTTTAATTGTAATCTTTATTTTCTTCTAGTTCTCTCAAGTGTCCAAACTTCAAAGTCCTATCCCTTTTTTTTTTCCCCAAAGAAGCCAAACAACCATAGTTTCCCACAGGAAGCAGCTCACCATGACACTCACTGGAAGACTATTCTGCCCTCGTTCTTAAGACTCGGGACAATACAACACCATAACAAGCCATGATGATGATGGAATGGGAGTTTTAGGGTTAATTTGAAGAAGGCAGCAAAAACCAGCTGCTCTAACCCATTTGCTTTGAGTGTTTCAAAGGCTAATAGAGAAGACTGCAGCTCTTCTTGGGAGTATCCATTATCAGTCAGGCACAAGCAGAGAAAAGCAGCAACCTCCCCCCAAATTGGAAGAGGAAGTGGTCAATTGTGTACACAGTGGGAATAGATAGATAACAACTAGCTCATATTTCTCCCCAGCAACACCAAAAGTGCCTACCTTTTGGGAGTGTTTTGTCCACCCAAGGGTGTGAATAATTACTGTTTGCCAATAATCATGTACCTCTTTGTTCTAAACAAGTATAAAAATTGTGTTGACTTGCAAGCTCAGCACACTTTAGTTCCATAGGTGCCCTTTCTTCTGCAAGATAAAGCTATAAAAGAGATTCCCGCCTTATGTGTTAATTGGAAAAGCATGCAAGGTTTTAAAGAACCCAGAGTTCCTGGGACAATGTAATGATGTCATTACACAAATAACACAAATCAATTGTATCATTACACAAATAACACAGATGATGTCAGTTGTGTCATTTGCATCACTGCAATAACATACTCTTTGATTTGACTTTTGGGAATACAGTAAGGGAAATCCTCTCCCTTAAATAAGTGTGCTAAAATGAAGTTTCACTATACAGGCTTATGGAACAAATCTAAGCAATTTCACAAACTTTGTCAGCTGAGTATTTCAGCAAACATGCACATAAAGAAATCTGTTACTCAGCCACAATATTTTATACCAAAATATTTTATACCAATTTTATTCAAATTAAGAACAGTGTTTGAATGGATTTTCTAGTTGTTGACAAAAATTATCTGACAAATCCAAGAAAAGAACTACAAATTCTGCAGACCACAAGAACGAAGCCCTTAACTTAGGAGGTTTTAGTTTTCATTACTTTAAAGTTGTCAAACAAATTATTACCCTAGAAATACTGGTTTATATGGCAACAACTGAAATTTGGTGCCAAAGATACAGCTGGGAATTTCAAATGGGGATGTCAAGCTATACTGTATTGAAGCTAGAAAGTACATCACATCCCTATTATTATTTATGTTTAATTTTCCACACTGCTTTCCTGTATATTCATATGTTCCATATTAACAGATTTCAAAACAGAGTTCCATTTTTAAATTTGTGATATTTTTCCCTAGCTCAAGACTGATACTCACTTATTATAATTTGGACCTCTGACAACTTCTGGAATTAAGAAAGAAATATCAGAACATTCATTAACACTGGCGGGGAGGGTGTAGAAGTTTTATTTTTTTCTCTTTCCCCATTCAACACTTAACACCTGAGGGATGATGGGCAAACACATCAGCAGCTGCTATCCACAACGGATGAAAGAGGAAAAATGTTTGCATGTGAGTTAAATGCAGGAATCAGGTACAGTAAGAAGTGGCAAGAATGGTATGATGGATAACTGCTAAATAGGATTTCAGCAAGACTGAACTGATATAATTAGCTCCCTGAATTTTCTGGAGTTTATAAAAACTATCTTTTATATTGTGTAACTATTTACGTCCAAAAGGTAATTAAAAAAAAAGCTTGTTTGTACCCTTTGACTGAAATGTTGTTTTAAAACTATAGGAAAACAATTATTTAAAAAGTATATAATAAGGCAACTGAAATTCTTTCAATGTTTTATGTCATTCACACATCATTTTAAAAAATGTAAGATCCTTTACTGAATCATACAAAAAATACTCAAGTCTGAAGCAAACAAGTCCTTGTGACCTATGTCATTCAATTTACAACTTATTGTACACTTTTGTTCAAGAGAACTATATCTTAACCTCTGACAAATAAACAGATATAACATATATTTGAACAACCTGCAAATTTGAACTTCCCCTTTATACATTTAGTGAAAACTAATCAGTTATTTTTTACTACTTGACTTGAAGTTCTGCTTTTTAAACTTACTGAAATAAAAGTAATTAAAAATATAGAACAGCCTGAAGTATTCAGTGTTGACTGCTGTACTTGAAATTCAGTTTTTCTTGATTTCATGTCTAAATGTGGTAAACAGCTACTTGAACAATGTATAATGTAGAGTTCTATACATTAGATTTCCTGAAAATGTCTTGAATGTCATCTTCCTCCTAATCAAAAAAGCACCCCCAATTCTCTGGAGCTTTACAAGTGGACCACAGGGGAAAGAAGGGACATATAAGAAATTATAAGAAACAAAATAAAGGAACATGCTAATACCATGATCATAAGCATACAGAAGTTTAAAAACTATTCGCCTATAATACCCAAGTTGTACAATCTTACATAAAAATAAAATTCAGCAAACCTTACTTCTGGTAGAGGACTGGCTGGTTTGGTCAGGATTCCTCCCACGTAAACAACATTTGGTAGTGTAGGTCTTGGAAATTCTAGTGCTACATCAGTACATAACATCCACAGGCTGGATTCATGAACCAATTCATACATGGACCTTGCTGGCTGTACATTATACTTCTGCATTATCCTTTCATATTTTGGCAGAACCAAAAAGTAAACTCCAAATCTTGAAACCAGATAAACAATAGTGTTCTTAAATCTTTCTAGGAAGTTCATATGGTCTGTGAGAAGTGAATTAAATTCAGGGACATATGCTAAAGGTGCAGGTGCACTTACTTCTGCTGGATACCAAAGGCCAGTGGAAAAAACAGCATATTTAATTCCTAAAAGATGAGCAATAACAAATCCACACATCTCGTTAGGATCTACTAGTAGCAGGTCAAATTTTTCCTGTTTCAGGGCATGCAGGAGCTTCTTGTTGCCCACAATCATGTCACAATTCTTGCAATAGTGATCCACAATATCAAACAGCTCCAAGGCTGTTAGTCTCCCAGAAAAGATACTCCTCATTTTGGAATGAAGAAATTCATCTGAGGTGGTTGTATTAAAGAGCCCTGGGTATCGCTGCAGTCTGTAATGACTGGATGGAGGGATTTCTCTGCCCTCAGACAGAAGGAAAACAGTCTGGTGGCCTTGTTCATACAAGGCTGAAGCCAGGGTCTTGAAAATATATAGATGGCTTTCAAACAAAACTGGCGGCACAATAACGATTTTGGCAGCCTTTGAAATTCCAACAGCACTCCACAGGAGAATGAAAAATGGAACGTAAGACTTCATAGCTGAAATGATAAACAAAACTGTTATTCAACACAGCTGAAAGGCCATTTAGATTTTTTTAAAGCCATTACTTAATAACAATCAGACATTTTTTAAGTCAGTCTTCTCCAACCTAGTCCTATCCAGTTGTGTGAATATACAATTCTCATAATTCCAAGATGATTGGCCTTGCCTCTATGATTTATTAGAGATGTGTTCCAACATGTCTGGAGGGCATCAGGTTTGGGAAAGCTGTTTTAAACTCTAACAAATTGTCATTGAAACTGATGTTACTGACAATCCTAGACAAAAAAAAAAGCTTTAGAGTGCAGCTTTACATGTAGTTCTTACAGCAAAAAATCCAGTTTTTCTAGAACAAAATTGTGCAAAAAAGCACACTAGGAAGAGACTAAACTATATTTTTTATAGAAAAAAGAGAAACTAGACAGCATTTAAAGTTACAGACACATGCCAGAAATATATAGTAGCTATGATGCCTAACTTTTTCAAATCTCATTTCAAACTAGTTTCTTCCAGGAAACTTGCCAGTTGTTCTGTAGCCCACAGTATCTTTACCTCTAACATCCAGATGTGCAGATATTAATGAGGAATGCTATTTATCTCCATGTTGTAGCAACCTTCTCCAGCTGATATCTTAATATTTAATTATCATTAAAGGCAGATAGGGCAGCCAGACCATTTTTTCCTAGTCACCTTCTCAGTCGATCTTACTTCATTCTATAAATATAGGGCTCTATGAAACCTTCCAAAGTGGTACTCTATAATCCAATGTGGGGGATAGCATATAAAGCACTTCTCTTTCAGTAATTAAAGTAGTGACATCTTTTTCCAAACTACAGAGAGAGCGAGCCAGAACAAACTTATGAAACTATCACATGAACCTGTAAAAAGATGCCACTGTTTTAATTATCCAGAGAGGGGATTCATATGCACCTCCCCTTTTCACAAAGCACCTCTTTTGGAAGATTTGCATGTTGTAGCTCTAACAAATAATGTACCCTGAAGAAGAAATGAGACAGAGTTCTAGACAAACAGAATTAAACTAAGTGAGTGCATGTCCAAAGAAAACCAAAACCCAGCTGACTTCTGGCAGATAGAATTATCAGATATTACTTACTCTACAGGGTCCTCGTTTAACGACTGTTCGTTCAGCGACCGTTCAAAGTTACGACAGCACCGAACGAATGGTATTTATATCTGGTCCTCTAAGTTACAGCTTGGAGCACCCCTGCAGTCACGTGATCAAAATTCGGGCACTTGGCAGCCAGCATGCATTGATGACCAAAGGATGCGCTTCAACAGTCCCTACCCACCTATCCCCCCCATGTCTTCCCTTTTCACCCCCCGCACTCTGCAGCCCCTGCTGGCCTGCGTTCCACCACCCCCAGCACCAGGGCACAAAGCCCTAACCACCCCAGTGTTCCCCAGCACACCACAAAGCCCATGCCACCACAGCTGCCCTCACTGCCCTGAACTCCACAGCCCCTGCCGCCTTGTGCTCCGCTGACCGCAGATGACCTTCGCCATCTTCTTGCTCCTGATGCTGAAGAGGTACATGGCATGGCCCTTGACGAGGCAGCTTCTGGCCGCACAACGCCTTCTTCCCAAAACTTTCACGCCATGGTGCTGGGCCAGGCTGGGGCTTCATGGAGGGCCAGGCCAGGCATGTCTCGTCAGCAGCAGGAGGAAGAAGACAGCAAAGGTCAGTTTGGGATGGCAGGGGCAGTGGAGCATAGGGCAGCTTGCATGTCCTCCTGCCCACAGCAGCAGCCACCCTACCTGGCTGCACTGGAGCCAGGCCACAGTAGTCACTTACCTGCCCGCTGGGCTGCTTGTGACCCCCCAGAACTCGCAACTTCCTGCCAGCTTTCCCATTGACTTTTCTTGTTGGAAGCTGGCAGGAAGTTGCGAGGAGGTTCTCGCTTAACGATCCATGATTCTCACTTAATGACAGCAACCAGGACTACCAGGATTGCTGTCACTAACCAATGCAGTCACGTGAAATCATGCTTTACAACCGTATCATTTAGTGATGAAAATTCCAATCCCAGTTACTGTCATTAACCAAGGACTACCTGTATTTTGGTCTTTCAAAATCAAGATTCTGTTAGTGTAACCTTACAATAAAGTAGAATTAGCTCATCTGGTCGTGTTTCCTGTCTGGTCTACCTTGTAAGGCTGACATTAATCTTGCAAGTCTGAAAGTACATCTCTCCATCTGTGTCTGTTACAGCCAAAGAAAACCATGGAGCGGGGGGGGGGGGAGGCTTCTGAGGCTCTTGCCCCACCCACATTCCTGCTACGGGTTTAGCTTCCTTTTATCTGACCATTCCCTTGGTTGCATCTCTTTACCTTGTCTCTCAAGGACATTCCCACATACCATGAGAATTACCCTGTATATTATGTTTATATTCTGAGTTACAACTATTCGAAGTTACCACTGCACTGAACAAAGGGACTTACAACTGGTCCCTGAAGTTATGGCTGTTGCAGCGCCCCTGTGGTCACATGATCAAAATTTGGGCACTTGGCAGCCCAAACACAAAGGCACTTCAACTCCCCCCACCCACCTATCTTCTCTCCATCTATGCCTTGCCACCCTGTGCTCGCTGGCTCTGCCACTCCTGCCAGCCTTGCTGCCCTCAGTTGACCTTTACCATCTTATTCCTGCCACTGCTGACGAGGTGCACCCAGCCTGGCCCTTTCACAAACCATCTGCTGGCCACACCAGGCCTTCTTCCCAAGGCAGCGCCCACCCCTTGTCCAAATCACTGTTGGCCTTGTCTAAATTGCATGCGGCTTTCTCATGAGGTTTTAGAAGACAGGCGCATGAAAGAAGGCTGGTGATGTGCTGGTGTGAAAGCAAGACTCAGCCAGAAGGGTACTTCTTTTGCACTGGCACAGCTAAGGACTTCTTTCATGTGCCTGCCTTGAAAAAGGCAGGTGCATGAAAGAAGACCCCAGCGGTGCCAGTATGAAAGAAGGCCCCAGCTAGGAGTGGTCCTTTTTGAGGCAGGCATGTGAAATAAAGCCCCAGCTGTGCCAGTATGAAAGAAGGACTGGCTAGAAGGGATCCTTTTTTTGAGGTAGGCACATGAAAGAAGGCCCCAGCTGCACCAGTGTGAAAGAAGGACACTTCTAGCTGGGTCCTTCTTTCATGCCAGCACAGCTGGGGCCTTCTTTCACATGCCTGCCTCAAAAAGGATCCCTTCTAGCTAGGGCTTTCTTTCTTCAAATGAGGCTTTCTTCCCAAGGTTGCACATGGCAGTTTCTTCACAAGACCTGGGGAAGATGACTTCACATGACCAGCAGCTGCCTCACGAAGGGCCAGGGTAAGAAGCAGAGGGAGCAGGAAGATGGTGTCAGGGTCAGTCTCGCTTCGCAATAAGACACAGACTCACTTAATGGGTATTAAGGATTTCTGGTTTATTGGAATGATGGCTGACAGAACGAAAAACGGGAACGGGGTGTGTGGTGTGGAGGTGCCCATTTTATACCCTCTTGTATGACCCCGGGCTCCTCCACCCTCCATTGTCCCAATCCTTCTTGATGGGACCCTTGATTGCTGCCTGGGCGTTTTCCCGGTGTCTTCTCTTGTCTTCTCGATTCTGGTGTGTCCTCCAGGGCACCAGGTGTGGCTTATCTCTGTTCATCCGATGTCCTTCTTTTCAGCTGCATATGGGTCCATGGGAGTGGGTGCTTTGGGTGCTTGTTTTAATCCCTGTTCTGATTATCTTCTTCCTCTTTTCCTTGATGATCATGATCTACGTTGTGAGGCTCTTTGTGCCTTGCAACGAGGTCATGACAGATGGCGAAGGTCAGCTGGGGTGGCAGAGTGCAGGTCAGCTGGGGCAGGGAAGTGCAGGTGGCGAGGGCAACTGCGGCTGGGACTGGGCTTCCCGGGGTGCTGCGGTTTTGTGCTATGCTGCTGGGGCTTCCCGGGACACTACAGCCTTGCACCGCACTGCTTTGGTGGGCTGAAGCAGCTGAAGCTTCCAGGGTCAGCTGTGGCTTCATGCTATGGCTCAGGGGCTTCTTGCAGCGTGGGGCAGCATGGCAAGCAGCCCCAGAGCAGGATGCAGGGCAGCCAAAAGGGCAGAGATGTAGGGGAGATGGGTGGGGGGAATTGAAGAGGAGGTAGTCCCTTACCTTAGCAAAGCTTGGGGCTTAGAGGGACCAAGCCTGGAATGGCTTGGATTGGGGTGGGTCCTTGGCTAACAACTGGTGGAATCTGGTTAACAGAAGAAACGGGGAGTGCCATCGCTAACCGATGTGACATCACGCTTTACGACTGTATCGCTTAGCAACTAAAATTCCACTCCCAATTACTGTTATAAATTGAGGACTACCTGTAGTGTAACCAATTGTATTCTTCCATTTGATTACAAAAATGCATGGCATCAACCAATAATTGAATTTGCAACTTAAATTTATTCCATTAGGTTAAGAAACTATCATGTTACCATATGAAATAGCTAAACACAGATTTAAAACAGGTAAATCACCAGCTAATGGAACATGTGAATCCTTATATCAAGCCAACATCTTAATCTTTCTTTAGCCCTGATTACAACAATATAGATGAAGAAAACTTAGGTATGTCAGGGAAAAATTGCACTGAAAGAATTCAGACTGAAAATGAAATATAAAGTGAATAGGCGAAGTATGGAACATTCAGTAGGTGGCATGTCTGTTTTAATAAAGAATGGGTATTCCTCTGATTGTCTATACTGTACATTGTCTGTAAATTTGTCTGTTAGATTTGGTGTGCTGCTGCAATGGATTCTTTTGTTAGTTCTAGATCTATGGATCAAATTTCATTTGATGTTACAGCATTCTTCACATCCATGAATGTAGAATCCATTCTTTTGCTAACAGAACATAAAAAAATTGAATTTCCCAGACCCATGGAACTTATTGTCTTTGCCCCACCAATACCTTAATCAAGGAACTAACCACATCCCAATCAAGATTGGCAAAGCAAGCTACTATGTATAAAATAAGCAGCAAACTTCACTTTCCCATGCAATGATGATGTTACCTAGCCTGATATGGTAACATCTGCAAGAAAACAAACAGGCTCAGAGAATATCAGAAAAAGTTAAAATGGATGTAAAGTGCCTACTTTGTTATATGGAAATGACAACCAGCTATGTCAGGAGAAATATAAAGGTAAGCTGGATGCAAGACTTAAGAAAGACATGGTAAAACAAGAAGAGATAAGTATCAAGAATGAGTAAGGGCTGAATGAAAGTGGACTGAATACAAAAGTGACTAGTGAAAAAGAAGCAGTTTAGTCACTGAGAGGATTAATGGGGATTAAATTCCCAAGCAAATATATGAAAAGTGTATGGATTGAGAGGAAGAGAAATACTGATGAAGCTTTGGTTGACTTGAGTGATCCTCAATGAGATGAGAAGGCTAAAAAAAAAAAGCCAACATATCAAGCTGTATGGATGTGGCAGAAGCAAGCAACAATGGTTGGCAAAGTCAGAAAGGTATGAAAATATACAGTGAATGCTGTTGGTATAAAGTACCTTGCTTTATTTATTGATTTGATTTGATTTGATTTCTATAGCTGCCCATCTCAGCAAGTGACTCTGAGTGGCTTTAGCAATATTTCCATTTTTTTATCTAATACTTTTCATTTATTTTAATACTTCTTTCTCTTTTGTATACTGTATAACACTACCTGCCCGGAAAGGTAAGTAGGTACCAATACCAAAAATTGCAATTTTTGCCTTTTTAAAATTGAAGTCTTATAAAATGCTAAAAACATTTTTAGCATTTTATAAAGACTTCAATTTTTAAAAAGTAAAAAGAGTTCCCTTCCTCTATGGGCTTCCCTGATGATGAACTTGGTATTTGGTGGGGTGTCAGGTATTTGCCTATGGTTTTTCAATGGAATTATCCAATAAAGCATAGTCAAATCCTTGGCAAATCATAAGCATATTTCTGAGCTGAAATAATGCATAGTCCAGCAATTGTGCAAAAATTGCTGCTTAAAACCAACCAGGTCTGCACTAGTGTTAAAGGAGTAAGATACTACAAGATTGCAGATCTCAGTCAAAGCACCGCTGACTGTTCTCATGAGATATAACAACTTCACTGTTAGCCAAGGCCATTTGCTGCTTTCAAAAATAATTTTCTGAAGAAATATTTTAGTTCCTAACTAGCACAGTTTGCAGATACTCCTAAAGAAAAAATGTATTAATATTGCTTCAACTGAGAGAATTATCAGTTGATAGCACCCTTAACAATATAAGCACATGGTAAAATTAACTGATTAGAGTGACTATATAGGCATATCTTATTGACAAACCTACAGCTATGATACTATTTGAAATGAAGAAAATACACACAACCCTGCAGTCACCTGCAACTAACTCCCCTTTTTCTTCCAAACAATGTCATTTCTAGTACTATAGTTCAGCAAAGGAGAAAAGTTTTTCAAGATAAATTGGTGGGACAATTCCTACACTCTACCTATTTGCTTTTAACATTCAATTTTATATTGATTTGAACAATTCCATTTTTATATAAAATTAGAATCATTACTGTTTTGAATGAAAGGACTAAAAAAAACCCCAAGGCACTGTTAATCAAATTGCATAAAACAGAGTTTTACAAGCCTTTTGTTTTTTAAAGCATCTATTAGCTGAATTTCCTTTCCCATAGAAGCAGCACCTTTAAGTCTACCACATTATTTACTAACTTTATTCTTGGAATATTTTGAACTTGCAGTATCCTTAATAGCATTAGCATACTCCCAAATGTAGCATTCAGGAAGAAAAAACTATAGACATAATTGTAATTTTTTTTTAAAAAAAGTTCTGACTAGAGAGGATAGGTATCAATAATTTCTACTTCTGTGTCCAAGATCTATCTGCAAATAGAGATCTCTAGCAAAGCAGCCTAAACAGAGATGAAGCAGAGGTGATGCAAGGGAAGAGCTGGATTATGCCACTTTCAAATCTCAAGTAGATAAGAAAAATGGTAACAATACAGGAGAAAGATAGGGCAGGTTGAATTTAATCCTAAATTATTTACAACACACTGAATACAATATAAGAGCTCCAAAACAACTATTCCCACCCTGTTTCTGGACTGTGCAGGATTTACATTTGGTACAAATTTAATCAGCTGAATGTCAAGTAGCTCGGCTAGACCTTGGCTATTTAGGATTGGACTGCAAAGTTAAGAATTTGCTCACTTTCCTGGACATAAGCTTCCTTGAAGAATATATTTACACGCACACACAGGTACACACATCAGATAATCACTATTTGTATTCTCAATAGATGTATTAAATTGGAAAATATAAAGATAGCAATTATTTATTATGGAAATAAAGGAAACAATATAAATGGACTGATATTACCTCATATCTTCCCATTTCTTTGTTCAGTTCACTGCTCTCTTTCTGAGCACCCAAAATCTTCATCAAGAAGAGTATCCATGACTATAGATATGCTTTTCTAACTAGTCAACAGCATTACAGCCACCAGCTCAGTAATCCCTGCAGCTTCAATTTGTACTTCTCATGTTACCAGGAGGTTTTAAATTGCTAAATTGTTATGCTATTAAGAGATAATAAAACAGCAGAAATCGCAGCACAGTATTTACCTAACTCTCCTGAAATTCATTTACTAATTAGCACAATTAGTCACCTTAGAGTCTCATGACTCTGTATTATAGCCAAATAAAGATTGTACTATCAAAATATCCCCTAAGAAACCTAGCCTGTCCGAGATATGGCCTGCAAAATTAAAGATGCTGTTCTCTTTACCCCTGCGACACACAATAGTGATGGTTTGTTTTCTCTTAGATTATTTTTACTTTCCTTCTGCTTGTCCAGGTCCCTTCAGTAAGACTATTCCTTTGTGTATGTGGTGGAATTTCAGTTAGAATGTGGTAGTTTGAAATCAGAAAAAACATTTCTGAAGAGTTCCAGCCAATAGGCTTCTGTTATTCAATTAGGTCAGAGACAGGGAAGATTATTAGGGCAAATATGTCACCTATGATGCTCAAGAGTCTTTATGATCTCAGGAAAGAATTTCAAATGTAGCAAATGAAAATATATTGCTGCCACCATATTTGCCTTGACTTCAAGAGTTTCTGCCCACCCCACCAGACCTAGTAGGGAGGGCATGCTTCAGGTCCCTTCTATCAAACGGTGTCATCTTGTTGGACCCAGGAATCATGCTTTTTCTGTGGAAGTGCCTGCCCTGTAGAACAGCATCTTGGAGTTCAGAAGGTCCCAACATACCATTAACCTTTTGTAAAGCACTGAAGACCTAGCTGTTCCCCCAAGCATTTGGGTCAGACAATTTGGCAAGATCTGCCTTTTTGTTTTAACTTCAGCTATTGTTTTAACCTCAGACATTGTGGTTTGGATTATGGGATTGTTGCTGTTTTAATTGTCTACATTACCCAGAGTCATTGCTATAAGTTGGGCAGCTACTGAAATCATTTAAATACTGTAAATAGATAGGACAATACATTTTGGAAAACAAAATGATCTGGAGGCAAGGCTGGACTGGAGTGTTCAGGCAAGGCTGAGAGCTGGAGGCACACCCAGATCACGTTGAAGCGAAGCGATGAGGCTTAGAGCTGGATGCGAGGCTGTGCTCAACAGGAATAGCAGAGAGAGGTTCTACAGGAGCAACCCGAGCAGAAGGCTGTTCTGCGAAGGCAGAAGGCACTGGCGCTGGTTCCACACTGGCTATAGACAAGGCTTCTGATGCTGGTAAGGATTTTTCCACAGGTGCTGTGAGCTCAAAGGAGTGGTTGTCCCTGGCAGCTTGCTCTTGGCATGCCTGCCTTTTTATTTGCTCTTTTCTGTGCCATTTTCCCTTAACAGCCAATCACACTTCTTTTTTCTTTTGCGAGCTTCTCTCCTCTCCTCTCTCAAGCACTGATTGGAGGCTTCAAATCTCCCTCTGGAGTTTATCCAATCATCTCCTGCGATTTCTCCTGCTCTGCTGAATTACTTCCTAGTTTAGATTCTTCAGGACCTTGCTGATATGTTTAGTTTTCCCCTTCTGACTCCGAATAAGTTTCGTTTTCAGAGTCAGAAGCAGGCTTAAACCTCACATGCAGTTTTCTTGGCAAGATTTCAAAAGTGGTTTGCCATTGCCTTCTTCCTAGAACTGAGCGCGCGCGACTGGCCCAAGGTCACCCAGCTGGCTTTGTGCCTAAGGCAGGATTAGAACTCACAATTTTCTGGTTTCTAGCCTTGTGCCTTAACCACTACACCAAACTGGCTCCCTTTGGGTTTGGGTAAGGAAGAATTTAACATTCTTCGTGTTAGTCATCCATCTACTTGGATGGATACAGACAGCTATGTCTAATTGCATAAGACATCATATATTAAGCATGAAGCAATGAATGCCCCAGGTTGCTTACTTCTAGTAACCTAAGGCATCTCAACTTTCATATCTTAGAGTGACTGGTAGGACCTATCAAAACACCTGGGATCCACCTTGATAGAAACAAAAAGTCAATTTCTTCTAGAAGAAACGTATACATTTATAGGCATTCAGTTACTGTATTAACAATCTGGAGTAAATTTTAAAACCTATGTTATCCCAGGAATTCTGGGTTCTTTAAAACCTGGCATGCTTTGCCAATTAACGTGCAAAGCAGAAATCTCTTTTATAGCTTTATTCTGCAGAAGGGCACCCATGACTAGTTCCATATGCACGCTCAGCTTGCAAATCAACACAACTTTTATACATGTTTAGAACAAAGAGGCACATAATTATTGGCCATCAATAATTATTCTCACCCCTGGGTGGGCAAAACCCCCCAAAGTGGACACTTTTGCTGTAGCTGAGGAGAAATATAAGCTAGCTGTTATCTATCTGTTCCCACTGCCTGCACAACTGACCACTTACTCCTCCCTTCCTTGTCCAATTTGGGGAAAACTTACTGCCTTTCTCTGCTTGCACCTGGCTGATAATGGATCCATCCAGTCTTATCTATTAGCCTTTGAAATGTTCAAAGCAAATGGGTTCTTCAAATTAACCGTAGAATCACCATTCCATCACCTAACTAAGTTTCAATGACTTACCTTCTATCCACATCTGACTACGCCTGAGTCCCATCTAGTTACGTGTATCATCAGTTAAGAACTCACTGAGATAGACAAAACAAGCATAACTGAGCAATAATCTGACTCAGCACAGAGTAACTTGTGTTCCTATTTCCACATAATCCACAATTCAAAGTCTACAATACCTTTACTAATTTCAGGCCAATCAAAATGTTTTATCAGGAAAAGTTCTTCAGAACTCTCTATTTAGGGATGGGGAATAGAACAAAAGTCCCAAAAAGATGACAGTTATTTTGGTGACAATTGTGTTTCAGATTCAGTCTGAAGACAAAAATGTAGACAGAATGATTTAGTTACTGTTAGATACTAGAGATAATCTAGGATTCTAAGAAAAGGAATAAATAGCTGATTTTTATGTCTGATTTTGATCCTTGACTAATTCTTCTCTAAAAGTTAACATCAAGTCTAGGACAGTTTTTATGCCTTCCTCTAATCTCTAAAATAGAAACTTGGGAGCAAGACAATTCAGGTACTTCCTAGAAGAAACATGCTTAGCAAAGTTTGTTTTTCAAGAAACCTTAGGGGGGTAATTTAAGTCTTCCAGACATATTTCATGTCTCAATGTCTTCATACTGTGACTCTGCTGGGAAGAAATAGAAATGGACATATGCAGAGACAGGAGCAGAATCCACAGCAGCAATGTGAGACTTGCAAAGACTGTTGTTGTGGGGGAAAGAGGAGGAGGAAGGCATATTAGCTATGTTGGCTGCCTTGAGTTATTTATAAAAATAATAAAGGTGGGATAGTAAGTAAGTAAGTAAGTAAGTAAGTAAGTAAATAGTCATTCTGCTGTACTAGAAAACACCTTTTTTAATGCACTGCGTAGGCCAACCAAATAATAGCTAAGATTCTGGAACAACAAAAATGTCTATGTGTGTGTATGTGCATGTTGTATATTGAAGAGACAGAAAATAATTTTCAACATGGAGAGCCAAACCACATTGGCTCTTCCCCAGAAGTTCTGTGGAAATTATATAATTAAAAATGCTCACAATCATTTCTAAATTAAGTTATATGATAGTATAAATTAAGAATGCCTTTTCACACAATACAGACCTATATCAGTCCATGCAGAGTTAATATTGCTAGCCATGCCTTATGAGGAAAAAAACACAAGCAATATATTTTAACTATTAGAAACAGTATAGTATAAAAATATAGAATAAATAATTAATGATGTGGTTCCCATATCATATTAAGTTAAAATATGATTTTGGCTTAGTATGATGTATGAACCCAACCAACTCTAGTTTATTCAATAAATGATAGTTAAGCAAACATAGTTTAGTGCAACAATCAATTGCATAAAACCAGAATAAGTTAGAACTAGGAAAAAAACTGCTTCTTGAGATCACTTGTTGAATGCTATCAACAAATATTATATCCAACAGAAAAATTGTTACATGTTTTTCCAAAGAAGAGAAAAAGCATTGTGCAGCAAGATTACATAGTCCTATCTACCACCTTCATGAAATAGGCTGTTGACTATTACAGCTTATTCCATAACATATACATTACCCTGTTTCCAAAATGTTGGGCATTTTTTGGTATTTTTAAAATAGCTGTTTTTGTAAAATAGATTTTTAAGAGATAAGTCCTGCACTGGCTTGGACTTGATAGACTGACTGGGCTCTCCCAACTCTATGATTCTGTGATATCACAACTCAACATGATATTATTTCATACATGATTTCAAAAAACCTACACAGCCAGCCACTCTCAAGCCTTCCTCTTAATCACAATCATCACCATCCAATACAGGGTTACACTGCCATTTTACAGTAACAGTTTCACCTAGCTTATTTATAAATGCAAAGTTAGACCTCACCAATCTCTTCTAAATAAATTGACAGTATTTAGTTCACTACTGTCTATCATTTGTTAATAGCAAAGCATATATTACTGTATCAGAAGGAAAAAGACACATAAGCATATGAGCGTAACCATATTTTACCTGCTGAGGCCTGCAGTGTGCTACAAACAACGCAGCACTGACAATGGAAGCACTTCCTAATATGAAATCCTCCAAGCGAATAATTGGTAGAGGGAAGAAGCAGGCAATGGAATCATCTAATTTGGAGACTGTCAGCAATCACTCAAGCAAAAGTATGAGAGAAATTGAAATCCAATCATCTATGCGTGCTGAGAATTTCAGTAGAACAAAGATATAAGCAAGGATATTGTTAGTGCAGAGATCAAGGCCTATCGGAAGGCCTTAAAACATTAGAGACCTCTATCTAGAAGAGAACATCAAGATGTCATATTAAAAGGAGAAAAGATGCCCATAAAACCAGACAAGTTTTGTCTCCCTCTGGAGGGGAGGAGGACAGAGGGCCCAAAATATTAAAAGAAAATGAGTTTGTTTCTCTGTACTGTATTGCTAGTTCAAATTGTTATATAACACATTTCTCATAATACATAAGTAGCTGAAGGCATTAGGAGGATTGAAGCCATTTTCAAGTCTATCCAGGCCTTAACTAATACTTTATAGGAAAGAAAACAATGGTATTTCAGTAAGATTCCATGCAATACAAACAGTGGAAAAACTAATGAAATTTTGTCAATTATTGTATTTGTGTTAAATAACCAAAAACATGGATTTCTGCCATAAAAGTAGGGTTAGCTTGACCTTTATAGCAGTCATTTCAGATTGAGAGCCAAGTATCTAGATCAGGGTTTCTCAACCAGGGTTCTGTGGAACCCTAGGGTTCCGTGAGAGGTCACTAGAGGTTCCCTGGGAGATCACAATTTATTAAAAAAATTATTTCAAATTCGGGCAACTTCACATTAAAGAGGTAAGTTTCATTATTTTTAGTTTAAGAACACTGTTAAGCTTTATATACAGGCCTACGCATGAAACAAATATAATAATTTTGTAATGTCTGGCCTATATTTGAGCCCGAATGTGCAGGGGTTCCCCGAGGACTGAAAAATATTTCAAGAGTTCCTCCAGGGTCAAAAGGTTGAGAAAGGCTGATCTAGATTCTAAAAACATTAAAGAAATGCATAATTCATTCTGTCTCTAATTTTAGCTTATGACTAAATTTGTCTCATTCTGTAATGCATGTATCATATAAAAGCAAAGAAGAGAAAATTTAAATAGATTCAAATTGAGAAAAGAGAAAAAACTATACTATTCTGAAGAATTATTAAGACATTATCAGGTACTTTGGTATCCGACTGAACTAAAAATAAGTTTTCCAAGCATGATTCTCACAAAGAATCTTCAGCGAGATTTGCTTGACAAGAAGGGATGGGGTGACAAGAACTCCAGTAACTAAATTCTTTCCCACTTAAAAATCAATATATTCCAAAGTACTTGAGGGCGCAGCTTTTTTAATTCCCTACTAACAGCTTTTCTGTGCACCTGCAAGGTTACAGATTTCCTCATTGATAACACAAGATGTTACAGCTTACAAAACTGTCTTCTGAAACTTCATCAGTCTGAGAGGTAACCATTACAGTAAAGGATCTGTACAGTTCATTCAAATGGCACTTAGGACATGTTGCAAAGAAGATACAAGAGTAGTATACATAAGAAAATTCCTAATTAGTGGAACATGTCTTTTTCTGACATTTCCTATAATTTACAAAGAAGAAACCCAATATATTTGAGGAGGAGGAATTTCTGGAAACAATATGCTAGAAAGATTTGAATTAGTTTTACAGCAGGTTCCAACTGAACCTTTTGATGACAGACTACTAGTATTAATACCAAAACAATGTTATCTGCCATGGGGAATCCCAGGAGCAGGAAATGAGGGAATTGGCATAATCAGCAAATCAATCCCTTTGCATATAGGGTAATTAATGCTTGATTAATTAATGCAAAGCAAAATTGGATGAGTTGTGACCCCTAGCACCAGAATCACAATTCAGCCTCCTGTGTTCTGATCTTTGATTGAAATAAATTTGATTGAACATCTAAGTTGTTTGTTTGTTTGTTTAAACAATGTATATGGCTGCCCATCATGCTATTGTGACTCTGGGTGACTGGCAGTGAATTAAAACTGGAAAACAAAAATATTTTTTTTTTAAAAAAAAGTACAACAATCAGTATATCACATGTCAGAGGTTCAAACAGATTCTTCTCTTTTGCAATTGATAGTGAACGAACAATATACACAAACCAACCAACAGGGCTCACCTAACAACCTGGTCTGTGTTTGAATCAATCTCACTGATTCTAGCCTAGGGATTGCATGGCTTTTCTCACAAGCAATGCCTCTGTAAGGATTGACAAGTGCATTGATCTACATGATTTTCATTTTGAAAAAAATGCAAAAAAGATGTCTCAGAGAAGCTATTTCACTTTGTAATGAAATAGAAACATGCTGCAATTTGATAGCCTGCTTCAGACACCTGAAAAGAATCAAAGTATCTGGAACAGCCATAAACTGTACAGGTAGTCCTCAAGTCACGACCATTTGTTTAGCGACTGTTTGACATTACAGCAGTGCTGAATGAATGGCACTTATGCCCAGTCCCTGAAGTTACGGCTGTTGCAGGCCTCCCCATGGTCACATGATGAAAATTTGGGCACTTGGCAGCCTGCCTGCACTTACTACCGCACAAGTGCTTCAACTCCCCACACCTATCTCCCCCCCATCTCTACTCTTTTGGCCCCCTGCACTCCAAGGTCCCTGCCGCCCTGCACTCCAAAGCCCCAGCTGACCTTTGCCATCTTCTTGCTCCCACTGCTGACCAAGCATGCCCAGCCTGGCCCTTTGTGAGGCAGCTGCTGGCCATACAAGGCTTTCTTCCTGAGGCTGTGCACGGCAGTTCCCTTGCGAGACCTGGGGAAGGCCTCATGTGGCCAGCAGCTGCCTTGTGAAGGGCCAGGCCAGGCATGCCTCATCAGCAGCAGGAGCAAGATGGCGAAGGTCAGCTGGGGCAGTAGAGCGCAGGGCAGCAGTGACCTCAGATTGCAGGGCAGTGAGGGTAGCTGTGGCTGGGCTGGGCCAGCTAAGCTTCCCAGAGTGGCTGCAGCTTTCCACTGTAGTTCAGGGCCATGGTGCACCAAGAAGCTCCTGATCTGCAGCACAGCAAGCAGCCCCAGAGCTGCATGGTTCTGGGGCTGCTTTCCATCCCGCAAGGCAGGGTGTAGGGTGGCCAGAAAGGCAGATATGGGGGGGAACAGGCAGTTGGGGAGAGTTGAAGGGGAGGTAGACCCTTACTTTGAAAGAACCGAGGCTCGGAGCTGGGAGGGACCAAGCTGGGAATGGCTTGGATCTAGCTGGGTCCTTGGCTAACAACTGATGGGATTTGGTTAACAACAGAAATGGAGAGTGCCAGGATTGCTGTCACTAAGCAATGCAGTCACATAACATCACATTTTACGACTGCATCACTTAGCAACAGAAATTCCAGTCCCAACTGCTGTCATAACTCATGGACTACCTGTGTTTCAAATCTCACTATGGGGTTGATAGCAGGTTTGTTTTGTCACACTGAGGATTGAGACACTTGCTCTTACTGATGCAGATACTCAGACATGTCTAATTAAATACAGGTTTATAACTTTTATTGTTCACTTTCAGAACTAGAACTACTAGAAGTAAATTCCAATCATGAATACATTAAAAAACTCAAAAGTTTAGCTGGCCAGACTAGGTTTGAGTTCCAAAAGAATTAGTGTGGGATGCCAACATAGACTATTGTTCAAAATAATGGTGTCAACTGTATTTCCCATTTTTATACCTTCTAACAAGACTTGACCAGCCCATCAAAGCTTGATCAATCCCACTTTGACTTTTCTCTATGTACCTCATCCAGTTGAGGTAGAAGCTGTAACTTGTATCTTCTTCAAACCCCTCATTCTGGTAGTTTTCTACATGCTGTATTAGCTAAAATCTTCCTGGATAAACCTTTTGGGCCTACTTTTAGTGGGTCTCACATCCCCCCCCCCTGTGTATATATACATACACACATACATATATACATACATACATACATAGAGAGAGAGAGAGAGAGAGAATTAGTATTTTCTAACAGCCTCACCAAAATGGCACAAAACAGGAAGTAAAGATAAACAATCTGGAACTCAGCTGAGCTGCAACTATTTAGAGGTTTACAAACTAAATTTCTTATTTCCATTCTCAGTGCTTCTAAAAGCATCCCTAATACAGCTCCAAGCATGAGGCAGGGATCCTAGAACTGAAGTTAGATCTTGAAGATTAGTAATGTCCTATTGGCTGAAATTATTCTCCCCCCCCCAATTGGGCCCAGCACTGTTGGCTCTGGCGGATGATTACACTTCATTATGGGCTACAACAATGGAAAATAAAATAAACTCTATTGGATTAACCAAAGTTATCTTTCTTTTTGTTGGCTATGATCATGCCAAAAGGCGAATTTATCAAAGGCTGGAGAACACAGACCGTGAAATTGAAATTGGCTCCTTAACGTACAGCTTTAGAATATTCATTACGAAAAATACATGGTAACCTGCTAACTATCCAGGGACATTAACCTCCCCAAATTTAAGGAACAATTTTTTTTTGAGTTAGGCATATTGTTTTATCCTCAGCTCTTTTAAGTGGTAGATACAATACAACCCTTGTATCTCAGCATATTGCGCACTTTATATGTAGATTGTGACACATTTCCTTTGTTTTTCTGTGTTGTTGTCTTGGATTTTTGTCTTATGTTTGATTGTATAAATAAGTACTTGTATTTGCGACTGAATAGCATACGTAAGTATTCTATTTGTAAATAATACATTCTGCTTCTGAAGTCATTTATACTTCAAGAACATTAATACACTGCTTCAGCATGAGAAAGCAATGGTCCAAAGACTAGATTCTGTCTAGGTAAAGCTATATGTGGTTCTTTTAGAATATACTATTAAACCACCAATCATTCCTGAAAACAAATGATCTCTTGACAAGAAGCCTTACAGAACTCAGACCAAGACTTATTTATAACTTTTGCTGCATTGCATCTGATCATGATGTTGGATCTTTAGGGACTGCCTGAAATTGGTAAGTTTCATGATGAAGTAAGATTTTATCAGAATACCATGCTATATACGAAGCAAATTTTATCAGAATACCATGCTATAAACTTCTCATTCACAACAGCCTAGTACCTAAGACAGTTGCTTCTTTTTATAGGAGAGAATGTTTGAAGTGCTCGTTTAGAACAACTTCCTGATATATGAAAGACATTATGTTGTATGTATTTGTGTGGTACCAAAACTTTACAGATCTGCCCATCATATGACTTGTGGAAGTAAAAACACATCAGTTTTGGTATCACCTATTCCAACTGTAAGGTCTACCTGCAGGGAAGCTAGTTTCCAGAATTTTATCAATTTGCAAATTATGCATCAGTCATTTCATGCAATCGTGCTTAAGGTATTTTCAGCATGGTTTTAATCAAAACAGAGATGAGATTAGCCATTTTTTTAAGGAAACCAATAGAAGGACACATTGCAGCTGGAGTATGTACAAATCGAAGTGAGTATTTGTAGCTCAGAGTTGAACTGTGAAGTCCTTGGTGCTCTCTAAGCCTTTTCTTGCAGACATTTCATTGCCAGACTAGGCAACATCTTCAGTACAAAGAGGGAGTGGGTCTTGCTCTCAGTTTATATACAATGGGTTGCCCTGCTTGTGTTGGTGGGGGTGTTGTTCTCTCCTTGGGAGTTCTTTGATTGGGCTGTTGTTTGCTGCTTGGTTGATTGACTGAGTTAATAGTTCATTGATTAAGGTGTATTATGCTGTTTGATTGTTCATCTGGTGTTAATCCTAGTGTTGATTTTTGCGTATCTGGTTGTTGCTTGCTGGCTTTTCTATTGTCTCTTTTGAATGGTATGTAAATATTGTTTATCTCTGTGTGTCTGTTGATGGCTGTCTGAGTGCCAGGCTTCCAGGAATTCTCTGGCATTTTTGGATTTGGCTTGATTTAGGATGCTCTCTGTTTCCCAGATGAAACTATGGTTGAGTCTGTCCATGTGTTGTGAGATTAAGGAGTTCTCATCATGTCTTCTGACTGCTAGTTGGTGTTTGTGGATGCGCTCTGCTAGTCTTCTGCCTGTCTGTCCTACATAGTAGCTGTTACAGTCTTTGCACTGTATGTTGTAAATAACTCCTGTTTTTTCTTCTTGGGCTATTTTGGGTTACTTAATATGTTTTGAAGAGTTTTAGTTGGTTTATGTGCTACGGTGATACCATGCAGTTGTAACAGTCTGCTGGTGCTTTCTGATGTATGGCAGTGTTATCCTTTTCATCGCTTCTATTGGTTGGGTTGTAGTGGGTTGGGTGGTGAGGCACTTTTTGATAAAGTTGAGAGGGTATCCATTTTGCTGGAAGATGCTGTACAGATGATTGTTATGTTCACTGATTCAATGTAGTTTATATATCGTAACATTTCACATGCCATGGCGCTGACGCGTGTTTCTGTTTGGGAAGGAGCTGCTGTGAGACCTTGTACCAAGCTCTGTATGTGAAATCAGTACAATGGAATGTGTTTAGCTTATTTTCTCTGCTCAAGGACTTTTCCCACAGACCATCAGAAACCGTTAGGAGCACCTGGGATTGTGAACTTGAGAAGATTCTACGGGGGGAAGGATTTCATTTGTACCCAGAGTTTTTAGTTTGAATTTGGCGCGCTTTCACCATTCTCAGCTTTCTCTGTGATCCTGCATACTATTCTTTAATAAATCAGGTATCTTTGAATTCCTACTCATGAATCTGATGGTGTTTTAGAATAGGCAACCATTACAATGATCTTTTTCCTTTTTCTGGTGTTCTGTGTTGCCTCAGTGTGTAAGTGCTGGTCTGAATAGTGCAGTTGTCAGATTGATTACTGGTTATATTGTATAGAATATAGAGTGCTACATTATTATGTCATTTTACTGAATGTTTCTGTTTTATCATGTTCTTATTTTATTTTACTGTATTTTATGTTTTTATTTTTATATTTTTGGTGGGTCTGTGACTTGTACTAAAGTCATTCATACATTCATTTTCTCAATTACTAACAAGCTGTGACCATTTTGGAAAACTGAGTGCAGGTCTAGTCACCAAACTTCAGAAAAAGTTGAAAAGCTAATGAATCTAGAGAAAACTGTAGCCAAATTGATTAAAAAAAAGTTGGAAAAACTTCCAAATTTTTATTTGAAATACTTAAGTTTTTTTTAAAAGTAGAGGTATGGTGTGGAAAGTAGATACCTCTCTCATATTGCTAGGTTCTCAAGTAACCAAATTAATCTAAAAAATGCTTCATATGGACAAAAATATATACTTCATATACTATGGAAATCAGAGCACATTGGAGTAATTGCCTATTACCATGGGTTTGAATTAAAATCAGGTTAAACAACTGTATGAGGAATAGGGCTTTCAATAGCTACTAATCATTATATATTTACAGTATTTCTTGGAGATAAAAAGCAGATGGAACGTCTCTGAATTCCCATTCAGGGGAAATCTATGGGTATCTTGCTGTAACAAATCCTTGGCTACCTAAGCCTTTAGAGGGATGTAGCATAGCATATCATGTGTATTTGGTTAGCGGTCATTATCCAAGGTCTCCAGCAGAGGTCTTTCTAGTCCTGATACATGAGATCGTTTTAATTGGAGCTGCCAAACACTGAAACTGTAACCTTGTTCAAAATCACTCTTCTACTCTGCTCTAATCAGCAAGCTGTGTCTCATTGACACAGAAACAGATATTTATTTGCCCTACTGTTGTCTCTAGCCAAAAAGATTTTGCAAAAATTTTAACCACTGCAATACTCTGTAAAGGCAGAGACAACAACAGTATAAGCAATTACGCTGTTTCTTACCAAAACAAATGCTGATAAAGAAACCTACTGTTTTGTAGACATTATAGGAGGACAGCTGCGTTAGTCTACGATAGCCAGAGAATCCGGAGGAGTCTGGTAGAACTTTTTCTAGCTAACAAAGTTCATTAAAAGGCATAAGCTTCTATGAGCACACCATCCCCCAAAGTCCCCCAAAACTAGAAGCACTGGATCCAAATTAAATCAACATTTAAATACAAAATGTCAGGGAATCACTAGGGCACTAATGAGAGCTAGAAAACAGTTTGTTCAAGTTTGCCACTGATGCCTATTAAGCGTTATAGCTAATTATAGCTATTAAACATTGTATAAAAACATAGGGGAAAAAGTACAGTATTTTTAAAGGAAAAAATATTTTTGAAATACTAACATGGGGTATGGAATTGGGCCTCATCAATGATGTCGTGAGAGTATTAAACCCAGTACCTGCAATATCAAACTATTATGAAAAATCAGTTTTCAGTACTTTTATTTCCAATTTTATTAAGTAATTGGAAAAGAGCAAGTGAAACTTACAGGATCATACTTATCCTACAATTAATAGGATTCTGAAGAAATAATCCAGACACAGTAATAAAGAATACCATCTCCTCTTTTTTTGAAGATAGAGACACACACTCATATTTAAGAATATTTTAATAAAGTCAACAGTGTCCAGTTACACAAATTCCCCAAGGCTGCCCAAATTTCTTGAAAATCCTCAAAATGTTTACTACAGTAAAGCATGAGAACCCCTAGAAATGTTTTGTAACCTCAGGTAGTTAAAATGGAATCTGATATTAATTTGCAACTTTTGATCAGGCAAACTATTCTGGAGGGCTTTTTAAAAACTTGCAGTGTTTGGGAGTTGGTGAAATTCCATTACAAAGTTTTAAGTTGCTATTGAATTTTCCCAAGAATAACAATTCAGGCAAATTTTGAAGGCAATTTTTTTTGAAAATTTTGAAAAAAGGTTAAACATCTATTAAACTAGAGTTAAATGTAAAGAATTTTAAAAAATAAAATAAAATAGTTATTCCTTACATAGATTATACAAATTTCTGATTAATAAACATTCTTACACCTCTGCTTCTCAGTATATCCCAGTTTTGGTAAGAGACTGAGATAAACATTGACACTTTTCCTATGATGCTCAGTGGATTAGTGACATCCATAAAGTAGTCCACCATCTGTACTTACGTTGTTTTCAGATTTCTTGTATCTGATCAAGTTTTACCCAATTCCTATGTGTAACTGCACACAGACTGCACAAGCAACCAGATTCAAACCATCTTCCCATCTCCATACCTTATCCTCCCCACGTTTATTACATAGTTCAGTTCAATTTTTGTTCAATTTTGTTATGCATACAAGAACTGCTAGACTTTACTCAGGAGTGCTATTTAAGAATAATGGAACTTAAGGATGGAAATAATTTCCAGCAAGCTCTGAAGGTAAGTATCACAAGTTTTTCTTTTAACTGCACCCAATTAGATTGACTCAGATTCAAAAGAGCCACAAAAGGACTGGACCCTGGACAGGTGGGTTTTTATATCTCCCTGTAACAGTTGGGGAGATGTTTTATTTAAATAAAAAAAAAACAAGATACCAAAGTAAAATATGAAACAAGTCTATATGTGAGTGTTTTCTATTGCTTCAGTTCTATATTCTATCCTATTGCTATTATTTCTGTATTACTACACTAATTACTATAACAATTATAATTACTATACTCTGTTGCTGTTCAATTACTATTACTATGCCTCTACAGGAAGACTATTTTATAACAATGTTTTCTTCATACAAACACTGTTCTGCTTTAATTCCTCTCTCTGGAATTTCTTCTGCATTTTTCTTCTCTGTTACTGGCCAGCATGGAGAATACTTGCAACTTTCCATGTTGTGCTTCTATACTTGCACTTCTCCTTGCTGTGCCTCTATACTTCTTTTCCTCTGGACCATTCACTCTCTTTGAAGGAAAAAGCCCTTCCTTTGTTCCTGAGGGTTTGCTGGTGGCTGCAGAGCATCAACACACAAGTCTCCTCCTGTATCCTCCCACAACAGTTTCAAGGTTGCAGTTTTATTGGCAACTCTGCCATGCTGATGCTAGGGAGAAGGCTCAAGAGGGGAAGAAGGCAGCACAGGTGCCTGCAATTTTTCTAAGCAGCCTGCTCTTTCACAGTAAGTTTCTGCTTATTCCAACACATGCCTGGAGTCCAGAAACATCCCCACATCACAGACCTACTCCTTCTGTGGCAGTGCAACCCCATCCAAGACAACACAGGGAACGTAAAGGAACTCCCTGTACAAACAATAGCTCCATCTTGCTAGGGTTCACTTTAAGCCTGTTCTCTCCCATCCAGATCCTCACAGCCTCCAGACACTGGAATAAAACTTTAACAGCATCTCCAGAATGGTCCAGGGTTGCAACATACAATTGGGTATCATTAGTTACCCAATAGTTACCCAACATACAATTGGGTATCATTAGTTACCCAACACGATGCCGAACCTCATACTGCCAGATGACCACTCCTGCTGGCTTCATGTGAATGTTCAATAACTGGGGGGAGTGTGGGACAGATCCTGATGGCGCCACACATGAGAGCTGCCAGACCAATCTCTACACCAAGTCATCACTGACTTGAAGATCCATGGAACCACCTGCCAATCCCCCACCCCCAGCTGTCTGAAGAAACCAGGAGGGGCAAGGATCCAACCTGCAAGGGCATCCTAGAGAGCACCCTATCCACTTCCTCAGAGGTAACAGACCAAAAGGAAGTGCAGATAACCTGGCAAAATGCCACAAAAGTCCTCATCCAAGTGGAGGCCAAATTACAGCAAGTTTGAGTAACTTTACCAGCAAAACATTGAGCAAACTAGTCACAGAAGCCAGATGGTAAATCAGCAGGGGGCCCTCTTTCCAAACGGGAGTTAGCCACCCAAAAAAGGCTTCCAGATGACAATCAGCCAAAGCATTAAGAAAGCAAAAATAAGTATGCCGTAGAGTAAGCCCAAACTTGGCCACAGAGTATGGACATACAGTACATGCTCAGTCAAATTTAGTCTAACTTGTTCTCCACTTATGCACCAGACATCGATTTTGCCACTTTATCTCCTGGAAGTTCTCAGAAAACCAAAGAGCCAGCCGGGAGAAACCTGCAGGAAGAAGCCATCTAAATGTGTCAGGACCTGCAGAAGAAACAGGTGGTAGCCAACTGCAACTGGATCAGAAAGTGATCTGACCACGATAAAGGGCAGATAATATTGTAATAACTTCCATATCCAGATCACACAATTGCTCAGATGTGAAAACAAAGTTTAACATGTGATGCATACATGCATCAGAGCCAAGATAACCTAGGACAGGCTGATGGTTGTCATGGAGGCCATGAAATCCTGAGCTCTTTAAGACTCAGCCCCATCCACCTGGAGATTGAGGTTCCCCAGTACCAACAGATGAGGGAGTGGGTCTCCATCTCCAATCTGGCAACCAGGTCTAGTAACTCAGGGAGAGATTCTAAGGAGCAGCAAGGCAACCGGTACACCAAAAGGATGCCTACCTCGTCCTTACGACCTAACTGAGCACAGAGACACTCATCTCCAGCCACATTTAGAACAGCAATCCTTGCTGCAGATCAGGTGTCACAGTAGATCAATACTATCCCAGCCTGGCATTGAAGTTGGTACAGGACCTGAAATCTGGCTGGGCAGATTCCTGAGAAGACATCACTGCCTTCCCTCAACCAGGTCTTAGTGATATAGTCCAAATCACTCATTCATCCACTACCAGATCATGGATGGATGCAATCTAATTAGATAGACCTGGCATTAACCAGCACCAGCTTGAGGCCAGGTGCCCAAAGATCCAGCCACAGGGTCCCAGATAGGAGCAGCTACTTCTTCCCCTGGTAAGGCCTACTCACGGCTTCCCATGGTATCTCTCCTAGCCCAACAAGACCAGGATAGTACAGTTGTCTTCCTTCCCCAATCCACACCTAGCCCCAACCCTATTTAATATGGGGGCGTGCATCCCATCCCTCTCCTTCTCCATACTTTCTTGCTGCAGTCAGCCATGCAGTATAAGGAGGTTTAGTATTTCAGCATTGTGAACAAAGTTACTATGTGTGTTGAGTATTCAGTTTTTCCTTAGCCTAAACCATCTGATACTTATTAAAGTGGAGAGTAAGGAAAACTATACCTTTGTCCCTTGGGCATAAACATATTTCCATATGTTCAACATATGTACAAAAAAAGTTATGCCACTATGACTAGTATTGCCAGTTGAACACTAGTATGACTTTAGGCATTAACTTTCAAGTGATGACCCAATAATTTCTAGGTACTGCTGCTAAACAGAAGTTGGTGTGCATGTTTCAAGTCAAGTGAGCAATGCAATGACATAAGGCAAAAGTGCCAAAGGACACCTACCTTCTTCATGACTGCCAAGGACCCTTCCTTATGTGATTTTAAGATTATAATATCCTTTTACTTAAAAAGGGGGCAAGGCCAATTACAGCTTCTAACATCTTTATTTACAAGAACCAGACAGTCTTGAAAATAATAATGTTAAGTAACTGCAACCCTGTCCTGTTTTGGAACAGTGCCTGGATCATACAAAGATAAGCTGGGGCACTGAGGGGAATCCTAGGGGGATATAAGAGGACGGAGGAATTAACAAGATTTGTTTTCTCTCTGCTAAATTATCATTTTGTGAACTGATAACTTTCCTCAGGGCTGCCCTTTATGAGAATCTCCATATCACGTTCTCAGTATTCCAAATGTGCCTATTGATCATTCCTTCCTCTTTAATTCGATTTGTCTGAATTTGAGTTGGTACTATAACTGAAGCACAACTTTGTGGCAAAAAAATATTTTAATATGTGTAAATGGTTGCTTAAACAGGCTGTCATATAACTATGTACATACAATTCATTTATGTCTGTTTTGCTATTTGATTTATTTTATAACCAAGTAATTATTTAGCAATCAGCATATACTAGGTTTTGGTATTTTGCTTCTAATGTGAGAATCATAACTATCACTAATATCTCTCTACAAGATTATTTTCACAATAGTGATAAAAAGGCAAGATACTAAAGACACTGATACCATTTGTTTATCTCAGTCTCACAATTTCTTATGAAAATAATGAATACCTTGCATGACATGTATTGTGGTGGTTACAGTTCTGAGAAGCACAAAAAGCGTGTGAAGACTAACTAGCATTAAAAAGAAAGAGATGGTGAGGAGGTGATTACTGCAGTGGTACAGCAGAAGAATATCAGCAAAGTCAAACTGCACCTGACATTTCATTCTTCCTGAAGTCGCAGGGCCTTGCTACTCTCTGATCCATTTCGGCATGTATACAAATATATACCCTTCCAATACCATTTTGTCCAGGCCCCAGAACCAATTCCTGCATTAATAAGCAACCCCTTCTACAGCCCAATTATTTCAGCTTAATTATAGAGATTTAATCTTCTGGCATTAATATATTTTATATCTTGCTCACTTTCTACTCTGCCAGGGGAAAAACACAATACCTTTCAATGATTCTTCAAGGCCTGTAATTTCACACGGCAAGATTTTCAGTTTTAAGCTTTGACCCGTTTTAAAAAACAAACTTGGTTCTCCCCGCTTAAAACTATTTTTGTTGCAGCCCCCTACCTGCCCCATGCTCATGCGGCCAGTCCCTCTAGCGACCTCGGTTTAGCATGATCAGACCTATCGAGAGTCGCCTATTTTCCGGTCCTGTTTCCCTGAAGTTCTTATATGGGGTTCCATTTCTTATCTAAAAACAACTCGCTCTTTTATGCCAAGGCAATACTGTAGTCTCTTTCTGAAGCGCCACTTCGATTGGGGGCGGGGTGGTGTGCTACTATACTGTTCACCCTGAGTAACCTTGCCCTCCGACATCCTCATTCATTCTTTCTACTCCTGAAGAGGCTAAATTTCGCCTCGGCACCCAAGCCCAGCACAGGTTTTTCTCCATCCCCTGCCTTCCCACTCACCACCAGTTTTCCGGACAAGGAAGCTCCCACCTCTCCAGGCCTCGGCCGTCAGCCCCCTCCGCGCTCGGCGGCCGTCTCCTTCTGCAAAGAGAATGAGACTGCCCCCTATAGGGGACACGGCCCGGCCGCGAAAGGACGGCAGCTTGGGCTCGGCAAGGCAGGTGACTCGGGACGCAGCTCCGGGTAAGAGGAGGAAGAGGCCACCCAATGGCTCAGCTCAGAGCCCTCCCGGCTCTACCTCCACTCCCGAGGCCGGGGGAAACCGCTGCGCCGAGCGAGCCGTCCGGGCCAAGTTACTTGCCAGCTACGAGTTAGGAAACGGGAGAGCCGACGCGCTCACGCAATCCGCGACGTGAAGAGGCCACGCGCCCTCCAAATCACCCCCTATCCCCAGTGAGACCGGAACCTCCGGCGTCCTTCGCTTCCCTCCCCACCACACATCGCCATTTAGCACTCCCACACCTTTCGGCCAATCCACCCCAACCCCCGTGGAGTTCACGCACCCACGAAGTGTAGTTTCTGGCAAACTGCCTTCCGTGTTCGACCCGCCGCGGCGCGCACGCAACCCCAGCCCACTCCCTTCTTTTTTGCACCCCTCGCACAGACGCGCGCATCCTCCAACTCTCTCACTTGCTCCACCCCCGCCCGCAGGTTTCAGCGCCAATTTCACCTTCAGTATTCCCCTCCTCTCTTTTTCACAGAAACACACACTCGCGCAGACAGACTCACACTTGCCTCCTCCTCAGGAGGAGGTATTTCTGCTTCCTCTCCAGGACCTGCATTTTTCTGCGCTTACCTGGGATCAAAAGCTGCTTCCCAAGCGTTGGGTGTGTTTCTGCAGCTAGAATTCTTTTTCTTCTGTTCCCGCGGCGATGTTGGGATTTTCTCGTCCTCTTTAAATGAAATAGATGTTCTCGGCGCGCGTTCTCGTTATCTTTTCTTTCAAGTCCGCTGCGGTGGCAGCGGCGCGAGGAGGGAAGGTCTCTTAGCTGCTGCACCTGCTGCGAGATTTCGCAATGGCCTCTGGCTTCGGGCAGAATGAAGGTTTCCGCAGCTCAGGGCTCTTTCAACTCCCCTGCGCTTCTTGTCGTCCCCTGTCCTCGTCCACTGACTTCAGAATTGGCCTCGTAGCATCAGCTGTGCACATGGACCGTTACTGACATTGAGCCCTTTAGGTGTTCTTCTCCGTATCGCGCGCAGCAACAGTCCCCGGAGAGAGATGGGAAGATCAGGCGGCGGTTGAATCTCTTTCCTTCCAGCTCCCGTCCCGAAAGCCGCTCCCAGAAGTCCCCGGACGCCTTCTGATCGCTAGCACTGTCTAGGCGGCATAGATCATTACATGGGGCAATCCCCATCTCCACCTCCCAGCAGGCGGGACTGAGCCTCCCTCCCTCCAAGTCGCCTGGCCACTTAGAGGCTCTCTCAGGAGGGCGGGGTCATCTGAGAGGGGCGAGTGGCGACTGAGACACAAGCAGCCCTCGGAAGAAACGTTAACGCGAAAACGACACGTGGCTTCTGGTGCGCGGGGGCGTCCAGGTCTCCCAACGCCGTGACAATGGAGACGAGATTTAAAGAAGTGCCTTGGACTGCAAAGGGAGGGAAGGCGTTGGCCTGGTAATTTAAGGTATTGATGAAACTGATTGTCATCTCAGGACGTTCGCGAACATTGGCCAGCCAAGCAACATTTGCTGCAGCAGACAAAGCAATACTAGGCAGCCTGCATCCTTCCAGTGCTAGCAACCGTTCCCTCTGAAGTGTCCGAAGTAAGATGCAGTCTTCTGTTCAATACATACAGTATGTGCCCACTAATATTTAGGTTTTCTACTACATCTAGGAGGTGAAGCCTGAGATATCTAGATTTTCAATTAAAAATGTAGATTTGATTCCAAGATTGTTTTCTATCCCACATGAACAATTTCCATTCACCTGGGCAATTACTGCACAGGATGATTTCAGTACTTTATATGAAAATGTCTGCTTAGAGAGACAAGCACATTAATGGACACAGGTAGATTTTGGCAGATAGTTATGGTCACCACAACTCCACTTCATGGACCTTTGTGTAATGATTGTTTTTGCTATAACAAAGGTTATTTATTTATTCATTTATTATATTTTTATCACCGCCCATCTCCCCCACAAGGAGGGACCCTGGGCAGGTTACTCAGTCAAGAAGTTATTTCTTTTCACATCAGCAATACATCTCTTTCATCTTGCTAAATCTGATGTCTAATAACCTTTGCTGTATTATTTATAATTTTGAATACTATTTTTTTAATTAGAATCTTATGGAACAGCATTCTGGAATTTTAGGGGCACTGACTGTATTGTTTTTATCCTATGGTTTTATGTATTGTGAACAACACACCAGTGGCAACAAATGGACATGTATGATGACATCATGCAAATAATATGACTTACATGATTGTGTTAAACATGCCATTTGTGAAACAACCACAGGGCACCTGTTATTTTGATGTCATTGTTGTCCCAGGAACTAGACTTTGGGACTTTCAACATTGGATACCTGAGGGAACTAGAAGAAAATAAAGATTACAATTAAAGGAGAAGAGTGCTTAAATTTGACTTGTTAACAAAAAATCAAGCAAAATACTTTAGCAGTAGATATTTTGAAGGATATTTTTGAGCAATGGACTCAGATATTAATTTTAAGAATGTCTGATACCATAGATAGATGATGAGTTAATGATGTCACAGAAGAAAAAAAAGCTATACCAAATAAAACTGAAATTGATTTGAATGTGGATTTAAATATGACAGGCTATAAGAATGATATGGAAAATGATGATAAATTGGACATACAAATGAGACCAGATGATGTCTTAATACTTAAAGGGGACATACAAGTATTAAATGAGAAGAGTGGTTTGGATAATCTTTCCTTACTAGATGTACAAAAGAGATCTGTTAAGGTATTGAAGGATTCTCTGAGAAGGGACAAAAAAAGAAAAGAAAAATCAAGTTCTAAGACATTATTTGAAGGGATTAAAAACCAAGATTGTTAAAAGTTCAGGGAAGGAATACAGAGCTGATTTATTTGATCAAGGTTAAAATAAATATGTAATTATCTCTGGTAACCCTTAATGGACTTTTGCTGATATGAAATGAATGACGAGGCTTTTGGATTTTGTTTATAGTTAAGAGATGAGATATGAGATGAAGAAAATATTTGTTGTGTTTTAACACATGGTGATAAATTACTAAAATTGTTTATACTTGTGATGAAGGGGGAAGTTACTTCTTTATATATTTTCTTTTTTCTCTTTTTCTTTTTTCTTTCCTACACTTTTTATTTTTTCTTTTTATTATATTTTTTGTAGCTCGTACTGTATTCATTTTTATTTTTTCTAATTGTAATCCTTAATAAGAATTATTACCAAAAAAAAAAAAGAATGAGGGCAGGGTATAAATATTGTAATAAATAAATAATTCAGAATCAAGATAGGAATTTAGAACCAATCTGGATCAAACTGAAAATAAAATCAGGCAGGCAATCTCAGGGAGAGTAGAGAAATGAAATTGGCCCATCCTAAATTAATTTATCGGCTTGATATTATCTCCCACACTGATTCTGTGGAGGAGGCTCTTTGATTATCATGTAGAGAATAACATTACCCACTTTGGTCATTTCTGAACATCTTTCTATTATACCCACTTTATTTATGTTTGCCTTTAATGCCACATTCCCCAACTTGGCTTCGAGTCTATTAGCGCGGAAACTACTATACTACACTATTGATATCCATCTTGGTTTGGGCATTTCCCCAAGATTCTTTTCCTATTTCCTGTATGCCTATTTCTGTTTGGGCAATCTAAACGTGTTTGTCCTCTTCTCAGAAGAAAAGGTGATATGCACAACAAGCATCCAGATTAATTTTTCAGCAGCACTGTTAGGCAATCTGGGTAACTTTTGAAACCTGAAACCTTCACTCTAGGCAGGAAAATACTCATACAGTTTACACACTTGTTATAAAGCTATTTCTAATAATTAAATCTGTAACAATTGAACTTAGTAGGGTTCACTTGGCAAGTAAACGAAGGCTCGGTTTTTGTATTTTGCATATTAAACACTCATATTTGAGGCATTTTCACATAGCTTCTATACTTGCTATTCTTATCTCCTTGGCAAGAAATCTAGACACACATGTCTTTAATTGATATTCTTTTTGAAGATAAATGGTGATGATACATACATGTACATTATAAGGGCTGTACAGAATTTGGATTGAATCTGCACAAGAAACTTTGGAATGCAATTGAAGTACTCATCTAGTACAACTTAAAACGGCTGTATCTTTTCACAAGATCATACAGCAGCTGTGAGATAGGCAATACATGCACCTTCTAAAGCAGACTTATATATGTCATTTTTTATTGTGATGTATGGGAGAACCCATTTTGTAAAATTTCTGAGAAACTCATAAGCTATATTAAGGGTAAGATACATATAGACCTCTCATTATTATTGGGGCTTCTGGGATCTTTGGTTGTGTGACATCTGAAGGACCACAAATTTCCCTCCTTACATCTTATCTCTTGGTACAAACTTTACATATAAATACAAAAATGAAAGTTCAATTTTAGTGTTTCAAAGTAAAGTGGGGAAAGGGTGTGGTCTGAATCCTGAAGAAACTCTGCCAGTCAGTATGCATAATAACTGTGCATAATTACTATTCTTAAGAGATGCTGATTGATGTTTCTATTTTAAAATAATGAGTACAGTAGAGGTAGTCTTCAGTTAATCATCACTCATAAAGCAACTGTTCAAAGTTACAATGGCACTGAATGAGTGGTATCGATGACCAATCCTCAAAGTTCTGGCTGTCCCAGCACCCCCTATGTGATCATGATCCAGGCGCTTGGCAACTGGCTCATACTTATGAGAGTTGCAGTGTCCCATGGTCACATGATCACCATTTGCAACCTTCCCTCCTAGCTACCCACAAGCAAAGTCAGTGGGGAAGCTGGCAGGGAAGGTCACAAGTCGCTCCTGTCAGTTGCTCCCACTCCTGCCACTTTTTCTCCCAAGGAGCCCTTTGCACCCTCCCACACTCCACACTAGCCACCCCTGCCTGGCTGTGCTTGCACCATGCCAGCCACCTGAATGCCATCCCACACTCGGCAGCAGCCCCCCCTGCCCAGCTGCACTCATGCCAAACCACAGCAGCCACTTACCCACCTGCTGGCCTGATTACAAGCCATCCAGGACTTGTGACTTCCTGCTGGCTTCCCCATTGACTTTGCTTGTTGGAAGCCAGCAGGAAGTCACAAGCAAGTCTTCACTTAATGACTGCCAATCCTCACTTAACAATGGCAACGGAGACTGCCAGGATTTCTGTCACTTAGCGATGTAGTCAAGTGACATTGCACTTCACCATAGCATTGCTTAGCAATGGAAATCCCAGTCCCAATTACCATGGTTAAGTGAGGACTACCTGTATTGAGAAGGACTTCTATAGGTAATCTCTAACTTCCACATTACAGGTAGGCCTTGAGTTAGGACTACAGCTGAGAGCAGGACTGACATCACTAAACGATGCAGTCATAAACCTTGTGTGCAAGTGCAGGGAGACTGGAGAAAGAGGGTGTGGAGGAGTTCAGGAAGGCTGGGGAAGGAAGGGAGAGGGTGTGGTCTAGTGCAGGGAGGCACAGGGCGTTTTAATGAAGTCAACAAAGTTAATAGGATTCTGAAGAAATAATCCAGACATAGTAATAAAGAATACCATCTCCTCTTTTTTTGAAGATAGAGACACACACTCATATTTAAGAATATTTTAATAAAGTCAACAAAGTCCAGTTACACAAATTCCCCAAGGCTGCCCAAATTTCTTGAAAATCCTCAAAATGTTTACTACAGTAAAGCATGAGAACCCCTAGAAAAGTTTTGTAACCTCAGGTAGTTAAAATGGAATCTGATATTAATTTGCAACTTTTGATCAGGCAAACTATTCTGGAGGGCTTTTTAAAAACTTGCAGTGTTTGGGAGTTGGTGAAATTCCATTACAAAGTTTTAAGTTGCTATTGAATTTTCCCAAGAATAACAATTCAGGCAAATTTTGAAGGCAATTTTTTTTGAAAATTTTGAAAAAAGGTTAAACATCTATTAAACTAGAGTTAAATGTAAAGAATTTTTAAAAATAAAATAAAATAGTTATTCCTTACATAGATTATACAAATTTCTGATTAATAAACATTCTTACACCTCTGCTTCTCAGTATATCCCAGTTTGGGTAAGAGACTGAGATAAACATTGACACTTTTCCTATGATGCTCAGTGGATTAGTGACATCCATAAAGTAGTCCACCATCTGTACTTACGTTGTTTTCAGATTTCTTGTATCTGATCAAGTTTTACCCAACTCCTATGTGTAACTGCACACAGACTGCACAAGCAACCAGATTCAAACCATCTTCCCATCTCCATACCTTATCCTCCCCACGTTTATTACATAGTTCAGTTCAATTTTTGTTCAATTTTGTTATGCATACAAGAACTGCTAGACTTTACTCAGGAGTGCTATTTAAGAATAATGGAACTTAAGGATGGAAATAATTTCCAGCAAGCTCTGAAGGTAAGTATCACAAGTTTTTCTTTTAACTGCACCCAATTAGATTGACTCAGATTCAAAAGAGCCACAAAAGAGCCACATTATTATTGGGGCTTCTGGGATCTTTGGTTGCGTGACATCTGAAGGACCACAAATTTCCCTCCTTACATCTTATCTCTTGGTACAAACTTTACATATAAATACAAAAATGAAAGTTCAATTTTAGTGTTTCAAAGTAAAGTGGGGAAAGGGTGTGGTCTGAATCCTGAAGAAACTCTGCCAGTCAGTATGCATAATAACTGTGCATAATTACTATTCTTAAGAGATGCTGATTGATGTTTCTATTTTAAAATAATGAGTACAGTAGAGGTAGTCTTCAGTTAATCATCACTCATAAAGCAACTGTTCAAAGTTACAATGGCACTGAATGAGTGGTATCGATGACCAATCCTCAAAGTTCTGGCTGTCCCAGCACCCCCTATGTGATCATGATCCAGGCGCTTGGCAACTGGCTCATACTTATGAGAGTTGCAGTGTCCCATGGTCACATGATCACCATTTGCAACCTTCCCTCCTAGCTACCCACAAGCAAAGTCAGTGGGGAAGCTGGCAGGGAAGGTCACAAGTCGCTCCTGTCAGTTGCTCCCACTCCTGCCACTTTTTCTCCCAAGGAGCCCTTTGCACCCTCCCACACTCCACACTAGCCACCCCTGCCTGGCCGTGCTTGCACCATGCCAGCCACCTGAATGCCATCCCACACTCGGCAGCAGCCCCCCCTGCCCAGCTGCACTCATGCCAAACCACAGCAGCCACTTACCCACCTGCTGGCCTGATTACAAGCCATCCAGGACTTGTGACTTCCTGCTGGCTTCCCCATTGACTTTGCTTGTTGGAAGCCAGCAGGAAGTCACAAGCAAGTCTTCACTTAATGACTGCCAATCCTCACTTAACAATGGCAACGGAGACTGCCAGGATTTCTGTCACTTAGCGATGTAGTCAAGTGACATTGCACTTCACCATAGCATTGCTTAGCAATGGAAATCCCAGTCCCAATTACCATGGTTAAGTGAGGACTACCTGTATTGAGAAGGACTTCTATAGGTAATCTCTAACTTCCACATTACAGGTAGGCCTTGAGTTAGGACTACAGCTGAGAGCAGGACTGACATCACTAAACGATGCAGTCATAAACCTTGTGTGCAAGTGCAGGGAGACTGGAGAAAGAGGGTGTGGAGGAGTTCAGGAAGGCTGGGGAAGGAAGGGAGAGGGTGTGGTCTAGTGCAGGGAGGCACAGGGCGTTTTAATGAAGTCAACAAAGTTAATAGGATTCTGAAGAAATAATCCAGACACAGTAATAAAAAATACCATCTCCACTTTTTTTGAAGATAGAGACACACACTCATATTTAAGAATATTTTAATAAAGTCAACAAAGTCCAGTTACACAAATTCCCCAAGGCTGCCCAAATTTCTTGAAAATCCTCAAAATGTTTACTACAGTAAAGCATGAGAACCCCTAGAAAAGTTTTGTAACCTCAGGTAGTTAAAATGGAATCTGATATTAATTTGCAACTTTTGATCAGGCAAACTATTCTGGAGGGCTTTTTAAAAACTTGCAGTGTTTGGGAGTTGGTGAAATTCCATTACAAAGTTTTAAGTTGCTATTGAATTTTCCCAAGAATAACAATTCAGGCAAATTTTGAAGGCAATTTTTTTTGAAAATTTTGAAAAAAGGTTAAACATCTATTAAACTAGAGTTAAATGTAAAGAATTTTTAAAAATAAAATAAAATAGTTATTCCTTACATAGATTATACAAATTTCTGATTAATAAACATTCTTACACCTCTGCTTCTCAGTATATCCCAGTTTGGGTAAGAGACTGAGATAAACATTGACACTTTTCCTATGATGCTCAGTGGATTAGTGACATCCATAAAGTAGTCCACCATCTGTACTTACGTTGTTTTCAGATTTCTTGTATCTGATCAAGTTTTACCCAACTCCTATGTGTAACTGCACACAGACTGCACAAGCAACCAGATTCAAACCATCTTCCCATCTCCATACCTTATCCTCCCCACGTTTATTACATAGTTCAGTTCAATTTTTGTTCAATTTTGTTATGCATACAAGAACTGCTAGACTTTACTCAGGAGTGCTATTTAAGAATAATGGAACTTAAGGATGGAAATAATTTCCAGCAAGCTCTGAAGGTAAGTATCACAAGTTTTTCTTTTAACTGCACCCAATTAGATTGACTCAGATTCAAAAGAGCCACAAAAGGACTGGACCCTGGACAGGTGGGTTTTTATATCTCCCTTTATTTATTTTTAAATAAATATATATTTATTTTTAAATAAATAAAAAACAAGATACCAAAGTAAAATATGAAACAAGTCTATATGTGAGTGTTTCCTATTGCTTCAGTTCTATATTCTATCCTATTGCTATTATTTCTGTATTACTACACTAATTACTATAACAATTATAATTACTATACTCTGTTGCTGTTCAATTACTATTACTATGCCTCTACAGGAAGACTATTTTATAACAATGTTTTCTTCATACAAACACTGTTCTGCTTTAATTCCTCTCTCTGGAATTTCTTCTGCATTTTTCTTCTCTGTTACTGGCCAGCATGGAGAATACTTGCAACTTTCCATGTTGTGCTTCTATACTTGCACTTCTCCTTGCTGTGCCTCTATACTTCTTTTCCTCTGGACCATTCACTCTCTTTGAAGGAAAAAGCCCTTCCTTTGTTCCTGAGGGTTTGCTGGTGGCTGCAGAGCATCAACACACATGTCTCCTCCTGTATCCTCCCACAACAGTTTCAAGGTTGCAGTTTTATTGGCAACTCTGCCATGCTGATGCTAGGGAGAAGGCTCAAGAGGGGAAGAAGGCAGCACAGGTGCCTGCAATTTTTCTAAGCAGCCTGCTCTTTCACAGTAAGTTTCTGCTTATTCCAACACATGCCTGGAGTCCAGAAACATCCCCACATCACAGACCTACTCCTTCTGTGGCAGTGCAACCCCATCCAAGACAACACAGGGAACGTAAAGGAACTCCCTGTACAAACAATAGCTCCATCTTGCTAGGGTTCACTTTAAGCCTGTTCTCTCCCATCCAGATCCTCACAGCCTCCAGACACTGGAATAAAACTTTAACAGCATCTCCAGAATGGTCCAGGGTTGCAACATACAATTGGGTATCATTAGTTACCCAATAGTTACCCAACATACAATTGGGTATCATTAGTTACCCAACACGATGCCGAACCTCATACTGCCAGATGACCACTCCTGCTGGCTTCATGTGAATGTTCAATAACTGGGGGGAGTGTGGGACAGATCCTGATGGCGCCACACATGAGAGCTGCCAGACCAATCTCTACACCAAGTCATCACTGACTTGAAGATCCATGGAACCACCTGCCAATCCCCCACCCCCAGCTGTCTGAAGAAACCAGGAGGGGCAAGGATCCAACCTGCAGGTGGACAAGGCCATCCTAGAGAGAACCCTATCCACTTCCTCAGAGGTAACAGACCAAAAGGAAGTGCAGATAACCTGGCAAAATGCCACAAAAGTCCTCATCCAAGTGGAGGCCAAATTACAGCAAGTTTGAGTAACTTTGCTAGCAAAACATTGAGCAAACTAGTCACAGAAGCCAGATGGTAAATCAGCAGGGGGCCCTCTTTCCAAACGGGAGTTAGCCACCCAAAAAAGGCTTCCAGATGACAATCAGCCAAAGCATTAAGAAAGCAAAAAATAAGTATGCCGTAGAGTAAGCCCAAACTTGGCCACAGAGTATGGACATACAGTACATGCTCAGTCAAATTTAGTCTAACTTGTTCTCCACTTATGCACCAGACATTGATTTTGCCACTTTATCTCCTGGAAGTTCTCAGAAAACCAAAGAGCCAGCCGGGAGAAACCTGCAGGAAGAAGCCATCTAAATGTGTCAGGACCTGCAGAAGAAACAGGTGGTAGCCAACTGCAACTGGATCAGAAAGTGATCTGACCACGATAAAGGGCAGATAATATTGTAATAACTTCCATATCCAGATCACACAATTGCTCAGATGTGAAAACAAAGTTTAACATGTGATGCATACATGCATCAGAGCCAAGATAACCTAGGACAGGCTGATGGTTGTCATGGAGGCCATGAAATCCTGAGCTCTTTAAGACTCAGCCCCATCCACCTGGAGATCGAGGTTCCCCAGCACCAACAGATGAGGGAGTGGGTCTCCATCTCCAATCTGGCAACCAGGTCTAGTAACTCAGGGAGAGATTCTAAGGAGCAGCAAGGCAACCGGTACACCAAAAGGATGCCTACCTCGTCCTTACGACCTAACTGAGCACAGAGACACTCATCTCCAGCCACATTTAGAACAGCAATCCTTGCTGCAGATCAGGTGTCACAGTAGATCAATACTATCCCAGCCTGGCATTGAAGTTGGTACAGGACCTGAAATCTGGCTGGGCAGATTCCTGAGAAGACATCACTGCCTTCCCTCAACCAGGTCTTAGTGATATAGTCCAAATCACTCATTCATCCACTACCAGATCATGGATGGATGCAATCTAATTAGATAGACCTGGCATTAACCAGCACCAGCTTGAGGCCAGGTGCCCAAAGATCCAGCCACAGGGTCCCAGATAGGAGCAGCTACTTCTTCCCCTGGTAAGGCCTACTCACGGCTTCCCATGGTATCTCTCCTAGCCCAACAAGACCAGGATAGTACAGTTGTCTTCCTTCCCCAATCCACACCTAGCCCCAACCCTATTTAATATGGGGGCGTGCATCCCATCCCTCTCCTTCTCCATACTTTCTTGCTGCAGTCAGCCATGCAGTATAAGGAGGTTTAGTATTTCAGCATTGTGAACAAAGTTACTATGTGTGTTGAGTATTCAGTTTTTCCTTAGCCTAAACCATCTGATACTTGTTAAAGTGGAGAGTAAGGAAAACTATACCTTTGTCCCTTGGACATAAACATATTTCCATATGTTCAACATATGTACAAAAAAAGTTATGCCACTATGACTAGTATTGCCAGTTGAACACTAGTATGACTTTAGGCATTAACTTTCAAGTGATGACCCAATAATTTCTAGGTACTGCTGCTAAACTAAAGAAGTTGGTGTGCATGTTTCAAGTCAAGTGAGCAATGCGATGACATAAGGCAAAAGTGCCAAAGGACACCTACCTTCTTCATGACTGCCAAGGACCCTTCCTTATGTGATTTTAAGATTATAATATCCTTTTACTTAAAAAGGGGGCAAGGCCAATTACAGCTTCTAACATCTTTATTTACAAGAACCAGACAGTCTTGAAAATAATAATGTTAAGTAACTGCAACCCTGTCCTGTTTTGGAACAGTGCCTGGATCATACAAAGATAAGCTGGGGCACTGAGGGGAATCCTAGGGGGATATAAGAGGACGGAGGAATTAACAAGATTTGTTTTCTCTCTGCTAAATTATCATTTTGTGAACTGATAACTTTCCTCAGGGCTGCCCTTTATGAGAATCTCCATATCACGTTCTCAGTATTCCAAATGTGCCTATTGATCATTCCTTCCTCTTTAATTCGATTTGTCTGAATTTGAGTTGGTACTATAACTGAAGCACAACTTTGTGGCAAAAAAATATTTTAATATGTGTAAATGGTTGCTTAAACAGGCTGTCATATAACTATGTACATACAATTCATTTATGTCTGTTTTGCTATTTGATTTATTTTATAACCAAGTAATTATTTAGCAATCAGCATATACTAGGTTTTGGTATTTTGCTTCTAATGTGAGAATCATAACTATCACTAATATCTCTCTACAAGATTATTTTCACAATAGTGATAAAAAGGCAAGATACTAAAGACACTGATACCATTTGTTTATCTCAGTCTCACAATTTCTTATGAAAATAATGAATACCTTGCATGACATGTATTATGGTGGTTACAGTTCTGAGAAGCACAAAAAGCGTGTGAAGACTAACTAGCATTAAAAAGAAAGAGATGGTGAGGAGGTGATTACTGCAGTGGTACAGCAGAAGAATATCAGCAAAGTCAAACTGCACCTGACATTTCATTCTTCCTGAAGTCGCAGGGCCTTGCTACTCTCTGGAATAAAACTTTAACAGCATCTCCAGAATGGTCCACGGTTGCAACATACAATTGGGTATCATTAGTTACCCAACACGATGCCGAACCTCATACTGCCAGATGACCACTCCTACTGGCTTCATGTGAATGTTCAATAACTGGGGGAAGTGTGGGACAGATTCTGATGGTGTCCCACATGAGAGCTGCCAGACCAATCTTTACACCAAGTCACCACTTGAGAATGAGACTGCCTCCTACAGGGGACAGGGTATTGGTATATTGTTTTCTGCTACAGATTAAGGTTACTATGGTAACTAACCATTTGTTGAAGGTGAAGAGGTTGAATTTAATTGTCCTCTTTTTAGGTGTTAATAGTTGCATAGCCTGAAGCGAGGGCAGTTTGCTTGTTACTTAGTTCCTTCTCTTTAGGCTTCCAGAGAGTATGCAGCTGAGAGAAATCTCTCCTCTCTGATCCTGTGAAAATGCACAAGCCTGTAAATATTTTTTTGTGCTTTCTGTAAATAAATTTATTTTTATAGAAATGCCTGGTGTGTGACTTTTCTGATCTCTCCTGGGCCAAATGCTTTCTAGCACTCTGCCAACACAGGGCATATGCAAGCGAAGAGGCTGGGGGGAGGAGATTTACATAGGCAATTTGCGACTGTCTTTACCTGTGGGAAGCCAGCACGGAAGGTTGCAAATGACAATTACATGACCACAGGACACTGCAACTGCTTGTAAGTGCAAGCTGGTTGCCAAGCATCTGAATTTTGTTCACATGATTGTGGGGGCAATGCAATTGCCAGACCTTTGAGGACCAGTTGTAAATCCCTTCATTCAGCACTGTTATAACTTCGAATGGTCACTGAATGAATGGTTGTAACTTGAGGACTACCTGTATATATTAAAAGTTGTTTATTCATTCAGTCGCCTCTGACTCTTCGTGACTTCATGGAGCAGCCCACGCCAGAGCTTCCTGTCAGTCGTCAACACCCCCAGCTCCCCCAGGGACGAGTCCGTCACCTCTAGAATATCATCCATCCATCTTGCCCTTGGTCGGCCCCTCTTCCTTTTGCCCTCCACTCTCCCTAGCATCAGCATCTTCTGCAGGGTGTCCTGTCTTCTCATTATGTGGCCAAAGTACTTCAGTTTTGCCTTTAATATCATTCCCTCAAGCGAGCAGTCTGGCTTTATTTCCTGGAGTACGGACTGGTTTGATCTTCATGCAGTCCAAGGCACTCTCAGAATTTTCCTCCAACACCACAGTTCAAAAGCATCGATCTTCCTTCTCTCAGCCTTCCTTATGGTCCAGCTCTCGCAGCCATATGTTACTACGGGGAACACCATTGCTTTAACTATGCGGACCTTTGTTGTCAGCGTGATGTCTCTGCTCTTAACTACTTTATCGAGATTGGTCATTGCTCTTCTCCCAAGGATTAAGCGTCTTCTGATTTCCTGACTGCAGTCAGCATCTGCAGTAATCTTTGCACCTAGGAATACAAAGTCTTTCACTGCTTCTACATTTTCTCCCTCTATTTGCCAGTTATCAATCAAGCTGCTTGCCATAATCTTGGTTTTTTTGAGGTTTAGCTGCAAGCCAGCTTTTGCACTTTCTTCTTTCACCTTCATCATAAAGCTCCTCAGTTCCTCTTCGCTTTCAGCCATCAAAGTGGTATCATCTGCATATCTGAGATTGTTAATGTTTCTTCCAGAGATTTTAACTCCAGCCTTGGATTCCTCAAGCCCAGCATGTCGCATGATGTGTTCTGCGTACAAGTCGAATAGGTAGGGTGAGAGTATACAGCCCTGCCATACTCCTTTCCCAACCTTAAATCAGTCCGTTGTTCTGTGGTCTGTTCTTACTGTTGCTACTTGGTCATTATACAGATTCTTCAGGAGGCAGACAAGATGACTTGGTATCCCCATACCGCTAAGAACTTGCCACAATTTGTTGTGGTCCACACAGTTAAAGGCTTTAGAATAGTCAATAAAACAGAAATAGATGTTTTTTCTGAAACTCCCTGGCTTTTTCCATTATCCAGCGGATATTGGCAATCTGGTCCCTAGTTCCTCTGCCTTTTCTAAACCCAGCTGGTACATCTGGCAATTCTCGCTCCATGAATTGCTGAAGTCTCCCTTGCAGGATCTTGAGCATTACCTTACTGGCATGTGAAATGAGTGCCACTGTTCGATAGTTTGAACATTCTTTAGTGTTTCCCTTTTTTGGTATGGGGATATAAGTTGATTTTTTCCAATCTGATGGCCATTCTTGTGTTTTCCAAATTTGCTGGCATTACCTTGACAGCATCATCTTGCAAGATTTTGAACAGTTCAGCTGGGATGCCATCTCCTGCTGCCTTGTTATTAGCAATGCTTCTTAAGGCCCATTCAACCTCACTCTTCAGGATGTCCGGCTCTAGCTCACTGACCACTCTGTCAAAGCTATCCCCAATATTGTTATCCTTCCTATACAGGTCTTCCATATATTCTTGCCACCTTTTCTTGAGCTCTTCTTCTTCTGTTAGGTCCTTGCCATCTTTGTTTTTGATCATACCCATTTGGGCCTGGAATTTACCTCCAATGTTTCTAATTTTCTGGAAGAGGTCTCTTGTCCTTCCTATTCTATTCTCTTCTTTCACTTCCGCACATTGCTTGTTTAAAAATAATTCCTTATCTCTTCTGGCTAACCTCTGGAATTTTGCATTTAATTGGGCATATCTCCCCCTGTCACTGTTGCCTTTTGCTTTCCTTCTTTCTTGGGCTACTTCTAGTGTCTCAGCAGACAGCCATTTTGCCTTCTTGGTTTTCTCTTTCTTTGGGATGTATTTTGTTGCCGTCCCCTGAACAATGTTGCGAACTTCTGTCCATAGTTCTTCCGGGACCCTATCTACTAAGTCCAGTCCCTTAAATCTATTCTGCATATTCCTTAGGAATATTAGTGAGCTCATATCTAGCTGATCTGTGGGTCTTCCCTAAATTGTGCAAGAAGAAGTTTGTGATCTGAACTACAGTCAGCTCCAGGTCTTGTTTTTACCAACTGTATAGATGTCCACCACCTTTGGCTGCGAAGGATATAGTCAATCTGATTTCGGTGTTGTCCATCTGGGGAAGTCCATGTATAAAGCCATCTCTTAGGTTGTTGGAAGAGAGTGTTTGTTATGCAGAGTGAGTTGTCTTGGTAAAATACTATCAGCCTATATCCTGCTTCGTTTTGTTCTCCCAGGCCATGCTTACCTGTAATTCCAGGTGTCATTTGACTGCCCACCTTAGCATTTCAGTCTCCCGTGATGAAAATAACATCTCTTTTAGGTGTGTTGTCCAGTAGGAGCTGCAGATCCTCATAGAACTGCTCTACTTCAGCTTCTTCAGCATCTGTGGTTGGGGCGTCTATTTGGATCACTTTGATGTTAGATGGCTTGCCCTGAATTTGAATTGAGACCATTCTATCATTTTTTGGATTGTATCCGAGCACTGCTTTAGCCACTTTACTATTAATTATGAAGGCTACTCCATTTCTTCTGTGGTCCTCTTGTCCACAGTAGTAGGTCTGGTGGTCATTTGATGTGAAGTGGCCCATTCCAGTCCATTTCAGTTTACTGACACCCAAAATGTCTATCTTTAATCTTGACATCTCACCAATAACCACATCCAATTTGCCCTGGCTCATAGATCTTACATTCCAGGTTCCAATGGTGTGTTGATCCTTAGAACATCGGATTCGCCATTCACCACCAGCACTGTCAGCCGCTAGCCATCCTTTTGCCTTTGAGCTAGCTGCATCATCACGTCTGGGGCTAGTTGAACTCATCCTCTGTTCCTCTCCAGAAGCATTTTGACCATCTTCCGACCTGGGGGTCTCATCTTCTGATGGTATACTGACATATCTCTGGTTGTACTGATCCATTTAGTTTTCATGGCAAGAATACTGGGGTGGGTTGCCATTACCTTCCCCAGGGATCGCATTTAGTCTGACCTCTCTGTCATGACCTTCCCGTCTTGGGTGGCCCTTCACGGTTTAGCTCATGGCATCATTGAGGTGCTCAAGCTCCAGCACCATGACATGGTAACGATCCTTTGCTGAAGTTATTAATAGTACCCAGTACAAAATTAAAGTCATACAGAGGTATGCAAGAAACAGAAAATATAGTTATCTTCAGGCTCAGAACAAAGTATTCAAGTATTCTATATGAAGGACTGTGCTTCATTAGAGCAAAGAAAAAAAAACTTAAGCTTTCTGCCATAATAAAACTAAAAAAATATTAAATGTATCAGGGAATAGGAAAACATAAGGAAATTGAAACAAGCTGGTGCTCTCTTGTCCCCAGGCCCAAGAATAATTGGAGTTATAGTCCATAATGAGTGCTAACTACCTTCCAAAGATTTGGCTAAATGGGTCTTTTTTAAAATATTAAATCCTCATAGGAAACAAAGGGATCATAGCTCTGGTGTGCTGTTGAGCTGAAAAGTCAATTACAATCCACGTTGCTTTTTGAAATGCAACAGGACAAGTCAGGGCTCACAGCAACAAAGCAGACAAAAATTGACCATATGATAGACAAGAAAACTGTGAGTAAAAATAATAACAAAATAAATCATCTCCATTTCATCCCTACCTCCAATAGCTATGATATACTGAACTGGGATTTGGAAACAGAAATTTTAAAACAACAGCTATTAGAGCTTTCCTCTGCTTTGTGTGAGGAATTGAACCATCTGATTGAATCCCTGTCTTTAATAGCCTCCCCTGCTATCAATACATCTCTGAAGGGGGAACAGCGAGTCTTGCAATCGCCAAGGGAATTCACAACAAGCTTTGCTGCTAGATAATGTCTATTAACTGAACAAACTGTACTTTCATTTTTTTAATATTTAACCTCTATATACACAAAAGTGGACGCTTTAAAAGCAGCCTTCAAAACTCCCTTACAAAGTTATGCAGATAAGCTAGCAGCTTTCAGAATAATTCAAAACATTGGCACCAACTCTGATGTTTATTGGACAATCAAAGGAAACAAAATTGCTCAGGAGAACAAATTATGATTAGAAAGGAGAACCAAATACAGGCAGAGCTTACAGCCTCACTTTCTACCAAAGAGATTAACCCAGACAAGTACATCCATACACTCCAAACAAATCATGTTGCTTTAACAGAACATTGCTCAGTGTTGACATTGTCAACACTGTTCAACAGAACTAACATTAAGCGCTGGCCTATCAGAAGAGTTATCATTCTATGAATTAGCTCACTTCTTCAATGATGTCATATGGTTGATCTAAGTACTTTTGAATCGCTTCCTAAAATGATGGAATACAAATGAATTCTGTCTTTTAACCATTGTGCCATCTCCTGCGTGCTGTTCAAGATGAAATCTTTTCTTTCTACTTTTCAAATATACCTACTGCATGTTTTCTGAGATGGAAAAAGGACTGCACTCATTGATTTAACATCTCAGGCAGATGCAACAACAAAAAATGGCACTGATGAAGTTCTAGAAACAGGATTAATTAACTCTTTTGAAGCCTTACCAAACTGCAAACAAGATGAAATACTGAGAAGGCTGGATCAGCTGAAACAAACACTGCTATTAACTTGAACAACAGCCAAACCTTAACTGAACTGACATCTTTGGACCTCTCAACTGACAGCAACTCTGAAGAAAATCATTATAAACTCTCTGAATCCTGCAATAAAAACTCCACCAGAAAAAGGAAAACAAACTTCACTCCAGCAAGTCCACATGCCTTTCTACCGCAAAACAGCCCAAATTGATTCCATCTTGTTAAGTGTCAAATAATGACAATCTGCTTCAGACAAACTACCCTTCAGTGAGGGCCTAGATCAGAAAAGAGGACAAAGAAAATTGCTATATCAGAAGTATATCCTAACCAAGATCTCCAGCTTGCAAGTCCAACCAGGCCCAGAGATAGCAAATTAATTGATATTAGTCCAAAGTTACTGCCTGCTAATGATTCCCATTCTGATTAGAACATCAGTATAACATATTCAGTATGTCTTCCTGCATCTATACAAGAACACAATGCTTTGAATGCCACCAATTGACCTGCCCCTAAGGCTCCAGGTTACATAAAAGCTACTCTTGGAATATTGCTGGGTGGCCTTATTATAAATGCTTTGAAGACAACTATAACAACCATTGCAACACATGATGAACTCCATTTTACAGACTAGAAAAATACCGGACAGTTGAATAGAGGCTAATATAGCATTACCAAAGTAGGTCAAGATTTGACCTCACCAAAAAATTACCACCCGGTATCATTATTAAATAATGGTTGTAAGTCATTTACGATGATTTTAGCTGAGAGAATGAAGATGGTTTTACACAATTTTATTCATGAAGATCAGTGTGTTTTTTTACCTAAAAGACAGCTGAGGGACAATGTTAGAAATGTATTGGATATTTTGGAATACTTGGAACAAATAATGAAAAAGAAGCAGCACTGATTTTTGTTCATGCAGAAAAGGCCTTTGACAATTTGAACTGGATGTTTTTGTTTAAAATTTTGGAGGATATGGACTTTGGTGAGAATTTTCTCAAATGGGTGAAATCAATTTACATGTCACAAAAGGCACAGATAATTGTAACTGGGGAAAAAACAAAACCTTGTGAGATAGGAATGTGAGATATGAATAATCATATTTTGAGGGTTCTGTCCTATTTATTGATCAGTAAATAAGTGAAATAACACATTCTGCCCATCAGAACTTCACCAAAATTCTCTTCTTTTTAGAAATAATTTCTAAAGGGAATCCTCTTTTATGAGATTGGATAAGAACTAGTAGGAAAAAAAAAAACAGGATACTTTTTCAGCATGCCATTAATTGCTATACTCTCTCTTACAATTAAAAAATGGTGTGACTCAAAAGTGGAATGACTTTTTCTAACATGTATTCCAGCCAATTCATTCTAATCTCCTGTCTAACCCACTTGTCCAGTGTTCTCATCCCCCGGGCTATCAGATAGCTATATCCTAAGCTGTATAGCCTATAGGCTTTATATGTTATCACAACTATCCTGAATTGTATTCAGTAGCAAACTGCAAGTCCACACATTGATTTCAGATATATTTATGATAAACCTCTCCAGCCATAGCATTTTGCATTAGTTGCAAATTCTAGGTCACTTTCAAGAACAGCCCAATGTACAGCATATGAGAGGAACAATAAAGGATTTATGACCCAAAGGAAAATGTTCTGTTGATGAAACTGGAGCACATTAAAGCTAAGTTGATTGACCAGTTTGTCAAATATGAAGAGAATCCAAACAAGCCAAAGTTAGTGGGACCCAATCCGGTTACATACATTAAGTATCAGCAAGGAATGTTTCACAACTGAGCTGCTACTCTACCTCCCACTCTTCTGAGAACTCATCTGAGGTAAAGATGATATGGAGTGGCCAGATTGTTCCTAATTAGGAATGGCAGCTGGAGAACAGTCAGAGCAAGACATTCCTTATTATGACTGCCTTGAAGCTTCCGTCAGGCTTATTCAGGGAGAACAATCCAACACAAGCCAACCCAACCCAACACAAGCCATCTCCCTAGCAGCCAGATAACAACACTGAGAAAAAAGTGAAATACTTGGGTATTGCTATGACTAACATAAATTGTGTGTTATTCCAGAATAATTATGATAAGTCATGGAATGAAATTAAGAAGGACATGTTAAGATGGGAGAAATAACAATTGTCATTGCTGGGGAGAATTTCTGTGATATAAATGAATGTTTTGCCAAGGTGATGTTTTTGTTTCAAACAATGCCTATTCTGATAACTGATGTACCTTTTAAACAATGGCAGAAAGATATATCTAAGTTTGTATGTCAAGGGAGAAAACCAAGAGTTAAATATAATATACTTCAAGTTGCAAAGAAACGAGGATAGGGACTGCCTAATTTGAAATTGTATTTTGCAGCCTGCTGCTTAGTTTGGATGAAAGAATGGGTTTTTCTGAGAAATAAGAGAATTTTAGAATTAGAAGCGCACAATCTGAGGTTTGGATGGCATGGTTTTCTATGGTACAATGAAGTTAAGGTTAATAGAGATTTTAAGTATTGTTATATTAGAAGTGCCATACTGTGATGATTGCCTTATTCTAAATAAAACTCTCAGACTCAAAATGTCAATTCAGGTTCTGGATTTATTCAGAAAAGAGTGCAAACAGGTAAAAAGCTGAGAATGAGAAAAGTGCGCCTAAACTCAAACTAAATAGCGTCTTTGCAAACAGCACCCCCCCCTCACATACAGTTCGCCCCTGTCATGTTCATCGTTCCAATGGTTTGCATACATCGTAACGTTTCGCATGTCATGTTTCTGATCTGTGTCTATCACCTGCGGGCTGGGGAATTTCAGCTCAGCCAGGCTGTTATCTTTCTGTTGCCCTGAAGGAATGTGTGTTTGGGTTATGACATGTATTCAAGGTTACTTTCCCAGGCAGATGTGTGATGCTTGCCAGGCCTGGGAGGGGGGTGGTTGCGATGGTGGGGTGGGGGGGCAGGATCGGCTTGGAGGCGAGGGTTTTTAGTTTGTATTTGGCGTGCTTTTGCTTATTCTCAGCTTTCTTCGTATTTGCATACTATCCTTTCAATAAATCAGTTTTATTCACTAAACTCTGGTGAGACTGACTTCGTTGGGATAAGGCAATCATTACAGCCCCACATTCCCAGGTGCTCCAAACGAGCTCTGCTGATCAACGGGCAAAAAGACCTTGACATTTCAGAGATAGCCTAAACACATTCCTCCGGGCACAAATCAGCATGTCTCCTGTACAAGGCTCTCAGCAGCACCCTCCCAGCCTGGACACGTATCAGCACCTTGGCAAGTGAACCGTTACGATGTAGACAAACACCGGAATGGTGAACATGACATACCGCCCCCCTTAAAAAAAATTCAAATAGGAGAGGGCTTGGAAGGGTAGGCAATATGAAAAGCGCGTGTTAAATCAGGGGCAAGAACTTCGCATGCAGAAACCCATTCAGGATGGGGAAAGTGTTTCCAGCGGACGAGGTATTGCAGAGACCCACGCAGTCAGCGAGAGTTGAGGACTTCTTTAACCTCAAAATGTTGCTGACCATCAATCATGATTGGTGGAGGGAGAGGCGAGCGGGGATGCCAGCGAGCCGAATCCTGAGCAGGCTTGAGTAAACTGCAGTGAAAAACAGGATGCAAACGCTTCAAATTATGAGGCAAATCCAAACGAACAGTGACAGGATTGAGCACGGCAGTAATTGGAAATGGCCCAATGAATTTAGGAGCCAGCTTCCTAGAGGGCTGAGGGGACTTTATAAACTTTGTAGAGAGATAGACCAAATCCCCTACTCGAAAAGCCGGCTGGCGGCGGCGGTGCCGATCAGCATGCCGTTTATAAGCCTCTTGAGCCTCACGAAGAGCGGTGCGAATAACGGGCCAGGAATCAGCCAACCTAGAGCCCCAATCGCAAGTGGCAACAGCCGGAGCAGGAGGCTGGGGAAACTCTGGAATGGGAACAAAATCCCTACCAGAAACAATACGAAATGGGGTTTGTCTGTCCTGTGCTCTGGTGAACAGCGTTATTGTAAGCCACTTCAGCGAAAGGGAGCAAGTCAACCCAATCATCCTGATGATAGTTTATATAAGAGCGAAGGAATTGCTCCAAAGTGGCATTAAGGACCTCAGTGGATCCGTCAGTCTGGGGGTGCCAAGCGGTGGACAAAGCCTGCTCAGTGCCAATCAATTTCAAAAAAGCCCGCCAAAATTTGGAGGTAAATTGTGTGCCCCTATCGGTCACCAAACGAGAGGCGCAGCCGTGAGGATGGTACATGTGTACCAAAAAAAGTTTAGCGAGCTGTTGCGCCAAGGGAATAGAAGTGCAGGGTACAAAATGAGCCTGCTTAGGAAAATAGTCCTTAACCACTCAAATGTCAGTTTTCTTCTGACTGGGGAGTAAGTCCACAATGAAATCCATGGAAATCACATCCCAGGGGTGTGCAGGGTCAGCCACTGGCTGTAGGAGTCCCTGTGGCTTACAGACAGAACGTTTGGACATCGCACAGACAGGACAAGAAGCCACATAGGCTTTGACATCCTTACGTAGGGTAGGCCACCAGAATTGCCTTCGGATCAAATGTAGGGACTTCAAAAACCCAAAGTGACCAGCCTGCTTACTGTCATGAGAACGAGCCAGTATAGCAGGACGTTGACAGTCAGGCACATACAACCGCCCCTTAGCCCAAGTGAGGTCATGCTCCATGGACACCTTGCCAGAATTAGCAAGCAGCCAGGGATCAGAAAGCAGCACAGAAACAAAAGTAGAGTGCAATGCAGCAGGCAATGGAGGCAGCTTGCGAACTGGTGAGGAAAGAGGCGGGGGCTGGCCCCAAGCGTTGCTACGGGTGACAGCCACCAAACCCAGTTGTGGCCCCGATAGGACGGTGCCAATTACATCGGAAACCGGGCTCTCATCTTGTGGCAACCTGGAAAGGGCATCAGCCAGAAAATTCTTCTTGCCAGGTATAAATTTAAGCCGGAAATTAAAACGGTTGAAAAATTGAGCCCACCGAATCTGCTTTGGGCTGAGGCACCTGGGTGTACGGAGCGCCTCGAGGTTGCAGTGATCAGTCCAAACTTCAAAAGGGGAGGAAGCACCTTCCAAGAGATGCCTCCAAGCCTCCAAGGCAGCTTTAACAGCAAAAGCCTCCTTTTCCCAAACATGCCAGTGTCTCTCTGTCTCAGAAAACTTTCAAGACAGATACGCACAGGGCTTTAAAAGCCCCACAGAATCCTTTTGTAACAAAATAGCTCCAGTTGAAAAATCAGAAGCATCCACTTGAACGACAAAAGGAAGGTCAGGGTTAGGGTGGGAGAGGATGGGCTCCTCAGTAAAAAGAGCCTTCAGCTGATCAAATGCAGTCTGACAGGCAGGAGTCCAATTGAGCACGGCCCCCGGGTTCTTAACTTTTCGAGTCTCCCCCACTCCCTTAGTCCGTAACAAATCAGTTAGGGGCAGGGCAATTTCAGTGAAACCCCTGACAAAGGATCTGTAAAAATTGGCAAAACCAAGGAAACTTTGAAGCTGTTGCCGGGTCCTGGGTCGTTCCCAAGAAAGCACAGCTTGAATCTTAACAGGGTCCATTTCAATGCCCTTATCGGAAATCCTGTAACCAAGGTAATCCAAGCAAGACTTATGGAACTCACATTTAGACAGCTTAGCATAAAGCTTGGCAGCCCTGAGCTTGGTAAGAACCTGTTTAAGCAGTCGTTCATGTTCCTTTAAGGTTTTAGTATAAATGAGTACATCATCCAAATAGACCAAAACCCCCTTAAACAAGTGGTCATGCAAAACTTCATTGATCAGCTGCATAAATACCCCCGGCGCACCCGCCAGACCAAAAGGGAGAACCTTATACTGAAAAGAGCCCAAAGGGCAATTAAAGGCTGTTTTCCATTCATCCTCCTCCCTAATGCGAATGCGGTAGTAGGCTTCGTGGAGATCCAACTTTGAGAAAACCCTGCCAGTGGACAGATGTGCAAGCATGTCTTTGACGAGAGGCAGAGGGTACTTGTTGGAAAGGGAGGTGGAATTTAATCCGCAGTAGTCCGTACAAAGTCTCAGGCTGCCATCCTTTTTCTCCCAAAACAAAACAGGAGCCCCGACCAGCGAGTTTGCCAGTTCAATGAAGCCCCGAGCCAGGTTCTTGTCAATGAACTCCCGCAAAGCGGCAAGTTCTTTCTTAGTCATAGGGTAAATCTTTGGCTTCGGCAAAGGGACGTCCAGAAGAAGTTCAATGGAACAGTCAGTCTTGCGATGGGGGGGTAACCGGTCGGCCTCCTCCTCCCCAAAAACATCGGCAAAGTCCGATTACGTGGCCAGAAGACCTTCCAAGGGGGATGGGGAAGGCAGAGAATCAACAACCTCTGCCCGCCCAGCCGTTGGAGGCATGGCACGCCCCAGAAGGGGAGCTTGATAGAAGCCATCCTCAAAGGTAATGGAGCGGGACCACCAATTGATGTAGGGGTTATGCAAGGTGAACCAGGGAATCCCTAACACAACCAAAGGATTCCCTATGGGGGTCACAATGAACTGAATGAGTTCGAAATGGGACCCCATACGCAAAGCGACCTCGCCAGTAAACTGGGTAGCTGCCCCCCCCCCGCTGTGGAGCCATCCAGCTGTTGAAAAATCAGCGGCTTTGGGAGAGGGAAGCAGGGCAAATCCAATGCCTTGACTAAGTCAGGATGGATTAAACATCGAGAACAGCCTGAGTCCAATAAAGCCCAGACCTCGAGGGATTTGGATTGAAATCCCAATTCAATTTTGACAGCGAGGATAGGGCAATCAGCACTCACCATGTTAGGATTGCGCCCGGATCGAACCACCTGCCCCGAGGCGCCGGTTAAGACAGGTGGAAGTCGTTTCAAGCCAGCTGTTCCAAAGCCTCTAATTCATCTTCCGGGGTGTAGATATCATCGTCGTCCGCAGTAGCCAGCGCCCCTGTCAACCGACGAGGAGGGTTGGTCAGTTTCTTAGTGGGTTTTTGAGGCACTTTTGCAGAACGATCCGGTACCTTAGCTTTAGGGCAGTCAACAGCGCGGTGACCCAGTTTTCCACAGGTGATGCATTGCCCGCGGACAAAGCGGCATTGCTTCTCCGCATCCCATCTAGAGGTCGACGGAAGAACTGGAGCTTGGGCAGTGGTGACAGGCTTGTCTTCCTTGGTGGCCATCATAAAAGTGCGCTGGGCATGTCCTGCTTTACCAGCGAGGCAAATCCAATCATGTAATGAATTGGGATCATCCCGCCCAAGTGCCCAGTGCAAGACTTCGCGATTGAGTCCATCCTTAAAGCGATCAATTAAGGTGGCCTTGGACCATTCAGGAACTTTACCTGCCAAAACCTTGAATTCAAGTGCATAGTCAGCCACAGGCTTCTGTCCCTGAACCAGCTCTTTAAGAGCATCCTTCACCCTCTCTTTAGCCAAGGGATCTTCAAAGTAGCGCTTCAGCACAGCCAAAAAGGCATCAAATGTGGCCAGGGCAGGGGCCCCAATCTCCGACAGTTGTACATACCAGTCAGCAACCCTGCCTTTCAACTTCGTGGCCACTGCAGCTATCTTCTCCTCCTCCGAAGGAAAGAGGTGGCCATGCCGTCTCATGAAGCTGGCGGCATTGGTGAGAAAGAAGGACAGATTAGCGGGGTCACCATCAGACTTTACCAGGAAGTCCCGGGGGGTTCCCCCAAGCTGCGGGACCCCACCTGATTGTTGCCTCAGGGCCACCCCTATGGGAGTAGATCCACGCGGACCCGATGGAAAAGCTCATGGTGGGGTTCCTCCTCCAGCAGCCGGTGATGGGGAAGGTGGGAGGGTAGGTGCCCTCATTGCCCCGGGACCTCTGATGATCCGTACTAGGTCCCCAAAGGCAGCCGACATGGAACATAAGATGTGTTCCATGGATTCGATCTTGGACTCCAGGACCCAAATCCTGTCAGGTGTAGCGGAGTCCTCCAGCGCTGGACCTTCCGGTGGTGGGCTACCTGATACATCTGGTCGCACCTCTTTAGGAGTGTCGGGCCAGCAGAGCTTCCATGTGGAGCGGGACGTGCCTGGTCGGGGGTCCACCAGGGCATCCCATAAAAATTGTTCCTGTGCCTCCATGTCGTCTGACAGAGGTTTCTTCGACCCTGCGGTAGAGTAGGAGTCCCCGGACTGAGGTGTGGCTTGGGCTGGCCCAGGGCTTGGGTCCCTGCTTGGGTACGTCAACTCAGGGAGTTGTTCCGCCTGCTCCTCGAGCTCCGTGGGATCCTTTCCCCCTTCAGCCATCACTAATTCCTCTTTCACAAGAAAATTTTCTGGTAAAGAGTAGCGAGGTTGGTTTGAAAAAAGATTCTCAGCTTTATGTGATGATTTTTTGTTGTTGTTTATTCGTTTAGTCGCTTCCGACTCTTCGTGACTTCATGGACCAGCCCACGCCAGAGCTTCCTGTCAGTCGTCAACACCCTCAGCTCCCCCAGGGACGAGTCCGTCACCTCTAGAATATTATGTGATGATTGCCTTATTCTAAATAAAACTCTCAGACTCAAAATGTCAATTCAGGTTCTGGATTTATTCAGAAAAGAGTGCAAACAGGTAAAAAGCTGAGAATGAGAAAAGCGCGCCTAAACTCAAACTAAATAGCATCTTTGCAAACAGCACCCCACCCCCTCCCTCACATACAGTTCACCCCACATTCCCAGGTGCTCCAAACGAGCTCTGCTGATCAATGGGCAAAAAGACCTTGACATTTCAGAGATAGCCTAAACACATTCCTCTGGGCACAGATCAGCACGTCTCCTGTACAAGGCTCTCAGCAGCACCCTCCCAGCCCGGACACGTATCAGCACCTTGGCAAGCGAACCGTTACGATGTAGACAAACACCGGAATGGTGAACATGACACATACTGAGAATATGGAACAGATATAAACCCAGACTGTGCCCGAAAATACCTTTGTGGGTCTGAGCACAAGAAGCAGTTGTTAGAACAGGAACACGGGAACTCAAAAGAGCAATTGGCTGCAGAAGGATTTAGTTTTCAATGGTTTTTGTATGCACAGGTAATAAAAAGATTTCAGTTAGGCAATAGGACATTTGGAATTGAGCAGCAGAAGACAGAAGTTGAAGTTGAAATATGTACAAATGTAATTGCTAAAATGTATAAACTGTTATTGAAATTTGAAATGGAAGAACAACATTAAAAGACTGTATTATAAAATGGGCTAAGAACTTTGGACACAATATACTTATGGAACAGAGGGAAAATATGTGGTTAAAAGGACGAAATTTACATTATGTTATAAACATAAAAGAAAAAATTTATGAAACGATGTACCATTGGCATATACATCCAGAAAAATTGTTTAGAATGTATAAAGATACTTCAAATTTATGTTGGAAATGTGGACAACATGAAGGGTCATTTTATCATGTCTAGTGGACTAGTAAAAAAGCCAGAAATTTCTGGGTTCAAATACATATAATTATACAAAGATTTTTAAAGATCAACATTCAGCTGAAACCAGAACTTTTCTTTCTGGGATTAATGGACAGTCAATTAGAAAAGAGCCATGGAAGATTATTTTTATATATGATTACTGCTGCAAGACAGTAATATACACAAAAATGGAAGGACTCTGAAAAACCCACAACAGAGGAATGGTTGGTGAAGGTAACAGAACTAGCAGATGGCAAAATTAACTTGTTTGGTTAGAGAAAGATCAACAACTACAGTGACTGGAAACTCCTTATTTATTTATTTATTTATTTATTTCATATGGCTGCCCATCTCATACAAGGTGACTCTGGGTGGCATACAACAGTGAGATGAAAACAATGAATAAATAAGAACAATAATTTTTAAAAATAAAATGATTATTAAAAATATTATCACAAAATTATAAATCATTATAAAATATACCAATCCCACAGAGGGAGCAAGAATATCAGTTACGTATAGTGGAGCCATCTAAGAATGTCTCCTGTTGCCAAAGACCCCCAGGCCTGACAACACAACCAGGTCTTGAGGGACTTCCTAAACAATAGCAGGGAAGGAGCAAACCTGTCCTAACAGCCAGGAACCACGCTGAGACAAGGAACAGGTCTCTAGTGTTTTATTGTTGCTACATAACAGGGAAATCCTAACAAACTGAAGAAGCGTGGGAAAAACCCAGACATATAAACCTCAAAGGTTAAGGCGGGCCCGATCGGTGTCTCTTGGAATGGCTACCTAATTCCTCAGTGCTACGCATGCGCTTTACAGCCTGGATGAGAGCCCTCTGCTAGCCATCCTTACTCATGACAAAACCTAATTTCAGGGGGGGAAATGTTCCACAAGAAGGGAGCCATGGCAGAGAAGGCCCACCTCCTGGAACCACTAAATGCAAGTCCCTGGCAGATGGAACCCATAACATGCCTCCCCTGCTTGATCTAATGGGATGGGCTGATGTAATCGGGGAGAGGCAGTCCCTCAGATAACCCAGCCCCATGCCCTGAAGGGCTTTAAAGGTCAAAACCAGCGCCTTGAACTGGACCCAGAAGCAAACAGGCAACCAATGCAGCTCACAAAGCAGAGATGTAACATGTGCTCTTCTAGGGGCACACAACTGCCCACACCACTGCATTCTGTACCAGTTGAAGCTTCCAGATACCCTTCAAGGGCAGGCCGATGTAAAGTGCATTACAATAGTCCAATCTGTAGGTGACTAAGGCACGAGTGACAGTGAGCTCTTTTTTTGCTGAAAAAAGAGAAAAATGAACTTGTGATTTATGGGTTTGAAGATTAGAAAAGGTAGCTTATGGAAAGAAGGAAAGTATGATGTTACCTTGGGGAGGGGGGCAAAATATAAATGTATTTATAATCGCTGTCAAGAAGATTGGAAGCTGTTTCTTTATAATCTTTATTTTCCTTTTTTTTCCTTTTTTTTCATTTCTATTTCTATTTCTTGCTGGGTGGCACAATAAATTGGTGGATACCTGTTTTGAACAGTACCTGTCAGAATTTAACATCATTTTATCACAGGAAACATGGTGCCTGGCTATTTCTTCTTTGCCAGGATTCTGCTCATACACCATCGCTGCCACTAAAGTGGGTCTGTATGGAAGAATAAGTGGTGGGTTATCAATGTTGATCTCAGCTGATATTAAAAGAACTATACAACAAAGGGATTGGTCAGACAGTGATTATATCCAGGTAGTCCAGTTAGATAGCAAATATTTTGGGTTAAGTCTTTGCATTATCATCTACTTTCCAACAGGACAGAACCCAAATCTGTGGCTCAAGGTCTGGTCCTCCCTGCAAACCCTTTTGGAGAAAGCTGAACAAATGCAGATATCCTACTGGCTGGTGATTTTAATGCCAGAATTGGCAAAGATAGCAGCAGCTATGTTAGGAAGATGCAGTTTAGTCCAGAGGGTATGTGGTGCCTGCCCTAGTCCTCAATGGACAAAGTACTAAACAAACAAGAGGTTTCCTTATTGAATTTTGCCTTTAGGTATAGGCTCTAACTTTGACAGTTCTAATGAACATTATTTCTAAGCTCATTCAGAGCCAGCATCATTGATTACATCCTGATTTCTCCTGCATTCCTTTCCTGGGTTAGCTCCTTTGATGTCCACAACAGAACAGAGAGTGATCATCTACCCTTGGTTCTGGCCCTTTTGGCTTATAAGGCCCTCCCACTGTAAGGTCCCATAACCCTGATGGCATCACCCACATTAAATACCATCTCAGATGCAGCCCTAACCTCAGTGAGAAAATCACTGTTTTTTAAAATACCCTACAAATGCTGAATCAAAGGCATCGTGCATTGCAATGTAACTCCAATGTATATCACATTTTTAGTTCAATCAATAGTGTGCTAAGCTCCCAGCTAACCACTATCTGTCATCCTAGAAGGAATAATACAAGGAAGGGATGATATGACAAAGACTGAAGTAACAAAAGATAAGTTCTGAAAAAATTACAGAGGGCAGTTAGAGAGGAAACAACAGATTCTTTGATTCAGTTACTGATCCAGTTCTAATCCCAATACAAGGAATTATTAAAAACTATATAGTTGAACTATATATTGACATTACAGCCAGAATAAGAATGGGCCCACAAGAGTCCTTGTCACACCCTATTTTATAGGAGAAAGGAGTTAAACAAGGCTGTTTACTTTCTCCTTTTAATTTAACATTTATATTAATATTGTAGTGACCATAAAGTCACAAAGTTTTTTCTTCCCCTTACTTATTAGACAGATAATTTCAATTTTAATGCATGCCAATGACAAGGCTGTTATTTTCTGTACTGAGATTGGCCTTAGAAGATTATTGGTCAAATGAGCTGTTTACTGTGAAAGGGAAAAACTGAGGATAAATTATAATAACACAAAGGTAGTGGTTTTTCGCAGAAGTAATATTAAACACAAATGGACAATTAATGCCAACAAATTGAGCAATGCCCCTCTTTTAAATACCTAGGCATCACCTTTCATAAATCCCTTTTATATATAACACATTTAACTACTGTTTTAGCAACTGCCCAGCATGCAGTGGCACTATTCTGAAATTTTTCTATTCTAAAGGAGGGCAACTGGTAGTTCCTGCACTTAAAATATTCCAAGGCAAGGTGATAGCCCAGATGTTGTATGGGGCTGAGATCTGGGGGTGGGGTGAGAAGGTTATTGCCTAATTGGAATTAGTCCAAACCAACTTCATTAGGAAGATTTTGGGCCTCCCTCAGGGCACCCCTGCTGCCTATTTAAGGATGAAGGTAGGACAACTTCCATTGACGTTAGATACATCTTGCATTGTTGGGGCACTATAAGAAACTAGAGAGCCTTCAGGAAGCCCATTTTGCCAAACTCTGTTTTCTCAATTATACAGTTGGGAATCAATGGACCAAAATTTTGTCACCCATCCTACAAATGTATTCTCTACCATCTTTGGGAGAAGTTAGCTCTTGGGACAGAAAAAAATATTGGATATAGGCTTTTTGAAAGGGATACTAATAAAGATGCCACTGCAGTACAATCATCCAAATTTTCATCTGGGTACCATCATTACAAAACATAGAAGCCTCTCCCAGTAACTGGCTAATGCAGGGTTTTCCAGTCAGGGTAAATCTGATTGTCTAAAAGAAAAGGAAAAAAAATCTAAAAGGAGGAGTCGGAGCATTAGATGGGTGTGTTGTTGTTTATTTGTTTAGTTGCTTCTGACTCTTCATGACTTCATGGACCAGCCCACGCCAGAACTTCCTGTCAGTCATCAACACCCCCAGCTCCCCCAGGGACGAGTCCGTCACCTCTAGAATACCATCCATCCACCTTGCCCTTGGTCGGCCCCTCTTCCTTTTGCCTTCCACTCTCCCTAGCATCAACATCTTCTCCAGGCTGTCCTGTCTTCTCATTATGTGGCCAAAGTATTTCAGTTTTGCCTCTAATATCGTTCCCTCGAGTGAGCAGTCTGGCTTTATTTCCTGGAGGATGGACTGGTTTGATCTTCTTGCAGTCCAAGGCACTCTCAGAATTTTCCTCCAACACCACAGTTCAAAAGCATCGATCTTCCTTCGCTCAGCGTTCCTTATGGTCCAGCTCTCGCAGCCATATGTTACTACAGGGAACACCATTGCTTTAACTATGCAGACCTTAGTTGTCAGTGTGATGTCTCTCCTCTTAACTATTTCATTGAGATTTCTCATTGCTCTTCTCCCAAGGATTAAGCGACTTCTGATTTTCTGACTGCAGTCAGCATCTGCAGTAATCTTTGCACCTAGAAATACAAAGTCTTTCACCGCTTCTACATTTTCTCCCTCTATTTGCCAGTTATCAATCAAGCTGGTTGCCATAATCTTGGTTTTTTTGAGGTTTAGCTGAGGTTTTGCACTTTCTTCTTTCACCTTCATCATAAGGCTCCTCAGTTCCTCTTCGCTTTCAGCCATCGAAGTGGTATCATCTGCATATCTGAGTTTGTTAATATTTCTTCCAGCGATTTTAACTCCACCCTTGGATTCCTCAAGAACAAGCATGTTGCATGATGTGTTCTGCATAAAAGTTGAATAGGTAGGGTGAGAGTATACAGCCCTGCCGTACTCCTTTCCCAATCTTAAACCAGTCCGTTGTTCCGTGGTCTGTTCTTACTGTTGCTACTTGGTCATTATACAGATTCTTCAGGAGGCATACAAGATGACTTGGTATCCCCATACCACTAAGAACTTGCCACAATTTGTTGTGCTCCAAACAGTCAAAATCTTTAGGATAGTCAATAAAACAGAAATAGATGTTTTTTCTGAAACTCCCTGGCTTTTTCCATTATCCAGCGGATATTGGCAATCTGGTCCCTAGTTCCTCTGCCTTTTCTAAACCCAGCTGGTACATCTGGCAATTCTCGCTCCATGAACTCCTGAAGTCTACCTTGCAGGATCTTGAGCATTACCTTACTGGCATGTGAAATGAGTGCCACTGTTCGATAGTTTGAACATTCTTTAGTGTTTCCCTTTTTTGGTATGGGGATATCAGTTGATTTTTTCCAGTCTGATGGCCATTCTTGTGTTTTCCAAATTTGCTGGCATATAGCATGTATTACCTTGACAGCATCATCTTGCAAGGTTTTGAACAGTTCAGCTGGGATGCTGTCGTCTCCTGCTGCCTTGTTATTAGCAATGCTTCTTAAGGCCCATTCAACCTCACTCTTCAGGATGTCCGGCTCTAGCTCACTGACCACTCCGACAAAGCTATCCCCGATATTGTTATCCTTCCTATACAGGTCTTCCGTATATTCTTGCCACCTTTTCTTGATCTCTTCTTCTTCTGTTAGGTCCTTGCCATCTTTGTTTTTGATCATACCCATTTGGGCCTGGAATTTACCTCCAATGTTTCTAATTTTCTGGAAGAGGTCTCTTGTCCTTCCTATTCTATTCTCTTCTTCCACTTCCGTGCATTGCTTGTTTAAAAATAATTCCTTATCTCTTCTGGCTAACCTCTGGAATTTTGCATTTAATTGGGCATATCTCCCCCTATCACTGTTGCCTTTTGCTTTCCTTCTTTCTTGGGCTACTTCTAATGTCTCAGCAGACAGCCATTTTGCCTTCTTGGTTTTCTCTTTCTTTGGGATGTATTTTGTTGCCGCCTCCTGAACAATGTTGCAAACTTCTGTCCATAGTTCTTCCAGGACCCTATCTACTAAGTCCAGTCCCTTAAATCTATTCTTCACCTCCACTGCATATTCCTTAGGAATATTAGTGAGCTCATATCTAGCTGATCGGTGGGTCTTCCCTAATCTCTTTAGTCTGATCCTAAATTGTGCAAGAACAAGTTCGTGATCTGAACTACAGTCAGCTCCAGGTCTTGTTTTTACCGACTGTATAGATGTCCACCACCTTTGGCTGCAAAGGATGTAGTCAATCTGATTTCGGTGTTGTCCATCTGGGGAAGTCCACGTATAAAGTTGTCTCTTAGGTTGTTGGAAGAGAGTGTTTGTTATGCAGAGTGAGTTGTCTTGGCAAAATTCTATCAGCCTATGTCCTGCTTCGTTTTGTTCTCCCAGGCCATGCTTACCTGTAATTCCAGGTGTCATTTGACTGCCCACCTTAGCATTCCAGTCTCCCGTGATGAAAATAACATCTCTTTTAGGCGTCTTGTCCAGTAGGTGCTGCAGATCCTCATAGAACTGCTCTACTTCAGCTTCTTCAGCATCTGTGGTTGGGGCGTATATTTGGATCACTGTGATGTTAGATGGCTTGCTCTGAATTTGAACTGAGATCATTCTATCATTTTTTGGATTGTATCCGAGCACTGCTTTAGCCACTTTACTATTAATTAGGAAGGCTACTCCATTTCTTCTGTGGTCCTCTTGTCCACAGTAGTAGATCTGGTGGTCATTTGATGTGAAGTGGCCCATTCCAGTCCACACCCAAAATGTCTATCTTTAATCTTGACATCTCACCAATAACCACATCCAATTTGCCCTGGCTCATAGATCTTACATTCCAGGTTCCAATGGTGTGTTGATCCTTAGAACATCAGATTCGCCGTTCACCACCAGCACTGTCGGCCGCTAGCCGTCCTTTTGGCTTTGAGCTAGCTGCGTCATCACGTCTGGGGCTAGTTGAACTCACCCTCTGTTCCTCCCCAGTAGCATTTTGACCATCTTCTGACCTGGGGGTCTCATCTTCCGATGGTATACCGACATATCTCTGCTTGTACTGATCCATTTAGTTTTCACGGCAAGAATACTGGGGTGGGTTGCCATTACCTTCCCCAGGGATCGCATTTAGTCTGACCTCTCTGTCATGACCTTCCCATCTTGGGTGGCCCTTCACGGTTTAGCTCATGGCATCATTGAGGTGCTCAAGCTCCAGCACCATGACAAGGTAATGATCCTTTGCTGAAGAGATGGGTGTAGGGAAGCATAAAGGTTAGTATGTTTATCATACAGAGCACTCTAGTATGATGAATTAGTTGCTCATTTAAAACTCGTTTATGGCACCAGTCATCTTCTGATGAATTCTAAGCACTGCTGCACAGAGCCTGGCAACATTGTATGTTGTAGCACAGTTGGTTTCTGAAAGCAGCAGGGAGGTGTAGAATTGCCTTGAGTGCCTTGGGTATTCATGCAATAATGGTAAGATGAGGCTAGTATGAATCATACAGGCACTGGACAAGGACATGCTCTGTTGTTTCTATGTGTCCAGAGTCACAGGGGCATTGTCTCTCTGGGTAAAGTCTGTCCCTGTATCAGCCTTCAAGGACAGCTGAGGGGAGGGCGTGACATCGTGCTGGAGTAAAGGCTCTCTGATGGTTAGGAACCTCAAGTTTAGTTAAGTATGTATGTATGTATGTATGTATGTATGTATTTGTTTATTTATTTTATATCCCACCTTTATTATCTTTGTAAATAATGCAAGGTGGTGAACATACCAAATACTCCTTCCTCCTATTTTCCCCACAACAGCAACCCTGTGAGGTGAGCTGGGCTGAGAGAGAGTGACTGGCCCAAGGTCACCAGCCGGCTTTCATGCCTAAGGTGGGACTAGAATTCACAGACTCTTAGTTTCTAGCCCAGCACCTTAACCACTAGACCAAAGAGGCTGTATGTCATATGTCAGTATGTGATAGGGGAGGCCGAATACCTACTGGATTCACTGGCAATAAAGGTTGGGGACCTGGCTAATTCCATGTGGTATTCTGTGTTTGCTGCATACTGTTTAATGAGTTCTTTGGCCTGATCATATCCCATGCTGAGTAGAACACCTAGAGGGAAGCCCAAGGATAAGATTTTAGTTGCCATTGCCTGTTTCCATGTGGACTGAAACTCATCCCTCATAGTTAATGGGGCAAGGTCAAGGGGAAAAAGGGATAATCTGACACCTGAGTTGTGGAGTATGGCGGCAGGATGAGCGATGTGAGAGCTTGAGAATATTCTCATCTGCAACGCAGGACGAAGGTGGCTTTGTGGAGTCGGAGAGACAGGCAAACCACGGAAGCAGCACTGGAAGAAGAGCTCTGCCGACGAAGAGCTTCAGCGGCTTTGGAGCGGCAGGCGAAAGCTTCAACTTTCTTCTTGTCACTTTCACTTTTGCCGTAAAAGAGCAGCCGGGAAGCCAGGAAGCAAGAACTGTAGAGCCTGCGTGAGTAGCCTAGCTTTCTAGGCAATTCTGCTGCCCCCTTTACTTTGATGAAAGGAACAATAATTACTGACTAAATAAAGAAAAAAGAAGAAACTTCCTAAGTAGGGGGGAAAAAAAGACTTTACGATTGGGGGTGAAATCTTTATTATAAGTCCTTGCTGCGATAAGGAGAAAACTGATTTATTTAATTAATTCATCACACCATATTGTAATATACTATAGCTTTATATAAATACTTAAGCATATTTTGACCTGTATAAGTAGAAATAGATATTATATATTGTATATTGTAACATATAAACAAATAGTGTATTAGGATTAATAGTTAAGATAAGCTAAAAAATTAAGAAGGATATTTACAAAACAAAATGAATACAAGACAGATTAGAAGAGGCTCAGAAGCAGGGGAAGGTGAATGATTGAAAGCCATGTTTCAAGACTTTACACAGAAAACAATTCAAAACATCACTCAAAATTTAACTCATTTATTGGAAGAGAAAATTGATGGCTTTGAGAAAAGATTAGACCATAAGTTAGAGACAATGGACAAAATAATAAAAGCAAATATCTAAGAAGTAAGAGAAAGAGTGGAGAAATTAGAATGGGAAAAGGACACTGAATTAGACCGTTTAACTGTGTTAGAGGTAAAAGGAAAAGAATACTGTATTAGGCTTAGAGGAGTACCAGAAAAAAAAGAGCCAGAAATTAGAGAAATAGTGATTCAAATGCTTGCCAATTTAATTGACTGGGATGAAGAAAAATTAGAAGAAAATATAGAAAAAATATATAGAGTTAACTCGAAATATGCAAAGGTTCATAGGAAACCAAGGGACAAAATAATTGAATTTGCAAGAAAGAGGACAAAAGAATTGATAATACAGGCCTCTTATGGTAAAAAAAATTAACATTGAAGGAGAGGAAATCATGATACTGGAGGACATACCACTGAAAATACTTAAAAAGAGAAGAGAATACTTTTTTCTTACTGATGTCTTAAAAAGAAATAAAATTCCCTTCAGATGGGAAATTCTGGAGGGAGTTAATGTTATGTTTAAACAACGAAGATACAAACTGAATACTATCTCAAAAGCGCAGGAATTTCTTAAAAAACGTAAGAAAGATCTGGAAACAGATGCAGAGGGAAGTGACAGATTTAAAAGTAAAGAAAGTAAAGGAAAGTGTCTAGATTCTGAAGACCCCAGTGTAGAAGAATTAGCTTCTAGCTCTAAAGAGTTTACAATACTCTCAAATGAATGAACTAAAATGCCTCTCCTGGAACATAAATGGAGTCAACTCCCCAGTTAAAAAGAAAAAAGTTTTTCATTATTTATATAAATTGAAACAAGATATTATATGTCTTCAGGAAACGCACATTGCTAAAAAGATGATAAATATTTGATAAACAAGAAATTAGGAAATGAATTTATAGCAGCAAGTGAAAAAAAAAAACAAATGGAATTGTAATATATGCAAAGTCTCATTTAAACTCTAAATTGATAAGTGCTGACAAAAATGGAAGATATATAATAATAGAAGTGGAACTGCCAAGCCTTATGGTATTAGTGGTTGGAGTAAATGCCCCGAATGATAATCAGAAAATTTTTTATTAAAATTTACTTAATGTACTTTCTGAACTACCCTATAATAATTGGATTATGATGGGAGATTGGATGGGGTTACTTTACCTATCATTGATAGAAAGTCTGAACAACAAATTTTAAAAAATCAAGGAAAATTACCTCAGCCTTTTTTTGATATGACCGAAAATTTGGCTATTGTAGATGCCTGGAGACATAAAAATGGCTTGGCCAGAGATTATACCTTCTACTCAGATAGATTCAAATCATTCTCCAGGATTGATATGATATGGCTATCTAATAATCTGGCAAATAAAATCTCTGATGTAACAACCCTCCCCAGATCCTTCTCAGACTATAACCCGATTCAATTGAGCATAAAACTCCACCCAAAAAATTATAGGTGGAGATTAAATGAAACTTTGCTGAGAAATAAAGAATATGTAGAAGATTGCAAAAAGAAACTAAAGGAATTCTTTGAATGGAATCTAAATAAAGAAGTAAGTATTGGTACTGTGTGGGATACTAGCAAGGCCTATATGAGAGGGTTCTTTATGTATCAAAATAGGTGTTTGAAAAGGAAAGCACAACAAAAAACTCAAATAATTTTAGATCAAATTAAGTTAAAAGAAAAAGAGCTCCAATTAAAGCCATCTGATGAGGAAATAAATCGCCAAATAAAAATTTTGCGACAACAATTAAAAATACTTACAACAGATGAAATTGAAAGGAAACTGAGATATATTAAACAAAGAAACTTCGAACATGCTAATAAAGCGGGTAAATGGTTGGCATATAAATTAAGAAAAGATAAGGAAAAAAGACCATTACCAAAATTAGAGAAAATGGGGAAGAATTAGTTGGCAATGAAAAAATTAAGAAGGTATTTTATAACTTTTTTACAAATTTATATAAGAAACAAGAAATATCAATTGACAAAATTGAAAACTATTTGCTAAAACACAATTTAAAGAAACTAACTAAAGATCAAAAAGCAACAATTAACAACCCCATTACAACCCAGGAAATTATAGATGCTATTAGAAAACTGAAAACAGGCAAAGCCCCAGGACCAGATGTTTTTTTCTGCAGGATACTATAAATATTTCCAAGATCAAATACTACTACCATTTAAGGATTTATTGAATATGATTGTATCAGGAAATCCAATACCTCAGTCTTGGTCTGAGGTGAATATTATATTAATTCTGAAAGAGAAACAGGATCCAACACTATGTAGAAATTATAGGCCTATTTCCCTACTGAATAATGACTACAAAATATTTACATTAATTCTAAATGAAAGATTAAAAATTATATTACAAGAAATAATCGATCATGACCAAAGTGGATTCCTACCCCAAAGACACATAAAAGATAACATAAGGACCATCATAAATATAATAGAGTATGCCCAAATTCATAATGAAAAACAGATTATACTACTCTTTTTAGATGCAGAAAAAGCCTTTGACAATTTAAACTGGAATTTTATGCTTAAAACCTTGGAATTTATGGATTTTGGCAACACATTTATAAAGGCAGTCAAAGCAATCTATACATTCCAAAAAGCCAAAATTGTGATAAACGATACAACACAAGAATGCGTAATAGAAAAAGATACCAGGCAGGGTTGTCCATTCTCCCCCTTACTATTCATATTGGTTTTGGAAGTCTTAACAGAGAATATTAGAAAGGAAAATCAGATTGAGGGAATAAAGGTAAAACAAGAAATATATAAATTAAGAGTGTTTGCAGATGATTTAGTTATTACCCTACAAAATCCACTAACATCTCTTGACTACTTATTAAAAACGTTACAAGAATATGGAGAATTAGCTGGTTTCAAAATAAATAAACAAAAAACGAAAATGATAAACTTAAATACGTCACAAAATATTCAGAATATATTAGAAAATAAATCAGGATTCTCTAGTGTTAAAAAAGTCAGATATTTAGGGATAGAGATTACAGCTAAAACTAACAATCTATACCAAAACAACTATGCAAAAATATGGAAGGAAATTCAACAAGACAGGGAAGTGGGAAAAACTAAATTTATCACTTATGGGGCGAATCTCTGTAATCAAAATGAATATCTTGCCAAGGATGTTATTTTTATTTCAAAATATTCCAATATTATTAACTGACAAAACTTTTAAATTATGGCAAAAAGACCTATCAAAGTTCATTTGGCAAAGGAAAAGACCAAGTATTAGACTTAAATTAATGCAGGATGCTAAGAACGAGGAGGCTGGGGTCTTCCAGATTTTAAATTATATTATGAAGCATGTGGATTATTATGGGTAAAAGAGTGGAATACTTTACAAAATTATAGATTATTAAATCTAGAAGGCCACAACCTGAAATTTGGTTGGCATGGATTCCTATGGTATAACAAATTGAAAGTAAATAAAGTATTTAATAATCATTGTATTAGAAAGTCCCTTCTTAGAATTTGGGAAAAATATAAATCTACTCTAACACCCATTCTACCATTATGGATTTCCCCGCAAGAAGTGTATAGTAGGAGAGAAAAAACAGGAATTTGCAAATGGCTAAGATATTTGGACCTAATAAAATTTGAAGGGGCTATATATAAAATGAAAAGAAGAGATGAATTGGAAAATGAAAGACATCCATGCCAATGGTTTTTGTATTTTCAATTAAAGGAACAATTTAAAATTGATGCCCAAAGTTACAAATTCACAAAAGATTTAACCTGGTGGGATAATTTAGTTTATGCCAACAATGACCACATGATTTCCAAAATTTATAAAATGTTATTACAAATAAGAATGGCAAATGTACAAATTAAACAATGTATGATTAAATGGGAGAGAAATCTTGGACATCACATTGACTATGATGTTTGGGAAAGAATGTGGACCAAAGGGCTGAAATTTACTTTAAATTATAATTTAAAAGAATTTTTTTACAAAATGATGTACATGTGGTACATTACTCCAGACAAAATATCCAAAATGTTTCAGAATACTTCAAATGTCTGCTGGAAGTGTAAAAAAAGAAACAGGAACATTTTATCATATGTGGTGGACTTGTAAGAAGGAGAAAAAATTTTGGACATTTATTCACAATATAATTTGTAAAATGTTGACTAAAGAAATTAATAGAACACCGGAACTCTATTTATTGGGGATCATGGACAAGGATTTGGAACACGAACATGGAAAACTTTTACAATATTTGATCACCGCAGCTAGAATTACGTATGCATCAAAGTGGAAGGAAGAACTGACCCCCTCAATGGAAGAATAGACATTTAAATCCCTGGATCTGGTACAGATGGCAAAACTTACGGACCAGCTAAATGATAAAAATGTGGAAGATTTTCAAAATGACTGGACCCCCTTCTTCAACTATGTAGAATCGACCCAAAAATTAATGTAAATGTGTAAAACATATGAATATAATACAAGATGTAAATATTATGTATTTGACTTATATAATCTCAATAGAACTGTAGAATTATTGTAACCAAATTAGTGAATTGTGAAAAGAAATTATTTAGTTAAGGTATAAAATCGTATTACTTAGGGAGCTGGAAATCCATTTCCTTTCTTTTAAACCTCTTCTTCTCTTTCTTTTTTCTCCTTTCCTTTTTTCTTTCTCTTGTTTTTGCATTTTATGTTTATTGTTGATTTGTCATTTTATGTTTGTATTATTTGTGTAAATAATTTAATAAAGGCTATTTAAAAAAAAGGGGGGGAGGGATAATATGAGCCAATAGTTGAGTATGGCCACCCACACCCTAGCCTCCACTTTCATGAGACCTGTCTCTAGTTTCAGGGTGGCATTAGAGACACATTTTGGGACTTGAAGGGCCAATCTTAGAAATTTGGATTGCACAATTTCCAATGGTGCAATATTGAGGAAGGGGCCAAGCTGGGCTCCATATAGGAGCTGTGCTATTGGCTTGGGTTCAAATAATTTGAATGCTGCAGCTTTATAGAGCCAGTTTGATCTAGCGGTTAAGGCAATGGGCTAGAAACCAGGAGACTGTGAGTTCTAGTCCCGCCTTAAGCATGAAAGCTGGCTGGGTGACCTTGGGCCAGTCACTCTCTCTCTCAGCCCAGCTCACCTCACAGGGTTGTTGTTGTGGCGAAAATAGGAGGAGGAAGGAGTATTTGGTATGTTCACCACCTTGACTTATTTATAAAAATAATAAAGGCGGGATAGAAAATAAATAAATAAAATAAAATAAAATATAGCGGCCACCTCTTGACTTGAGGAATTTAAGAATGGTAGATGAGCTCCTTTGTGCAATTTCAGCAACGTGGTCCCCATGGGCTTTCCTACTGCTGGCAGAATGAAGGACTACGCCCAGGTATTTGAAACATGAGACCTGCTCAATCTTGTGGCCATCTATATTCCAGGAGTGGCTCTTGGGCCTTTTGGCAAATGCCATGATTTTAGTTTTCTGATAATTGAGTTCTAGCTGGTCTAGTACTGTGTTAGAGCTCTCAGTGCCCTTTTAAGGCCAATAGGTCTTCTTGAAAGTATTGCTGCATCATCTGCATAGACTAGAACAGAGATGTGTCTTCCAGCAAGTTTTGGGGAGTGAAGTTCATGTTGCAGAGATGGTCCACCATGGAGCTGATGTAGAAACTGAATAGGAGAAGGGCCAGTATGCAGTCTTTTTTGACACCTTTCTCAGTTCCAATTATGCTGGTAAGATGGCCCTGGGGGTTACATCTCAGTTTGAGTGAGGTTCCTTTATGAAGTATACATAGTAAATACAGTAAAGTGTCAGTCAATTGAGGAGGCCTCCAGTTTTTTCCCATAATTTAGCTTGGGATATGGAATCAAAGGCTGCTTTGAAGTCTACTGCAATAAGACATTACATCAAATAAAGCATTATGTATCAAAATAACTGGTCACGGAGAACAAAGATGAATGAAATTTAAAACATCTTCTGTCCCTTTGCAGTTACCCAAGCTTTATAGTAGGGATCATAACACAGTAATAAGTACATACTTTTCATAATCAGCTCCTCTAGTTCTATCTCCAGCACCTCTACATCAGGAAGCCAGTAATAAGATATGTGATTGACAACAAGAAAAGCCATTGCCAATCAAAGTAGATACTATTGGGCTATATGGACAGTTAAGTCTATATAGGCATCTCCCCATGTTCACTTTTTGTCAACCCTTCAGAATAGGCCAGGTTAAGAACTAGATACCATACAGATTCCAGGAATGCTACTTTATTGTTGTGGTGTATAGAAACAGTATCTTGAAAGACTGTCCAAGTTTCTCTCTGCCCATCTTATGCTAAACATAATCAAGATAGGGTAAAAAGGTAGGAGTCAGTATGCTTCTAAGACAGCCAAACAGCCAAAAATCAATGAACTTTTCCTACAAAAGGAAACAGTAAGTAAACTATCCCCATTTTCCATCTCTAATAATGTTGAAACTCTTGAATGGGACTTACAAACAGAAATTAAAAAGAGCATTTATCAGAACTTTCTGTTTCTCTTAGAGATGATTTAATTAAGCTCTCCCCCATCATCCATTCCACTAGATCTCCAATTTCTTCTAAAGAAAATAAGAATAAGATCGCACCGGGTAAAGACTGGGAGAAGCTGTTGTCACAGGATAGCTCAATTGAATTTCTGGCAAAATAATGTTTATTCACAGCGCAAACTGTTATTTCAGTGTTCGAGCAATTAGCCTCCATTAAAAATAACATGGATCTATTAAAAAGCGACTCTGAGGTTTTTGCACAAAAACATATGGAAAGACTCTCTGCCTTATTGAAGCTCATACCCAAACAGACAATTTAGTGAAGCGACTTTGCTCAGGACTTAGCAGTAATAAATCACAAGCCAATAAAGGTATCAAGGTAACTGCTGTCAGAGGTGTGCAAATAGTTAAAGAAGATACTTCATCAAAGTTTGCTCACTCCCTGCAATTAAATCAGGTTTCTCTCTATATATCTTTTTTAATGATTTTTAGTTAATTTTTCAAGATATAATTAAAACACATAATACAGAATATAAGACCGATAGAATACAAGTCTAAAAAAGAAACAGGAAAAACTAAAACGGTGCAAGAATAAACAAAAAAGCTATCAAACATGTGGCTTCTGACCTTTTCCAGCACAGGTATAAAAGTACATAAAAGTTAATCTCTTACTATTAATTAAACATTTAGTAACTTTATTTCTCTAAAATCAAACCATTGATTTTATCATCAAAATCTAAAATCAACACTTCATTCTTTTGCACCACAAGCAAATAGTCCAAAAGTGGCTTCCAGATATAAGCAAATCCAGTTACAATGTTTTCTCTTATCAGTGCTGTCAGTTTAGCCATTTGCACCAATTCCATCAACTTAATCATCCAATCCTCCATTGAGGGAATCTGTGGATCCTTCCATCTTTGAGCGTACAGTATAAGAGTCTTGCTGCTGTCGTCATATATAAGAACATAGTTCCATGTTGCTTTTCAAGCTGTTGGTCATCTTTGAACAGCCTTAATTCCATTTGTTGGGTCTCCAAAAGAGCAATCATAACTTCTTTGGGACAGCTTCTTTGCTGCCACTATCAGCAAATAGATTTGTGCGTGGTTAGTGGCTCCCAAGCTTAAATTAAAGTAATTTAAATGAATATTTTACTTACTGAACTTTACTGACTTTTAAGCAATCTACTGTACTTCATATGTTGCTTAAAATGAAACCCTTTCTGGCTACTTTTCAGATTGTTCCAATTAGAGTTTTTCGTGATGAAAAGGCATTCAGATCTGCTACTTTTTATTTACACAGTACTCCTAATAATAAGTCTGTTGATACTAACAATATCCCCACTCCATTTGGCCTTAGTAAACTATGGCCTTGGGAGTAAGGTAGATATGCAGAATTGATGATGATGATGATGATGATGATGATGATGATGATGATGATGATGATGATTGAAGCTAAGTCCAATATGGCTGGAGCTGTACTTATTAGTGCCTTTCGAGACTTGCCCAAGATCAAGCAAGAAGATATTTTACAAAGGCCAGATAGCCTTAAGAAAACTCTGTTAGCTACTATTGCTACTTGCTGAGCCTTTTATTGAGCTTGTGTCACCCAAAATTCTGCAACATCAGTTTTCTATGGGTGATGCAGAGTTGGCTGGAATGTACGAGACTTTTACAGACCATCAGAGGATTGAGTCCCCAGTCCTCTGCAATAATGTTGAAGAGAGTCTCCTAGATCCCAGAAAGCCACTCTATGGAAACTCAGCCACAAATCCTGTTGAGCCTTCCCACACTGTGCCCTATTTTCTAATTTTAATGTATTTACAGAAACACACTTAGTCTCCCAACTGAAGGCTACTCCCTAATCTCAAAGTGCATCAAACTCTCTACCAACTAAGCCAGTTCCATTTGGGAGCTCATGTCTTTCCCAAGTGCCTGTTTCTGCAAAGCAATCTTTTAAAAAACCTTTATCTGCTGCAATGGAAGATCATATGGGAATAACTAGATCATCAGTGGAGGCACCACAAAAGCTTTGTCTAATGGTAAAGATACTTCAAACTCTCAGATCAGCAGGAGGTGGAACATCATGAGTACATGGACCAAGCATGGCAGTACAACCAGGTTTGTCATGCTGAGCAGCAGCCTTACACACTGGAAGAAGCTTCTGTTGCTCCCCTCACTGATGAATCAGGGACACCAAATATTTGCTAGTGACCTCACACCCTTCACAGACTTGCAACAGTTCTCCTGGAGAGCTGCCCACACCTACAATGCCATCTCCCAGGTACATATGGATGCAAAAGTAGAACTGGTGGTACAATTTGGAATCCCATGATGCCAATTCTTACTCATTCATTTTCATTTTTCTCCTCCATTTTTATCTTTCTCCTCTCCACCACTGGTTTGTCACTGCAGTGGAACTTGTACAGAAAAGAAATAGTAAATTTATTAACTTTAATTTCTATGCGCAACATTTCCCCCTATTCAGTTTTTTTGTCTCATTCTGATATTTCTGATGTGTGGATATTACCTATTGAATTTTCACTACTTGATTCATAATTCTGTTTTTTACATTAAGCATCAAAATGTTTCTGAGTATTGGAACTGTTGGCCTTAACTGTTTTATTGAGTATTTCTGAAGGACATCTATATTTTTCTTAAATAACCCTTTCCTTCTGTCTTTTAATGCTGTGAATGGAACTGTTTTAGCACTACATTTGTTCTTTCTGTTGTATAGATCTAGCTTATTATTTCTTTGCAGACAATGCAGGGAATATAAGCAAATTAGTTTTTTTCTTTGTTTCTTACATCCTGTTTTCCAGTTCCTGTATTTATCACTCCAGTTATTTGATTCATGAAACTTTAAACTGCCACCAGTTTCACCTCATCACATTGCTTCTAGTTTCTCCCTCAGAACTTAATCTTACTCTCATTATATACAACATTGGTAGATTTTCCCTGGCAGTAATTAAAATTTGCAAACAAATAATTAAGTGTACAGGGTGCGGGTACTAAGCCAGCATTCTCAGGTAGCCAGCTCAGGTTGACTCAGCCTTCCATCCTTCCGAGGTTGGTAAAATGAGTGCCCGGCTTGCTGGGGAAGGTGACGACTGGGGAAGGCAATGGCAAACCACCCCGCTCTATCGTCTGCCAAGAAAATATTGCAAAAGCAGTGTCCCTCCAAAGGGTCAGACATGACTTGCTGCTTGCACAAGGGACCTTTCACCTGTTCAGTTTCACCACAGGGCATGGGTAAACTTACCAAGAATTTCTCTGTGATTTTTTTTTTAATGTTTATCTATTTTTACATCATTTTTATGGCCTTCAGAGCCCTCCTTTTAGTACATAGTCTTAGGATTAAGAATTTTTATAGAGTTATCTTAGTGTTTTAATTTAATAGTATCATGTTAGTAATCATAGCTTTTAGTTACCTTTTATTTTATCTAGTTTTAGTGTCATTACTGAAGTGTCATTTTTCCTGATTGTATTTTATGTCAGTCATAATAAAAAATATTTTTAAAAAGATAGGGTGATTTTGAATTTCTTTCTTATGTGTGCTTCATTCTCTGGACAATGTAACAAGTCACTCCTTAACAATTTTTTTCATATCTTGTCCAAGGTCATCTTTAAATTCCTCTATACTTTTGGGGTAGGAGCCCCATTTGGCCATTGAGTTGAATATTGTGGGGAACGCATTCCACAAAATAGGAAGGGGTCAGGACAAAGAACTAGGCAGGGCCAAGAAACAAAACTAAATGTAAATTATTATTTGCATTTAAATTAACATTTAATTAAATACAAATTATTTGATTACTCCTTGTGTATTCAACATATTTTCCATTCTGTCACGTTAAAACACTGCAATTTGATATCAATTTTTGGAAAGGTTTTAGGAATCACAGTCAAAGTTTTGGAGAGTACACAGGTTGGATGCAGATGTTTTAACCTTATAGCTGTAACAAAACATTTTGAGTCTTACTTTTCTGATGCTTAGAAAGCAGCTGCATCTATGTAGCCTCCCTGCCATTGCTCCATAATTTATGTCTGAGAGTTGGAGAACTAAATTTGACAATTCAAAGACAACAGTTCAGGCAGAGATGTAATTAAACCTATCATTTTCACATTAGTGCCATTAATTCCAATTGTCTGGTTGAATATTTTACCTGTAAAGAACTGTATTCCTGCCATAGGCCAACCATCTTTGCTGCAATTGTTGCCAGAAATATCATAAAAGCCTACTGTAAGTTGCTAAATATCATCAGTCTTTAACTGTCCATAGAGGTAACTGCCTGGTCATTAGAAATTTGAGAACTGAGAAACTTGTTAATTATTCCAAATACCATCAAGCAAGTTTCACAGAAGTCAGACCTATATTCAAAGAAAGCTTCATTTTTAAAATTACATACTTTGCCTTAAAATCACAAGATCTATCCAAGAAGACTTTAAAACAGTATTGCACAAATTCATTGAAAATCAGGCTTTCAGAGATTGCCAATCATGATCTTTATGCTCCATTTGGGAAGAGAATATCAGTTGTAGTATGTGAAAAGTCGGAGACCAATGTAGCAATAATTTTCTCTTGTGGAGTTCCTTTAAGTGTACAGTTAACTCTTTTGGAAAATAGAATACTAAATTAGGTAAATTTTTGTTTAAATGTTCTAACAGAGCTCTTTCTATTTTCTTATGAATCCTTTTCTCCTACCAGCAAGTATATACAGTAGGAGGCTAAGCAGAAACCTATCTTCTGCATTGTTTGTGTGGTTCAATCATTCTTACATTTAATTATGTGAAAAATAAATTGCTTGTTTTCTAAACCTGTGAAGAAAGAACATTTAGGTAGATCTGTATTGATCAGATCCAGGGTTCTTAATGCATATTTTAGTTACAAATTAATCAAAAGGTATCTATGAACATCTTCATCTCTCCAGTAATTTGCAGTCTCCCTCCCACCTTACACTTCAATTAAATCCCAAGAGAAAACATATGGAAACTCTTCCCATTGGGCTTTTTCAAATCAGGCTGCCAGAAAGACTACAGAGTGACAGCAAGGTGGAACCCATCTGGCATCATGTAGCAGTCAAGTGACAGCAAGGAACAGCAACATCTGGCATCATGTAGCAGTCAAGCTCAAAACCAGCAATTCAGAATAATCCAAAATTCAAAAGAAGATCTCAAGTGCCCTATGAATGAGATAGAAAACTGAAACCTCTTTCACAATGGAAGGCATTTTTGGTGAAATTAGAGATTACAGCAGAATATTTTAAAGAATTGCTTTACAACTGATTGATAAGCTATTGAAACAGAATTTAGATATTTGACAATTTCCTTCTTCATGGATTGTAATAATTGTTGTTTAAATGACTAGGCACAAATGCACAACAATGACACTTAACAGAATAATTCTGCTCTACAGGGTAGCTCTCTGCTTCTGTCTTCAAGAACTCATTGCCCTGATTAACAGGATTTGGCTTCGTATCTCATTAAATTCCCTGTGCAGTTTCACATTTCTATCAGGAGGTCATGTTTGCAAGAGAGAGATGCCCATTAGATAAGCTTGCCAAGCTTATAAAAGGCTTTGAATGTCATCAAAGGGACCTTACACAAGATTCTGTTAAATGGAAACACATAATGCAGATAGCAGTATCTAGGCTTGGCCATAGTGACAAGGATTATTAAGCAGATGTAGTAACCAATTGTTTCTTTCCTTTAATGATGTAGCTTTGTCCTGAATCTGGACCTGTTCTTAAACTGAGTTTTGCAATGCATGCCACAACCTGAGTTTAGCATAGGTTTAACTCACTCCCTTACTTTCCATCCAAAATTTTATTACATGTAAGGGAATACCACAGACAGCAGAGTTTTTGTATCTATCCAAACTAGCTGAAAAATGCTGAAAAAAATTTCTTAGCTTCAAAGTTCTCTTCATATGTGTTAGATGCATATAACACATGCATAGATATGATCCATCTCCAAGCATGTAACAGAATCATCTTCCCTAATGCCTGCACGTTTATTGGAAATAACTAATTTAGACCATGTTAAGTCCTTGGTGCTCTCTGAACTTGGTTGTTTGCTTCCAGACATTTTATTATGCAACTAAGTAACATCATCAGTGTGAGTGAGAGCGGGGTTTGCTCCCTGTTTTTCCTTGCTAGTTCCTTGTTTTCTCCTTAGAAAACAATACCCTAATCAAGGAACTACCAAGGAGAAAACCACACCCCACACTGGCATAGACACCAACATAGGTGTAGACTGAAGGTTAAATACACATTCCTGTATATTTACCCCTATAAAGCAAATACCTGTGGGTGAGAGGGACAAAGAAACCTGGATTAGTACAGTTCTATAGGCAAAACAATTTAATCACCTGCCTAGAAGTGGGTAGTCAGTTAAATCCCCCAGCTCCCTTCACCCTTTTAAATGAGTAAAGGATCCTTCAGTGATTTCATTAGCTTTGCCTTTACAAAGGACCAAGCTTTTATTTCAGGGATTTAAAAGCTAGTGAAACACACTGAAATGAATGCGTTTTGCTTTTATGATCATTGGTTTGATAAAAGTTCAAATAGATTGCATATAGTTGTCTGTTTAAGAAAGAGAAGGTTAAAGGATCATGTATGGCTAGCAGATCCTTTCATTAGATTAAATATGAGCACTATGATGCTGAGGGAACTAAACTGTTCATTGCTGAATCATTAGGAATATTCTGAAATACCTGAAAATGAGCAATGGATAGACTTTCTAGTCAGGAATGTTTTAATCTTAAAACTGTGTGTGAAAGAGATAAAAATGAAGCCTGATTTTTGAGTCTGGAAGAAGTGAAGTGTCTAGTTTTTGATAGATAAGCATCTTTGGGTACTTGTTGGCTTCTTAAAAGATCTAATATGGGAACAGTAGGTTTTAGGATTCCTTTTTGAGTGTCTTAGATCTCTGCTGTGCTCAACCAATATGTTTTTAAATAAAAGCAAATCCTATAAAATACCAATACTTCTTCAAACCTGTGGATAAGTGCTGAGCTCCTGAAACTTCTTATAATTCACATGTAGTATCTTGAAGGAAAGAAGGAAGAGAAATACAAAGTTCAGCCCTATTTTTTTCATAGCAGCCTTTTTATATCTAAGATTTGGAGAAGGGATATTTTTGAAAGCTACAACGATGGCTTTTTTTAAAATTCCCTGTGATATGAAAGGCTTAAACAAAAGGCTGTGTTATAACAAAATGGTCATTTGACCAAATTCTGCTTTGTGGTCCATCAATGCTTCTTTGTTAGTGTGGCATCTCTAAAATATGCCTTTGTCCTGAGTGGAATGTTTCTAGAGGCGTTCAACATGTAGCTTGGTAGGCAGTTGGTAGTCCCAGGCTGAAATATGCAATCAAATCATTTAAAATCTATTTTTTAAATTGTATGTTTTCTGTATTATAGCTAGTTCTTTACCTTACTGAAACTCAAGCCTGAACAGTACAGGCTGAACTCTCTAACTCAAGACTTCCAAAATATTTTATACACACCTTCTTACCTTGCAAAACTTGAAAGAAAAAAGAGATAAAGAGTATTTATCTTTCCTTTTTAAGTGTAACTAGTTATCTGAGTTATTTGTTCAGCTCCTTTTGGACTTCGATCTCTCTGTTCAGGTATGGAAGTATTGTGAGAACTGCCATTAAATTTAGAATCATTTAATATTTGTCTTGTCCTTTGATAAAATCAGGCAGGTGCTTTAACTAGTAGATTTTTGAATAATATCAAAATACAGTAAATTGTCATTCATATGGTTTATGTATATTATAATTTGACAATAGTAATAGGAGGGAGGATAAATTGGATCAGGTACCAAAATACTTTTAGTCATTATTACATGTTAAGATATATGAAGAGTTAATCACCAATAGTTACCTGTCCCATTTGCCACATCTGACCAGGATGTGATGGAAAAAGAAGTAGGTCTGCCAATAACCTAGAGTAAATAGCAGAACTCTGCAACTGATAGTTGAAAATCAGCTCATATCTCATGGACATTGAAAATGCTAACTACTAGCCTTACAATTCATCCATGATTAGAACAATTAATGCCCTTTCTGTATACATTATAGAGCCAGTTTAGGTAGCTGTACCAACAGAAAGAATTGAGAGGGATTGCAGAGCTATTGTGTGAAAATCAATAGTCTACCCTATCAATATTATGATGGGTAGATGATGGCAAAGAGAAGAATTCCAAGCCCAAAATTACTGTTCGGGCTTGGAATTCTTCTCTTTGCCATCATCTACCCTATCATAATATTCATGCAGTCTATTTATTTATTTGATTTATTTATATAGCCACCTTATTTAAACTGACACCACTAACTCCCAAGGTCAGCTGGTTTAAGTATATTCAATAAGGCAGCAAGTCAGTCCTTGGCTAACTAGAATCTCTACAAGTACTGATTCTAAGCTAGGAGCTCTGCATGGACAAGCAAATGTGATCATATAACAGTTAAATCTCATTCTTTTCCCACAACATTCTGTTCTTACAGTACACCAGAACTTGTGCAGTGCAATCTGGTCAAGTTATACATTGTCATGTCTTGAGAATCTGAAGAAATTACTGGAAAAATGAGATAACCATGACTTTGAATTGATTCTTTGAAACTGGGTATTTGAGAGAAAAAAAATGCTCATAGATAAGTGGTCATAAGTGCAGAACATATAACAACTAACCTGACATTAAGAATCCCTGGCAGAACAATATGACTCATTTCTGAGTTCTCAAGAATTCCCTGTTCCTTACCCTATTGCAATACCAGCCTTGTTGCCTTTCTAGGCATTATAGATAGCACACCTGACCAGGATGATATAACTATAATGGCCAGTTGATTAGTATCAATGACCCATGATATCAATTTCCCACATTTAAAAAAAGGAACAGTTTAATATTGCTACTTTTATTTTGCAGGAAATGCACTTGTAGTTCTTCATTGTAGAATGTGTCACTAAACTGATCCTTCTTTCTGAAAATTGTCCTCCCACAGTTAGTTTCCTGAATAGGGGCAGTTTTAAATGAATTGAGAATTTGTTGAAATTGGAATAGAAAACTAGTTTAGGCTTTGATCTAAACTTGCTTATGCATTAAGACCACACAGCATGTATGTGTGTGTATGCATGTGTGTATGTGTATGTGTACACACACACACACACACACATATACATACATACATGTATACATACATACATACATACATACATACTGTATATAAATTTGGCTAAAGTAATATGGTTTAGTACGAATCCCTCTCTACTACTGAAATTAAATCTGGGTACAAAAGGTCTTTGGAATTCACCATATTTGTAAGCAGAGTAAAAGAAATTTGCTAACATTTTCTCAAAAATAATACTGTCTCTTACCAATATCAGCATTCAGAAGAACTTATCCAAAATTCACTTTTCCTTTGAGAAATTCTAAAGCAAAATGTCGCTCACTGAACTGAATTGAGAACCGTGAGGAAAAACTGCTGATTTTCTATGCCTGACAGCACTGTTAACACTTATGAACAGGGACAGCAATCAGAGAAGGTATGTTATTGGTTGTCTAAGGAAATTAGAAAGGAAGTTAGAAAAACAGGAACATAAGCATAAATAAATGTTAACCATGGTGTGAATAAACTTCAGAGTCAAACTGATTCTGACTAAGCAGGAACTCAGTGAATTGATCTGAATCTGGGACTGAATCTGAAACTGCGGCCCTCTAGATCAGGGTTTCTGACGCAAGGTTCTGCAGAACCCTAGAGTTCTGCAAGAGATTGCTAGGGGTTCCCTGGGAGATCACAATTTATTTAAAAAATTATTTCAAATCCAGGCAACTTCACATTAAATAAATAAGTTTCCTTCTTTATTTTTAGTTTAAGAACACTCTTAAGGCATATATACAGGCCTACTCATGAAACGGATATAATAATTTTGTAACTTCTGGTCTATATTTGAGCCTGAATGAGCAGAGGTTCCCCGAGGTCTGAGAAATATTTCAAGGGTTCCTCCAGCATCAAAAGGTTGAGAAGGGCTGCTCTAAATACATTATCCAAGATTTCAAACTTCTGAGTACTGTACTGTAGAAAGGTAGCTATAATGCTAGGCCTGGAAACCTTGAGTTTTTATTTCTCTCTAAAATCTCAGAGTGGGAAGGGAAGGAGAGGGAAAAGAATAGATTGTATTTTAAAATTCTGAATTAGATTTTTAAAACTTACAAATAAGAAAAGACTGATTTTGTACCTACCTGAAAATTTGCATGGGTAATGCACAATGAAGGAACAATAATGCCAGCAAACTTCATCTAATTCTGTCCAATAAAGCAGCAAAATATTTTTAAAGAACATAGGATTTAAAGTTGCTGAGAATCCCTACATTTATTTGTCCAAAATTAGATAGATTTCTAGATAGGCCCACCCAAACAAAGGTCTGTACTCTTTTCAGTTGTGGCAATTAAATGATAAAGAAATGTAATGAATCTTAAGAATTCCAGATTTGTGAAGACACACATGGAACATAGCGTTTCTACCTAACTGTAATCTAAAAGGTCTAATTTGCATGGAATAGGTAATTATACCTCCAGATTTTGCCACATCCTATCGTTTTCTTACAATGGAACTGCTAAGGTTATCGACTCCCTATCCAGGGCTATGGCAAAACAGAGATTGTGGCCTAACATGCCAGCTTCTCCAAACCATTGTGATATTGTTGTGGACCACAAATAGCCCCAGCTGTCCAAGAGCAACAAAGTTCCAGGGTCTTACTTTCTTCAGGAAAAAACAAACAGCTGTTGAAATAACTTAATTCCAAAAAACAAACACACACAGTTTCTGCAATTTTGTTTCTCTTTAATTGGGAGGAGGACAGAGATAAATTTTAGAAGGAGTGACTGGCCCAGCAAATTAATCCTACCCTAGTAACATTTCCTTTTTTAAATTACATAATTTGAGATTTCCTGATGCTAATCAGAGGGAGGTACAAATCTCATTTCAGAGTTGATCTCAAAGTTTAGTCAGGCAATCTTGATGCAATCAAATTGGGCTTAAATGGCATAATTATCATAAGAATGCATCCCTCTGAAGACTCTGTTAGAGTGATCCTTTAGAATAATCAGTAGAGGGTAGCAAGATGTATTAGGGAGCACATGCCTTAGATTATTCTGGATGGTAGATCAGGAGGGCAGCAGCTTGGAGCTTTCCCCAAGTGGCTATGCATGCTGATCCATTAACCAAAGCAACTACTGCATAATAAAACTTACTTTGGAACAGACATACTTCAAGTTGTACTCTAAACATACAAGGATAAATCCAATTTGATGCACACAAACTTAGCAAATTCAGAATGATCTTATAACTATTTTGCTTGAGGTCAGACAATAAGATTATGCATTGAACTACAATATGAGAACAGTTGTCTCACAACCAATAATATATCTAGTCTGAAAGTTTTATTAAAAGATAATATTTATACTTCTCAAGTACAGACTGTGATTTATTTTTGTAAAAGCTCCCCCTCCCCATCAAGTTAATGATTTAAGAACTACAGCAGCTAGGAGTCAATTAGCTATACTTTGTTGCCTTTTAAGGGAGATTTATTTATTTATATTTATATTTATATTTATATTTATATTTATATTTATATTTATATTTATATTTATATTTATATTTATATTTATATATATATATTATTGCAGTTTTATATCATTTAGGTCATGAAAGAGAGAAAAGCTTAACATACATTCTTCCATAGGAACAGTATTAGCCTGGATAGTTGAAAGTATTTTCACATATCTTAACCAAACCATTCCTGAGAATTAGTTATATTCATGAATATTAAACTCAGAAATATTGATCTTAGTCTTGTCTCATTTCATGTCAGAAGTGCAGGAAATAGAAAGGGAGAAAGTATTAATTAAAATTTTAAAAGTTAAAAACATTTAATAAAAATATAAAATTTATATAACTCTACCCCAATGCTGACCACATGGATGGCAGAGGTGTTTCCAATCAATAAGTCACTCTGTGTGCATGTCGGTCCCAAAGGGCACTGTAAAAGATGGGTGGTAGTTTGAATATTGCCGCATTCACAGCAAATATCCTTGCCCTCAGGGAGAAAACCCCATTTTTCCATATAATCTTTAGTTCTGGCCAAACTAGTACACAATCTGTTTAAACATCTCCAAGCCATCCACTCCTCCTCCAAAACTCCAGGCAACCCTTTTCCATCAAAGGGAAGTTTTGTTGCTTCCCTGAGGTACAAAAATATAACATTATCAATGGTTTGCTTCTGGGTCCAATTCAAGGTGTTGGTTATCACCTTTAAAGCCTTACATGGCATGAGGTTGCCTGAGGGACCGCCTCACCCCTGTCACATCGACCTGTCCCACCCGGTCAGCCAGAAAGGGCATGTTATGGAATCTGTCCATGAAAGATTGTCGATTGGCAGGGTCCAGGAGGAGGGCCTTTTCTGCTGTAGCATCTCCCTTTGGAACAAGCTACTCCTGGAGGTAAGGCAGGCCCCCACTCTCCCGGCCTTCCAGAAGGGGGTTAAGACCTGGTTGTGCCACCTTGCTTAGGGCAGGAGAGGGATAGCCAAGCTTGGGGGTGGTTGGCACCATGAGGGGACCAATAATAACATTCTTACTCACCATTTTGAATTTTATATCTTGAATTTTATATCTTATATTTTTGTACTTATATATTTATATGTATGTGTGTGTGTGTGTGTGTGTGTGTATATATATATAGTTTTATTCTAATAATATGCTAATTCTTTATTTTTAATTGTTATAAACCACCCAGAGACATTGTTATGAGATGAGTGGTAAAGAAATATGAAAAATAAACAAATAATTAAATAAACAAATAAACAAACAAACTCGATATTCTGTGAATTCTCTTTATTATTTCTCTATTTAACTGGAAGGAAACATGGGCAGAAGGGTTACTCTGGAAGTAGGAGTAGTAGTTTTTACCACTGCAGTCAGCAGGACTTTCTACAACTTTTTTCCCAATGGGAATTTTTGTCTTTCCTCTGTTGTGTAGGGCAAACGGTATGTTATCACTAGCATTTGGCCCACTATGGGTCATGTAGTTTTGAAAAGAGTATAAATCTCAGGCAGAGTTTTTGCCAGCAGGCTTAACAGTTTTATAAAGAATAGTTGTATTTGGTCCTGCGTGTGTTGCTTTGGACCTTTCCTTTACAATACAGCATTATTGTTGACTTGGGTGGGATTCACTTGGAGTGGGGATTCTGGTGCTCTGGTAAGCAGTCAGAAATAATCTCTAATTGAAAACCTCAACAGATCCTGGCCTTATTTAAAAGAATAGCTAGTTGGGATACACTGAAGCATTTGAGTTTACTTGGGCTTCTTCCTGGAACTTGGAGGCTGAGAGGTTTTCGTTTTCAATCTTAAAGCAAACAAAATGAATAACCCTGAACAAAGATTAGTTAGTCTTTTGACTTTCTTTGAGGCCTAGATATTTGTTGTACTACAAGCATTCACTCTTCCTGCCTCATCAACCCTAAATCTTTTAATGAATTTGTGAAACTCTTGAAAGATCATTTTTCAACTGCACCATCAGTCATTGTGCAGAGATTTAACAACCTGCTTATAACACAGAGATCTGTATCAACATTGTAATTTGGGGGATTTTTTAGAAGAGATGTTGAGAGATCACCTTGTAATGCGGAGTTTATGATGAAACACTCCAGCAACAGTTCTTGTCTGAACCAAAATTTACATTTTCAGTGGCTTCAGAAATGACATTAACCAGTAAAACTGCACTGCTATCAGTCACAGAAATTGGATAACAGTAATTAATGTAAATGCTATTCACACCAAACATTTAGGGCAATTAATTCAGTTGGATACAGAAAATAATACCCAACACAATGACTGACTGCAGGAGGCCCAAATATCCTAATCTTTGCTTAGGCTGAGATGGCTACATATCCCATGAAGGATATTACTTACATAGATAACTAAATGCTAAGTGACTATGACATGGTTATTACAGTTTGCTTTGACAAGTTAGAGAGAGTGGTATAGTTATGCCTCATAAGATCAAGAAGATGGCTCCCCTCCATCGAGGGGAGGTACACAGCTGCTATGGGGGGTGCTGCAGGTGGGCATTCTGAGCACAGGTGGGCTGGTGGGGCCACAGATGAATCAGTGGGGGCTGCAAGCAGGTGCTACAGAGCACAGGTGGGTGGGCAGGTGCTGGGGAGTATAAGATTCCTGGGATCTTGTACTCCATGGCGGGGTCCTTGGGAGAAAAAGCATTGGGGGTGACCTACAGGAGCAACTTGCAACCTTCCCTGCTGGCTTTCCCATTTACTTTGCTTGTGGGAAGCCAGAAGGGAAGGTCACAAATGGTGACCATGGGGATGCTGCAATGGCCACAACTTCACGGACTGATCGTAAGTCCCTCTTGTTCAGGGCCATCGTAATTTTGAACAGTCACTGAACAAGTGGTTTTAACTCAAGGACTAGCTGAATAAATAATATTGTCTTCATTAATTACTTTGGCCCTATTAAGAATCCTCCAGAAATACTGTACCTTCAAAAATTTCAGTCTTATTTTAGATTATCAGCTGAATAGAAATACTCCAAAAAAGCACTTATTTGCAAAATTGGAATATATTGCAAGCATGTATTTTAGAATTTAAGTTGTTGTATATCTGGCACTTGTTAAAGCCAAAATGAAGAGATTAAACTTTTTTTTTCTTGCACACATTATCATTGTTTTCAATAGATTATTTTTGAATTTCTTTTGCTTTGGTGGATCAAATTATGGGCTCTTCAGTTACCCAATTGCAGTGTCAGTCCATGGTGCAATAGGGACATGGGGGCATAAAAGAACATCTGCATCCCTCTGCTCTGAGAGCTTAAGGGAAGGTGAGATAGATAGATAGATAGATAGATAGATAGATAGATAGATAGATAGATAGATAGATAGATAGAAATATTCCTGACAGAGTTATTAAATAAGTACTGTCCTTTCCAGTTTTTAAAGCCACCAGACACATTTTCATTTAAAATATTGCTTCGTATTTATTGGATACTTCAAATAAGTTTTTAAAAGGTCGGGTATCAGATTTCTTGTGCTAGCATTGTAAAAATGTTGAGGTCTCTTTGACTCACATAATTTGGTTATGTCCAGGCATAGTTCTTTTTGGTTTTAAGTTACAATGTGTGTTAGTTTTAGGGGGAAAAAAATATATATATACATACATACATACATACATACATACATACATACATACATATATATATATATATATATATATAATAGTTAAAGATGTAAATATGATGTTGAATTATACTCCTAAAATATGAAATTTGACCTTTTATGAAGAAATCTAGCTTTATCAAAATTATTCATGTAGATACCAAAAATATATACTTTTGATGTTAAAGAATAGATTCAAGATATGTGTTCTTTCTCAATTTTTGAAATTTATTTATAGTCTAAAACTGAAAAGATAGAGCAGTATGTTTCCATTTGATCTAAACTTAAGTTTGAGGACTGAGTGAATTTTATTTTGATATCATATGTACCTTATTTTTTTCTTTTTCTAAGTTCTTTTCCCTTACATTTACTGTATTTCATTCACTGTAATGTAATGTAACTTCATATTGTATTATCACCTATCTATTCTTCTTTTTGTTTATTAGTTTGTCCTACTTCACTAATAATGAAAAAAAAATCATAAAATAACAGCATACCCACCAGAAGCAACATTTTCAAAGTGTTCTAGGGCTGAAACACCTGATGTCCTTCCTGAAGGACCACCAGAGCCAGTTCAAGATAACATCAGTCATTGCTCTTTCTAATTAGAGTTGCTGAAGAATTACTTACTGTATGACTTATTCAATGACCAGCAATAGAACAAAATTACACATCCATAATATATCATAAACAGTTAATGGATTATAAAACTAAAAAAGAAAAACTTAAATAAAAATGGATTTAAAATCATATGTAAAAATTTAATAACAGCACATCAGAGAACTCACCCTGGGTATAATATTTATTCTTCATTATCTCAGACCTAGTTCTGTGGTAAGTTGTTTGGATGCTTTCTTCAGTTATTGAAGAAAATTTCTTTGTGCCTTCTACATCCACCATTCGAAGTCAGAGATCATTCTGTGAAAAGGTTCTTCTTCAATGGATGGAGGATTGTGTAAATGTGGGACAGATGTTATATATGTTGGTGGTGCTATGCAGTAATAATTTCTTTTGGCCCAGTGTAGCTCATCTAGTTGTAAAAACGCTGTTAACAGCCTTAGCAGTTTCTCACAAAGAATAGTTATTTGGGTTTTTATGTGTTGCTTTGATTCTTTCTACTACAATACAAGCAAACTCCCTCTGGGAAGAAAAAGGGACAAGGCACAAAGAGTCTCACTCTCCTGCTCAGCTCAGTATTTGACCATTAACATAACTTCTGATCATGTCTTCTGCCTCTTTTTAGTCTGTGATGAACTGAAATAGATTCCAGATCCTACCTGTAACAGGTAAAGGCCTTTCCTAGTTCAAGAGGCTTTTAATCAGAAACAGTAGATTAAATCTAAAGTATTGTACATACAGTGAAAATATTCTATTTACCTTTAGGGCTATCACCCAAAGCAGTCTAATAATGGGCTCTCCAGCAGTCTAAATGCACCCTGTTCAACAGACTTCTATCTTCTCAGGTTGAACAGGCTAAGGAAAATCCCAATTTTGAAATATTTTAGTTATTGTGACTGAGTTCAATGGGTTTTACATACCTTCATTATTTTGATGTAAACACTCTAGTACCTTGAACTGTAGACCTAATGTAAACAATTTTATTCAGTAAGTTCAAACAATTCTATTTCTATGAACTTAGAAGGGGGCACTGTCATGTTTGAAATATATGCCTTATGACACATAACAGCAGAAACACACCTATATATGGTTCTTTCTCTTATTTTATTATTGTATCCCTTCCTATCACCTGAGTATCCTTTGCTTATATTTTAATTCTATCTTGTTGTATTGATAAGGTCAATTGAATAATCAATAAATGAATGAATGAATGGTTCTTTGTCAGTTAGTTAATGTATTAGCAACAAGACCTGACTTCCAATGTAAATCAGCTTTTTGGCCATTTGATAATATTTTTGAGAATCGGACAAATCGTTGAAAGAAAGAGAAGGAGAAGGAGAAGGAGAAGGAGAAGGAGAAGGAGAAGGAGAAGGAGAAGGAGAAGGAGAAGGAGAAGGAGAAGCTTAATTTCTCTTTCTGTTAACAGATTTCTCACCTGATCGCTTCTGTTTCCGAAGTTCAGAGTTGTGTGTGGGCTATTTTGGACTTTACTATCCACACAAAAGAGAAAGAAATCAGGTATAGGGAAATCCACCATGCATGTGTTAATGTTTCCTACTGCAGATTAAGGTTGCTATAGTAACTAATCATTTTGGCCGGGTGAAGAGGTTGAATTTAATTGTCTCCTTTTCACGTGTTAATGGTTGCATCACCTGGGGGGGAGGAACCTTCCCAGACTTGTTTTCAGTTTCTGTTTCTCTTCTGTGCAGACATGTAGAGAGTCAAGCTGCTCTCACTGAGAGCCAAGACTTTTAAATATGTTTTGCTTTCGTTTTGCTTTCTGTAAATAAAAAAATATTTTTATAGAAATGCCTGGTGTGTGTGACTTTTCTGATCTCTCCTGGGCCAAAGGCTTTCCCAGCAATCTGCCAACAGCATGCAGGCATATTGGAATGCTCGAAACATTTCAGAATGATCTGTATTCAGTAGATATGAAATGCTGAATGACTTTTGTGGAAAAATAGAAAACTTCATCAAGAAACAGAGTTTTGTTGCAGAATAGCATGGCTAGCTATCAGGAATCCTAAAAAGGAGGATTCTACATGGCAATATTTTATTAGAGGCTTTCTTCATCTGTTCGGTTGCATCTGACTTTCAGAGACTTGATAGATTAGCTTTCTCCATCTTTCCAATATTTTACACTTAGTTTCTAGATTTAAACCAATATCTTGCTTGATGGTATCTATCCTGTATGTTCTTTGCCAGATGGTTTTTCTAGACCATCTAACCATTCCCAGCATAACTGATTTTTCTAAGGAATTTAATTGCATGACAAGATCAAAATAAGACATCCTTAGTGTTGGAATATTTTCCTTATATGTTTACAATGAGTTTAAATTAAGGAAAGTAATTCCATTTTATAAAGGCTGGCTCCAGCCAGTATAAACAAGAGACATATATCTTATGCATACCCATGTAAAGGAAGACATATCTCTTATGTATAGGAAAGATAAATTGCCCATTGTTTTAGCTCTAGATAAAGAAACAACTGTTCAACTATAAATAAGAAGGCATCTGCTGTAACTCTAATATAAGGAAACATCTGTTTTAGCAGAACATGAAGAGAAGGAAGGATTGCACAGGAGAAAGATGTTCATACTGATAGAGGAGAAACTATTGTAATAAGCTAACACATTCTGTTCTATTGTTAATGATTGGCTAAATCTTTAAAAGACCTATAAAAAGGGGACAGACAGGCAGTTCATTGCAGCTGCCACCCAAAGTTACTTGGCAACCTTGGGTTGAATGAATATATATTCTTTGACCTCTGCTGATTGTCTGGTGATTTTTATTGAATTCCCAGCTTGGGAAACAAATCAAGGCAAAGGAAGGTGTTTGATCCTTCTGACACTTAGTTGGTAATCTTAGCATTTTCTGATATTTCTAGATTGATGCTGTCCAAAATTCCTTGTTTATCCAAGGTATACAAATAGCCCTCTCCAAACCCATAATTCAAAGGAATCTATTTTTCTTCTGTCTGCTTTTGTATTGTCTAGCTTTAACAACCACAGTTACAGGGAAAACAATGGCCTTTACTATTCTGCTCTAATGAAGGTATTTCTTCTAGTCAGGCATTTCCAATGAATATTTTGCATATAAGTTAAATAAAGCAACAGCATACAACCTTGGTTCAATCTTTTCCCAATTTTTAATCATTTTGTTGCTTCATAATTTTGTTTTCTGGTTCCCAACAGACAGGGGGGGTGGATTGGTTCATCCATGATTTAAGGGTTATCCATTATTTATTATAGTCACATAGTCAAAAGCTTTAGTGTAACCAATGAAGTAAAAATATAGGTCCTTTGCCTTTTTCATTATCCATCTCTTCTGACTCCATCTAGCAATCCTCATTCCATGTATTATTAAGATATAGCTTGCAAAATCTTGAGTATTATTTTACTAGTGTGTGACTTTAAGTGTGATTGTTCTGTAGTTTAAGCATTCTTTAGAATTCCCTCCTTTTTTTGGTAATAGAATATACATTGATCTGTTCCTATCCTTTGGCTACTGCTGTATTTTCCGTACCTGCTCACAAACATCAAATATCACTTTAACTGCATTATCTCATTTCCTGTACCCTGGGGGGATATGTTAATTGAAAGGAATGTGAGGAGAGCTCACTAGGCTGGCTTTTTAAAAAAAAATCTTAATCTGTTAACTTGTTTGTGTTCACTAAGCTTGATTTTCTTCCTGCAGATAATTCATTACCAGACCTAGTCTGGTAGTAAACCTGACAATTCAACCATGAGCCACATATATTTTCCAGAGTTGAGATCTTAATCTCATGCACACTCCTGTCAAATCAATTTCCTTCTCAGGGCAGGAGGACCTCCTTGTACTTCAGAAAATGAATTCTAGTCGGTATATAAACATAAATGGGTTTCTTTTGAAAATATTTTAAAGTAAAACATGTTGGCAGAATGCTGGGAAAGCCTTTAGCCCAGGAGAGATCAGAAAAGTCACACACCAGGCATTTCTATAAAAATAATTTATTTACAAAAAGCAAAACAAAAGCAAAACATATTTAAAGGACTTAGCTCTCATTGAGAGCAAGCCTGGCTTGCTACATATCGGCAGAGAGAAAAAAGAGGAAGTAAGAACAAGTCCGGGCAGGTTTCCTCCCCCCAGGCAATTTGCATGAAGCACATGAGAGGAGACAATCAAATACAACCTCTTCACCCGGCCAAAATGATTAGGTACAATAGCAGTCTTAATCGTTAGTAGGAAAACCTCAACAAATCACTTCTTAATCAAGGTTCATACATTTCGAAATATGAGCTGTTTTCTTCCACTACAGTGTTTACAGGTTTACCTGCAGATTCTCCCGTAACCAGCCCACCTTTTTTTTTGGCAACCTAGCACTGGCTGGCTGCAGAAAAAAAAGAAGTGTCTGCCTGGTAGAAAGAAAAGAGATGGGATGGGAATATCATAAAATAAATAAGGAAGAGCACTCTGTCATGCTCTTTTTTCCTGTTGATTGTGCTTGTATCTCAAAATAAACCAGAGCCAAAGGCATGCAGAATGCATATCTACAACTAAGCTCAGCAGGCCAATCAGTTCAATAATAAATGAGTATTTTGTGCATTTACATTCCATTTGATTCCTTGTGAAGACATTTGCACAAACAAGCTCACACATGAAGTTCAACTACTTATAGGGTTTTTTACAAGCAGCAGCTTGCATTCTAGGCCAGCCTTTCTCAACCTTTTGACCCTGGCGGAACCCTTGAAATAGTTTTCAGGCCTTGGGAAACCCCTGCACATTCAGGCTCAAATATAGGCCACAAGTTACAAAATTATTATATTTGTTTCATGTGTAGGACTGTATATATGCATTAACAGTATTCTTAAACTAAAAATAAGGAATGAAATGTGTAGGCCTATATATATGCATTAACAATGTTCTTACCTCTTTAATGTGAAGTTGCCCACATTTGAAATATTTTTTTAAATAAATTGTGATCTCCCAGGGAACCCCTAGTGACCTCTCGCAGAACCCTAGGGTTCTGTGGAACCCTGGTTGTGAAACCCTATTCTAGGCAGGCAATAGCATAATGAGTGGGTGAATAGTCATCCCTATGTTCCTTAAAATGCAAGCTGATTTCCTTCAAAACTCCACTCAGTGCCCCCACCCAGCCAAAGCCAACAGACAGGAACATGACTAATTCCTGTTTTACCAACCCACAAAGAAAACTTCAAAAGATAACCCTCTATTTGCAAGAGGCAAGACAACTTCCAAGCGCAACACTTAGAATTACATGGAATGTTTCAAATAATTTCACTCCAAACAGACATGTTTTATCTCATACTTGAACCAAACCATTTTGTTTCATACTCAACCCCAAACCTGTATAACACACTATTTATTTCCTTATTTTCAGTATATAGCAATTTAAATACCTCCCACTTTCCAGACTCAGGATGGCTTACATCCTCCTTAATCTTCAGCCTTCTTAATCAAATACTCACTAGAAGAGGATAGTGTTCACAGCCTTCCAAAAAGGTGAATAGGTTTGTGGCTACATGCTCCTCAATAGGTATGCTGTTCCACGGAGTAGGGGCAGATACTGATATTACCCACTTCTGGGCCTCCATTCCATTCCCTTCTTGTGAAGGGATGACCTCATCCCCTTGCAAGAAGAACACACAGGAGTGGCCAAATCTAGGTAGGAGAGATACAGTAGTTTTGTAAGTAATGCAGGACTTTATAGATTAATACCAGAACTTTGCATTAGGTCCAGAAACCAATCTGCAAGTAATAAAGTGAATGAAGTACCAGTGTTATTCTGTTAAAACTATTTGTACCAGTTATCCCGGCTACTGCATTTTGGACCAATGGCAGTTCCTGCATTATCCTCAAAGGTAGCCCCTTGGAGAGTTTGGCAATAGTCTAATCATGTCATGATAAGGGTATGATTCATCATCATCAGGGTTTCCTGTTCCAGAAAGGCCCACATCCGCCACACCAGCTGAAAATGGGCAAAGGTTCCCTGTTCACAATCTCTACTTGTTGCTCAAGTAGAAGCTGTGAGTCCAGAAGAACCCACAAGCTGTAGATACACTTAATTGGGAGAATGCAATCCTATTATTGTGGGGAAAAATAGGGGGAGGTGCTATATATGCCACCTTGAATTCCTGAAGGAAAGGCAAAATATAAATTGCTGTAGATATATGCCAAATTCCGTGCCAAACAATACAAACCACTTGAAACAATTGCCCCAGGTTCAAAATGTTTCTGATTCAAAACCTTTTATATGTCACTATGATTTATTTATTTATTTATTTATGCCAATGCTTAATTTATTTAAGCATGCCAATCCCATATGGAATACTGAGACCTGGTGTCTGAGAGCACAACAGGAAAAGGGATTATAGAAAGAATGGCTCTATCATAAGGAGTTTATTTATTTATTTATTTATTTTATTTTATTTATCTAATTTATCCCGGCCCATCTCCTCCCCTCAGGGGACTCTGGGCAGTTTACAACAATCGATTAAAACCATAACCATAAATACAGAGAGTAAAATGCAATAATAAATAATATAAATAGAGGTAAAAATAAAGAATCCAAGTGGTGAGTTCCTTTTCCTTTGTTGTGAGAGTATGTACCTTTCTGAGGGCTGAAAGACTGAATGTGGATGCTATTAGTATACCACCCAGACCACTTACCAACACCCTCCTTATCCAAGTTGACTGGGACATTCTGACTTGGTGCTGGATAATCCAAGGATAGGGGTCCTTGGTGATTTAATCTTCCATATGGGTACTACCTTGTCAGCCCCCACTCAGGACTGTATAATACATTAGAAATATCTGGGTATATTACTTACTCAATGCATGAAACAGGACAACTCTTTAAAAATATTATTCATTTTTAAAAGGAAAAAAAAGAGAATGAACAAACAAAAGCAGCAAAAAAATTTAAAAGGAAAAAAAAATAATCCAGAAATCTGATATCAGTAAGTGACAAAAGAGTTACCAAGGTTGTATAGTTAGTGCTAGAAACAGGAAAATTCTTGTTGCAGGGCATGAACAATGTTATTTGAAAGTGGAGAGGGGTCTTGTTTTCCTATTACCAGAATGTGAAAAAGCTTGTACTAATAGCCATCTCACCATTAGTAGAGTCTGTTCTAATTGATTTATGGAGTTGAAAGAAATCCTGAATGCTTTAGAGAATTTTCCAGATGATAGAGTAGCAATTGCATCAAGGCCCTGATATTACTATGGAATTGTAGTGGAAAAAATAAATCTAATAAACAAAATGTGTTGGACAATTTTCATCCTGCCTCCCATCTCCCCTTTTTGGGGAAGGTGGTTGAGAAAGTGGTGGTGTTACAACTCCAGAGGATTCTGGATGAAATAGATTATCTAGACCCCTTGTCCTAACAGCCAGGAACCACGCTGAGACAAGGAATAGGTCTCTAGTGTTTTATTACTGCTACATAACAGAAAATCCTAACAAACTGAAGAAGTGTGGGAAAAACCCAGACATATAAACCCCAAAGGTTAAGGCGGGCCCGATCTGTGTCTCTTTGAATGGCTACCTAATTCCTCAGTACTACACATGCGCTTTACAGCCTGGATGGGAGCCCCCTGCTCGCCATCCTTACTCATGACAACCCTTCCAGTCAGGTTTCAGGCGAGGATATGGGACAGAGACTGCATTGGTCGCACTTACGGATGATCTCTGGCAGAAGCCGGATGGAGGGGGTACATCCATCCTGGCTCTTCTTGACCTCTCAGCAGCTTTTGATACCAATGACCATGATATCCTTTTGGGTCGGCTTAGGGAGTTGGGGATGGGTGGCGTAGTTTTATGCTGGTTCACCTCCTTCCTCCAGGGCCGGTCCCAATTAGTGGTGATAGGAGATGAGAGTTCCGACCCTTTGCCCCTCTTGTGTGGGGTGCTGCAGGGTTCAGTTCTCTCCCCTCTCCTATTTAACATCTACATGAAACCACTGGGTGAGATCATCCATCACCATGGGATGAGGTATCATCAATATGCTGATAATTAGGGCGAGGATTGCTATGACCTAAAAATGTTAGAAATATGCAAGCATTTATGACTTTAAAACCTTTTAAATATGACCAATTAAAGCAAAAATATGACTTTTAAAGCAAAAATATGACTTTACAATTTTTCTGAAATTAGCACCCAATTTTTAAAAATCTGTGCTTACGCACACACACACACACACACACACAAATTAAAAGGTTTATTCTTCTTCACTTCCAGTGCAGAAGTGCTACTATTGAAAGAAACAAATGAACATTTTGAGAGTAAAATGGTCATCCCTCGATTAGTGTCATGAGTAAGGATGGCGAGCAGGGGGCTCCCATCCAGACTGTCAAGCGCATGCGTAGCACTGATGAATTGTTCAGCCATTCAAAGAGACACAGATCGGGACCGCCTTAACCCTTGGGGGTTTATATGTCTGGGTTTTTCCCACACTTCTTCAGTTTGTTAGAATTCCTGTTAAGTACTAGCAATAAATATTAGAGACCAGTTCTTTGTCTCAGTGTGTTTCCTGGTTGTTAGGACATCAATCCTAACAAACTCCTACTCCCATCGAAAGAGGGAGGAACAAGCAATTAAGGAGATACGTTTAGAAATGTCTTCAGAAAACCAAGAAATGCGGCTCGCCATCCAACAGTTAGCAGCAGCCCTACAACAACACCAGCAACAAGTAGATCTCCAGATCAACACATTACAAGCTGCCATGCTACAGCAGTTACAACAACCAGCTCCGATGAACCCACAACCGGCACCAGCAGCAGCAGCAGCAGCAGCTCCACCAGTAATGTTGAGATCCCAGGGCAGTCTACCAGAGAAATTTGGAGGAGAAGCAGGACAGCTGAGAAGCTTTCTCACACAGTGTACTATGTTCTTCGATAGCAGACCCGGAAAGTTTCCCACAGACAGAACCAGAGTCACTTTCATCCTAGGCCTGCTGAAGGGACCAGCTGCCAAATGGGCTATTCCCATGGTGGAGAACAACAACCCGATTCTCAACGACTACCAGAACTTTTTGGCAGGGTTCCAAGCACACTTTGACGACCCCATCAGAGAAGCCACGGCCAGCTGGGAAATTCGGAGGCTCAAGCAAGGTAACAAGAGGGTGGGACTCTACATTGCTGATTTCAAGTTGTTAGCAGGAGATCTGGACTGGAATGAGAGTGCATTAAAAGACCAATTCAAACAGGGGCTGGATGAGGAAATTAAGAATGAATTGGTGCGCCAGGGAACATCAGCTACGTTAGAAGCCCTATATCAGTTATCGGTGGTCATAGATGCCAGGCTAGAGGAGCTTAGGCAGATGCAGCTGGGGAGAAGCAAGACCCTCAGAGCGTTTTCAGGATTTCCAGCTCTCTCCGTAGCATCCTCTCACTCAGCACAAGAGGAGCCAATGCAGATTGGGGCAAGCAGGAGACTGATTTCCGAGACTGAGAGGCAGAGAAGGAGAGAGAGAGCCCTGTGTTTCTACTGCGGAGCCCAGGGGCACATGGTGAGAGCTTGCCCAGCGAGAGGCCAAGCAGCTCCAGTAAGAGCCCCAAGGCAAGCAGCTGAAACAGGGACCAGCTCCGCTTCTACTCCCAACCAGGGAAACTCCAGCGGTCTCCCTCCACAGAGCTCAGCAGGGAGACCATAAATCAATTAAGGAGGGCTCATTCCGAAGATTCCAGGCAAGCCTTTTACTACTTACCAGTAATAATCCATGACAACCCAGAGCACCAGGTCAAGCTAGAGGCCCTCGTGGATTCTGGAGCTTCAACTAATTTTATTGATGCGCAGACTGTACAAGACTGCAACATCCCGACCAGAGAATTACCATGCCCCATAGAAGTGGAGACCATTGACAGCCAGCCACTCAAAGCAGGGCCGATTAGAAGGCTCACAGAACCGGTGCAACTGACAGTGGGAGACCACACTGAGTGGATCCAACTTTATGTTACTGCATCGCTAAACGTGCCGGTAATCCTAGGCACGCCTTGGCTGAGGATCCACAACCCGTTGATGAACTGGACTACAGGAGCAATCTCCTTCCCAGCTAAGGAATGCCAGCACCACAAGATTCAAGCCGCTCCACGCTCTCCAGCAACCAACGCAGTAACAGTAGCAGGGGGAGTCCACTTGCCAGCCAAGTATGCAGATTTTGCAGACGTTTTCAGCGAACAAGAGGCCACAGCACTACCCCCCCATAGGGACTGTGACTGCACCATTGAGTTGATACCAGGGGCCAAGATTCCAGCAAGGAAACAATATCCCATGTCCCCCAAGGAGTTAGCCACCTTAAAGGATTACTTGGACTCCAATCTCCAAAAGGGTTTCATCCAACCATCTACGTCCCCAGCGTCTGCTCCTACCTTCTTCGTACCAAAGAAGCCTGACCCGTTGGCACCTGCAACCCAGGAGACACTCATGAGAGTGGTCCACGACTTCAGTTTTTTAAATAAACAAACAAAAAGAGAATCCTATCCTCTGCCCTTAATCTCGGATCTGCTAGATCGCTTACAGAAGGCACACATTTTTACCAGGTTGGATCTCAGGAGTGCGTACAATCTGATCCGGGTGAAAGAGGGGCACAAATACCTGACTGCCTTCGACACCAGGTTTGGAAAATTTGAGTACCTTGTTATGCCCTTTGGCTTGTCTAATGCAGGAGCCATATTTTCCAGATTTATGAATCACATTTTTGCTGATTTACTAGATAAGTATATGGTCGTTTATCTAGATGACATATTAATTTTCTCTGAGGATGCCACAACTCACGTAACCCATGTACATAATGTTTTGCAAAGACTAAGAGAGAACAGGCTGTTCGCCAAGCTAGAGAAGTGTGCCTTTGATTTAACTGAAGTACATTTCCTGGGCTATATAGTATCCACAGAAGGCATATCCATGGATCCTGCTAAGGTCCAGGTAATTCTCTCTTGGCCACCCCCCCGAAATGTTAAAGATATACAAAAATGGTTAGAATTCTCCAATTTCTATCGGCGTTTCATAAGAAATTACAGTGAACGTACCAGACCATTTACACAGCTCTTGAAGAAAGGCTCAAAATTCATATGGGGGGAGAGGGAGCAAGCAGCGTTCCAGGAATTGAAGCAGCTTTTTGCTTCCCAACCGCTCTTAAGGCACCCTGACCCCACGAAGCCATTCATAATGTATTCAGATGCTTCAGATGTTTCCATTGGGGCAGTGTTATTGCAATATACAAACAAAGCAGAGAATACATTGCTTCCTTGGGCTTTTTTTTCATGCCTACTCTCACCAGCAGAGAGAAACTATGATGTTTTTAACAGAGCGTTGCTGGCAATTAAAGCAGCATTCCAAGAGTGGAGGCACTGGCTAGAAGGGGCGACCTTTCCTGTGAAAGTTTGCACCGATCACAAGAACTTACAGCTTCTACAGAACACCAGATCCCTCACCCCACGCCAGATCAGATGGAGCCAGTTTTTCTCCTGTTTCAATGTTGTTATTTCTTATGTGCCCGGGGCGCAAAACTGCTTGGCAGACGCCTTGTCTCGATCGTTTCAGGCAAAACCTCCCACTCACCAGGAAGTACAGGCTGCTATATTACAACCTCACAACTTTGATCAGTCGATGAGGGGGAGCCAAACAGAGATTTTAGCAGCAGGCAGACAAGCAGAGGACCTATTTTCAAGAGCCAGAGCTCAGCAGCAACAGGACCCGTATGCCAGGGCCAGGATGGATGACCTCCAGAGGGCCCCGCAAGACACTGCCTCCCCATTCAATGTGGAGGCAGGAATTCTCTGGCATAGTGGGCGATTGTATATTCCCCCTTCATTGAGGGAAGAAGTACTGAGACTGTGTCATGACCACCAAACGGCAGGCCACGGAGGCGTTTTCAAAACTCTCCATAGAGCTCTGAGAAACTACTGGTGGCCTAAGATGGTTGCAGACATTAAGGGGTATGTTGCTTCTTGTCACACCTGCAGACGAGCCAAGCCTCTCCCAGGGAAGCCCACAGGACTCTTGCAACCCCTACCCACCCCCAGTAGGCCTTGGGATACTATCTCCATGGATTTCATCACTGATTTACCCCCGGTCCAGGGCCTGACTTCCATACTGGTGGTGGTAGACCTTTTCACAAAGATGGCACATTTTATTCCTTGCAAGGGCCTCCCATCTGCACCAGCCACAGCGCAGTTGTTCATAGACCACGTTTTTAGGTATAGAGGCATGGTGAATCACTTGGTGAGTGACAGAGGCCCACAGTTCACTTCCAGGTTCTGGAGGGCCCTTTTCCAGTCATTAGGGGTCCAGATCCACCTGTCATCAGTGCATCATCCTGCCAGTAATGGGCAAGCCGAAAAACTTAACCAGTGGTTACAGCAGTATCTCAGGTGTTACACCACTTATCGGCAAGACAATTGGCCAGCCCTGCTGCCCATGGCAGAATTTACTTATAACAACTCTGTGCAGTCATCTACCCAGATGTCTCCTTTCCAAGCACTCTACGGAGTTAACCCTCAGGTGTTGCCCACCTCCTCCCAGCAGGGAACTGTTCCAGCCGCAGCTGATTTTCTTAAAGAGCAACAAGCCTCACAGGAGTTGTTAAAGGAGCAGCTGAACAGGGCAAAGAGTGCTTACAAGAGGCGGCAGATGCTCACAGGCAGGAGGGGCCAGCGATTGCAGTAGGAGACAAAGTGTGGCTCTCTACCAAGTTTTTGATCTCTACCAGACCCTCCAAGAAATTGGACTCTAAGTTTGTCGGCCTTTTCACTGTGGTGCAGCAGATAAATCTAGTAGCTTATCGTTTACAGCTCCCACCATCCATGAAGGTCCATCCAGTGTTTCACAGAGCCTTGCTAGCCAAAGACCCTCCCCCAAGTAATTTGCGATCGCAACTACCACCCCCACCTCCAGTAATTGTGGAGGGAGAGGAAGAGTACAAAGTGGAGGAAATTCTGGACTCTAGGAGGAGGGGAAGGGGCATCCAATATTTCATACACTGGAAAGGGTACCCTGAGGAAGAGCGCACGTGGGAGAATGCCAGAGATGTACATGCTCCAGCACTGGTTCATCGATTCCATCAGCTTTTCCCTCACAAACCCAAGCCTCGCATTTTACTCGAGATTCCTCTTTCGGCTGAGCAGGCCGAAGAAGCCCAAGCTGAGGAGTTGTGAGTGTGTATTTCCCCCCGCCCCCACCTGAAGCCTCGACTCCAGTTACAGAGGAGGTGGGGGAGCCACAGCCCTCAACCTCGGGCTTGCATTTCCCAGGGGGGAGGGGGGCTGACCCTGCTAACTCTCTAGATGTTTTCCAGCAGCAGCCACCTGGCCCGGAGGCATTATCGGATTGGGAGGGCAGCACTGCTTCGTCCTTGGAGGAGTTGTCCTTTGAAGACTTGCCTTCCTTGCCCAGTTCCCATGGGACTTTAGAAGCAGACGGCACATCTTATCAAGACTCTGGAGGGGAGGGGGCTGAAATGGAATGTGAATCTGGAGGGGAGGATGATGTCATGAGTAAGGATGGCAAGCAGGGGGCTCCCATCCAGACTATCAAGTGCATGCGTAGCACTGATGAATTGTTCAGCCATTCAAAGAGACACAGATCGGGACCGCCTTAACCCTTGGGGGTTATATGTCTGGGTTTTTCCCACGCTTCTTCAGTTTGTTAGGATTACTGTTAAGTACTAGCAATAAATTATTAGAGACCAGTTCTTTGTCTCAGTGTGTTTCCTGGTTGTTAGGACAATTAGTTTTCATTAACAGCAGAATTGCATTGGATGACCACGTGCATCTTGTGGTTATCAAACTCAAAACTCCTTCTGTCGTCCACCAGTATGTTCTTCTATCTGTAGAAACTCCATTTGACATCACAGGAGATTATAGGAACAAATTTGAAAAAAGGAAACTCATCTGAAGAAAATTCTGGCTCAAAGTCTTCAAATTTTGCTTTGGGTCCATTTAGAACATTACTTATTTTGCGAAGTGTTGAATAACCCAGATTAGATTGCAGCACTCTTCACAGTTTATCACTATTTTTTCCAGCCACTTTCCCATTTGCTTGCTTTAAATCACTCTCAGTTAGTTTTACAATGTTCAGTGCATCACTAAATTCCATTCCTACAGTTTCAAGGTGGGTGATTGCTCTTGATAATCCACTGAAGTTAGATCTTATATATGCTATGTTTCCAGCCAAGGTTTCAGAAAAGGAATCTTGCAGAATCTTGATGGAGGAAGAGTTACAACAGTAAAATTCTTTAACTATCCATTGCAAGGAAGCATAATTTGTGAAATAATACATAGCTGCATCCAGCCAACTCCCCCAACATGTCACAACAGGTTGGGGAGGTACAGCCAAAGTAGGAGCAATTTCTTTGAACTTTCATACTCAAAGTGGAGCTTTAATGAACATTTTTTTCCCATTTGAAATTATCTTATCTACATCAGGATAGTTGCTTCGAATCTCTTCAGTCACTCTGTGTAAACCATGTGCAAGGCATGTGATATGGATCATTTTTGGATAAAGAAGTTTAAGTCCCTTGGTTGATTTAGTCATGTATGGAGCAGCATCTGTTACAAAGAGAAGGGTATTTCCCCTTTGTACACCATCTGGCCAGAGTAATTTCACAGAATCATCAAAGAGCATAGCAATAGTGGAATTGTTTACTTTTTGTAGAGTTTCACATTTAGAAGAAATACTTCACCAGGCTTGTCACATTTCAGAGTGCCAATAATAACATTGGCTACATATCTTCCATTTACATTACTTGTTTCATCTATTGAAACCCATATCTTATTGTTGTCAGCAGCAGATCTTATCTTTTCTAACACATCTTCATAGCAGGCAGAGATGTCAATTTTGCTTACAGTTGATTCATTTGGAATCAGGTAACTGGTGTACTTCTCCAAAAAATGCCTGAGGCTACCACTACCTAAATTTCCTTAAGGGAATATTTGAAGTAACCATCATTGTACAGAGATCCATACAAAGTTCTGACTGGTTATTTGATGAACCTGCAGTTCAAGAATAAGCTCTCTTGAAAAGGAGACATTGCCTGTTCTGAGTGAAGATAAATCTTGCTAAACAACTCTTATGTTTTGTGGTGTCACAATATTGTTGAATATTAAAACACTTTTGGGTCGATACCTTACTTCACACAACTTACAGAACAAAATATCACCATTGCTACTGAAAATCTGCTCCCCAAATTCTTAAACAAGACACCGTAATTTCACACTCACTATACCTGTACTTTTAACCATGTTGAAATCAGATTGCAGCTGTCACGTGACTCCACCACCTTGAACACACACACACCTGAGTTGGGGAGCAAATGAGGGGGAAAAAAATAGGCAAATTCTCACTCTTTTTTTCAGGCTTGGTCAGGGGAGAAGGCTCTGCCTGCTGAAGTCATTTTTAAAAATGTTGCTCTCCCTCTCTTACACACACACACACACAGACACAGAGCCCTGAGTTGGGGAGCAAATAAGAAAAAGAAAACAAAACAGGCAAATTCTCACCTTTTTTTTCAGGCCTGGTCAGGGGAGAAGCCTTTGTTCCCATCTCTCTCTCTCACACACACATACACACACCTCCTGAGTTGGGGAGCGAATAAGAAAAAGAAAAAAACAGGCAAATTCTCACTTTCTTTGCTTGCTCAAACTTGCTGGCTTATCAGGAGGGTTGCCAATGACCCCAATATGACGTTTGCTACAAAATTAAACAGAAATATGACATAATACCTTTAAAAAGTCAAAATATGACTTTTCAGGCAAAATGAAAAGCATCTAATTCTCACAAGATTACTCTAAAACATGTTTTAACTTACTTATAAATTCAAATAAAGGTTCCAGAAAAAATATGATGTCATAGAAATCTTCACCCTACTGATGATACTCAATTATATATCTCCATCCCAGGTGAGGTAATTGATGTGGTAGCTGCCTTTCTCAGTGCCTGGGGGCTGTGGGGATCTGGATGGGGAACAACAGGCTTCAGCTGAACCCTGGTAAGACAGAGTGGCTGTGGGTTCTGTATCTGGGAATTTATAATCTTTATTTCTGGATGGGGTTGCACTGCTCCATTCAGACCCAATGCATAATCTGGGGGTCCTTCTAGACTCACAACTCCTGCTCAAAGAGCAGGTGGCAGTCATGGCCAGAAGGGCCTTTGTGCAATTTCATGTTGTGCACCAGTTACGCACTTTCCTGGATTGAGATGCCCTCTGAACAGTCACTCATACCCTGGTCATCTCCCATATAGACTATTGCAATGCACTCTACATGAGGCTACCCTTGAAGAGTATCCAGAAGCTTCAGCTGGTCCAGAATGTGGCTGCACGGGCAGTTATTGGTGCCCCAGGATTGGCACATGTGACACCACTGCTGTGTGAGCTGCACTGGGTGCCAGTTTGCCTCTGGGTCCAATTCAAGGTTTTGGTTATAACCTTTAAAGTCCTATATGGTATGGGGCCAGGTTATCTGAGGGGCTGTCTCATCCCCATAACATCAACCCCTCTCACCCGGTCATGCAGAGAGGGCATGCTATGGACCCTGTCAGTAAGGGAATTCCACTTGGCAGGGTCCAGGAGGTGGGCCTTTTCTGCAGTGGCATCTGCCTTCTGGAACATTCTGCCCCCAGAGGTGAGGCAGGCCCCTTCACTCCCAACCTTCCAGAAGAATTTGAAGACCTGGTTCTGCCACCTTGCCTGGGGTAGGAAGGGCAATAGTTCCTCCTGGGGGTGGCTGGCACCATAGAACCCTCCCCAGTGAATGAGATCTTCACTACTTGGATTTATTATCTATTTTATTCTCTATTTATATTGGTTGTTTTTACTGTAATTGATATCTTGTATGGTTTTAATTGCTGATTTTATTGTAAACCACCCAGAGTCCCCCTTTTTGGGGTAGATGGGCAGTGATAGAAATTTGAAAAATAAACAAACAAAAAATAAATAAACAAAATGGAGACTGTACTCCTCCCCTCGCGCCCCCATCTTTTGGATATGACCAAGGTCAAACCCAGTTCCTCTCTTTGCCTAATCCCCTCAGACCTAAATTGACCCTCCCTGCCCCAGACAAAGACCCCCTGTCATCTCATCCAGACCAAAGAATAGAAGCCTTCTCACCAGCTCACACCATAGCCCAAGGGCAACACTTACAAGGAAATTGCAAACTAGAGGAACCCCAACCTTCTGACCTCCATCAGCTGATGACCTTCTGACCTCCATCAGCTGATGACCTTCCAACCTCCATCATCTCCTTTAAGAATGAACTTCCCCAACTCTGCTGCCCTCCTGAAAGGCCCATTTTGCCTAACAATAGAACCTGCCCCAGGTACACTGACAAAGACCTGCCCAGCTTCCCCAAACTGGCCAGGTGATCAGATCCCTAGGATTTCCCATCTTTCCTGCCCTCAACTTCTATAAAAATCTTTGCTTTCCCATTATTCGTGGTCCCTCTTTCTTGTATCATTGCAGTAAACATGGTTCTTCTCCTCAGTGTTGTGCTCCTTATGTCAACAAAATTCCACAACAATGATAAACTATAGAGTTTAGAATGCCCCCTTTCTTTAGAGGATCCATGGTCAATGAAGCTGGTTGGAGATTATCAGAGTACAGACAGCAGAAATTTTGCCAAAAGTCAACCAAACCTAAAGCACATAATCCCGCCTATTACCTAGCAATTAAAGGTTATGAAAGCAGCCTTTATCGCATTCCTGAATATTGCACAATAGAGTCATTTCATGTATTTTATAGACTTTTAGCATATATCCCACAAACAGCATCCTTGGGCCATCTTATACCTACTGTGCTTCACTAACAAGATGCCATTGTAATAAAACTGCTTTTCTCTAAATGATACCAAAATTGAAACAGCCCAAGTGAGACTTCTGTGACAGATTTTGTGAGAAAACTTTCAGCTTGTCTGATGATATTGACATGCACAAGTAGTATGCATCTAACTCTCTTAATTTTGTTATGGATGATTCAATCTAGCTGGAAGAGATTGACAGAATACATCCAGTGGTTTGATAGATTTAGATTTAGATTTAGATTTAGATTTAGATTTAGATTTAGATTTAGATTTAGATTTAGATTTAGATTTAGATTTAGATTTAGATTTAGATTTAGATTTAGATTTAGATTTAGATTTAGATTTAGATTTAGATTTAGATTTAGATTCTACCCAAATCCATTGCAGGAGAGGGGTACCAGATGCCTTGAAGGAATTGGAAAACTTTCATTACGATATGAATCCTTTGTTTTTTTTATAGCTTTCATCCAATGACAAATGTCCTTTTTTAGGAAAGTTGTTTGAGATGGTAGTAGCCATAGAAGAATTGATCCAGACCCACTCTTGTCCACATTCAGACTGGATTAATTTTTGTGGCTTGATGGATAACTTTTATTGGGGGGAGGAGGAGTATATTTTTTTGATTCTCTTCTCTCAACAACTTCTGATGTAGCTGATCATAATATCCTTCCAGACTGGCTGTGTGAGTTGGAAAGTGTTATGATGTTTTTTCCTACTTAGATGGTCTAAGAAGAATGATTTTTTAATACTACTCCCTCAAATGACTCCAGGCATCCATATAAAGCCATTGGGGAAATGCTATTGAGAGATTTGGAGTGAATTTCATTGATTTCCTGATGATTCTTTAAATCTATTTCTTTCTGCTATCTGAGTCAAAAATCATGTGCAGGTCCTAGACCAGTATTTTGATATGTGGTAGATTTAGATAGGTCAATCAGTTAAGGCATCTTTTTTTAAATATAATTATTATTGAATAATTTTTTAACAAGATAAAAACAATACAAATATTAGAAAAGAAATAAAGGAAACTTAATTATATTTTATTTATTTATATTTCATATTTCATCACCACCCATCTCCCTAAGAGCAACTCTGGGTGGTTAATAAGAAAGAAAGAATAGTGAATAAGTAATAAAGAAAAAAGAAAAAGAAAACAGTAAAGCGGTTTCCTATCTTTTTGAAAGTGGTTCTAAATGCATTTATATTTTAACCTCTCTCTCTAAGGTTACGTTGTAATTTTCTTCTTTCCATAAGCTAACCTTCCTAATCCTCAAACCCTTAAATCACAAATTCTTTTTTCTCTTTTTTTCATCAAAAAGTCCATAAGGGTTTCCAGTCACTGATAAATGCAGTTTATTTATTTATTTTTATATTCCGCTTTCATTATTCTTTTATATAAATAACTCAAGATGGCGAACATACCTAATACTCCCTCCTCCTCCTATTTTTCCCACAACAACAACCCTGTGAGGTAAGTTGGGCTGAGAGAAAGTGACTGGCCCAAGGTCACCCAGCCGGCTTTCATGCTTAAAGTGGGACTAGAACTCACAGTCTGATCTTCCTCTAATCAAGTTAATTTTTCCATCTCTGCTAGTTCTGTTACCTTCACCAACCATTCCTCTGTTGTGGGTTTTCATTTCTTTCCATTTGTGTGCATATAATAGTCTTGCAGCAGTAATCATATATAAAAATATCTTCCATGGCTCTTTTTTAATTGACTGTATTAATCCCAGAAAGAAAAGTTCTGGTTTCAGCTGAATGATCTTTAAAATTCTTTGTATCAGTATATGTATTTGAACCCCAAAATTTCTGGCTTTTTTACAAGCCCACCAGGCATGGTTAAATGACCATGTTGTCCATATTTCCAATATAAATTTGAAGTATCTTTATACATTCTAGACAATTTTTATGGAGTCATATAATAACAGTACATCATTTTATAAAAATTCTCTTTTAGGTTATAACATAATGTAAATTTTAATCCTTTTACCTACATATTTTCCCTCTGTTCCATCAGTATATTGTGTCCAAAATTCTTAGCCATTTTATACTACAGTTTTCCTCATGTTCTTCTTCCATTTCAAATTTCAATAACAATTTATACATTTTAGCAATTACATTTGTACATATTTCAACTTCAACTTCTATCTTCTGTTGGTCAATTCCAAATGTCCTATTATGTACCTTAAATCTTTATCATACCTGTGTATACGAAAACCATTGAAAACAAAATCCTTCTGTAGCCAGTTCTCTTTTGATTTCATCTTATATTCTTCATGTTTCTGTTCTAACAACTCTCAATAAGTTAACAATTTCTCTTTACCTACTGTTTCTTTCCTGTAAAGTGCTTCTTGTGCTCAGACCCACAAAGGTATTTTTGGGCACAGTCTGGGTTTATATCTGTCCCATATTCTCAATATGGCACTTCTAATATAACAATACTTAAAATCTCTATTAACCTTAACTTCATCGTACCATAGAAAACCATGCCATCCAAACCTCAGATTGTGCTCTTCTAATTCCAATATTCTCTTATTTCTCAGAAAAACCCATTATTTCATCCAAACTAAGCAGCAGGCTGCAAAATACAATTTCAAATCAGACAGTCCCAATCCTCCTCATTTCTCTACATCTTGAACTATTTTATATTTAACTCTTGGTTTTCTCCCTTGACATACAAACTTAGATATATCTTTCTGCCATTGGTTAAAAGGTACATCAGTTATCAGAATAGGCATTGTTTGAAACAAAAACATCATCCTTGGCAAAACATTCATTTTTATCACAGAAATTCTCCCCAGCAATGACAATTGTTATTTCTCCCATCTTAACATGTCTTTCTTAATTTCATTCCATGACTTAACGTAATTATTCTGGACCAACACACAATTCATGTTAGTCATAGCAATACCCAAGTATTTCACTTTTTTCTCAATCTTAAAACCAGTTTTTTCCATCAATTCCATTTGTTTCTCCATTTTCACATTCCTTGTTAACATCTTCATCTTTTGTTTATTAATTTTAAAACCAGCTAACACCCCAAAATCCTTTAGTTTTTCCATTAATATTTCTATTTCTTCCAGAGGGTCTTCCAAAATTATCAGCAAACACCCATAATTTATAAGTCTCTCTTTTAATCTTCACTCCAACAATTCTCTCATCTCGTCCTATATCTCTGTTCAATACTTCCAGAGCTAAAATAATAGCAATGCTGACAAGGGTCATCCTTGTCTAGTCCCTTTCTGTATCTCACAGGGTTCTGTTAATTCCCCATTCACAATTATCTGTGCCTTTTGTGAGGTATAAATCGATTTTACCTCTTGGATAAAATTCCCACCAAAGTCCATATCTTCCAAAATTAAAAAAAAAAAGAAAGTCCAGTACAAATTGTTGAGATATCATGATGGAGATATTGTGACTGGGCAGCCTTATTATCTGGCTGCTAGGGAGGTGGCTGGCTTGGCTTGGCCTGGCGTGGCGTGGCGTGGCGTGGCTTGGCTTGGCTTGGCTTGGCTTGGCTTGGCTTGGTTTGGCTTGGCGTGGCGTGGCGTGGCTTGGCTTGGCTTGGCTTGGCTTGGCTTGGCTTGGCTTGGCTTGGCTTGGCGTGGCATGTTCTCCCTGAATAAGTCTGATGGAAGCTTCAAGGCTGTCATAATAAGGAATGTCTTGCTCTGGCTGTTCTCCAGCTGCCATTCCTGATTAGGAATAATCTGGCCACTCCATATCATCTCTACCTCATGAGTTGTTTTTATGTGTATATAATTTTTATTGAAACTTTTTACAGCAGTAATATGAATACAATCTAAAATAGAACAAAGAAAACAAAATGGAAAAGGAGTAATGAAGGAAAAAGCTAAAAGTACAATAAGAAAAAAAAGTAGAAAAAAGAGAACAAAATGAAGAAAGAAATAAAAGTATAAAGAAGTGGCTTCTGATGGTCTTCACAGCAATTATAAGTGCAGTTATACAGTATTTTAGCCTCTCTCTCTAAAGTTACATCATGACTCTCTTCTTTCTATAATCTATCCTGTCCAATCATCAAAACCATAAATCACAAGTTCTTTTTTTTATGCAAAAAGCCATTAAGGGGTTTCCAGTCACCAATAATGTACTGTAGATATTGTCCTTTCTCTAATTGAAGAACTCAGGCCATCAGCAAGTTCTGTCAATTTTACCAACCATTCCTCCATGGTGGGTAATGCCAAATCTTTCCATCTTTGGCATATACAGTACAAATAGATATAAATATAAATATAAAATCCAAGATGGTGGTATTAAAAGTTCTTAATTTAAATCCTTCTGCCATTAGTTGCTCTGTTGATTTAATTTTATATTCTCCTTGATGATTTTCAAATAATTCCTGGTATGCTAACCATTTGTCTTTCCCTGCTGTTTCTTTTCTATAGAATGCTTCTTGTGCTAAGATCCACAAAAATGTTTTTGGGCACAGCCTGGGTTTATATCTATTCCATATTCTCAATATGGCATGAGTAATAAAATGATTTTTAAAATCCACATTAATTTTAACTTTATTGTACCATAAATATCCATGCCATCCAAACTCAGGTCATGCCATTCTAAGTCTAAAAGTCTTTTGTTTCTGAGCAACACCCATTCTTTCATCCAGACCAAACAAAAAAGCTGCAAAATACAATTTCAAATCCGGTAAACCCAATCCTCCTCTTTCCTTTGCCTCTTGTAACGCTTTATATTTAACTCATGGTTTTTTCCCTTTAGATTTTTTTTTATCTTGCCTTTTGCCATACAAATTTAGATATAACTTTTTGTCATTGCTTGAATGGTACATCAGTTGTCAAAACAGGTATTGTTTGAAACAAAAACATCATTCTAGGCAAAACATTCATTTTTATCACAGATATTCTCCCTAAAATTGACAATTTTAATTTCTCCCATCTTGACATGTCCTTCTTAATTTCATTCCATGTCCTATCATAGCTATTTTGAAATAACATACAATTCATATTTGTCATAGTAATACCCACATATTTTACTTTTTTTTCAATCTTAAAACCAGTTTTCTCGGTCAGTTTCTATTTGATCTTCTAATATCATATTTTTTCTTAACATCTTCACCTTCTGATTGTTAATCTTAAAACCTGCTAGCATACCAAAGTCCTTTAATTTTCCCATTAATGTTTCTACTCCCTCTAACAGATTTTCCAAACCTAGTGCCAAGACATCTGCAAATGCCCTTAACTTATAAGTTTCTATTTTAATCTTAACTCCTGCAATTCTCTCATCTTGTCTTATGTCTCTGTTCGGTACCTCAAGAACTAAAATGAACAAGAGTGGAGACAACGGGCATCCTTGTCTTGTCCTATTTTGAACTTCACAAGGTTTTGTTAGTTCTCCATTAACAATTATTTGTGCTTTCTGTGAAGTATAAATTGATCTAATCCATTTAATAAAATTATCTCCAAGATTCATATGTTCCAGAACTATAAGCAAGAATATCCAATTCAAATTGTCAAAGGCCTTCTCTGCATCTAAGAAGACCAATGCCCCTAGTTTTTCATAGCATTACTTCAAATGCTGGAAGAGCAGGTGGCAGCCATGGCTGGAGGGCCTTTGCACACCTTTGGGTTGTGCACCAGTTGTGCCCATTCCTGGACTGAGAGGCTCTGCTCACAGTCACTCATGCCCGCCTGACCCCCCATCTGGATTACTGCAATGCGCTCTACATGGGGCTGCCCTTGAAGAGCATTCAGAAGCTTCACCTGGTGCAGCATGTAGCTGCATGGGTAGTAAATGGAGTCAGGTATTTGACGCACGTAACACCACTGCTACGTGAGCTGCACTGGTTGCCAGCGTCCTTCTGGGTGCAATTCAAGGTGCTGGTTGTCACTTTTAAAGCCCTTCATGGCTTGGGACAAAGTTACCTAAGGGACCGCCGTCTCCCAGTTGTTTCTGCCCATCCAGTTTGATCTGGTAGGTTGGGCATGCTGCGGGAATGTCAGTTGGCAGGGACTAGAAGGCGTGCCTTCTCAGCTGTAGCACCTGCCCTCTGGAATATCCTCTCTACAGAGATTAGGATGTCCCCGACCCTGTTGGCCTTTCGTAAGGCCATGAAGACCTGGTTATGTGCCCGGGTCTGGGGCCCCGAACATGTGAATGGTCCTGTTTATTGGTTATATTAACCTCTATGCACTGCTTACTTGGTGGCCATGTATATTTATTCTGTAATTTAATTGTTTTAATTGAAATTGTTTTACTTGTTTTATAGTGTTTATTGTTGTAAGCCGCTCTGAGTCACTTGCTGAGAAGGGTGGCTATAGAAATCAAATAGATAAATAAAATACTCTAGAATATCCAAAACATTTCTAATATTATCTCATAATTGTCTTTTAGGTAAAAACTCACATTGATCTTCATGAATAAAATCCTGTAAAATCATTTTCAACCTTTTAGTCAAAATGGTGGTAAACAATTTATAGTCATTATTCAATAGAGATATTGTCAATAATTCCTTGTTAAAGTCAAATCTTGGGCCTGTTTAGGTATTAATGCTATTTTACCCTCTCTCCAGCTATTAGGAATCTTTCCATTCTGCAAAATAATATTCATAGTTTGTTGTAAAGGTTGTAAAAGTTCATCCTCAAAACATTTATGGTAAGAGGCCAGCAGCCCATCTGGACCAGGTGCCTATCCGGTTTTAGTCTTTTTAATAGCTTCACAAACTTTCCTTATTGTTATAGGTACATTCAAAATTTGTCTCTGATTCTCTGTGATCTTCAGTAGATTCTGTTTATGTAAATATGAATCCACTTTTGGGGCGAAATTTCATGACCATTATATAAAGTAGAATAATAATGATGAAACACTCTTCACATATTTGCATTACCTGTTATTTCAGTATTTCCTTCCTGTAACTTTAATTTCACCTTCTTTTCTTTTCCTTTTTGCAACTTATACAACAACCATTTCCCCAGTGTATTTGCAAATTCAATTTTTTTGTTTTGTTTTGCGCAATTCACCTTTACCTCAGATGAATTCTCAGAAGAGTGGGAGGTAGAGTAGCAACTCAGCTGTGATTCATTCCTTGCTGATGCTGTATGTACTGTATATAATGGAATTGGCTCCAACTAACCTTGCCTTGTTTGGATCCTTGGTGCATGTTCCTTTGGCTTGACAAACTGGTCAATTGACTTAGCTTTAATGTGCTCCAGTTTCATCAACAGATAATTTTCCTTTGACTCATAAATCCTTTATTGTTCCTCTCATATGCTGTACATTGGGCTGTTCTTGAAAGTGACCTAGAATTTGCAACTAATGCAAAATGCTGTGGCTAGAGAGGTTTATCATAAATATATCTGAAGTCATTGTGTGGACTTGCAGTTCACTGCTGAATACAATTCAAGACAGTTGTGATAACATATAAAGCCAATAGAGCTTAGGATATATCTCTCTGATAGAGTGCCTTCTCTCATGTACACCTACCTTTCAGCTACCTCCCTTGTCCCCCAGAGATGCTGCTGTTACAGCCATGAGTAAAGTATATTTGACTGCCATCCTACAGGTAGTCTTCATTTAGTGACTGCCTCATTTAGTGACCATTCACAGTTACAACAGTGGAAAAAGTAACTTTGCGACCAATGCTTGCATTTATGACCTTCATAGGTCTGTAAAGCAAAGCAAAGCTGAACTGAGATCATAAACACAGCTGTGGTTTCACTTAGCAACCATTCCACTTAATGACCAAGTTGCCAGTCCCAATTATGGTCACTAAATAAGGACTACCTGTGCTGCTTCTTTTTGCCCAACTGCTTTTTTGCAACAGCTTGTCTGATTGAGATCTGCAGAATTTAAATGCTTACACATTTTTGTAACTTTTGAGTTAGCGTAACAATGTATTGCCCTTTGTGGATTTGAGGGAAAGGAAGCTTGCTTCTATTTGCTTAAGAAGTGTTGAACTTGCCAGTGCAGGGTATGGGCTTGCAGGAGTTGCAGGTGAGAGAGACTTAGAGATGACCTGCCTAAGAGTTACACTGGAACTTAAGTATCTTCAGAATGTTAGCACATCTCCAGAAAATTAATAGTGGAACAGTAACAACTGGAGTTTTAGTTCTCTGACCCTCTGCCATGATTTACATGAAGAAAATTAACTGTGTCTCTCCAACATACAAACACACAGAGAGCTTGTCTCTAGAAGCTTCTTCTAAGAAAATAAACATCCAGGATAAAGCGTGAAGCAAGATGTTTGGGGTACAAAAGCATAAGAATGTAATTCCTAATATCTGCCAATTTGAAAAAGTATATACTGTAGTTGGGGAAAAACCAAAGAAAAACCCACACAGCCATATAATAACTCAGTGGCATAAAATGGCTGGGTGGTGAGAACACTGGACAACTGGGTTAGACAGGAGATTAGAATGAACTGGCTGGAATACATGTTAGAAAAAGTCATTCCACTTTTGAGTCACACCATTTTTTAATTGCAAGGGAGAGTATATCAATTAGTGGCATGCTGAAAAAGTATCCTGTGCTTTTTTTTCCCCTGCTAGTTCTTATCCAATCTGATAAAAGAGGATTCCCTTTAGAAATTATTTCTAAGAAGAAGAGAATTTTGGTGAAGTTCTGATGGGCAGAATGCATTATTTCACTTATTTACTGATAAACAAATAGGACTCTCCATGTGAATGTCTTGTCAATTATCTGCCTGGGTGGGATAAGGAGTTGCAGTCTGCCTGGCCTCCCAGTCTTCTATTAAACCCCGAGGGAAAACATCATGAAGAAACTTTTCTCACTGGTCTTTTTCAGTGGGCAGCCTGGGAGGCGTGACATTGATGGAGAAATATGTAACAGAAAACAACAAAATCAACAATATCATTTTCTATTAACTCCAATATAAAGTAAGCCCAAAAGTACTTTCAGAGATTCTGCCCCCCAAAAGGAAACTCCTCCCAAAAGCTAACTCAAGAAATATAGTTTATCCTCCCCAAAGTGCTGGTTCAGTGAGGTTTGAAAGCTTATTGCAACCATCCAGTATGGTCCCCTGTCACAAATTGGACTGAGTTAGTAGTGTGCAACAAGTCTGTAGCATAATTTATTATTTTACCTCTAGTTTGAAGAACAGAAACCTGCACAAATGTTAGTGGCCTACAGCAGCCCTGGGTTGTAACTTCACTTGTACAATTGTAGACCAGAGATGTTGTTGTTTATTCATTTAGTCACTTCCGACTCTTCGTGACTTCATGGACCAGTCCACGCCAGAGCTTCCTGTCGGTTGTCAACACCCCCAGCTCCCCCAGGGACGGGTCCGTCACCTCCAGAATATCATCTATCCATCTTGCTCTTGGTCGGCCCCTCTTCCTTTTGCCTTCCTCTTCCCCTAGCATCAGCATCTTCTCCAGGCTGTCCTGTCTTCTCATTATGTGGCCAAAGTATTTCAGTTTTGCCTTTAATATCATTCCCTCAAGTGAGCAGTCTGGCTTTATTTCCTGGAGGATGGACTGGTTTGATCTTCTTGTAGTCCAAGGCACTCTCAGAATTTTCCTCCAACACCACAGTTCCAAAGCATTGATCTTCCTTCTCTCAGCCTTCCTTATGGTCCAGCTCTCACAGCCATATGTTACTAGAGATAACCAGAGATGAGTCTCCTTAAATTGCTGCCTCAGTTCTGCTTCCACAACAAATCAAATGCTTTGTTCTATACTGACTCCCATGGAATCAGTAAAACTCTTGAAATGTTCAAAACCAACATAATTAATTTTGCATGCCAATATAAAGCAAGTACTCCCATCCTTAATAGTAATTTATTTATTACTATTATTAATAATGATGATGTATTATTATAAGACATAGTATGTATGTATGTATTTATTTATTTACTGGTTATTATTGTATTTTCCTTGTTTTAGTTGTTGTGAGCCACCATGGGTAGTTGGGAGTTGGGTGGCATCCTAATTTTAAAAATAAATAAATAAAAATGGCTTTTTTCAGCTTCCTCAGTCACAGTTCAGGTAATATACACATACAAAGAAACAGCTAAGATATTGCACAACATTTATTTGTTGAATGTTAATACTGGGATTTAGTGGAATTCAAGATGTATTGACTCAATAGAATCGAAGCATTCAGGACAGAACCCTCAAAATATGATTATTAATACTAGCACATTGGGACCCCTAAAACCAGCCTTCCGCAATGTGAGTGCCCTTCAGTGTGTGGACTTCAACTCTCAAAATTCCTACACATTTGGAATACCCCCAAGCTGGGGTATCCTGCTTTAGGCTTTTAGGGGCAGCTTTCTTTTTCCCAGGTTCACTGATTACACACACATCCCCATTTTCTCTTTAAGAGTTCCAGATGGTAGACAGGGTGCTATCCCAGATTTTATCTCCATTCGATGCAAAAGAGTGACAGTAAGACTGATACAACATTCTAGAACAAGATGCCTCTGAGCACAAATATAGAAAATAAGTTGTTTTCAATAGAAAGATCAGAGTTTGCCCTCAGATCCTTTTCTATGTGCATGTGCTGTGCTTCCCTTTATGGATGGTGATGACTATTACTATTTTTGCTTTTGTTGTTTGTTGGTTTCAATCTTATGTTTGCCACCCAGAGTTAAAATTGTGAGACAGATGGCTATATAAATCTAAACATATTGGTATTATTATGGTTGATCGTGCAGTCAGCCAGATGTTTAGACTGGATTTGGCATTTTTGTCCACCTATTGAGTCCTTCCCAAGGACCTGCGATAGGCAGATGTTGTTTAATAATATTAAAGGTATCGTAGCATGATGTAAGCCGTTCCAAGTAAAGCTGCCTTTTGCAATTGACTGATGGCGATTTTGTCAATGCTGATGATGTTCAAGTGGTGCTCCAGATGTTTTGGAATTGCACCCAAGGTACCTATTACTATTGGTACTACCTTTGCTTTCTTTTGCCACAGTTGTTCTACTTTTATTTGCAGGTCTTTATATTTTGTGGGGGTTTTTTCCAGTTCTTTCTCTTCTAAACTGCTGTCTCCAGTTATTGCAATGTCCACTATCCAGATTTTTTTGTCTTTTTGTCTTTGTTATCAACAATTGCTAAGTCTGGAATGTTGTGTGTGAGAGGCTTGTCTGTTTGAATTCTAAAGTCCCAGACCACTTTAGCTTCTTCATTTTCTATTACTTTATCTATTTTGTGGCCCCATGAGTTCTTGCTTGCAGGCAACTGGTATTTCTTGCAGAAATTCCAGTGCACCATTGTTGCTATTTTGTCATGCCATTGTTTGTAATCAGTCTGTGCAATCTTCTTGCAGCAGCCAAGTAGGTGGTCCATTGCTTCTTCAGCTTCATTGCAAAGATGGCATTTGCTGTCTGTTGCTTTCTTCTCAATTCTGGCTTTATATGCATTTGTTCTAAAGGCTTGGTCTTGTCCAGTCCCTCTATCTCTTTCTTCAACTTTCCTACTCTTAGCCATTGACAGGTCTTGTTGTTATTTGCTTTGCCTGCTAGTTTTTTTGTATACTGGCCATGTAATACTTGCCTTGCGATGTCTCTTTTCTATTCTTCATTTGGTCTTTCTTATAGGCCAGTTTGGTCTCTCTGGTATTCAGGAAGCCTTCAGGGTGTACTAGCTTCAGTACATCTTCTTCACTGTCCTTCAGATATTCTTCCAGTGCCCTTTTTTCTTCTTCAACTGTCTAGTGTACTTGCAACATCCCATGCCTCCTGCTGCTGCTGCTGCTGCTTATTATTATTATTATTATTATTATTATTATTATTATTATTATTATTATTATTTTAGTAGCCTGTCTGGAGGGAGAGAAAACTCTATGTTTTCAGGTTTGTTAATATATTGGGAAGGCAGAAATCCTTGCCAAACTAGGAGGAAAACTCTTCCACCCATGCTATACATTTTTCTCCCTTTCTCAATTTACTTAGTTCTTCAACTTAAAGAATGTGAATATTTCGTTGGTTGGGGGCGTATTAATGGCATTCAAGTATCTGCACCAGTTCCTGGTAGTTCATTGTCACAAGGTTTGGGGACATTGTTCTAATTTTGATTCAAAGTTTCAAATTCCAAGAATGCCAAGAAGGCTATCATATGTTTAGTATCAAAGGTACTTACAATCTGGTAAAACCTGGATAAGGTCTTGTTTAATGGCCAGTATAATACAGGAAGCAAAAGCCTTTAGGAAGAAAGGGGGCAATTGTTTTAGAAAGGCCAGGCAGTGTATAGACAATGAATGCTATTATTTATTTTCTTTGGTAGAAATGTTTGAATAAAGTGTATTGTGATATTGCCAGCTCCCAGTGCCTGGTTGCATGCTCGCCTTGACCTTCAGTGTGGACGAATAAAACTTGGCATTCTAAAAACAGGATTATATTCAAATCAAATCAAATCAAATTTTATTCGGTCATAGACCTGCAAATAAAACAAAAGATTCACATCTGATTAGAATAAAAGAAAAAACACTTAAAATTCTAAAAAGTCTAAGAAAAATTAGAAGAGATATTGTGGTGTGCTATACAAATTATAGAGCAATATTTAGCTGTGGTCAATGAAGTAAAATCAGATTGGTCTGATGGAAATAGCTTGAGATAAAAAGAATCCGAACAACCTGGATGTTTAGTAAAAAATTGAGATAATAATTCCTGGTGAGCATCTGCATAGAGAGGGCAATATAAAATGATGTGTTCCATCATTTCAATTACTCCTCTGCCACATGGGCAGTTTTTGATCAAGAGGGATATTTCAGTATCTCCCTTTAATAACAGCTGTTGGAAGGGCATTGAATCTAGCCAAAGATAAGGACCTTCTAAATGTTGGAATCGTTATGCGGCTAAGGTATCTGGCTGCTTGGAGAAGATGTGCAGAATGGCCCAAAAAAATGTTTTTAGGTAAATATGATAAATCTGATTGTAGCTCTAAATCAATGGCCCATTGTTTGAGATCAGCTAGTGCACGTTCATAGCCCAGCAAGATGATGGCTGCCCCTAAAAAAACATATAATTGCACTTTGGCGTGTATTGCCTGGCACCAAGAAGATTGAAAGCTATCGGTCATAATCAAAGAGACTAAGCCAACTGGGAAAAAAGACAGTTTAAGCCAGTAAGAAAAAGTGTAAATCCAGGCAGAAGTTTCTATTTTCAGTAGGCCAGCTTCATGGCAAAGCACCACGTTGGGGACACAGTGAGGTACTTGAAAGATAGATCTTAGAAACTTGGATTGAAGTCTTTCAAGAGAAAGGAATGACCTGTAGGGGCCCAAACGAGCTCCAAAAAGGAGCTGAGCTCAGATCGTAGCTGAGAAAACTTTAATTGCTGCTGGTATATGTTGAGCTCCTTTGAAGAAATAGAAAGATTGTAGTGCTGATGCTGTTTTTTTGTGCATTCAGGCTGACATAGCGTGGAATTCAGTATTTGTGATGACTTTATAAAACATAATTACTGTGAATAACAAGAATTTACTATATGATTATTAATGCAGAAAAGTACTTTCCACACCCTTTTTTACTTTTGTTTTCTCTGTTTTGTTTATTTAGCTTTTGCGGCACTTCTATGAAATGAAATTTACTTGTTTTGCTTCCAGTTGTTACTAATTGTATGATCTTTATTATTATTTGTATTAATTTAAACTTTTAATAAAAAGAATAAATGATGTATAAATTAATATAATTTTACAATCAGTATATATTTTAAAAATGATGCCTGTATTAAATCCACTTAAATAATTTAGAGAAATTATGAAATAATGGTGAGGTTTCTATACAATGCTCAAACTCCTAGATTTTCGTTTTCTGTACCAGGACTCCCATATTAAACCAGGGCTTTAATTTTCCAGACTTTTATTTGTACCAATCAGCATATGTTTTAACTTCAGTTTCTTTTTGGAATTAAAACAAGATCAAATACACACATTATGGGCACAACTGAACAGTTATTATTTGAAACCTTTGAAATCCTGGCAAACCTTTTTTGGGGTGGGACAGAGTTTCCATCTGTTTCTTCTTTTAGGAAAAAAATGATCTAGTATCAGATTGTTTATTTTTGACTGTATAAGAACTAACTTTCAGAATGGCTACACAGTCAAATACAGCCATTTAGAAACAAGGGTGAGATGCCAGCAAGTTTTTGGAAACACCCAGTTGCAAAATTTCAAAAAGCATGTAAGTAATTAAATTTAAGGAATGAAAAAAGAAACATGGGAAATTCTAGGGTACAGTGCTTCCTATGCTGATTCATATTTCAGTGGATTCCAGTTTAGAACCCTGTAATATAAAATATGTTTGTCCCATGAAAATAATCTAGAAGCTTTTCATTAGAATTCCAGCTGCTTTAACTAGGTGAAGGATGATACAGACTGCCTATTCACATTCAAATTCAAGTTATGTAATTTTAAAGCACCAACAGTGTGATTACCAAATGCCTTAAGGAATATCTCTTCCCATACTTACAGTATCTGTTCTTACATTAAAATCTGATTTCATTTTTTTGTTTCAAGTACGAAGCATTATAAAATGAAGTAGATGTCACTGACAATATTGCTGCATTCCATAATTAACACAATAAAATATATTATACAAAGTAACAAAATCCCATTTACTTATTTCTCCGTTTAAATATTATATTAATAATAAAAAATCAGAACTTTTGGTTTACATCCCAATGCATATAGGCCCACTCCATGCTAAAGGGGACATGGCTTTAATTACTTAAATTTATAAAAAATAAATAAATGTGTATGCCACATCAAATTACAAGGGATTTGGGGAGTTCAGACGGTATGAATGGATAGCAGTTTGCCTGCCAGAAGCTTCTTGCTTTTAACCACTTCTGAAAGGGTGCCAAAAATGGTTTACCATATTTCAGTCCTGTTCCTTCCTGATGTCATTTCTCAGCAAATGGCTGTCTACCCTTTTCTTATGTAATGCCTTCTCTGATGTCTTTTCACTAGAATATGAAGATAAAGCCCTGAATAAGCTCATGGACATCCTGGTGTCAAACACTGAAATAATTGGTCTCGGAAATGATCTTCCTTATGAGGTGAAGAATTCATCCTGCAACTAAACTAGATAAGGAATGTGAACTCCATCAGTTCCCATCTGGAGGAAGTGTTCAGAGTGCTGGTAGAGTGCTAGAAACCATTTGGCCCAGGAGAGATCAGAAAAGTCACACACCAGGCATTTCTATAAAAATAAATGTATTTACAGAAAGCACAAAAACATATTTACAGGCTTCTGCATTGTCACAGGCTCTCTGAGAGCTGCTTACTCTTTATAAGCCTGAAGAGAAGGGACTGAAACTAACAAGCAAATTGCCCTCGCTTCAGGCTATACAACTATTAACACCTGAAAAGAGGACAATTAAATTCAACCTCTTCACCTGGCCAAAATGATTGGTCACCATAGTAACCTTAATCTGTAGCAGAAAACAATACACCAAACACAGAGTACAAATTAGAGCAAGCCACATCATGTGTAGGGCCTTCTTAAAATGGGAGTAAACTTCACTGGTGAACTTCAGCTGCCTCCAATTTATGAAATCCACATGTCTAATCTGTCTATTAGGTTAGAATTAAGAGTTCCTATGAGCTGGACCCAGTGGGAATCCATCCCAATTTCAGTGAAATTGTCTTACTATTGCATTGCTCTTTCTTCTGATTCTTTGAACTCTGTTCTTCTGACTCTGTTTCCAAATTTGTGCCCTTAGCTTCTAATTTCATGTAGTTTCTTTGTTATTACTCATTACCATCATTTGCCTATGGAAGTACTGTTGACTTGCTGTTGGAAGCCGCTCGTCATGACCTCAGAGCCAGGCTCGAGGTTGCAGGTGGATCAATCCCACTGGTCACAGCACCTGCTGATTCAACAGCCACTGAATCCAACACTGACACCCTCTCAGGTCCCTTCTCAGCCAGCACTGATCCTTCCTTAGCCAACATGGGTGCCAGGAAGCAGGGCAACCATCCGCCCTGCCTTAGAACCCTGCACCTCATCAAAATAAGTGCCTTGTGAGCAAGTGGCAAGATGCTGACTCTGCAAGCAAGCCCGGTACCTCATTATTGGCAACTGCTGAGCAAGGAAAGCCTCTGCTGTGCACACTCACGGGAGAGTATTTAAACTAGGCAGAGACTGCCTTCGGTTGCTGGAAGCAACTTTGGCATCTGGCTTTGTGCTTCCAGAACTCCTGCTTTTGACTCCTGCCTCGTTTCAACCTCAGAGTGTTCCTGACCAAGTCTCTGACTCATCCCTCAGTACTTTTCAAGCTATTGTGTGGTATTTGATTACAGACTGTCTGACTTGGATTAAGCCTTCTCCTCAGCCTCTAGTAAGCTGTTGTGCACATGTATGTTCTTTCTCCTGCTTCCCCAACTTGTCTTCTGTTGCCTCCCCCTGCCCATCTGCTGCCATCTCTCCAGACAAGCCTTCCTGACATTGTGTAAGCCTCACTGCAAGCTCATTGCTCCTAAACACTCCACTCCCCAGCCCCCACAGTGGGTGTGTATTCCCACCAGCACCTGCAAGCCTCACCCCCAAGCACCCACATCATGCCCACACTTTACCGTCCAATTGCATGGATGTTATTTCCCTTCACTGAAGCCAGGGCACAAAAGCACTATTGTATTAGTAATCTAATTACAGATAGTGCATGATTCTAGATTGATACTGTCCTGAATCTGTCCCCCCTGCTGATCAGTACATCCCAAATGATAAATCTGGTTTATATAATTCACACAATGCACACATGCATGAACATATACATATGAAACACTGCATTATATGGAGTGAAAAATAGAGATAGCTGAACCACCCATTTACAGTATAAGGAAGCATATAGTTGTTAGATCCTTCATAATTTATAAATAAAGTAACCAAAAATCCAAAAACCAACATAAAAATAATCTGTATAACAAAGAATTAATAGAGAGAGAGAGAGAAAGAAATAAGTTTTTAATAAAACCCACCTGTATTGCATAACAGTCACTGTCACATTCTCAACTGCTGGACAAATTTTGCACATTATGGTAACGGGACCTATGGCTTTCGAGGAGAAAAGAGATATTCCAATCATCACCTCTACAAGACAGTTCTCTTATCAGGGATCAAAGTAATATGGCTTGTAAATCCTTATAAAAATTACAGTATGGTAGGGTGTGTCGTACATCTTCTATAGCTTGGGGATCACGTGGTAGAGGTTTTATAGTAGAGAATCTTTTAGTAAAAAAGGAAACAGTTTCATCAGTGTAATTATCTGAAGGAAAACTTTCCAAGCCCATGTCATAAATCGTTATCTATCTGTTAACAATTTAGAAGCAGTTTTATAAACACATGGATCCAAAAATAGTTTTTGTCATAGAAAAGAATTGAAAACATCCAAGTTCCTTTTAAAGGTGAAAATTAAACATTAACTTTATATGCAATCATATATAATATTAACATTGAAAAGGGGATGGTGAGGCCTAGAAATGCGTAGAGTGGCAAATCCAGAAAATTTTACCAGGTTGTTGAAAGTTTTCTTTCTTGCCCTTCTGTTGTAAGAAGACTTTTTTTTATGTTGATAAATGTGATATAAATTATCCTTCCAATGTTGTGTGATAATGGCTTTTGTCTCTACATTTTGAAGGACATTCAAAACTGGTAGAAATATTTAGCATTCTGAGTTCCCACACAGATTGTTGCCACTGCTCACTTGTGTGAAATATTGCAGCATTTGGGACCCTGAGAGAGAAGGAAGGAAAAGGATTATTCTTTGCTATATTAATTGATTATGTTCTATTGAATCAATGTCAATGCTTAGAGACCACATAGACAGATTTTTTTCAGGAAGATCTGTCCCTTATCTGGTCCTTTAGGTCTTTTGGTATATTAATATTCTTTTAAGGGTGGTACTTTAGATAAATGAATGATACAATGTAGTCCCGTTGTATATGTCAATCTGTTAAAAATGAATCTAGGTTTTCTGCGAAGTAAAATAAGAACTATCATGTCTGACCTGTATGTCTGGATATTGTGGCAGAATGCTGGAAAGCATTTGGCCTGAGAGATCAGAAAAATCACACACACCAGGCATTTCTATAAAAATAAATGTATTTACAGAAAGCACAAAAACATATTTTACAAGCTGTGCATTCACACACATGCTCAGAGGGCACAGGGAAGAGAGGCTGTGTGTAGAAAGGAGGAAACAGAAACTAAAAGTCCAAGCAAGGTTCCTCCTCCAGGCAATGCAGCTTTTAACACCCAAATTGAGGACAATTAAATTTGACCTCTTCACCCTGCCGATACTTAAGGAAGTACTCAATTACGATGGTAACCTAATGGTTTGGTCTGAGCAAAAATAAAGAAATGCCAACAGATATTCACTGGAAAAGAAGGGAAGGTACTGTCTCTGTCATCAATGGGAAGTTGTGAACAAAATTAAGCAACAGTAGGTTTAGCATAGATGATGTTTCTTATTATTGCCTCCCAACACCCCTAATTTTGGGATTAATCATAGAGGTATCTCTATGATTAATATTTATTAATCATAAATATCTCCCTATTGGGAGATATGCTCTGGTCCTTAAGATCATATACCATGTGGTTAATCATTGATTCGCACTTGGAAAGTATGAAGATGCTCAAGCGTTTAGGTGCATAAAAGAGATTCCTGGTTGGATTTTGATACCTCTTTATGAAGAAGACATAAACAATAGGGCAACTTCTTATTAGGCTATTTACTCTCTACTCCCTTATCTTATTTAATGATATTTATACAGAGGACAGAAAATATTATGTGACATGCTTGGTTCAATATATTGCACTGTACTTTCTCCCCACAAGAGCTGGTAAAGATAGATAATAAAATATTACTACTACTCATCATTATCTCCCCATACTGCAATTTTTTGGTATGTAAAGTAATTTATAGTTTTGACAGTTACACTCAGAAAAACCCTATGACATGTAGATACCAATTTCAACATATCATATAAGCTAACTGATGCAGATGGATTTGGAATGAGCACAGCATTTAAAGAAATGGCTTATCCAAATTTTAAAATGTCTGTCCAGCTTCAAATAAATACCCTCTAACTGACCTGTGAAAAGTCTTTGTTTGTAGGGGCTTCTTTGTTCCAATTAGAGTGGCATGTATTTTGGAGCAGAAGAACATTACCTTTATAAGCTACTCAGAAATCAAAGTCTGCTTCCATACTTACATTCCTACAAGGTTTCATTGAACTCCAAGTAATTTTTTCCCCTCTTAATTATTAAAACCAATCCAAACACCATTACTTTAAGAACTGTTTAGAAGTAGTTGGAGTTCATGATATTTATATGAAGATTTGATTACTCAAATAATCATGCTAAAATGCAACTTTTCTCTTGGCAGATTTTAAAAATTATCCAGATTTTCTCTGCTGCATGTTCTCATTGCTGATATTCCTGCCTCTGCTTTTGATTTAGAGCTATTGTTCACTGGAGCTGAGACTCCAAAGAGAAACCATAGATGTTGGCAGTATACAAATAAGCCTCTAAGAGAAACAGATATCAGGTTTGCTATTTGAGCTGGTTATCAATTGTTAATTGCCTAGTGATCCTTAAATCAGATACCTAAATTGAAAAGACCTCTGTCAGGAGCATATGCAAATTATATATATATCCTAAGGTGTTCAGGGCCTTAAAGATAAGCAGGATGCTACATTTTTTATTGCTTTTCTGTGCTTCTTCGATCTGCTCACTTTTTCTCTTTGGTTCAAAAACTCACACCAAACTGAGGAAAGAGCGCAATAAATACATTTCCTGTATTTTCATACCAAATGCAATCATAACAACTTTCATAAAGAAAACTATAAAATATAAAATCATAAATATAAGACAATAATTGTGATTTATGGTACAGGCTTGAACAAACTGAAAGTAGGAATTGCTCTACAAACAATCATGTGCTGAGTGACAAAAATTCCATAAAAAAACTCTGCATACTAAACATTTATGACTAATTACCTTTCTTGGGAATAATTAGGAATGGGAGTTTAATAAAAATTTCTCTGAAGTTTGAAATGGCATATATTGTAATTATTAAATGTCAAAATTTGACAGCTGTTTTGTAAAGTCACCAATATTAGTGTATATTCTTTCTTCCATCATAAAAACAGATTTGTACAAGACCCCAAGGGGAAAAAAAATTACACACACACAACAGCTCAATAAATTTCAAAATGGCCACAGCCCCCTTTCCAAATTCACTGCAAATTTAGTAAAGCGCAAAAATCCTTTTCTATGAATAGTGGATATTACTGTTTGAACACTGAGAACCCAATCCAGACAATATACAGTACAAGAAGATTTATGTATGTGTTTATGTATGGGTATCTGTTTGTTTAGTCAATGTATAAGCCACACAATCACTGAAGTGACTTTAGGTGACATACAATACATTGAAAACAATAAAGCAAGACAAGAAAAACAATAAATCAGTAACAAAACCAATGTTAACTTACCATATTAGGAATGGAAAGCATAATAAAAAAACATTAAAATAATATTCCAATATCTGTGGGGCACAAATCACCTTTCCCTGGGTCCTGCTGAAAAAAACACATTTTTAAGGCTTTCCTGAAAGCAGAGTCAGGGCTGTGTGGACTTCTGGGGCAGATGCTACTCCAAAGCACAGGGCAGCTACTGAAAAGGCACATCTTCAAGGTTCTATAAGATATAATGTTATCATTGGGACCTGGAACATAAGTTAGGTTTCCATAGCTGAGGATAAAGACTTAGGTCCTACTTCAACACTTTAACCACTGTACTACATTGTGTTTCAAGAGGACAATTGATTTCCGGCAGAATGCTGAACTGCTTTTCTCCAGTGGGTGAGGGCAAAATATTTCATTGGTCAGAATAGACAGACAGACTACTGGACTTAACTGTTTTGTCATGAGGTAAAGGGTAATAAAGATGAAGTTTCAAAACTGCTGACTGATTTACCTCCTATCATTCATTTGATCTGAAAAGACACTGAATCAACAGAATAAAGATCTCACAGAAACTTCACTGCATTTAACAACGCCCTTCAGAGTGATACCTTTGTCCTTTGATGCTCATTCAGGTGCTTTAGGAAAATGATAGCTTAAGCATTAAAAATAGCAGAAAACATGCAAAGGAGAAGAGAAGACCATTGTTCACTTAAAATAATATATTACATAGCTTTCTTTTTTCTTCCCTTTCTTCCTCTTTATTGTCTTATTGTTTTGTTTTATATAAATTACAACCAAGGGCTGATGAAACAATCAGTAAATGAATAGGATTTTGCTCAGGCACTGGAACTGCTCTCTGTTCTTCTATGTCAGTAGTGAAAGAGAGTTGCTAACTTCCAGATATTACTGACCACAGCTCTCAACATCCCTCATTATTGGCTATGTGGCTTGAACTGATTTATATGTGATTATTTCATATCATAAATAAGCTTTAATGCTGATTAAATTTCACATTTAAAAAGTGTATAAAGGTTGCATATGAGCTTTGTAAAAGTAATGTGCAGTTAATCTTTCTACATACTGTATTTCTCTAAAGGATTTTAGTAGTTGACAGGACCTGTTCCTTATTACCTTTAATCTTCCTAATTTGCTACATTTTATTATTTATTTAATATATGCACAATTTAGGTCACTTGTAACTCACTGACTCAAATCTCTATAAGGCAGTTAAACAGTCAGGATACTTCCAGTGATGTTATTTGGGGAAAAGAGATAATTCCTAATAACCACTTTCCTCTGAAGATCTATTTTTCATTGGCAGCATCCTGAATTTCTCAACAAATTTATGACATTTCAGAAATATGCAGCTTGCGTGACAGAAGTGTCTTCAGGGGGGCAATGAGAAGTCATGCAAACTATCCCAAACTATCCCTTTTGTATGTATCTTGTGACATGGCATGCATGTATGAAAGAGCTTGCAGCATGCCATTACAACTCTGCTTTCATCATTTCAACCCTGAAGGGAGAGAAAGAATGTCAGTCATAGTGGAGCCATCTACGAATGTCTCCCATTCCCAAAGATCCCCAAGCCTGACAACACGTCAAGGTCTTGAGGGACTTCCTAGATGATAGTAGGGAAGGAGCAAGTATAATTTCAGCAGGGAGAATGTTCCACAAGAAGGGAGCCATGGCAGAGAAGGCCCACCTCCTGGGACCCACTAAATGTAAGTCCCTGGCAGATGGAACCCATAACATACCTCCCCTGCTTGATCTAATGGGACAGGCAGATGTAACTGGGGAGAGGTGGTCCCTCAGATATCCTGGCCCCATGCCATGAAGGGCTTTAAAGGTCAAAACTAGCACCTTGAATTGGACCCAGAAGCAAACTGGCATTCATCTATTGGTTCTAATTTTTTGCTATTTTTTGCTATTACAATAACTTAAAACCTTCTCTAGTAAAAAAAGAAAAAGTTGATCCCATAACTCATCCCATAACTCATCCCTTCTCAAAAATCAAAGTATAAAAAATCATCATACCATCCTAATTAGCAAAGGTCTATTAAGAGCTACCAGAGATAACGTATGAAAAAAATATCCATTTTATAATCCAATTTATCACTCTTTCTAAGAAATAAAGCAAAAGAAATCTCCCCCAATTATAAACAAATCCTTAAAGCCTCATTGTACAAATCCTTAAAGCCTCCTGGTTAAACAATTCCATTAATAACTACCAGAAACCACAATGTATTATTTTAACACTGATCAAATAAATTCACTTTGTAAAGCTTCTGTTTGCTTTTAAAAAGCTTACTCTTTGTTGTTGTTTATTCGTTTAGTCGCTTCCGACTCTTCGTGACTTCATGGACCAGCCCACGCCAGAGCTTCCTGTCGGTCATCAACACCCCCAGCTCCCCGAGGGATGAGTCCGTCACCTCTAGAATATCATCCATCCACCTTGCCCTTGGTCGGCCCCTCTTCCTTTTGCCTTCCACTCTCCCTAGCATCAGCGTCTTCTCCAGGGTGTCCTGTCTTCTCATTATGTGGCCAAAGTATTTCAGTTTTGCCTCTAATATCGTTCCCTCAAGTGAGCAGTCTGGCTTTATTTCCTGGAGGATGGACTGGTTCGATCTTCTTGCAGTCCAAGGCACTCTCAGAATTTTCCTCCAACACCACAGTTCAAAAGCATCGATCTTCCTTCTCTCAGCCTTCCTTATGGTCCAGCTCTCGCAGCCATATGTTACTACGGGGAACACCATTGCTTTAACTATGTGGACCTTTGTTGTCAGTGTGTTGTCTCTGCTCTTAACTATTTTATTGAGATTTGTCATTGCTCTTCTCCCAAGGATTAAGCATCTTCTGATTTCCTGACTGCAGTCAGCATCTGCAGTAATCTTCGCGCCTAGAAATACAAAGTCTTTCACTGCTTCTACATTTTCTCCCTCTATTTGCCAGTTATCAATCAAGCTGGTTGCCATAATCTTGGTTTTTTTGAGGTTTAGCTGCAAGCCAGCTTTTGCACTTTCTTCTTTCACCTTCATCATAAGGCTCCTCAGTTCCTCTTCGCTTTCAGCCATCAAAGTGGTATCATCTGCATATCTGAGATTGCTAATGTTTCTTCCAGCAATTTTAACTCCAGCCTTGGATTCCTCAAGCCCAGCATGTCGCATGATGTGTTCTGCATACAAGTTGAATAGGTAGGGTGAGAGTATACAGCCCTGCCATACTCCTTTCCCAATCTTAAACCAGTCCGTTGTTCCATGGTCTGTTCTTACTGTTGCTACTTGGTCATTATACAGATTCTTCAGAAGGCATACAAGATGATTTGGTATCCCCATACCACTAAGAACTTGCCACAATTTGTTATGGTCCACACAGTCAAAGGCTTTAGATTAGTCAATAAAACAGAAATAGATGTTTTTCTGAAACTCCCTAGCTTTTTCCATTATCCAGCGGATATTGGCAATTTGGTCCCTAGTTCCTCTACCTTTTCTAAACCCAGCTTGTACATCTGGCAATTCTCGCTCCATGAATTGCTGAAGTCTACCTTGCAGGATCTTGAGCATTACCTTACTGGCATGTGAAATGAGTGCCACTGTTCGATAGTTTGAACATTCTTTAGTGTTTCCCTTTTTTGGTATGGGGATATAAGTTGATTTTTTCCAATCTGATGGCCATTCTTGTGTTTTCCAAATTTGCCGGCATATAGCATGCATTACCTTGACAGCATCATCTTGCAAGATTTTGGACAGTTCAGCTGGGATGCCGTCGTCTCCTGCTGCCTTGTTATTAGCAATACTTCTTAAGGCCCATTCAACCTCACTCTTCAGGATGTCTGGCTCTAGCTCACTGACCACACCATCAAAGCTATCCCCAATATTGTTATCCTTCCTATACAGGTCTTCCGTATATTTTTGCCACCTTTTCTTGATCTCTTCTTCTTCTGTTAGGTCCTTGCCATCTTTGTTTTTGATCATACCCATTTTTGCCTGGAATTTACCTCCAATGTTTCTAATTTTCTGGAAGAGGTCTCTTGTCCTTCCTATTCTATTGTCTTCTTCCACTTCCGCACATTGCTTCTTTAAAAATAATTCCTTATCTCTTCTGGCTAACCTCTGGAATTTTGCATTTAATTGGGCATATCTCCCCCTATCACTGTTGCCTTTTGCTTTCCTTCTTTCTTGGGCTACTTCTAGTGTCTCCGCAGACAGCCATTTTGCCTTCTTGGTTTTCTCTTTCTTTGGGATGTATTTTGTTGCCTCCTCCTGAACAATGTTGTGAACTTCTGTCCATAGTTCTTCCGGGACCCTATCTACTAAGTTCAGTCCCTTAAATCTATTCTTCTCCTCCACTGCATATTCCTTAGGAATATTAGTGAGCTCATATCTAGCTGATCTGTGGGTCTTCCCTAATCTCTTTAGTCTGATCCTAAATTGTGCAATAAGAAGTTCATGATCAGAACTACAGTCAGCACCAGGTCTTGTTTTTATCAACTGTATAGATGTCCACCACCTTTGGCTGCAAAGGATGTAGTCAATCTGATTTCGGTGTTGTCCATCTGTTGAAGTCCACGTATAAAGCCATCTCTTAGGTTGTTGGAAGAGAGTGTTTGTTATGCAGAGTGAGTTGTCTTGGTAAAATTCTATCAGCCTATGTCCTGCTTCGTTTTGTTCACCCAGGCCATGCTTACCTGTAATCCCAGGTGTCATTTGACTGCCCACCTTAGCATTCCAGTCTCCTGTGATGAAAATAACATCTCTTTTAGGTGTGTTGTCCAGTAGGAGCTGCAGATCCTCATAGAACTGCTCTACTTCAGCTTCTTCAGCATCTGTGGTTGGGGCGTATATTTGGATCACGGTGATGTTAGATGGCTTGCCCTGAATTGAGATCATTCTATCGTTTTTTGGGTTGTATCCAAGCACTGCTTTAGCCACTTTACTATTAATTATGAAGGCTACTCCATTTCTTCTGTGGTCCTCTTGTCCACAGTAGTAGGTCTGGTGGTCATTTGATTTGAAGTGGCCCATTCCAGTCCATTTCAGTTCACTAACGCCCAAAATGTCTATCTTTAATCTTGACATCTTACCAATAACCACATCCAATTTGCCCTGGCTCATAGATCTTACATTCCAGGTTCCAATGGTGTGTTGATCCTTAGAACATCGGATTCGCCGTTCACCACCAGCACTGTCGGCCGCTAGCCGTCCTTTTGGCTTTGAGCTAGCTGCATCATCATGTCTGGGGCTAGTTGAACTCATCCTGTGTTCCTCCCCAGAAGCATTTTGACCATCTTCTGACTTGGGGGTCTCATCTTCCGATGGTATACTGACATAGCTCTGGTTGTACTGATCCATTTAGTTTTCACGGCAAGAATACTGGGGTGGGTTGCCATTACCTTCCCCAGGGACCGCATTTAGTCTGACCTCTCTGTCATGACCTTTCCGTCTTGGGTGGCCCTTCACGGTTTAACTCATGGCATCATTGAGGTGCTCAAGCTCCAGCACCACGACAAGGTAACGATCCTTTGCTGAAGGGTCACTCTTTACCCCTATTGAATAATGTCCCTCAAGTTGATTTCTTGTCATGTCTTTGTTTCCTTTCAGGAACAGCCTCACTAATTTCTGTTTGTCTCCTCCCAGAAACAGCTTCATTGATTTAAAACTCTTCTTTTGTAAATCCAAAAAATCTTTCCAAGTCACTCTTCTGATTTATTTTTAGTACATTCACTTCAATTATTAAGACATCAGCTGTTTTCATTTGACTCTCCATTTTGACAATTTTTTCCAAATCGCTTATACTCTGACATTTTCATATCCATTGTCTAATCCACAGCATCTATTTCCATATCACATTTGTAATCCAACTTCAGATCCACATCCAGGACAGCCTCAGTCTCTATTTTATCTGGTAACATCTGTTCTTCTTCTACAACCTCTGTTAAATCCATTTTTATAGTAGCAGTTATTTTTCAGAGTAAGTCCTGAGTATATTGTCCCCAGACAGACTTAATTTCTTCTATAGTCAAATAATGCTGCTCTATTAGGTTAATAGGTATCTTCCCCTTTAAATGCTCTCTGTGTCCCTCTCATTAACCTTCAAAGTCCATTCTTATTATATGCTTATTTTTCAACACCAGCACTTTCCCACAAGAGGATTCTTACAGTTAATTTCTGAGTCTTCAATAAAATGTTAAACAATTCATAAAAACTATTTTTTCCATCTGGTGCTTTAATTATCACCAGATAATTAATTATCACCAGATAATCACCAATAAATTCTCAACGCCATTTTGCTATTTTGTAAAAGTGAAAGGGTTTTTTTTTTCTTTAGTCTTTAAACTTACAAGAATCTTCTTTCATCAAGGATCAAAAGAAATTCTCCCTGGTGTGCTGAGACTTGCCTTTTGGAAGGTTCCTAATTCCAGAAAAACCTTTAATAGGTAGTTTCCAATGCTGATTAAGAGAAGAAGTGAAAGTGAATCCAGTATCTATTTGAAGGCTCTGAACTGCTACTTAGGCAAGCTGTTCCCTGCAACTTCCAGATTGCTCAATTCACTAGAAATTGCTCTTGTGTGATTTCTTCAAAGGGAGCCTCTGTACAAAATACTTGTGGGTGATCTAGACCTCTCCTTGATCTAGAGAGTGTTCCAAAGAGCTGATCTCTTTGCCAGCCCCACTTTTCCAACATGGCTGTCGGCTCCAATCTGCCATTGCTTCCCCAGGAAGTCAGTAGCTTTGCCTTTCATAGCACATAGTTACTAGGACCAGGAAGGGTAAACACAGAATTAACATCAAGGAGGGAACTCTTAAAACTTCCAGGAGAAAACACCAAGAGGATTTTGGGGAGAAGAAGCTGAGCAATGGAAGAAATGACTGGCAGCTAGAGCTTCTATAATGGCTAAAAGAACAGAAAAGGTCTTATAGCAGTTGAAATTGTACTATGCTTTCTTGATTTATATCCGTAAAAAGGTTGGGTAATACACCTCAGGTGAACTCAGCAGTTGACACTAATTAGGATTTATGGGATCCTGGGTGAAACATTCAAGAATGCTTGCTGGGAAGAAGAGTGCTGAAGAGGGGACAAGGTTCAGCCAGGTTTAAAGTTGGTAGAAGACATGAAAATTGAAGATTTGCCAGAAAATTAACTAATCTGTCACCTATTCTCTCTTTTGCTTGAAAATGAATGGTACAAAGTCAATTATTTATGGAAGCTCTTTCATTAGACCTAAAGTGGTAAATAGAAGTAGAACTTCTATTTAGGATAGGAAAGACCCCTCAACATGTCTGCTGGATCACTATGAGGATTATTCAGGCTATCTGGTGGATAAAATCACTCAGATTCATTCTGTCAGGCTCCCCAATCACATTCCAACTTGGATTCTGACTGGGCAGGCCAGGCCAGGCCAAGATGCCTGTGGCACAGTGGTGGTACAACCTAGGATGAGTTTGAGCCAGTGACTCCTGAGGAAGTCGACAGGTCTCTCTGTGCTGTCAGCACCACCAGGTTACTGATTGTCCTGTTGAGACTATGAGGCGGCCAGACAGAATTATTTTCAAACTCTTTATTTACAACAACTATTTACAACAGTAAAAGTCCTTGTAATATATTAGGCAATGCAATTCAATCAAGTCCACCCAGGCAACAAAGGATAACCAGGCAAGGCTGCAGGTTCAGGTTGTGGCAGAACAGCGAGGCAGTACTCATCTAATTCTCTGATTGAAGCTGTCAGACTTGGTGGAGCTAGAGTATGTGGCAAGGAGGAAGCTGGAGGCAAGGGTCTGTGGACTGGCACACAGGTGGGACTAGGCTGGAATACAGAGGCTAGGCAAGTCTGGATTGGAACCTCTAGGCAAGGCTTGGATCTGGAGACAAGGCTGGACTGGGCTGCAGCATCAAGGCAAGGCTTGGATCTGGAGGCTAGACTGGACTGGACTGGAGAGTCTAGACAAGGCTGAGTGTCCTGACTAAGCAAGAACCACACGGAGACAAGATAGAAGTCTCTAGTGCTTTATTATTGCTATAGTAGACATAAAATCCTACCAAACTGAAGAAGCGTGGGAAAACCCAGACAGATAAACCCCCAAAAGTCAAGGTGGGTCTGTTCTGTGTCTCTTTGAATGACAGCTCAAACTCTCTAAACTACACATGCATTTTTGCCCCTGGATAGTGCCCCCCTCCTGTTCACCATCAGTACTCATGTCACTAAGATCTGGAAGCACAGCTGGATCATGTTGGAGCAATGCAGCAAGGCTTGGAGCTGGATGCGTAGCTGTGCTCAGCAGGGACGGCAAGGAAAGGTTCAACTGAAGCAGCTTGTGCAGAAGGCAGGTCTGCGATGGCAGAAGGCACTGGCTCTGGTTCCATGCTGGCTACAGGCAAGGCTTCTGACACTGGTAAGGACTCTTCCACAAGTGCTGTGAGCTTGAAGGATCGGTTGTTTCCAGAAGCTTGCTCTTGGAGTGCCTGCCTTTTTAAGTGATCCTTTCTGTGCTGTTTCTCTGTAGCCAGTCGGGCTGCCTTTTGATTTGTGTACTTCTCTGCTCATCTATCTTGAGTGCTGATTGGAGGATTAAAATCCCCCTCCAAAGTTTGTCCAATCAGCATCTGTGATTTTTTTCCCACTCTGCTGAGTCACTTTTGGGTTTTATTTCTCCAAGTCCTTCCTGATAGGTTTCATTTTCTCCTTCTGACTCAAGATAAGTTTCATTTTCAGAGTCAGAAGTGGCTCAAACCTCACACTATCCCCTCCCCCAGGACCCCCCTTCCCCAGGAATTTTGGCCCTGGCTTTTGCAGGTAGCATAAGTGGAATTGTTGGATTCTTTGGAGCATGAACATCTGAAGCCATCTCCCAAGAGTTTTCTTCAGGCCCATAACCCTTCCATTCAATGAGATACTGGAGTTTCCCATGTCTTTTGAGGGAGTCAAGAAATCTGGAGACTTCATATTCCAGTTCACCGTGGATACAGATAGGAGGTGGGGTAGGTCTAGATGCTCTCAGCGGGCTTGGTGGTGCAGAAGGAACTAGCAAGGATTGATGGAATACCAGATGGATCTTCATGTGCTTAGGTAATGTGAGATGAAATGCCATTAGATTAATGATTGCCTCTATAGGGAAAGACTCAACAAACTTGTGGTCCAATTTCTTGGAAGGGTATGCTGAAGGCAGGTGTTTAGTAGATAACCAAACATAATCCCCCACTGTCATGTTCCCGTTCCGATGTTTATGGTTCCTCGTAACATTTCACATGTCATATCTGCAGTTGCGTGCCTGCCTGGCCACGCTGGTAAATTTCCTTTGTGCTGACTTATGATCTTCTGGAATGTATGTTTGGGTTATCTCTGCTGTTCAAGGTTACTTTCTCAGGCCGATTCTAACGGTTGCTAGCATCTGGGGTGGGTGGTGGCTATGCTAGCCTGAGGGGAGGGTTCACAACGGGAGCAAGGCTTTTTAAGTTTGTATTTGGCGCGCTTTTGCTCATTCTCAGCTTTCTTCGTACTTTGCATACTATTCATTCAATAAATTAGTTTTCTCTAGTAACTACTGATGAGACTCCTTTTATTGGAATAGGCAAGCATTACATAAAGCTGAGAATCTTTAATATCAGTCCGCTAGCATCCATCCAGGTTCCTGTGAGGAGTTTAATTAGCGATGACTGAAACTGCCCCAACCTCAACCACCGGCTCGGGGGAAAGTCAGCTCTCCAGAGGTGGGGAAAAAGAGCCCATGGGACCGCGGAGAGAGGGGACTCTCACGCCAGGGTCGGATGACCTCTCCGAGGCAACAGATTCCAGTTGCGATACGGAGAAGGCAGTGAAGTCAGTGGTAGTCAAGAATACGGAGGGACCCTTGTATGGGTCGCCACCAGCCCCAGCCAAGCCGGTGTATTCCTCGCTGTTTTCGACCGTGCAGATCACTAAAAGGACGAGAGCAGTGACACCAACGGAGATGGAGACGGATAAATCCCAGCAGCTGGAGGCGAGGATGAAATCCATAGAGGATTTGTTGGCAAAGTTAACCTTTACCAGGGACACTCAGAAAAAGGAAAAGACGGGAGGTAAAGAAGGTAGTGACTCTCCTGACACCTCCGCATCCCCAACCCCCCCTCCCCCAGTAGACAAACAGGGAAAGCCACGGAAATATTGGGGGGGAGGGCCCCTGCCGAGCAAGCCTCCAAAGAAAGCCTCCTTACCTTCCCCAAGTAGGGAGCAGAAGGAGAGAGGACGGAGCCGGGAGGGGGGGAGACGTGTGAAAGTTCGACTGGCAGAGGCTCAAGAAATAGCACCAGAGGTGCAGGAGGAAGAGCCACCACAGCCACGAAAGGCTAAGCACAAAAAGAGACATGATAGCCCAACCCGGGTCCGATATCGAGACTTTAATGTGAAGGTTAATGGGGATCCTACAAAGCTGTCATTTTTTTGACTAATGCACACAGCTATATGGAAGAGTTTGGGAGCGTGTTTCGTTCTGAGCGGGCTAAGATTAATGCTGTCGCGACCCAACTAGAGGAGAGGGCAGCAGACTGGTTCATGCGACTGGTTGACATGGATGCTTTGGAGTTGGATTGCTTTGATGATTTCATGTGGGCAATGAAAATGCATTTTGGTGATCCTCTAGCTGAGGAAAAAGCAAAGGTAGCCCTAAGGGAGTTGGTTCAAGGCTCCAGATCAGTGTCGGATTATGCGCTGGAGTTTCAAGCACTCTCCGGCAAAGTAGAGGATTGGTCTGCCACCACCCTTGTAGAGATGTTCAAAGATGGACTAAGACCAGATATACTACGATGGGCAGTTGTACGGGGCGACCCAGCAATGCTGTATGAGTGGATACAATTGGCTGCGAAGGTTGAGCAAGCCCAAGCTAAGTATACTCAAACTAAAAGAGGTCCCAAACAACAAGTGATGGGGAAACCTACAAGGCCAGCAGCTACTGCTAGCAAACCAGTGAGACGGTCATGGCAAGAAGAAAAAGAAAGCCGTTTTGCCAAAGGATTGTGCCTGCGGTGTGGAAAGGAGGGGCACCTGGCAGCTGCATGTCCCCGCAGGAAACCAGAGGAACGGAGAGACAGATCGGGGGGGAAATCACCAGTGGCACCGAGGAAGCTGAAAGCGACAGTAGCAGAGCTGGTGAAGGATGTGGACTTGTTTTATGGTGGGCAAGACGAAAAAGAAGCCTCCCAACCGGCGGAAAACTCCAGCCACCTGCTCTAAAAAGTGCCAAGGAGCAGGTGGAAGAAGAGGGGCGCGATCATGTCTCGGTGAGTGGAAATTTCCCAACGTTGACCGTGAGACTTAAGCTCGATTCCCCTACAAAAACTGTGGAACTATGGGCTATGATTGATTCGGGATGCTCACGTTCCTTAATGCATCCTGATGTAGTAGCTGCTTTGGAGTTACCCGCCTTCCCGTTGAAACGTCCCATGATTTTCACCCAATTGGATGGATCTATATTGGGGGGGAAACCGGTCACCCAGTCAACAGCGTTAGTGGCTTTGCAACTGGGTAGCCACTGGAAAAAGTTGCCCTTTGTGGTGGCACCGGTGGGTGGTCCCTTGGTCATTCTGGGGATGCCTTGGTTTGTTCAACAGAACCCTAGTATAAACTGGGTACACCGAACTGTTACTTTTGCAGATGGGTTCTATAAAGCCCCTCCTGGGGATGATGAGGAGGAGGATAGCAATGTGGGGAGGGCAGCAGTGTCAACGCTGCATACCCTCGCTGTACCGTTGGAAGGGCTACCAGACCAATACCAGGACTTTGCCGATGTGTTTGGGGAGAAGGAGGCGGATCGGCTGCCGCCTCATCGGAAAACTGACTGTGCCATTGAAATTCTTCCCAATGCAAAGTTGCCCAAACCAAAGGTATATGCAATGACCCCAAAGGAATTGGCTATTCTTCGTGAGTTCATAGACAAAAACTTACAGCGGGGCTTCATAGAACCAGCCAATTCACCAGTGGGTGCTCCAGTACTCTTTAGATCAAAGAAAGACGGAACTTTAAGACTCTGCACGGATTTCCGTGGGTTAAACACAGTCTCCCTATTAAACAAATCTCCCCTCCCGATCATCAAGGAAATGTTAGCCCACTTGGCGGGGGGGAAAATCTTCTCTAAATTGGACTTAAGGGAGACGTATTATCGCATTCGCATTCGGGAGGGGGATGAATGGAAAACAGCTTTTAATTGTGCATTTGGGGCTTTTCAGTATAAAGTGTTACCATTTGGATTGGCTGGGGCACCTGGGGTTTTTATGCAATTGATAAATGAGGTCTTGCACGACCACTTGTTCAATGGGGTTTTGGTCTATTTAGATGATGTGTTAATATATTCAAAAACCATGAAAGAACATGTGCAATTGGTTAGGCAAGTGCTAACCAAATTGAGAAATGCTGAATTATATGCCAAGCTATCCAAATGTGCATTTCATAAAACACAAATTGATTATTTGGGGTATAGGATTTCAGATAAAGGCATTGAAATGGATCCTGCCAAAATTGAGGCTATTTTGGTATGGGAACCCCCACGCACACGCAAACAACTACAATCTTTTCTCGGATTTGCGAATTTCTATCGTCCATTTTTAAAAAATTTTGCTGAGATTGCCTTACCCCTGACTGAATTACTCAAAACAAAGAGTGTAGGAGACACCCGCGAATCAAAGAATCCAGGGACACACCTAAAATGGACGTCTGCTTGTCAACAGGCGTTTGACCAACTCAAGCGACTGTTTACCTCTGAACCAATCTTGCAACACCCTGATCCTGACAGACCATTTGTGGTGCAAGTCGATGCCTCAGACTTTTCTATTGGTGCCCTCTTATTGCAAGCTGATGAGCAAGGACAATTAAAGCCTTGTGCTTATCTGTCACGTAAATCCTCTGAGACAGAGAGACGCTGGCATGTTTGGGAGGAGGAGGCTTTTGCGGTTAAAGCCACTTTGGAGAATTGGAGGCATCTATTGGAGGGGGCGGCACACCCTTTTGAAGTGTGGACTGATCATAAAAACTTGGAGTCCCTTACTGCCTCTCGCAAGCTCAGCCCTAAGCAAGTGCGATGGGCTCAGTACTTTAGTCGCTTTGATTTTAAACTCAGATTCATTCCGGGAAAGAAAAACTTTTTAGCTGACGCGCTGTCGCGGCAACCCCAAGATTCGGGAACAGCCCCAGATGTGGTGGGCACCCTCTGGACAGATTCCCAAATGGCACTAGCAGCAGTGACTCGCAGTCAGATGCGAGCACAGCAACCTGACACTTCTGCCAGTCCTAGCGCGATACATGTATCCGTTCCTGCAGATTTGCAACAAAAGTTTCTGGCAGAGTTGAAATTGGATACTTGGTTGCAAAACAATCAGAGCGAGGTTACTTTGAAGCAAGGTTTGGCATGGAAAGATGATCGCCTCTATGTGCCTGTAACCTTGCGCAAAACCATGCTGTTCAGGTCTCATGATGATAAAACAGCTGGGCATTTTGGCTTTACAAAAACTATTCATCTAGTGCGCCAACAGTTCTGGTGGCCAACCCTGCAGCAAGATGTAAAAGCCTATGTCAAGTCTTGCCCTGTCTGTGCTACTGCAAAACGAAAAGGGGGGAAACCTCAGGGCTTTGTGCAGCCAGTGGCCAATCCCTCCCACCCCTGGGAGGAAATCTCTATGGACTTTATTGTGGATCTACCTCCTAGCCAGAGAAAGACTGTCATTTGGGTTGTTAAGGATTTTTTCTCGAAGCAAGCTCATTTCGTCCCTTGTGCGTCTCTACCATCTGCACAACAGCTGGCATGCCTCTTTCTGGTTCACGTGTACCGATTACACGGTAGCCCCGCCCGCTTGGTGACCGACAGAGGAACACAATTTACTTCACGCTTTTGGTGGGAATTTATGAAGCTATTGGGCACTAAACAGGCGTTATCCATGGCTTCCCATCCTCAGACAGATGGAAATACTGAGGCGGTCAATGCCACATTGGAGCAATATTTACGTGCTTTTGTTAATTATCAACAAGACAACTGGGTAGACCTCCTGCCGTTTGCTGAAATTGCTTACAATAATGCTGTGCATCAAAGTACTGGGGCGGTGCCCTTCTGTATTCGGGCATGACTTTGTCCCTATTCCTGAATTGCCTCCACCGTCTACCTCACCCACCTCCCCGACCGATTGGGCCTCACAATTGGCAGATTCCTGGCCAAAAATACAGCAAGCTTTAGCCGATGCTCAAGCCACTTATCAACAACATGCCAACGAAAAAAGGGCACCACAACCTGTTTTTCAAATAGGGGATAGAGTATACCTTTCCACCAAATACATCAAATCCCCTCAACCATCCAAAAAACTGGCGCCCAAGTTCATAGGTCCATTTCCTATTGTTGCTCAGATTAATCCTGTTACCTTTAAGTTGGACTTACCTCACAATCTCAAGCGCTTACACCCTGTTTTTCATTGCAGTTTGCTTAAACCATTCGTGGAGTCTACCTATTGGCATCCTGAGCCGGCTGCACCTCCCCCCATAATGATTGATGGTCAACAACATTTCAAAGTCAAGGAAATATTAGACTCCAGACGTTTCCATTCCACTCTGCAATATCTGATTCGCTGGAAGCATTTCTCTCATCCGGAGTGGGTCGCTGCACGGCATGTGCGCTCTCCCCACTTGGTTGCTCAGTTTCACGCTGCTTACCCTGATAAACCCGCGCCTTAACAATTAAGTTTTTTTTTCTTTGTGGGGGGGCAGTATGTCACGTTCCCGTTCCGATGTTTATGGTTCCTCGTAACGTTTCACATGTCATATCTGCAGTTGCGTGCCTGCCTGGCCACGCTGGTAAATTTCCTTTGTGCTGACTTGTGATCTTCTGGAATGTATGTTTGGGTTATCTCTGCTGTTCAAGGTTACTTTCTCAGGCCGATTCTAACAGTTGCTAGCATCTGGGGTGGGTGGTTGCTATGCTAGCCTGAGGGGAGGGTTCGCAATGGGAGCAAGGCTTTTTAAGTTTGTATTTGGCGCGCTTTTGCTCATTCTCAGCTTTCTTCGTACTTTGCATACTATTCATTCAATAAATTAGTTTTCTCTAGTAACTACTAATGAGACTCCTTTTATTGGAATAGGCAAGCATTACACCCACTGCCAATTGGTTGCCCTCCTTCCGATGGCAGTCAGCTGATCTTGAAGTACCTGATGGCAGGCTTGGAGTTTTTCCAAGAAGTGGCCAGAGGCAGGGGACCAAAGAATGCAGTGGTTCCAAGGGAAACAGATGCGGATGAAACCCATACATAGCCATAAAAGGCATCTTGGTGGATGAATGTAAGGAATTATTATAGGCAAATTCTGCCAAGGCCAATAGCTCGAACCAGTTGTCCTGTTGATAATTCACATAGCACCTTAAATACTGCTCTAAAATAGCATTAACAGATTCAATCTCTGTATCCAATTGGGAATGATGAGATGACAAGAGGTTTCCTTGAATTCCTAGATTTTGAAGAAGTCCCTTCCAAAATTTAGCAGTGAATTGTGCACGGCAATATGAGATCACTTGCTTGGCTAGCCCATGAAGGTGGAAAATATTTTGAATATACGATTGCACAGTCTCTTGGGCGGTAGGGAGTCCTGGGCAAGCAATAACATGTGCCATCTTGGCCATGGCGTCTACCACCACTAGAATAGCCATGGATCCATTGAACTTGGGAAAATCAGTGATAAAATCCATAGATACTGACTCCCATGTTTTCTCTGGCATAGGAACTGGCATAAGAAGGCCTCCAGGTTTGCCCATCTGATGATTCACCCACGGGCACTCAGGACATGAAAGTACATATTGCTTGACATTGTTCAACATGTGAGGCCACCAAAATTCTTGAGACAATGGATTGAGACTTGAAATACCCAAAATGGCTGCAGCTGGATTGTCATGACACCAATGAAATATATTTTCTTGGAGTTTTCCAGGGGGTACATAGTAGCAACCCTGGAAACATAGCCATCCATGAGCACAAATCCATAATGCTGCTTGCTCAACTGGAAGTTGTTCTAGCTCATCCTTCTGTTTTCGCACGAACAGGTTGTTTTGCTGCTGTTCCTGGAGCTGTTTCATTGGGTCTCCACAAAACTTGGTTGCTGCAAATTTCTCTACTGGAATCACTGAATGAGGGGGTAGTGGAGGAGTACCCCTTTCATATTCTGGTTTTCTAGACAGACCGTCTGCTCTTTGATTGTGCCCACAAGGAATGTACATGACTCGAAAATTAAATTGTGAAAAGAATATCAACCAACGAATCTGTCTTTGATTTGATTCAAGTTGCACACTGTTTTTAGATGCTCTAGTGTCATGTTCACTGTTTCAATGTATTTTAAACATTGTAACATTTCACATGCCATGGCACTGATGCACGTTTCTGTATGGGAGGGAGCTGCTGTGAAACCTTGTACCAAGCTCTGTATGTGGAATCAGGAGAATGGAATGTGTTTGGGTTATTTTCTCTGTTCAAGGACTTTTCCCGCAGACCATCAGAAACTGTTAGAAGCACCTGGGATTGTGGACTTGAGAAGATTCTAAGGGGGAAGGGATTTTGTTTGCACCGAGGGTTTTTAGTTTGAATTTGCCACACTTTCATCATTCTCAGCTTTCTTTGTGATCCTGCATACTGTTCTTCAATAAATCAGATATCTTTGAAACCCTGCTTATGAGTCTGATGTATATTAGAATAGGCAAACATTACATAAAGCTGAGAATCATAAAATTATACTGTTAGCTCCTACCAAGATTAGTTTCTTGTGAGGGAATATAGTTAACAATGGCTGAGTCGAAATCCATGACTGGGGAACTTGAGGAACCGACTAGCTTGATGCCCAAGTCGATGGTCAAAAGCGGAGAACTAAACGTCACTACAGAACCTTCAGAATCCCGAGACCTTTTGAAGGATGAATCAAATTCCAATTCTGATTTGGAAGAATCCGATAATGGGGAAGAACCAAAGCAACTGGCACCAAGCAAATCGCTCAATGAGTTGATCATCTTGGATGAAGTGGGGGACCCCCAACCAGGGACATCGGGGACATCCTGGAAGTATCGGTTCCCACTAACCCCTGACAAAGAATCTACTATGGTGTCGACTGAGAGGAAACCAGGCACCCGAAGGAGAAGGGACTCTCAGACTCCTGAGAGGCTATGAGTGATGGAAGCCAAAATGGAATCGATAGAGTACATGTTAAAAAACTTGTCTTTGTCAATGGAGGGACAGGGGAGACACGGAGGAGATCCTAACCTTCCACAACCATCCCCCATCCTCCCATCTAGACCACCAGGGGAACAGGGCTGGAGACGGTTCTGGGACAAATCTCCACCCTGCAGAGACCAGCCATCAGTATCCCCACCTCGTAAAGGTAAAGCTACTGTAACCTGGGGACAAAGCACTCAAGTGCCTACTGGGTCCACTCCAGCAAGAGGCAGAGTGAGAGACTTTTCTGTCAAATTTGATGGGGATCCAACAAAGTTATTCTTCTTTTTGACTAATGCTAAGAGTTATATGAGAGAGTTTGGGACATGCTTCCCTTCCAAAGAGTCTAAGATATGCCATTGCCACCAAGTTGAAGGGTCGAGCAGCTGACTGGTATGTTCAATTACATGATGCTGAGTCCCCTGCACTAGATTCTTTTGATGATTTCATCTGGGCATTAAAGCTGCATTTTGAAGATCCTCTGGCCATGGCATGAGCCGAGAAGGCATTGAAGGATCTTACCCAGGGCCAAATGTCAGTAGCCAATTATCCTCTAGAGTTTAGAGCTCTGGCTGGTAAAATCACTGACTGGTCTGAGTCGACTCTAATAGAGCTTTTTAAAGAGGTTCTCAACCGAGATGTCCTGCACTGGGCGTTAGGTTGAGATGACCCCAAGTCATTGTATGACTGGATCTGTCTGGCAGGGAAGGCTGAGAATGCCAAACATACCTTCCTGCAAACCAGAAAATCCAAAAGACCACACACCACCACGAGAGGACCCCAAAGTGCTACAACTGCTGTCCAGCCAAGCCACAGAGCCTGGGATGAGGAGAGAGATCAGCGCTATGCAAGAGGTCAGTGTCTTCAATGCGGAAAGGAATGCCATCGAGCAGCTGATTGCCCAAAAGTCAAAGCCGGAGATCGAGCAGGGAATCCACCAGTCAAATCGCCCCCTGCTTCACAACGAATGACAGCTGCCAAAGGGACAGCTGACTCTGAAGAATTAATCTACTTTTTGGGAGAGACTGAAGACGAAATTAAGGAGCCAGCGGGAAACGCCAGCCACCTGCCATGATGGGTGCCAGCTGGCAGGTGGGAGAGGATGGGCGCGAAGATGCTATGGTGAGTGATGACTGTCCCACTTTAACAGTAAATGTGAAGTTGAGTTCCCGCACAAAATCTACCGATGTGTTAGTTGACTCTGGGTGTGCCAGGTGTTTAATTCACCCTGATTTGGTTGCCACTTTGGAACTGCCGAGTTTTCCCCTCCAGCGTCCTTTGATCTTTACACAGCTGGATGGTTCAGCAGCGGGGGGCGGTGGCGGCAACCCATTTCACTGGAACTATTGCAATGCATGGGCAGCCACCATGAGACTTTAAAATTTGTTATAGCCCCAGTTGGCAACCCCTTGGTCATCTTGGGGATCCCATGGCTGACTATCGAAGTCCCTATATAAATTGGGAGCACAGGACTGTGACATTTAAAGATAGATTTTACCAAGCTCCTGCAGCAGAGATGGTTGACCATTCGGGGGTTGGAAGGGCAGCAATTGCCACGCTGTGCCCTGACTTGCCACATTTAGAAGGCTTGCCCACTCAATACCAAGAATTTGCGGTTGTATTTGGGGAGATGGAAGCAGATCAGTTATCCCCTCACTGGAAAACTGACTGTGCAATTGAGTTGGTCCCCAATGTTCAATTGCCCAAGCCAAAGATTTATCCGATGACTCAGAAGGAGCTCGAGGCACTACGGGACTTCATTGACAAAAATCTGTCAAGGGGATTTATTGAACCTGCCAATTCCCCAGTTGGGGCCCCTGTGCTATTCCGGGAAAAGAAGGATGGCATGCTTCAGCTCTGTACAGACTATCGAGGGTTAAATTCGGTTTCAATTGTCAGCAAATACCCCCTTCCCCTCATGAAGGACATGTTAGCTCATTTGTTGAAAGGCAAAATTCTCTCCAAGCTTGATCTTCGCGAAGCCTGCTTTCGCATTCGCATTAAAGCTGGGGATGAGTGGAAAACTGTGTTTAATTGCCCACTAGGATCATTTCAATTCAAAATTCTCCCTTTCAGGTTGGCAGGGGTGCCCGGAGTGTTTATACAATTGATCAACGAAGTATTACATGATTATTTATTCAAAGGGATCCTAGTTTATTTAGATGATGTTCTTATTTACACTGAAACCGAGGAGGAACATGAACGTCTCCTCAGACAGGTGTTACACAAGCTTAGAGATGCCAAACTCTATGCCAAACTTTCCAAGTGTGAGTTTCACAAAACCCAACTTGACTATCTGGGCTATCGAGTGTCTGACCGGGGTATAGAAATGGACCCTGCCAAGATTCAGGCAATTCTGAGTTGGGAGCATCCCCGCACCCAGAGGCAATTACAAAGTTTTCTAGGATTCAGTAATTTCTATAAGCAATTCATCCCAGGGTTCGCTGAGATTGCTCTGCCCCTCACTGATTTACTCCGTACCAAGGACTTGGGTGAAACAAGCAAAGTAAAAAACCCTGGGGTGCTGTTGAATTGGACACCTGAATTCCAGGCGGCTTTTGATAAATTGAAAACCCTTTTCACAGCTGAGCCTATTCTGCAGCACCCTGATCCTGAATGCCCCTTTGTGGTCCAAGTCGATGCTTCTGACTCCTTGATTGGGGCTATCTTGCTGCAAAGGGATTCAGAAAATCATCTGAAACCTTGTGCTTTTTTATCTAGGAAATTTTCTGAAACAGAATGCCACTGGCATGTTTGGGAAAAGGAGGCTTTTGCAGTACAGGCAGCTTTAGAAACTTGGCGCCATCTCCTTGAAAGTGCTAAATGCCCTTTCAAGGTTTGAACTGATCACAGAAATTTGGAAGCCCTTCGAACACCACAACATCTCAGCCCTAAACAAATTCATTGGGCTCAATTTTTTAGTCGCTTTAACTTCCAGTTAAGGGACGCGGTGGTGCTGCGGGTTAAACCGCTGAGCTGTCGATCGGAAGGTCGGCGGTTCGAAACCGCGTGGCGGGGTGAGCTCCCGTTGCTCGTCCCAGCTTCTGCACACCAAGCAGTTCGAAAACATGCAAATGTGAGTAGATTAATTGGTACCGCTTCGGCGGGAAGGTAACGGCGTTCCGTGAGTCATGCTGGCCACATGACCCGGAAGTGTCTACGGACAATGCCGGCTCCAAGGCTTTGAAACGGAGATGAGCACCGCCCCCTAGAGTCGGACACGACTGGACTTTACGTCAAGGGAAACCTTTACCTTTACCTAACTTCCAGTTAAAATACATTCCTGGAAAGAAAAACTTTCTAGCTGATGCACTGTCATGTTTACCTCAAGATCATGACCAGGTGGCTGATGTGGTTGGTACTGTTCTCACTAAACCACAACTGGCCTTGGCTGCCGTCACTCAGAGCCAAAGCCATGCGCAAGCCCATTCGCCCCCAGCACGCCCTGGGAAGCAGAAAGTGCAAGTGCCTTGTCAGTTACAAAAAGACTTTCTCCAGGCACTGAAATCTGATACTTGGTTGCTAACTAATAGAGACAATGTTTCTTTTGAGGACAGTCTAGCTTGGGTGGAACACCGTCTTTATGTGCCTGAAATTTTACGAGCTGATGTTTTGCGGCGTTCCCATGATGATAAACTTGCTGGACACTTTGGTTTTGTTAAAACGTTGCATTTGGTTCACCACCAATTTTGGTGGCCGACCTTAAGACGTGATGTCAAAGACTATGTTGCTCCCTGTCCTATTTGTGCCATGTCTAAATGTAAAGGCGGGAAACTGCAGGGGCTTTTACAGCCAGTGGCCAGTCCGTCCTGTCCTTGGGGCCAGATTTCCATGGATTTCATTGTGGACCTGCCACCCAGTCAGAAGAAAACTGTTATTTGGGTTGTAAAGGATTTTTTTTCTAAGCAAGCTCACTTTATTCCATGTGCATTCATTCCTTCAGCCCTGCAATTGGCATGCCTGTTTTTCCACCACATCTACTGGCTCCACGGTAGCCCCTACCACATAATTTCGGAGCGCTGCACAGTTTACTTCCCAATTTTGGAAATCATTTTTAAAATTGATTGGCACTAAACAGGCACTTTCCACATCATCCCAGACAGGTGGTTCTACTGAGATTTTAAATGCTACCCTCAAACAGTTCCTTAGAGCATACGTTAACTACCATCAAGACAATTGGGTTGACTTGTTACCTTTTGCTGAAGTTGCTCACAACAATGCTGTACATCAAAGTACCAGACAAATTCCTTTTCACATTGTTTCTGGTCACAACTTTGTTCCCATCCCTGAACTACCACAACTTCCCTCCCTGGCATGTTCCACATCTGATTGGGCTGTTAAATTGTCTGATTCCTGGCCAGTGATTCAGCAAGCTTTGGCTGATGCCCAGGCTGCTTACAAATCTCAGGCTGACAAACATAGTTCTCCACAACGCCGACTTTAAAGTTGGAGATCAGGTTTATTTATCCACTAAATTTATTAAATCACCTCAGCCCTCTAAAAAACTTGCTCCCAGATTCATTGGTCCTTTTCCTATTGTTGATATTGTCAATCCAGTTACTGTTAAATTGCAACTGCCTCACAATTTGAAGCACTTGCACCCTGTTTTCCATTGCAGCTTGCTTAAGCCTGTGCACCAATCACTGCGTTGGCACCCTCTACCTCCTCCTCCTGCTCCAATTATGATTGACAGGCAACAGCACTTCAAAATCAAGGACATCATTGATTCTCGCAAACTCCAGGGCACCTTGCAGTATCTGGTCCGGTGGAAACACTTTCCTCATCCTGAATGGGTGTCTGCTCACCATGTTAACGCTCCTGCTTTAGTTAACCATTTCCACCTTGCTTATCCATTGCTTATCCATTAATGTATGGTGGGGTTTTTTGGGGGGGTGGCAGTATGTCATGTTCACTGTTTCAATGTATTTAAAACATCGTAACGTTTCACATGCAATGGCGCTGATGCGCATTTCTGTATGGGAGGGAGCTGCTGTGAAACCTTGTACCAAGCTCTGTATGTGGAATCAGGAGAATGGAATGTGTTTGGGTTATTTTCTCTGTTCAAGGACTTTTCCCGCAGACCATCAGAAACTGTTAGGAGCACCTGGGATTGTGGACTTGAGAAGATTCTAAGGGGGGAGGGATTTTGTCTGCACTGAAGGTTTTTAGTTTGAATTTGCCACACTTTCATCATTCTCAGCTTTCTTTGTGGTCCTGCATACTGTTCTTCAATAAATCAGATACCTTTGAAACCCTGCTTATGAGTCTGATGTATATCAGAATAGGCAAACATTACATCTAGGTTACGATGGTCTGTCCTCACTTCTACTACATGCCGAGCTCCTCCTAAATGGAAGTACACCCCGAAAAAGTGTAGAGCCTTAAACTTCATCATGTCTGTACCTTTCAAAGGCTAGCTGATTTTTTTGTGCCTAGAACAAGCTGTGATTGTGGCAGGGGCATTCTGGGGCTTTCCTCTTCTTCCAGCATCTGCTTTTGTTCTTGCTTTCTTAACTCCGCTTCCTCTGCCTCCTCTGACTGTCTCTTTTCCTCTTCTTTTTTCTTGTTAATTTTGCCCTCCAATTCTGACTCAGAGCACAGGGGATCCAGCTCCAATGCAGCACACAAACTTGAAGCTCTGTCCCTGACAGTATGGTGGGAGGCCATCTCTCTTGGTTTTGAAGGTGCTGTTCCTCAGATTGCTGAATGCAACACCATGTTCATTAAGTTAGAATCTAGGGATCAGTTGGGACTGCTGCTGCTGAACCAGCCTCCCTGCTGCATAGCAACTTCCTTGCCTGAGCTCCTAGACTTCATAATTGGGCTGGTATTGGAGTTTCACAGCTCTGATTTGTTACCTTCTAATTTCCTTGAATCTCTCTTCACTTACTCTGGAACATTCAGTACAATGACAAGTACATCTTGAGGCTTCAGGACTCCATTCAGCCCATGAAAGCCTTCTATGGCCCTCAAAGCTCCTCCAAAAATTACCATTGAGTTGTACTTTTTAATGTGACAGAAAGGTTGATTATGTTACTTACATTCAGTTAAGTTGGCTTAACTGAAAAGCCAAAGCAATCTTCTGCTTGAGGACAGTTGTGTGTGCCTGTAATTAACAGATGGTTAGTAGTTTTCTTATATACTTTTCAGGAATCAACTTTCAATATGCCATGTTCTAATTTGGAACCCCAAAGGGAACAGTACTTTGCAAAATATTTGAAAATGAGCTTGAGGATCCTTTGATTCAAAGTTGTGGTATTTGTTTATTTTATTTGTGAGATTTAAGTTTGCCTGTCCTATTTATACAGTAGGCTGTGTATATGCTGATTTTCATAAAACTAAAACAGCGCACAATGAAGAGTGTGTTGCATGTGGGTTTTGTGTGTGTGTGTGTGTGCTAACCAGAGTAGGCTGACAGGAATGCACAGTGAAAAAATTTAGATTGATCCGCACAGAATTTGTTGTATTGTACTCTCATTAGCCAATGCAAATGAATATTTCACATTTTTCATGATAATCACATTTATTGTACTTCATGCAAGTGGTAAATTCATACCATGGGATTTTACTTGAAGTCACCAAATTTGTTGGCCCTGGGTGATTTCAATATGCACAAGTATAACAGTCATGATTTGTCAGCTATGAATTTTCTGGTACCATGTCTTTGTTAGGGGTCACAGAACACTGAATAGAGTACACACATTAGGGCATATTTTGCGATAGGTTTCCAGTGGAGAAATGCAGTTTAACCTTTTGCAATGAACTTACTGCTCATTTGGTCAAAAGATTGCTCCCCTTTCCCCCCAGTAGGGGCAGTAGAGCAGGAATCTGCATCTGCCATATGAGCAACGTGGATTCAGAAGGTTTTTGTCTTGCTGCCCTGACTCTGGACTCCCTTGGTTCCCCAGTGGTGTTCTAATGTCTACCTATAACACTTGGTTGACCACACCAAAGAGACTTCTAGACCAGAGTCATCCAAGTAGTTAACGTGCTGCACGAGTTGAAACATAATCAATAATGACTTCAGCACTGCTGGAGGTATAATCACTCCTTTGCTGATCATGAATGTATTACTGCATTTAATTTGGAATCTCAAAGGTCTCTTGTGAGGATGAAGAAGCTTTTCTCCTCATGTGTAAATATGGCAAAGAACCTTTCAGTGGGTCAATCTAGAATTTTACAAATTAATAAACCCAGTCTGTCTGAGATCCCAAAGCAGACCACCTATTCAACACTGCAAAAGCAACATCACTTCCTTTACTACTAAGCAGTTAAATGGACTTGGTGGCCAAAAATTGCTCCTGACAGCCTAAACCATGATTTCAATTAATGGCTGCTAATAATAAAATAGATAAGTTGAAAAATCTGCTTGAGAATTATATACTAAATACAAGCTGGAACAAAAAGTCTAATCCCCAGAGAGAGAAAATGTTAAAATCTGCATTCCAAACAACACAGAGGGGAAGGACATAAAAATAACTGCAACAGAAAAGACTCAAGGAAACAGACAGCAATAGGGTATGGGATAAATCTCTGCCCCAGAAGGGACAACTATTCAGACCACTGGAAACCTCAGAAACACTCACATCATACAGTTAAATAGGGTAATGCTGCAGACTGTTGAGACTGAAATGAATAAGGAAATCTGTTATAGTAAGAGAACCATTATTCATTTCATGCCCAGTTCCCTAGATGTCAAGTTTCCCATAGCAAGTAGTTGGCTATTGTGTGGCTTCCCTCCTATTGACACTCTAAGACAACCTTTCTCAACTTTTTGACCCTGGAGGAATCCTTGAAATATTTTTCAGGCCTTGGGGAACCCCTGCACATTCAGGCTCAAATACAGGCCAGAAGTTACAAAATTATATTTGTTTCATGTGTAGGCCTGTATATAGGCATTAACAGTGTTCTTAAACTGAAAATAAAGAATGAAACTTACCTCTTTAATGTGAATTTGGAGTGGTAGGCCTCTATCCTAACCTCTCTCTTTACAGTAATTGACCATGCAGCTTTAATCCCCCAAGCACTTGGCCATAATTTAATCATAATTGTGGTTTGGTGTCTTTTTAAAACAGTGATTAGACTTGAGCTATTATTAGGAGTTCAAGTCTCTATTCTGGGTAAAAGCCTTGACTTTGGGATAGTCATCATCTCTCAGCTCAACCTACCTCACATGGTTGTTGTTGTAATGGAAAATAGGAGGGTGCGCTATTATAAAAATAATTATCTGAGAATAATAGAAGAAAAATAGGATAGACACTTTGTATTTATGAATTGAAATCTATAGGCCTAGAGTCAACAAGATTTCATTTCATTCTCTTCCTCCATTCAGAGACTAACATTTTCCATCGCCTTTTCTTGCAAGAAAAATGCATACGTAGGACGCAAAGGGGTGCTGCCCAGGTTAGGAAAAATAGGAGAAAATCCCAAGAATCTTTGAGCAGAACAGTCCAATAGCTAGGATTACTGGAGGTGAGGTTACTGTATGTGAACCCTACCCCTTCTAGTTCAAAATCCCACCATCTTTTCTGGCTTTCCCAATAACCTAGAACTTATCCAGTCTGGGTCACACCTAAGTGTGCCAAGGTATATCCTGTTCTAGCAATTTTCTGCCCCAAAGGCAGTCTGTTACCACTTAGTCATGAAACATCTTTTTCCTTATTCCTTGGATTCAGGAAAAAGCAATTCTGTTCTGAATTTAAAATATCGTATTAATGGTAGAAAATCTGATAATGAGGCCCAATAGATGATGTGGTGAACAGATTAGTTAGATTATACCGAAATATTTTTAATTCCCATAAACACACCCTACACATGTACCCACAGTGATTAGATAACACCCAATGACAACATCAAGGAAATTATTATGTAAGCATACGTATATGTGTAGTTCAGATCATGCACATTTAACCCAAAATAGAGCCGAACTCATCTGACTAAAGCTACAACTTATTCCAGGTTAATTTGCTATCACCCTTTTCTCAGATAGGAGAGATTCCCCCTCCACACCTTTCACTTTCTTCTCCAAGCATCAGTTCTAGCTGCCAAACTTGGAACCTGTCCTTCTTCCCATCCTGCCAAAGAGGAGTAAGCTGGCTCTTTAGTAGCAATTGCCCAGTGCAGAAACAGTGGCAAAGATGCTTTTTTATTTATTTGTGTTTATTATTAAATTTATACCTGCCTTTCTCTTTATGTAAACACTTAAAGCAGCTTACAACAATAAAACAAATTACAAAAATATAAAACATGACAATAAAATCTGTACAATTATAACTGAACACAAAATCTATATCATTAACCATCTAGAGTCACAGAAACTTGGGAACAGCACAGTCTGAAAATGAATGTATATGAAAAGTAAATAAATATTGCCAAGTTATGTAGGATCAATGATCTGGCTCAGCTTCTTTATTTAAACTGTGTATACATGTTCCCTTTTGACTCCCAGAACCAATATATTGTATCTGCCATAGTTCACTAAGCTAAGACAAGCCTGGGATTGCTGAAGCTCAAAACATTCGCTATAATTGTCAGGTGTCTTGCATCACTTCTGAATGTGTAATATTTTATTGGTTCATTTCTCCACTAGTGACTTAAAGTATATTCCTAGATTACCTAAAGCAAATAACCATAATTAGGACAGATGTTAATACTGCTGCAATTATGGTTTGGTGGTACCATATGATGTGGTACGTTGCTAGCACTAAAATGTCCTCTGCATCCTAAAAATGCCATGGGATCAAAGCTGCTTGCCATTTGGGTTGAAGCTCATTTAAACAAACAACCACCTTGAATACAAACTAAATATTTATTTTATTATGATTTGGAAGGTTTTTGCTTTATGTATGAGATACAGATATTCAGTACCTGAAACCTGCAAGAGCAAATGAGTTAGCAGGAAATGATTTCACAGGCACACCTGCTATTTTCCACTAGTCCTTGATAAGATCTATTCAATTTAAGCCCTCACCCAACACATACTATGCCATCATTTGTTGCTGGAGAAGCTATTCATGGACTGTTGTAGGATTGTTTATTTCCTATTTCTCAATTAATATTTTGCAAGCCTTTAGAATGGAAGATTGTGTGCAGGCAAAATGCACCAACCAAACCCACTGGGTTCCCAAGCACAGTCACATTGTTTGTGTACAGATCCACCTCAGGAAGGCATTTCCTCTTGCAAAATCCTATAGTGTCACCAGACATCACTGAAATTTGAGGGGGGGGGGGACAGGTTCCTTCACAATATAATCACTGTTTATCTTATTTTTTTATGTTAGTTTATTTTATTTGGTGATATAGACTTTTTTGCATTTCACTATTTTAAAATGTTTTTTAAAAAAATTATAAGTAAACAAAATAAGGTAGAAATGTGCATGCTTCCAATATACTGATAATATACTGATAATACTTCTTGTACCAGTAAAAACATGGTTTCTCTACCTCATGCTTAAGGTCATTTCATATTTCTTTCGGTAGGTTTTGACTTTCTGGGGATTGACATTAACTTTCTGGGGAAGCCATCAGGGAAGGTCACAAATGATGTTCACATGATCATGGTGTGCTGCAACCGGTCATAAGTGCAAGCCAGTGGCCAAGCACCCAGATCATGATCACGTGACTGTGGGGGTGTTTGGACAGCTGAAACTGAGGGCCAGTTGTAACCACCATTTGGTCAGAGCTGTTGTAACTTTGAAAGGTTGCTGAACGAATGGTCATAGGTCAAGGATACCTGTAATATTGATTAAGTCCTCTGCTCCTTTTATCTCTTTCATGTCTTTCTCCCTTTTGCCTGCCTTTTGTTCCATTTTCCAAGTTCACTGTTTTGATGTTTGCAGATATTTAATAAATATTGAGCTATATTCCTTGCCAGCTGTACTGAGTGGCATGTGTGCTTGCTCTACTTGGGATATAGGCATCGATTGGGAGCCTGCTGGGTGCAAACTAAACTGTATATTAGCCACTGCAATTTTCCAATGCTTAATTGATCATCCTGATATGTAGAAACCCCACAGAAGAAGTTTCCTCAAACTGAATACAAAATTATAGAAAGACATGAATCTGTTGATAAAAATATCTGACATTCCATAAATATCCTCTAAGAAGCCTTTGTCTTCCATGGCCACCCATATCACTTTACCTAGTGAGGGAACCCCCAAGAAGGTATCCAAAGATGACTGGAACTTTCAAATGTTCAAACTTTCCTGTTGACTACCATAGGAATCAGATGCTGAACTCAATCATTCTCAGTCATTCACTCTCAAGGATGGGTGGCAGGTTGTGGTTTGTTGTTGTTTGCTTGTTAAGCCCTAATTGTAATTTCCATTATAATACAGCATTATCTTCTGTACTTTCATATAACATCAAGACAGCTTTCAGTGGAAAAGTGAGAGAACACTTTGCCTGGGCCTGGGAAAATATACTGTACAAGTATCAGTGGAAGAAAACACCCACTCATGCTCAGGTTTTCCACTTCAAAGTTTTTTCTCTTTATATGAAGAGCCAGTTTGTTCTAATGGTTAAGGCTCCAAGCTAGAAATCAGGAGTCGGTGAGTTCTAGTCCTGCCTTAGGCATGAAAGCCAGCTGGGTGACTTTGGGCCAGTCTCTCTCAGCCCAACTCACCTCACAGGGTTGCTGTTGTGGGGAAAATAGGAGGAGGAAGGAGTATTAGGTATGTTTGCTGCCTTGAATTATTTATAAAAATAATAAATGAGCCATATGCTTCTACTAAAAATACATCTAACAGGCCACCACCTCTTGGATTTCTGGATTGTCTTCAAGGGCATCCGCACATGGAGTGTGTTACAGTAATCTAAATTTGAGAAAACTAGGGCATGAATAATATTATCCTTCTCCATGAATAGACATACCTGGTATACCATACCTATGTGGTCCTTGCCTTTGCACTGATCCGAGCACTAAAACGCATCACACATCAATGAGCACTCCAAACAGGCATACCTAATCCTTCAGATACTCCCACCACAGCAGAAAAAGCTTCTACCAATTAGTCTGGGTATTCATTCATTCATTCATCCATTCATTCATATCCTCTCTTTCTATCTCCCCAATCTTATAAGACCCTGAAGGTACATAGGAAAAAAACAACAAATATAAAAATCCATAGAAACTGAGTGGTCACCCACAATATTGTAATGGCCAAAGCCTATTTATTAAAATTAACTTCAGAACTTTTTTGAAGGAGAGTAAGGGCTGAATATACTTCTAGAAAGTCCTGAAGCCTAACTCCCATCTCCTGCATCTTATGTACCTTCCTCTGCCCATCTCAACCCCAATGTGAGCCCCCTCCATTCCACTCTTCATCCTGTAATGTCAGCCCCCTCATTTTAACCCCTCCTTACCCTGCATTCTTCCATGGCTCTGTTCCCCACATCCCCAAGCAATACTGATATATCTCCTTTCACTATCATATCGCTTTGACAATTGTAGTATCTTATTTCCAGAAAATTGCAATTTGATCTCTTTTTTCCCCCCAGATTGATGATATGGGATAATCCAGACCTTCACATTAATTAAAATATATATGTACAGAATGTTCGGATGGATGCTGAGATTGTTACTTGATGGAAAGGATAAGTAGATCTTAGTATCATCCGCATAAAAGTGGCACCCATCCTCACAACTCCTGACAGGCACTCCCTTTATATTGGTGTTGAATAGCACAGGGGAGACTCTATGATAACTCACAGTTTAAAGACCATGAAACATAACAATTGTTCCCCATGTATGTTTTATTGTTGTAAGCTGTTGGGAGCCTAACTGATTTAGTGGCATACAGATTTAATTGTAATAAAGAACAAATCCAACTATTTAAACCACTTAACTCTTATTTTTTTATTTTATTTATTTTCTATCCCACCTTTATTATTTTTTTATAAATAACTCAAGGCGGCAAACATACCTAATACTCCTTCCTCCTCCTATTTTCCCCACAACAACAACCCTGTGAGGTGAGTTGGGCTGAGAGAGAGTGACTGGCCCAAGGTCACCCAGCAGGCTTCCCTTTAAAACAATGAACAACCCTCCTCAGCAAACTCCTACTTAAATAAGCAGAATAGATATAACAAATATAACTTTTCTGCTCCCCCCACAGCTCTTTGCTGCACCTAATGGCTGCAAAGAAAACACAACCTTCCTTATCTGCACAGCCACTACTAATAAAGTACACTTCTCCGACGACTTCTACAAATCAAGAAATGACCACCTAAAGCAACCTAATAGTCAAATTCTCCACTCACAGCTCTCTTCAATTTTTCCAACAACAACAACAGATAATGTTCTTCACAACCAGAAGCAATGTCCACACACCTTCCTTGAACTTCAAGATCTTATTACTTTTTCATAGACCTGCTATACACTTCTTTCCTCACATCTGCGCATTAACTCTGTCATCCACAATTTGTGTCCTTCAACATACCTTTAGAATACTTCAGTAAATAATTAGCAATAGTAGATTACTGCAGTTAATAATTAACCACAATTCCTTTCCGACATAGAATTAAATGACAATACCTCCCTACGCCCAATTCTAACAATCTAGTTACAGTTCTCCATTTTTACAACCTTCCTCATTCTTTCTTCCTTATCCATATCCACACCCACCCACAGTACTATTGTCTTCACGTTCACAATCTTCCATCTTCTTCTTTCTATCTCCTATTCTTCCTTTCTTTCTTTCCTTTCTTTCTTCAAATACCATACTCATGATATAGTTCCAACACTTTCTAACCCCTTTGAAAGCCATCCAAAACTCCATAATGGCATTTCAAAGATCTGTCCTGCCATCTTCATATCCTGTTACAGGCAACTATAGGTCTTATAAGAGAACTTCTAACATTCTTACAATATTGCTGCTTGGAGGCTTTGCTAGGTAAACATTTGCTGAGCTCCAGAGCAATGCTGTCAGTTGGATGCCATTTGATGTTATGTTGCTATGTCATCCCTACCAGCTGTAATATTGTTTAAAGTAGTGTTTTCCCCACAAATGGCAATATGCATAAAATCTGATGTGCTTTGTCATTCATTTCACTGGCAATGAGGTCAGGTGACCACAGTGTGAGGAATCAGCCAGGCGTTTACTGGCCATTTTAAGTTGCTGTGGGAATGTTCCCTCTCTTCCTCTGACACCATTCTGTTCCCCCACAAATGGCACAGTCTGTCATGTAAAGCATATTCCACAAATCTAGGGGACTGCTTTTCTGCCTCTGTCAAATGGTAGGGGCCTTCTTTTCTCTGACCCGTCATCCCTGTTTTTTACACTGTATGGTGGGTGCAGAAAGGGCAGCAAGAGGAATTGCAATGGTCTAAAACTTACCTTGTAAATATTGATATAAGGCGGTGGCGGTGGCGGCTGCTTATAAAATGAAATTGCATAATTGTGCAAGAACTGCATCTCCTGCTTTTCTTGTGAATGTCGTATGTGTGTGAGAGAGAGAGACAGGGGGGTGGGGGGGAGAGGATCCTATTCCCTTCCAGTGTTTAATCTTTATTTATCAACAGAAAAGGCATAGAAGCTCACAGTCATCAGATTTCATCCCATGCCTACCCTATTGTCATGACTAGGGTGAGGATTTCTATGACCTAGAAATGTCAGAAATATGCAAGCATTTATGACCTTAAAACCATTTAAATATGACCAATTAAACCAAAAAATATGACTTTTAAAGCAAAAATATGACTTTACAATTTTTCTGAAATTAGCACCCAATTTTTAAAAATCTATGCTTACACACACACACACACACACAAACACTAAAAGGTTTATTCTTCTTCACTTCCAGTGCAGAAGTGCTAGTATTGAAGGAATCAAATGAACATTTTGAGAGTAAAATCGTCATCCCTGGATTAGTTTTCATTAACAGCAGAATTGCATTGGATGACCACGTGCACCTTGCGGTTATCAAACTCAAAATTCCTTGTCATCCACCAGTATGTTCTTGTATCTGGAGAAACTCCATTCAACATCATAAGAGGTTATAGGAACAAATCTGAAAAAAGCAAACACATATGGAGAAAATTCTGGCTCGAAGTCTTGAAATTTTGCTTTGAGTCCCTTTAGAACGTTACTTATTTTACAAAGTGTTGAATAACCCAGATTAGATTGCAGCACTCTTTGCAGTTTATCACTAATTTTTCCAGCCACGTTCTTCTTTGTTTGCTTTAAATCACTCTCAGTTTGTTTTACAATGTTCAGTGCATCACTAAGTTCCATTCCTACAGTTTCAAGGTGGGTGATTGCTCTTGATAATCCACTGAAGTTAGATCCCATATCTGCTACGTTTCCAGCCCAAGTTTCAGAAAAGGAATCTTGCACAGTCTTGATGGAGGAAGATTCACAACCATCAAATTCTTTAACTATCCACTACAAGGAAGCATAATTTGTGAAATAATACATAGCCACATCCAGCCAAGTTCCCCAATGTGTCACAACAGGTTGGGGAGGGAGAGCCAAAGTAGGAGCAATTTCTTTGAACTTTCCTACTCAAAGGGGAGCTTTAATGAACATTTTTTTTCCCATTTGAAATTATATTATCTACATCAGGATAGTTGCTTCAAATCTCTTCAGCCACTCTTTGTAAACATTGTGCAAGGCATGTGATATGGATCATTTTTGGATAAAGAAATTTAAGTCCCTTGGCTGCTTTAGTCATGTATGGAGCGGCATCTGTTACAAAGAGAAGGATATTTCACCTTTTCACGTCATCCAGCCAGAGTAGTTTCATAGAATCGCCAGAGTATAGAAATAATAGAATTGTTTACTTTTTGTAGAGTTTCACATGTTAGAAGAAATACTTCACCAGGCTTGTCACATTTCAGAGTGCCAATAATAACACTAGCTACATATCTTCCATTTACATCACTTCTTTCATCTATTGAAACCCATATCTTATTGTTGTCAACAGCAGATCTTATCTTTCTTAACACATCTACATAGCAGGCAGAGATGTCATTTTTCCTTACAGTTGATTCATTTGGAATCAGGTGACTGGTGTACTTCTCCAAAAAATGCCTGAGCCTACCACTACCTAACTTCCTTAAGGGAATATTTGAAGTAACCATCACTGTAGAGAGATCCTTACAAAGTTCTTACTGGGTATTTGATGAACCTGCAGTTGAAGAAGAAGCTCTCTTGAAAAAGCGACATTGACTGTTCTCAATGAAGGTAAATCTTGCTAAACAATTCTTATGTTTCACGGTGTCACAATGTTGTTGAATATTAAAACGCTTTGGGGCCGATACCTTGACTTCACACAATTTACAGAACAAAATATCACCATTGCTACTGAAATCTGCTCCCCAAATTCTTGAACAAGACACCATAATTTCATACTCGCTGAACATCTACTTTTAAGCATGTTGAAATCAGATTGCAGCTCTCACATGATTCCACCAGCTCAAACACACACACACACCTGAGTTGGGGAGCAAATGAGAAAAAGAAAAAAAATAGGCAAATTCTCACTTTTTTTTTCAGGCCTGGACAGGGAGAAGACTTTGTTCCCACCTCTCTCTCTCTCTCTCTCTCTCTCTCTCTCTCTCTCTCTCACACACACACACACACACACACACACACACACACATCTACCTGAATTGGGGAGCGAATAAGAAAAAGAAAAAAAAAACAGGCAAATTCTCACTTTCTTTGCTGGCTCAAACTTGCTGGCTTATTGGGAAGGTTGCCAATGACCAAAATATGACCAAAATATGACCAAAATATGACGTTTGTTACAAAATTAACCAGAAATATGACATAACACCTTTAAAAAATCAAAATACGACTTTTCAGGCAAAATAAAAAGCATCTTATTCTCACCAGATTACTCTAAAACATGTTTTAACTTGCTTACAAATTCAAATAAAGGTTCCAGAAAAAATATGACATGTCATAGAAATCCTCGCCCTAGTCATGACTGATGGAAGCTTTCCCAGTTTTTGATGATATATTGTATAGAGTGGGATGTTAAGCAAAGGCTCTGCTTTGCTTACTGTGCCCTGGAGGTGCATAATCAGGACACCACTACTGATAAGGAGTTAGAACAGATACAATGGAAGCCTTATATGAATCCAAAGTGAGGCAGCAAATACCATGCTAGTATAATTTTCTGTCAGCTCAAGAAAGCACTCCAACTCAGCCATGGAGAAAAGTCTTTAGATATTTGTGTCCTTGATTTCTTTCTTTCTTTTGCACTTTACAAGTTAAGCCATAGTCTCTGAAATGTGATGATTTTACTCTATGTCTAGGAATTGGAATGGAAAACCATGCTAAATGTTTAAAGCAAGTTATTCATTGAACTAACAATTCAAACTTGCAATATCGCATCATTGTACAAGATGAGGACTCCTGCTCAGAGAAACACCTACTTTCCAAGAATCAATCATATCAGAACTTGGGTCTCTCATAGGCTCACCATTGGTCAAGCAGTGACCTCTAGCGGTGTTGGATGGGAAAAAATGTTAATCTTGGAAAGCTAAAGTTGTTCCTTCACATTACATCCTACTTCTAGATTTCTGAGCCAACATTTATGGATGAATAACATCAAAGCAGGCTAAGTTGAATGTGCCCTAAATATGTCAACATCCACAGCTTTCTCCACAATGACTTATATATCTGATAGCAGAAAGGAGTAGCAGAAAAATAAGCTTAGCTGACATTTTATGTTCACAGGAAGATTTCCACACCAAGGCTACTTGCTGCACAGAATGCTGTGCTGTACCCATGAGGACCAGCACTTTGATGATGCCCTCAGAACCACTTTTCATGTCTCCAGTTCTATACATCTCAACAGGATAAGATGAGGTGCACTTATATAGTCTGTCTTTGCTTTTGAGTTTCTAATGTATTGTACATTTTTAAAAACACCAACACAAATATGTATGCTAGAAAGAAAATGTGCATAAAAATGTATACAGAAAGGGAAGATACAAAAAATACATTATATGATGGAAACCTGTCTTCAGCTTATGCTTAGATCCAGAAATGGGCATACCAAAAAGCTTATATTAGGAACTTGTTCTCCAACCTGGGGCCACACTTTCATCTTTTTAACTTTCAATTTTAAATTGGGGAAGCTGTAAGGGCCATAGGAGGCATATCAAATGATATAGTCACTGGAGAAAAAAAAAGATTTTCAGTCCTTTCTCTTCACATGGAAGAGGGAATTGGGAGGGTTTACGATGCAAATAGGGGCATTAAGGTGGTTATCAAAAATCAGTGTTTTTGTTGTGAAATTTTGGTAATAGGATGTTGGCATGTTCTAGGGCTGTAAAATATGGCACTGGTTACAACGTGTGGCATGAGGTTTGCTCATCCTGTATAAGGGAAAATGCACACAAGTATGCAAATGAAGCTTGTACGATACATTTCATAGAGCAGGTGAGTTTAAATGAGAGACTTGAATGAAATAGAGGTGGTGGCAGTTGATATTTTTGTTGTTCAGTTTTTAGTCACATCCAACTCTTTATGACCTGATGAACATCAATTTGCCAGAATTGTCTATCAGTAACTGCTTCTTTGAGTTGGTGTTTTTGTCACCAATCATAAAATCTAGTCCCTTTGCTTTTTGTCAGCCTCTTTTTCAGTTGCCTTCAATTTTTCCAAACATCAGGGTCTTCTCCAATGACTCTTGTCTTTACATTACATGTCCAAACTATTTAAGCTTTAGTTTCATTATTATTGCTTCAAGTGAGTAGTCTGGAAAATAAAGTAATGACATAAGTCCATAAACCTGCACCTAGTAATATCCAAAGATGTTTTAGGTGCTATACTTTATTTATAAAGCTGAACTTAAGTTTGCTCTCAAATCTAGGGATCCATGTTAAGTATACTCAGAGACTTGGATTTTGCAATGGGCTAGAATATTCTCTTCAAACAGTTGTTTCCAACACAATGTGAATGATCATCTGAAGATCAACTATGCCTGGTTGTCCAGAAGAAGTAGTAGAACAGTAGGTTCACGAAACACTATCTCCAAACCCCATTGGTTGCATGTTTTAAAACATTTACTTCCATTTCATTAGCTGAACTATTCATTTAATGAATTAAGTAAATTAGCTGATTATTTAATTAGTTGACACTATTATATTTAAATTGGTGGTGATGTTTGAAAATACTGTTGTACACATAAGGATACACACAAATAATTTTACTGAACCCAAGAGAAATTGTTAAGACAAAGCCAGCTGGATTTAGATATTTTAGGGCCCCATTCAAGCTGCTTGGAAATTGGTAAAAGCAAATGAACTTGAGGTTAATTTAGGCTACTCCTCATGGAGTTCTGCAGAGTACCTGTCAGTCTGTTTAACAGAACTGCCTGAAGGCAAGTTCAAACATGCAGAGACTCTTTTGTGATCCTGAATCCTATCTATGTCATACACATAATGTCTGGGATGGATTTAATCAACCACCAGATTGTTCACTAAACGTGGCTTACTATGTGTTGAGTTTACTAATTTCCAGACTGCCTCAACAGGGCTTTGATGAAGGGCATTTTGTAACATCAGCTTTATTTGTATATGTAAAGAAATGCATAAATCTAGGCAGTTAACAGTATTCCTCTACAGCACATCAGCTCTCCAATTAGAGATTCTCCACCAGTAATATGCTTCAGCCAATTCACCATTTCCCCCTACCCTCTTTGCGGTGATGGCCTAAGGGGATACTCTGCTTGAGGTGGAAGGAGGATATACTGTTTCTCCACCATTGCAGCTCCACAGCACATAAAAGGTGTACCTGTTACCCAGGGGTAGAAGTGATGCCATTCATACTCTGGCCATCTCTTTTAAGGGATTTCCTCAATGTGTTGCTCTAAAAAGCATTGTCAAAGCAACACTTGTATGGAATTAGATGAGGAGGCAAGCCAGTTGAGATAGCTCAGAGACCATAGGTGCAATAAAGCAGCTTCTCTAGGAAGCATATCCAGAAGACAGCAGGTGCAAGTTTGGATTCAAAGCAGCTGTTCATTTGACCTAAAGGTCAGGACAGCTCCAATGTCTTTTTTTTTTTTTTTACGATTCTTTTCTGTTCCACTGTTAATCATTTACTGAGCCAAACACTGTATTGTCTCAGTATAGGTGCTGTTTTTAAGATGAATTATGGAGAGAAATGGTTCTGCAATATCATGCAAATTATCACTTGTTCAAAAGTTAATCTCAAAAGCCATTAACTGGAACCTTGGGTAAGGCCACACTTAAGGCTGCAGGTGTTACAAAGATGTGAACACACGATGCTATACAAAAACAAAATTGCCCCTTTCCTCTGAGTCTGGGGTAATGTGCCATTGTAGTGTACAATAAGTCTGCCCTTGTAGGGTAGTTTTCATCCTGAGGAGAAGCAGTTACCTATCTTGAAGATATTTCTGTGTAAATGAATCCAAGAAAAAACATGAACAATATTCAAACCTTTTCTATTTCTTCTCCAAATAGATACAGCTTGAGATGAGAAATTGGCTCAGGATCAAAACAAAAGTGTGAAAATATAGGGTGTATTTTAGTTACAAGTTCTCTCAGTACTTGAAGGAAAGTATAAGGAGATTTTTCCACATTTCCACCAATTTATCTCCACTGAAGTCAATTTACGATATCATAGAATTGGATGTCAGCCTGAAAGATCATGTAGTCAAACCCCCCAATGCAGAAGATTTGGTATAGCAACAATACTGATAGGCAGTCATTCACCATCTGCTTCAAAATCTCAATGAAGGAGAGTTCCACATCTTTCAGGGCCATCTGCCCAAAGTACCATGAATCTCATCCTAACATTTAGTTAAAATAATTATTTTCTTGGCTTCCTAAGCAACAAAAATACATTTCATCTATCCATGTTTTCAGCCTATCTTTAACCAATAGTGAGTCCTGAGAGATTTAAAATATCCAATAGGTGATACTCCAACTGCAGAGGTTGATCTAGATGCTCCTTAAATATTTGAATTTGGGTTTATTTATTCAAATGTGTTATAGCTGCCCAACTCCAATGGATTTCTTAAAACAATGAAGTCTTATCATTAAACCATAATTCAGTACCTTAATTTTTTACTTTGGAAACCTCAGCTGGGAGCACAAAGTGTAGGAAGTGGTTATAATTCTGTTTCATGGACAATCACTCTCCAGCCAGTTTTAGACTGGTGGCTACCATAAACATCTGCAGTGGTGGCAGACTGATTAAAATGGTCTGAACCAGGATCCTCATAGATTTGGATGATTTCCTGAAAAACACTTGAGTAATTTCCTGCCTTATTTGTCAGTGGAACTACTGAAGTCCCAGCCAATCTGTGAAACACAGACATGGGTTCAGGTAGTTAACATTGTTACTCCTTGGGATCTTCTTCCTTCCAGCAGAGCTCAAGCACTAGGCAGCTGAGAACAATGAATTATATCAGCAGAGGGCTAAAGTGTGAATGGAGGAACTGTCAAGGCAAATTGATTCAAAATGGCTTTTTAAGAATATTTGTGATGTAGGCTTACTTCTTTGCCTACATTGTATCTGCACAGAAAAGGCTGGTGACACACTGTGAGCAATTTCCAGTATTCTTTGCAGACAAAGTTAATCAGATTATTCATGACTTGTACTCCAGCACTGAGGTAGTTCATAAGGAAATAGTCTAGAAATTTAGTTTTCTAGTTCATCTATATGAATCTGTTCAGATTGAACATTATCAAAATGTGGACAGGGGTATTTGGAGAGGTGAGGACCTGTTTACTCAGCCCCTATTCATCTTCCACCTTAAATCAGACAATTCAGCCCTTGTCCATAGTCACAGGAGTTGATTAATGACTTCAGTAGGGGATATGTGTCAGCCATACCAGGTGGACCAGACAGGAAACATGACCAGATGAGCTAATTCTATTTTATTCTAAGGATACATTAACAGAATCTTGCAAGTCTGAAAGTACAATTGTCCCTCTGTCTCCTTTACACTCCTTTACACAACACTTGCCTCACCCACTATCCAGCTGCAGACTATGCTGTCTCTTATCTGACCATTCCCTAGGCAGCGTCGCTGTGCTAAATCTCCCAAGGTCATTCCCACATATGTATGTATCCCATACAATATATTGTTATGTGCCAAAATGAGAGAACTATACAGTCATTGCTGAAAAAGCCCTCCATGGACCAAAAGCTTTCTCATTACAGGCCGGTCTCTGATCTTCTGTTCAAAAGTAAAGTTATAGTGCCATAGGCATCTGAATTATACTGAGACTCTTTGAATTGCCTTGGTAGGTGATTAATGTCCGAAACTATTTGGGGGGAGTTTGAATCTACTAGTGCTCCTAGATCTCTTTGCAACTTTATATTGACCAAGGCACTTCTCTGGGCTGTCTGATAGGGATAGTGCATCCTTCAGCTCCCACAGTTCTCCAGCCAGCACAGCCTTCACTGAGAACTTTGGAGCTGGTCCACACATCTATCAAGTACCAAGTTGATCTATATAATTTAAGCTAAATTTATGGTGTTACAAATAAAAGAAACAAGGTAGAGGTTCTTATTTGTTTTTATGACATTCCTCTCTATCTGTCTGCCTCTCTCCTATGCTTTGGATTACATCAAAATGGCCATGTATGCAAACCAAGGAATTTATAAAAGAAGACATACATACATACATACTCATGCAGCCCCAAATCAGATAAACTGGTTCATATTCATATTCATCATGGAATGTTAGAAATGGAAGAGACCAGTTAGGCCAGTAAATTTAGTTCCTGCTCAATGCAGGAATCCAGTTTAAAGCAGGTGGCTCCCAAGTTCTCCTTGAACCTTTTCAATAAAGGGGGGGGGCGGTCTCTACTTCTTCAGGAAGGTGGCTTTTCCAACTTTTAGAGTTGCTGTTCATAATCCCAATGAGCTTGATTTTATATATAATTTGTTCTAATAAAGGAAAGTGGACTAATAAAAATATGACATAATCAATGTATTACAAAATCTAACTAAATTCAGATGGTTCACAGAAAAAAAGCACAACCATTTTTCAACTATTTTAACTGTATTTTCTATGCAAAGTTTAGCCACATTATTGTAGTAATTGTTAAAAAAAGGTCTGAATAAGAAAACAATATTGCTTGTTTCAGAACTCCAAATAATATAACTACCAGTTTCTTATAAATGTTAGAACAGTATAAAGGACAAGATAAACATCCTAGGACACCACAGGTCAATGCCTTAGTGGTAAAACAGTAGTTTCCTGGAGTCATCATCTGAGTGATTTTGTTAGCAAACCAGTGTCACCAAGGCCTATCCCTATCAGACAGCCCAGAGAAGTGCCTTGGTCAATATAAAGTTGCAAAGAGATCTAGGAGCACTAGTAGATTCAAACTCCCCCCCAAACTCTCCCCACTGATGTCTTATTTTAATATTTTTTTTAAAAAAGCATGCAGATTATTTGCCTATGTTTTGTTAATTTACACACAATCAATAAACAATGCCTGAAGTCTAAACAACTTACTGAGATCTCATTGTCTGAAAAAGCTGTTTGATATCCTACAGCAACAAACAGACTACAAATATATCCATCCACAAAAGATACTGTACATTGTTTGACTTGAACATTTCATCTCTGACAATGAATTTGGTCAAGATCCTGCCTTCTTTAGGGTTTGAAGTGTTCTCCCCCTATCTTAATCAAACCTGCTTTAGTAAAATTATTTTCAAAATCAACATAAACTAGATTCCATATTATTGTCAATACAGACTTCATAGCTTAAAGACCAGACCATCTCCCTACCTCACCCTACCACTTTGTTGAATATCCAGCAATACAAAGGGTTCTATAGACTCTTCTGTGACATTATGGTAGTTTCTAATAAAGAAATTGCCTTCAGGTTATATATTGGATGACTCCTTTTTCCCATTGGCAGCCCTTAAGGCTCGCGTTGCTTTTTCATTATGAATTTTGTTGTGCAGCATTTTATCTCAGAAACTTGCTCCTGGGTTGGAAAAAATGTTTGCTGAACATTTGATATTGAAAAAATGCTTCAGACAGTATTGAAACCGATACCTTTCTCTCCAATTCACCTGTTTTGTTTTTTGTTTTCTAAGCTGCTACACTGATATACTGTGCAAAGATACTGGTGGGTTGTTATTGCTGCTGGACCATGGAACAATGGTAAAACACCAGCTTTGTGTTCTGTTCTAGTGTGCCATCAACATCATCAATATCCTTATTGTAAATCCCTCAGTTAAGAAAAGAATAGGGATTATTAACAAAGCATTCTCAATGGCTCTATTAGTGGAAATAGAAAGAACTATTGAAAATATTAATTCCTTTAGCTAGGTTATTTTATAGTTTATGACAGGAGTAAACAACTAAGTATCCAAAGACATTTCTCTTAATTTCCACCATGCTCTTGCTTTTCTGGATGTTTAAAATTTTTATTCTTTAAAAAATATAAATAATAAGCAAACAGAATCTTTGTTTCCCAGAATTACCATGGACTCTAAAGAGACTCTACGTATTGACTTAAAATGTTTACTTACACCTGAGTTATATGGGTTATATTTTTGGCAACTTCTAAAAACAGTGTATAGTATGGTTAGTCTCATCGCATATATAAATATAGTGTTAAGGAATATGTGGATCAATCTAAATCTGGACAGCATCACTATAATTAGTTATACATATTATTCTATTCTTCAAATGTTTTGTAATTATTTCTAGAAGAAATAAAGACAAATGCTAGACTACCTACACAATGTCATCCAGAACTTACCCTCACATGTAGTTTTTTATGCATTCATATACATTTTTAATTAAACTTCCTCTAAAGTATTTTTAACCTTAATTTCAAGCATATGTTTTTAAAATATTTCCAACTCTAATATTGCTTCTATGACCTAGATCACAAATTGCACCATTATATTGTTTATTTTATATACATGTGCTTTCTGAAGTTGGCCAAGAGTGAGTTATTCATAAAGCATGGTTGAGAAAACCATGGCTTATTATGATGTGTATATCAAGTTATATTCATTGTTACTACCTAGGAAATATGCAAAGGATTTCAGGCTAAAGTGACTGTGACTTTACATGGCTGTTATTTTGTCATAGCATTGTTACTGTTACTTATTAAATAATGTGCTGTGATTGAATTTTTGACTGCCAAAGAAATCCTTCCTATTGAAATTCACTGCCAAATCCTGGTTGTTTACATAGATGTTTGCATTGATGTGAGTACTGTGAGTCACTGGGCAAAAAAATGTAAAGACGGTGAA